>NC_138106.1:89910974-90510974 GCF_964146895.1 Miniopterus schreibersii | reverse complement strand
AAGGACACTCTTCCAGAGTTGGGAGAGGTCTGGCCTGCTTCACCTATGACAACACTGGCTTGGACGAGGATCACCTGGACCCTTGCCAGAAAGGAAGTGGGAGGGGCACAGTGAGGCTTGCACCTGGAACACAGGAGCAGGGGACCCTAGGGTGGAACAAAATCCCCTCCGTGGACAAGCAGGCTGAATAAGGGTCCTGCTGGGTTCCCGTCAGGACTGTGGGATACTGACCCCAGGTCCTGTCACTGCGGTAACCCCAGGACCACTGCTCCAAGACGGTAGCCTCCTGTGAGTTCTGCCTCCTGGAATCTCAGGAGACATCTGTGGCCCAGCGGGCAGGTAGGGGTGCACAGGGCTGCACGTGTGGTAGCAGTTCCTTCACTGGGTTTTCAGAGGATGCATTCAGGAGCCAGGTGGCAGGGGTGTGAATTGCAGCCTGGCCACCTATCAGTGGAGTGACTCTGGGAGCCTCAGTTCCCCTATCCGTAAAATGAGGCTAGTAACAGTCCCTACCCTACAGGAGATCATCACTTAAAGCATGACAGGCCGGAGAACAGTGCCTGGCACTAAGTATTAGCCATTCCTATTATTTATAACCTCTCTGTCCACCAAGCCACATGTTGGGTCCTCCTGAAGCCCGAGGCCCTTAAAGCACCCTCCCCTTGGCTCCGGCTCTCAGTGCAGAAGCCCCAGCTGCCACCCACGAACACCTCCAGGTGAGGCTCTTGGTTCCACTATCTCTAATCCTCATTAGGCCTCTGATGGCAGGGGCTCATTTTCCAGGTGTGGCCAGAGAGGCTCCGAGGGTGCAGGGAATTAAGTGGCAAAGCTGGGGCCAAAACCCTCTTGCCACTGGTTCCTGGACCCCACCCTCTCTCCAGTGATGTGAGCCAGATGTATGGTCCCAGAGCCAATAAAATGGCAAAATCTCAGAGGAACACCTGGATGTCAGGCTGACAGCCGCAGCCTCCTCTAGCAGGCTGGGATGGGCCCTGCCCGCCAACCCACATCACTTTCTCAGGTTTCCGTTGTTTTGCTTTTCCTCCTGCTCACGGCTCTCCCACTTTAGATCCATCATCCAGACCCTCCGTGTCCCCCTCAAGAGGGGGTCTATGCGGGAAAGCTCACTGCTGGGAGTGGGTGGGAACTAAGGGCTGTCCAAAAGGCTGGGTGGACAGGGGAAGCAGTTAGGGGTGTGGAGAAGGGTGGGGGGCTGGGGAGGGAGAAAGATGGGGAACAAGAGACCCACAGGGAGAACCATGGGAAGCAGAGGTAGGTGGTGGAGAGGTAGGTGGTGGAAAGGTATGAGGTGGAGAGGAGGGACCTTCAGGGGAGGGACCCCGGCTTTGGGCATCAGGGTGCTCAGTGTCACTAGAATCCCCTGCCCTTGGTCATCCTCAGCCGGCAGCCCCAGGAACCAGCCACAGCGCTGCCCAGTCCTAGAAGGTCTCAAGCTCCCAGCTCCAGCTTTGCCTCTGCAGAGGGCCCTGGGCCTCTGTCTACGTAGAGTCCAACCACCTGCCCTCTTGTCTCCCAGGAGATGGCCAGTGTGCGTACATCTGTGGAAAAGCTTTGAATCTGTGTAAGAAAGGTATTTGCTTATTTAAATAACACAGTTTTGGAAAAGCAGTTTCTCCTTCAATCCTCCCAACAAACCCCTGAGATGGTAAATCAAGGCTCGGAGGCACAAAGGCTGCACTGGGAGGAAGCCGAGCTCTGTGCTGCGCCCTCATGGAGGGGTAGAGGGCATGTTTCACAAGGAGTCCAAGGGTTCTTGCCACGGGGAAGGGGCTGCTACACAACTTTGCCCCACCCCCCACATGCAGCCAGTGTCACTGTGTCTCTCTCAGCATGCTCAGCCATCACTGTCCACTAGCATGCTCTGCAGCCAGGATGCTGTTCTAGACTCACACCGCCCGGTACCGCAGCCACTAACCACACATGGCTGGTGGGCACCTGTACTGCAACTAGTACACCTGAGGAACTGGGTTAATTTTAATTAGCTTTAATTTCTATTTAAATAGCCACCTGTGGTTGGACCTCACTGTTGTAAAAATTCAACTTACAACCAGTTCAATTCTGAGCTAAAGGCAACTCCAATGAGAAGCCCATCAGGATTTTTCATGGGTTGTAATAAGCAGATTCTGAAATTCATGTGCAAGAATACCCACCAAGAAGAGCCAAGACACTTTAAAAAGAACAAAAGCACGGTTTTGCCCTAATAAGAAAACACATAAAACTAAAAGTCTGATTGGCAGAGCAATAAAAACAGATCCTCTAACCATTAGGGTGGAGCTGCACAAGTATCTTTAGTCTGTTCAACTGGTAGATGTGGGGTCCCTGAGACAGTGCCTAGAGTGTAGAAGGTGCTCAGTAAATACTTGCTGAATGAATGAAGGGGTCTAAGCACAGACTTAAGTTCATGCAGGAATTAGATGGAATTTCAAGTCAGTGAAGAAAGGACATACAAATATCAAACCATTGTGTTGTGTGCCTGAAACTAATATAACGCTACATGTCAATTATACCTCGGTTAAAAAGTGAAAAAAATAAAAATAAAAAACTTCCATTGGATAAGAGAGCATAAACAAAGTTAAAAGATATTTAACCTTTAAAAGACGGCATTTAAATTCCATCAGCATTTAAATTCGGCCAGCGGGACCCACTCCTCGCTGGGAACTAAAGTTCCCTTTCGTAGGATAAAGGATAATTAAAAACCAAATAAGGGTGAATTGCATGGTATGTGAATTATAGCTCAAAAGAAAAAGTAAAAAAAAAGACAAGTGGTGGGAAGTAAGTATTTGTAATTACAAAGGATTAGTATCAACAAAATACAAAGAACTTCTAGTCAAATCAAAATGACAAATAACCTAATAGAAAAATGGACAAAAAATAAGAACAGACATCTTATAGAAGAAAAAACCCAAATGGCCAAAAGACACACACATAGATGCTCCATCTTAGAAGCAAGCAGGGAAATGCAAATAAAACCAAGAGACACCATTTCTACTCTCAGATTGGGGTGAAAGGCAGGTGATAAGATGGAGTGTTGACAAGCATGTGAGGGAAAAAGGAACTCTCAGGTCCAGCTGTAGAGATAGGAAATGGGTAAGCCCCCCTTTCAAGCATAAATTGCAGTTCCTATTTCAATAAAAACATGCCTAAGCCCAGACAATTCCACCTCTTAGCTATCTTCCCTGGACACTCTCTGGGGAGTGTGTGTAAAGAGCAGATCTATCCTCACTGTCCTCTTATTGGTCATAGTGAAAAAGCGAAAGCAACTGGCCACATAAATATGGATTAGCACAGATGGACCTATGCAGCAGCAAGCAGAAATGAGGCAGTCCATGGCACTGACAGGGAAGATCTCCAGACCATGTGTCCTTATCACAATAAGATGATCCTCATAACTGCAGGCCCAGATGATGTCAGCAAGGCCATAGTAACAGCAGCTAATCCTCGGGGAGGGTGGATTCTGTGCTAGCAGCGGCTCTAACTCAGCACATCCCCTCCTTTCCTCCTCACACCCTCTGAGGTAGATGCTGTCGGGGGCCTCTGGGCTGTGCTATCCAAGGACATTCAGAAGGAAGTAAAGGTGCCAGGCTTGAGCCCAGGCAGTCTGGCCCAGATCTATGTCCTGAACCATAGTGGTCTCCAGTTCCTAAGAGTGCACACACATACACAGAGACAGGGATCTGGGAGGAGAGATCCAAAATAACAGTCACAGGGGATGTTACCCTAATTAGAGGTTTCATTTCCTTTGGATAAAATATTCACATACTACACATGTATTTAGAGGTAGGAGAGGAAACAGGGGGATAAATGGCGATGGAAAGAGACCTGATTTGGGGTGGTGAACACACAATACAGTATACAGATGACGCGTTGTGGAATTGTACACCTGAAACCTATGTAATCTTCTATCACGTTGAGACAAGCAGAACAGGGGAACTGAGAGTTAAACAGCAGTGTGCAGTCATCTAGCATATCCTATCTCCCTAAACCAGGGACACACTTAAGAGTAAATGGTTCTCCCCAACCAGAGGGTAACTATCTTAAATCACCCCACTCAGGGAGACAGACAGCAGAACCCAATTAGTGCCATTTGCCAGCCACACCCAAGGACAGATGAAGTGAAGAGAATAAATCTCATTTTGGTACATCAGCATAAAGTTGATAAATATTTTGTTGAGATCCTCCCCCAAATGCACAGCCTTTAAAACCTCTCAAAACGAAGGTCCCAGT
This sequence comes from Miniopterus schreibersii, assembly GCF_964146895.1. Classification (NCBI taxonomy): domain Eukaryota; kingdom Metazoa; phylum Chordata; class Mammalia; order Chiroptera; family Miniopteridae; genus Miniopterus; species Miniopterus schreibersii. The sequence goes on along the minus strand of NC_138106.1, from coordinate 90,506,729 downwards.
GCCCACTCTCCCTCCCAGGAGCATGCCCGCACCTTTCCCCTCTGCCTCCCCTTCTTCCCCACAGGCACGTATCTCCTAAACTCTAAGGGATCCCACAAGACTTGCAACCAGGGCAGTGAAGGGCAGTGGCAGTTCATCCCGGGCAACCCCCTGAGCCTGTCCCCAAGGCCCCCTTTTCTCTGACTTCTTAGTGAGCCAAAAGCAGCCCAGCCTCATTCCCCAGCCCTTCCTTGTTTCACATCCCCAGCTTTAATAAACGTCCTCTAAAATTGACATGGACTTGTGTTGTGAAATCTTTCCTGCATGAAGCGAAGAACTCACATACTACTGGCCAGTCCTAGGCAGACCTGCCAAGGGCCAGGTCCCCTTTCCAGTAACAATGCCACACCAATAAATTCAGTAAGAAAGAAAAACCAAAAAAAAAAAGAGTAACAGAGTTAGAAACAATCTACTGGGTGGCTGAGGGAGACTGTTTTTTCTGGCCTCCACCTGTCCACTCAGCTGGGACTCCCACAACAGAACACAGTATCTGCCAGGACCGAGGTAAGCTTGGATGCTGGGGAAAACCCCAGGTTATCTCAACCCCCAGTTATCTTGGCCTCCCCTAGGAGGGCACAGGCCTGAGTCTAAGTTGATCCAGGAAATAGCTGTACCCTGAAGCAGGTGGGGCAGACTCTTTGTACAGAGCTTAGGATGGCCTCAGCAAGACATGACCTTCCCTGCCCAGCGTGCTGTTCGGCCACAACTTGCACAGTGGCAGGGCTGATCCTTACATGCAGCAGACGACAGGCAGATGGGAGTCTCGGGAAAGAGCACCCATGGCAGATATCAGGTGTCCAAGACTCTTAGTTCTTAGCTGAGTGAGGACCAAAGACCCCCAGACCCAACTGGCCCCATAGGAATGCAACATTCCCTATTCCTGCCCTCTGGGACAGGCCTCTCTGAATCCCCCAGACAGCACTTCCACTTGTACCAGGGATGGCTCAAAAGTGCCCACAAGACTACCCTAATCTAGGAGACAAGGAAGCAGGAAAGTGTAGTAAATGTGTTAGTAACCACCAGTCAGGCTGGCTGGCCACATCCTCAACCCTGGCTGGTGTCTGGTGACCCCAAATCCCAGAGGCCCCACGGGAGGAAACAATGTGAAATCTGAGGTTTAATAACCAGAGCCTGCCAATGTCTCCTCCAAGGGAGTGTCCAGCCCCTTCCCCTTTGCTTGCTACTTCTAGCAGTGCTAAGAATAGCCTGCTTTTAAAGGCCTGCCTCTGTCCTCAGTTCTGCTGTCAGGACTGCCCTGTATACCTTTCCAGAACACCTGAGGGAAACAGCACTCAAGAGGCCCAGTTCACACTCCTCCCAAAGGACCTGGTGGCTGGCTGAGACTTCTGCTAGCACAGGCTTACCTGTGTCCACCTCCATCAACAGGTGCCTCCAAGTCCAGCCAGCACACAGACCACACCATGCCCTTGCTCAGATCTTCATGCTCCACATCACCCACCATCCAAACCCTGGAGCCTGATGCTCACAGCCAGGCGTGGCATCACATACTGCTGCTTTATGTAGTTTCCTGAGCACCTGCTGTGCACTGGTCACTGTTCTAGGTGCTGAAAGGGTCCTGAACTCATGTTGCTTTAGCAGAGAAGCCCCTCATTCTGCCCTGCTCAGCCTGTCAGCATCTGCTCTCCCCACAACACTGCTCACTGGGTTCTAATCTCCCCGACCAATAGCACTGGCTATTGCAGGCACTGCTGGACGTCCACCCCTGCAGGTGCTCACAGAAGCACTGGGGCATGAGAGTAAGGCCCTGGCCAAGGTCCCTTGGGTGTCACTGCCCCACCCTTCTCATCCCTGCATGACCAGCAGGTACTCACTTGTTGAAAAGGTTGAGGCCAATGCGATAGTGCCTCTTGCGGATGACATCATTGCTGAAAGCAGGAGAGTCCCAGCTGTTGCGGGTCTCCTTGTGATAGGTCTGCTTGCTGAGAGTCTGCTCCCGCAGGCTGTCGCGGGATGACGACTCAGAGCTGCAGTTGATGGTGTCATTGGAATTAGAAGTGCTGTTGATGCTGTCGTTGTCCCCATCTGAGTAGTCTGACTCTGACTTGCTCTGCCTGTTGGCTGAACCATTGATAGCCAGGTGGCCATCAAGGGGCCTAGAAGGCCGGGGCCGCAACTCTGGCTCCTCCCGGGGCAGGCCCTTAGGGGGGCCACTGTGGGGGCCGTGCTTGGGGCTGCCCTGCTGCCCACTGAGGCTGCGCTCACAGGCACTCTGTCTCTTGAGTGAGCCACGCTCTGAACGGTCACTAAGGTCCACAGAGCTGTCACTGGGTGGCTCAATGGTGAGCAGCGGGAGGTGCTCCCCCCGCAGCCGCTGTTCCTGCTGCTCCAGCGACGGTGTGCTCTGACAGCTCGTGTCAGTGTCCCGTTTGTCATCCTTGTGAGCCAGCGCCCAGTAGTCCTGGGCGGTGCCCCCTGCCCCCAGCTGCAGGTCTAACTCAGCACTGGATGGCAGATGCCCCGCCTGGGAGAGGGGCAGGGGTGGTGACAGCTCCTCCTCGTCGATATACAGGGTGACATCACTGTACGAGGCTGTCATCTCGTCCAGTTTGCGATGGTCCACAGCATGCAGGGCTGCCTGGGGCTCGGTGTCCCGGGCTCGCCCACTCACGGGGACAGGCACCTCCTCAGTATGAAGGCTGCGACAGTTGAGGGCGTCATCGATGGACTCAGCCAGTGATTTCACCTGACGAGAGAAGGCGTCCTCCAGCTCAGTGATGGCGTCTGCAAAGTCACTAGATGGGGCAGAAGACTTGAGGGAAGGCGGCTCACTGAAGTCACTACACTCAGAGGGCATCAGGGCCCCCAACTGAGAGCCATCATTGGTCACGGAGACCTGCTTCCCTTCAAAGTAGGAGCTGTGCATCTTCTCAGGCCCCTCAAAGGAGAACTGCATCCTCATGTTGGACAGCACAATCCGGCGGGACATGCGGTTCTCTGACATGGAGCTGCGCAGGCGCTCGAAGTTCTTGTTCATCTGGTACTGGCGGAAGGCCGTCTGGATGGTGCGGGCTGCATGGCGGGTCACGAGGCGCCCCCCATACTTCCGTTCTAGCATCTCCACCTGGAGGGGCAAGGAGAGGAGAGTGAAGACATTCCTGAGTGCTGGAGTAGCAAGATACCTATGAGCAGTCATTCCCTCCCCAGCCAGTTGCGGCACCGTCTGGGAAGGCTTCAGCATGTCCCTAAGCTGCTTAAAACCACCGGGGCATGCTAACGTGCCCAATCTGGGTTCTAAGGTTAAATAAGATGGAGAAACACCTTTAAAGTTAAAGCAAGTATGTTCTCTGCAGGACTTCTCAGAACCTTTAAAAGGTGGTGATTCCCCAAACTTCTTTGGCCACAGAAGCCTTGCACATCTTGTGGTATGCAGTTTAACACAACTTTGGAGATGTTGGAAGAGGTGAAGGTAGCCCCTCCAGAGAGGAGGAACCTGAGGCACGTGCAGATTAAAACACCTGCCAGCCCTGGCTGATGTTTCTCAGTGTTTAGAGCATCAGTCCTTGCACTGAAGGGTTGCAGGTTTGATCCCCACCCTGGTTGGGGTGTGTTTAGGAGGCAACCAACCAATGTGTCTCTGTCACATCAATATTTCTCTCTCCTTCCCCCCCCGTCCCTCCTTCCCTTCCACTCTCTAAAAATCAGTGGAAAAAATATCCTTGGGTGAGGATTAACCACAGAAAAAGACCTGCCTAAGATCTCAGTGAGGCCCAGGCACTGAGCATCAGCCGTAGGCTTCCAGACTTGTTTCCTTTCTATGGCACTGACAGTGCGTTCTTTGTGGCCTGGAGGGGTCACTAAATTTTAGGGAGACCTGAGAGAATCGCCAAGCTGAGGAACAGGTTCCAAGGCCAGATGCCTGGATTCTAACCCTGGCCCTGCTGAGACACTGTGCCGATCACTCATTGAGACTGAGGCAAGTGCTCAGTACATGCCAAGTTCAGGGACACCTGGGGCTAAAAGACCCTCAAGTGTATTCCTGGAAGGTGTTGACAGATTATGGGGTTCCCAAGTCCCCCACTATACAGATGAGGAAACGAGGCCCAGAGAAGAGACCTAGCGCACACCAGGGTTGGGAGCACCTTCTTACTCTCTGGTACCACAGGCCCTGGCAGCCCTTCCCCTAGAGTTTGGAGGTGGAGCAGGGCTGCAGGCCAGTGACAGGGGCTAGGACTCTCCAGTGTGACACATGGGCTTCCAGAAGTCCTGAGGCTCACACCAGCCCACTTGTGACCAGGCTATGAGGGCTGTTGCCTGCGCCTCAGTCCTGAGTGAGAAACAAACGTGCACCTGGAGCTGGAGCCTGCTTGGTGGGAGTCCAGGAGAAGGAACTGGCCTCTCAGGGAGCCGGGAAAAGAGGCACCTGATGTGGGGCCAGGAGAGCTCTCAGATCCTCGGGAACAAGTCACCCTGCTCAGGGGGCAAAGCAGCACACCAGCTCACCTAGGTCCCACCTGCCTAATCCATGCAGGCACCACGCCAAAGCTGGCAACACAGAGACAGTTTCCTGCTCTCAAGAAGCGAAGAGTTGCCCTAGCCAGTTTGGATCACTGGTTAGTGTCGGCCTATAGATGGACGGGTCATGAGGTTCGATTTGCAGGTTCAATTCCTGGCCAAGGGCATCTACCTTGTACCTCAGTTGCAGGTTCAATCCCTGCGTGCAGGAGGCAACCAATCAATGTGTCTGTCTCACATCAATGTCTTTCTCTCTCTCCCCTTCCTCCTTCCCTCCTCTCCACTCTCTCTAGGGAAAAATTAATGGAAAAAATATCCTTGGGTGAGGATTACCAAAAAAAAAAAAAAAAAAAAAAAAGAGAGAGTGAAGAGTCACCCTGGCAGGTGTGGCTCAGTGGTTGAGGTCGTCCTAGGCACCCAAAGGTTAATGGTTTGATTCCTGGTCGGGACACATGCCCAGGCTGTGGGTTCAATCCTCAGTGGGGGTGTGCAGGTGGCAGCCAATCGATGTTCTGCTCTCACATTAATGTTTCTCTTTCTCTCTCCCTCTCCCTTCTTCTCTCTCCAAAAATCAATAAAAAAAAAAAAATTAAAAGAAGAAAAGAGTCTGTCTCAGAGAACAGAAGCACAGACGTCACTGAAATAAAGTCAAACAGATGCTGGAGTCGGGAGAGAGGGCTGCTCAGAGCCACTGAGGGCTGGAACAAGGGCTCACAGCCTCACACACCAAGGATGGGCACTGGTCCCCACTTGCCAGCTGGCAGCCTGTTCGCCTCTCTGGAAAGTGAGAGCATGCCCAGTTCCGTGAGCCACCCATCTCAGGGATGCCGGTCCTCCAACGTGGGCCACATGAGCTCCTGGGGGGTCCACAGGAGAGGAAGCAGCAGAACAGGGGAGGGGACGGGGGGTGGGGGGTGCGTGTGGCTCAGACTGACTTTTCAAATCTTGGCCAGATCCAGTCAGCAAGGGTGGGTCTGTTTTTCCCTCACCCTGAAGGTGACTTCACTCCACATCTGTACGCCGTTTGTTGTTTGGGTTTGACTGCAGCTTTGTAAGCCCACAGGGCCAATAAAAGGCGCAAGCTAAGCTCCAGGGAAGCCCTCCCTTCTCTGCCCTCCAAGGCCTGTGGTCCTGGGCCCCTTATGTCAGCCTTTGGGATAGGGAGGTATTACCATGCCAGGGCTCACTCTGGGGCCTATTTTCTCCTGCTAACTTTTGACTTCACAAAGTAAGCAGTGACCCTGTTTGCCTGAGACCAGCTCCCCAAATCTGGGGGTGCAGGGGCAGGAGAGAAGAGGGACTTCAGGAAGGCAGAAATGGGCTGTGTTTTGTCATCAAAGCCCCTCAGTCCCTCCTGTCGGGCCTCCCCAGAGCACACACTGACCCAGGCCCGCCCTGACATGCCCCCAGGCTCACTGTGGCCGCTCTTCCCTCTAAGCCAGCACCCACCCAAGGCCTGATCTGAAGTTCACTGGGACACAGGAAGGAGGTCATCAGTACGTGCTCACCTGACATTCACAATGACTCCCCATCTGCAGATACTCACACACTTCTCAGAGGAGGCACAAAGAAGTAGCACGACAAGGAGTCAACCCTAGCCGGGGCTCTCCCATCAGCCCTCACTCCCCCTTTAAAGGGGCACTTCTAACAGCAGGGAAGAAAAACTGAGAGGCCCTTCCACGGAGCAGAACGAGCCACCTCTCAATGACTATGCCTCCCGCTCCTGTTGGCAGGAAACTACCAGGAGGTACAGAGACCCAGGGACCTGACTGAAAATCCAAGGCTTCCCATTGGGCTCCTTTCACTTAAATGGGACTTTGCATCACACAGATTTTAACCCCTTTGGAACCAGGTATCCTACATTCATCTAGTAATTCTCTTGTAATCTGTTCTATTCCCACTTTGGTCTTACTTACCAAGAAGCTCAGCACAGAGTTAAATGCTCAGTGACCATCAATGTCACTTCTTCACTCTCACCTCTTAGCACCTCTTCCTGCCATCCTCTCTCCCAAGTCTATTCTGCTTCAGGGCCTTTCAACTGCTATTACCTAGAGAGCCCCTTCCACAAACACCCAATTCTCAGGCCACCTTAGAGAGGTTTTCCCCACCACCCTCTTCCAATGCTGTTACCTCCCACAATCACTTGATTTCTGTCCCCTATTTCACAATCTCTAACATTTGTATCACTTTCTAGAATTAAACTGTGTCTGTATTGCTAACCTGTCCGTGGTCTATCTCCTGGAACCACAGTGTCAGCTTAAGAAATGGGGCATGACCTTGTCCACTGCTGACACTCCAGCACCCAACACAGTGTCTGGCACAAGGTGGACATTTGGCCAATAGCCATGGGACAAAAATCAACAGCTGTGGCCATACTAAGGCTATAGGAAGCACATGGTTGTTTCTATTGGCTTCCGTTAGTCCTAATCTTTCTTAATTCTATTTTAGTGGTCCTGCTGCACATGTCCTTTACTATAAATTGTTTCTGATCCACTTTGGATCTAGGTGTAACTGATAAAGGGAACAGAGGCTGTGCCCCCTGCTGTGTCCACGGGACCAAATACCACAGGGGCAGAGGATTATTTGCTCCCCCACCCTGAGAATGGGCCATTTGCTATTAGGTACTAGCCACTTGCCATCTCCCCTCTCAGTATCGGCTCACAGGTAGAAGCATGAAGTGAGATCAGGGCTGTCCAGAGTCAGAGGGCAACACTGAAAGCAGGAGAGAGGTGCTGGTGGGGAAAGACCCACCTTGGGCAGTACCTACACTGCTCCCCGGAGAAGTCAGGGCCACAGCAGGCCCGAACCTTTGCTCCAAAGACAAATGGGAAGACTCGAAGCAGACAGAGGGCAGCCAGGAGTGGGGTAGATGTGGGCAGAAGGGAAGATAAGACAGGGTCCTGGTGCCAGGCCGGTGCAGAGGTGTCTGCTCAGGACCCACAGGAGACTACCCAAAGCTGTGTGCCCAGGAGCTTGGAAAAGTAAGACCACCTGACCCTCCCTGCTTAAACAGCTGCTTCCAGGAAGCCTGGGACTTCTCCTGAGGGCTAAAAGTTTCCCTCGTAGTTTCATGCCTGAATTCTTGTTGAAGTGCCTACTATGTGCCTGCACTCCAAGGGGCTAAAAGTGAGAACTCTCTGATCCCCAACTGCCTCCTGCTCCCTCTGCTCCCCCACCCACCACCACCCAGCTGGGAAAGACCTTTCCTCTCTTCCCTCAACCCCAAGAGGCTTTCTCTAGTCCTTCCTGGAGCCCAGCCAGGTGGTGCATCAGCCTTGCCCAGCACACAGGCACTGACCTCACAGTGCGGGTCTGGGTAAAGGCCCCTCAAGGAGGAGTGTGGCCTTAGGGTTGGGTGATTTCCCACAAGGATTCTAAGTTGTGAACTGGAAGGGTATCATCGCTGGCTCTTCTTCAAGTAAGAGCTATTTCCCTTGTAAAGTAACCTCCCTCCCTTCTCCCCGGGGGCTTCCTGAACAGACTTCCCAAGGGTCAGAACTCTCCTGGGGACTCAGGAACTCAGTAGCCAGCCACACAACCTGTGTATCCTTGTGGTGTCAGGCCTTGACAACCAGACCGCCAACACAGCCCCTGGACTCCAGCCATTAGGGCTGGGAACAAGGCAAAGGGAAAGGCCTAACAGAAGAAATGTCCAGAGTTCAGCCTCTTCACTCTGACTCCCTCCATCATTGGGAGGAGCCAATCAGCTCTGGCTTAGGCAAAGACTCTTTCTTAGGGAGCTTACACTTAACTCATCCTGCCGCGCGTCAGAGCGCGCAGGGCACCATCAGGCAAGCTGAGAGTCCCACTGCCCCGGGCGGCCCCAGCAAAGGGCTGCTCATTCCTGGAGGACACGCTGGCAGGCCCAGCAGCACTGCTGCCTGTCCCCAAGTGGCCGTCTGGTCCCACCTACCTGCTTGTCTTGCAGGTCCGAGGAGAGCTCATAGCTTTCAGAGAGGGAACGTGAGCGCTTGATGGCCTCCTCCTCAGCCTGCTTGCGCAGGATGGAGGTCGAGTGCTGCAGCTTGGGCCTCCGTGTGCGCTGCCCCAGTGGCCCGGAGTACAGCCCATAGGCACCCCCAGAAGTGTGCTCGTAGTGGTCTGGGCTCAGGCTGGAGCCAGGTGCTAAGGGGTCCTGGTGATAGGCTGAGGGGCTGTCCAATGATGTGCAGGTCTCGCTGCTGGGGGCCTCGCCCTCCACACTGTAGAATAGAGAGGAGAGAGGCCTCCAGTGAGCAAGAAACCAGAACCCAGGGCATTTCGGGGCACCAGGAGGTAGGAGCGGGTAATGGCCAAGAGGCAGCCTACCATACTACAGTACGACTCCAGCCAGCCTTCCTACTTCCCATCACCCTCCTACAGTCGATCACTCTGTACAGCCAGAGGGACCCTGCCAAGACTCTCCACTCCGAATCTTCCTGAGGCGCACCTCCCTGAGGTTTCATTTTTCTCTGTAAAACTTATCACCTTCTAACTCTGACACTTTACTAACTGATTTTCCTTACTGTCCATCTCCTATACAAAAATGTCAATTGTGAGGACAGAGGTGTAGCCCACTGATCCACTGATGATACCAATGCCTAGAACAAGGCCTGCACACAGTAGGTACTCCATACTTCCAGAGAAGGCACACAGGCCACCCAGGCTACAGTCCTCCTCAGTGTTCCTGTCAGCAGACCAATGGGCCAACTGGTTTACCCCCTTCCATTGCCTCCACTTGGCACAGGGATTGGCAGGGGGACACTGCCAAGTGTAGAATGTGAGACTGGTCCCTGACTCCTAGGTGAGACTCAAAGTAGGGGCTTAGAGAAGGAGGCCCTGGAGCAGAGAGGGCCCAAGACGAAGGCAGCAGACCCACACAGTGAACAGGGAAGCAGCCTGCCTTTCAATTCCAATTCTGCCCTGAGCCAGGGATGGGTGATAAGACTTCAACTTCACCACTGGCTCTGGCCTCTGGGAACATGCAGTGGCTCTCCTGTGACAAGGGACATCCCATTCTGCTCCCTAGAAGCTAAAGTGTGACAGAGGTCCATCTCTGGGGCAGAGCCCTGGGCTAGAAGTTAAGAGACTGGGTGTGCCTGGCTGGTTCGCTCAGTGGTTGAGCATCAACCCATGAACCTGGCGGTCACGGTTCGATTCCCAGTCAGGGCACATGCCTGGGTTTTGGGGCCCCATCCCCAGTAGGAGGCCTGCAGGAGACAGCTAATCAGTCACTCTCTCTCCTCACTGATGTTTCTCTCTCTCTCCCTCCCCTCTCCCTTTCTCTCTCTGAAATCAGTTAAAAAAAAAAGAGACACTAGGTGCTTTGCTTTGATCTGCTGTGACCTAGGGTGGGTCAGCCCTCATTTCAAGGCCTGCTTCCCTATCAGTAATACAAATGAGCTAGCCTAGATGCCTTCCAGGGGCAGAGGAATGCCACCCTTCACAACTCTCCTGACATCAGTCACCAGCAGCAACTTCCTTTGGGTATGTGTTGTATTGGGTAGGGAAAAGGATGGGGACAGGCAGAACTTAAAATTTCGTACTACCTGGCCAGCGTGGCTCAGTAGTTGAGCACTGACCTATGAGCCAGGAGATCGAAGTTCAATTCCCGGTCAGGGCACATGCCTGGGTTGCCGGCTGGATCTCCAGTGTTGGGCGTGCAGGAGGCAGCAGATTAATGACTCTCTCTCATCATTGATGTTTCTCTCTCTCTCTCACTCCCTTCCTCTCTCTGAAATCAATAAAGATATATATTTTTTAAAAAATTCTAGTACTATTTTGTGGACAATAAAGGGGCTCCGTAATAAATCTAACCAAAAGTAACCTCACAGGGTGATCTGATCATAAATTCATAACTGGGTAGGTCATGGTGGGTAGTCACACCCCAGACCTATAAAAAAGGCTTATTTAGCCCTAGCCAGTTTGGCTCAGTGGTTAGAACGTCAGCCTTTGGACTGAAGGGTCTCAAATTCGATTCCAGCCAAGGAATTCGATTCCAGCCATGTACCTCAGTTGCAGGCCTGATCCCTGCAGGGAGCATGTGGGAGACAACCAATCAATGTGTCTCTCTACATCAATGTCTGTCTGTCTGTCTCTCTCCCCATGTCCCACTTCCACTCCACTCTTTCTGAAAAGCAATGGAAAAAATATCCTCAGGTGAGGATTTAAAAATTTAAAAATTAAAAAAATAATAGGCTTATCTTTGCCTTAAGCAAGCCCTGTCTTTTTCAGACCCATCAGAAGTAATCATCTTCAAGGAAGCACATAATCTTAACTAACCTGTGGTTTGTTTTCTCTCAACTTCATGTAATCTTCCTTCTCTCCCCTCCTTAATTCCAAATGTATAAAAGACATTGCAAAACTCTTACTTTCGGGAGCATCTGAGATCTTGCTTCCTGGAAATGCTGTCAATTTTGGCTCAAATAAACTCTTAGAAAAATTCTCTACAGGTGTGGACATTTCTTGCATCAACATTTACTTGGTGTAGTGTTGCAGGATTCTGAAGAAGCCCACCCAGGACCACCCTGCAGACCCGTATAAGGTAGGAGGTTCCAGCAGGGGTGCACTGTGCCCCACAGCCCCCCCCTTCACACTGGACAAACTCGGATGAGTTTCTCTTGAAGTCCCGGACCTCCCTGCTTTAGGTAGCAGGTCCTGACTTTGGGCTGTTCTTAGAAAATCCTCAAGGTCGAAAAGGGTTGAGAGAACCCAGGGAAAGCAGAGAAAATGGGTTGCTGCTTTTAATCGTAGGGTTTCAGGGTTTTTAAATCGGATTGCTTACTAAGAGTCTGAACAAAACCTTTTCTGGTTAAATGAGAGACTGAACTCTTGTTAGGTCCAAAAAAGAAAGGATATTGCTTCCCTAACCTGGATCAGGTATTCTTAAGTGACTAAGAATCTTTGTGGAGTTGCCTGAGGAAATATTTCTCCAGGGTGTGAAGCAGTCCTATAGAGAGATTCAGCACATCTGACTCATCCAAAGACGGGCACACATAAAGGCTGGTCTTCCCTATAAGTGTGTTCAGGCTCTACAGATCTCAAAGGAAAACTAAAACTAACTGGGAAACTGTGCCTCCGAGTCCAAGCCCCACAACCGTCAGCCCCCATTAATACTCCTGCAGGATCCTTTGTTACTTCTAGTCATTTCCAGGCACAATTAGAAAAAGCTGGCTGTAAAATTAGGCAGAATGAATTGAAAACATTTAATTGATTTCTCAAAGCTTCAAAACAAGGGTTTAGATAAATGGATCAACCTATGATGTAGTTTAGGTGGTGACCCAATTCTTTGAGGTATTAAAAATGCCTTTCCTCATACAGATGACCAAGAGACATGAAAAAATGCTCAAAGTCACTAATCACAGAGAGATGCAAATTAAAACCACAATGAGACATCACCTCAGATCTGTCAGAATGGCTCCATCAACAAATCAACAAATGACCTGTGTTGGCGAGGGTGTGGGGAAAGGGGACCTAGTGCACTGCTGGTGGGAATGCAGACTGGGGCAGCCACTGTGGAAATCAGTGTGGAGGTTCCTCAAAAAATTAAAAACTTACCTGCCATTTGACCCAGTGATCCCACTCCTAGGAATATATCCTAAGAAACCTGATACACTAATCAGAAAGAATCTATGCACCCCCATGTCCACAGCAGCACAATTTACAATAGCTAAGATCTGGAAACAGCCCAGGTGCCCATCAGTAGCTGATGGATAAAAAAATCTGTGGCACATTCACACCATGGACACTACGCAGCTGTGAAAAGAAGGGTCTCGTACCCTTTGGGGCAGCATGGAGGGACCTGGAGAGTATTTTGCTAAGCAAAATAAGCCAGTCAGAGAAAAACAAGTACCACATGATCTCACTTATATGTGGAATATAATGAACAAAATAAACTGATGAACAAAATAGATCCAGAGACATAGAAGAATGGAACAGACTGAGGGATCTCAGAGGGAAGGCAGGGGTGGGGGAGTGGTTGGGGAGAGATTAATCAAAGAACTTACATGCATATGCATAACCTATTGACATAGACAATATTATGGGGAAGGCCTGGAAGTGGGGCAGATGCAGAGTGGAGGGATCAATGGGGGGAAGGGGGACATCTGTAATACTTTCAATAATAAAGATAAATTTAAAAAATAATAAAATAAAATGGTTGAGAACATGTTGCCTTAAAATGAAATTAATTTTCTGTCAAATTTATTTTCTTGCAAATCCAAGTAGATCTCAAAGCAATAACAAAGACCAAAGTAGAGAGCCATTTTAGACATTTGTTTGTCTCTAATACCACAATGCAATGAAAAAACTTAAATCTCCTTAAAAAAAAAAAAAAAATGCCTGTCCTCATCTTTAAAGGGGAAGGTCATTTGGAACTGCACTTGTCAAGGACAGATACAAATTTTAAGTGTCTTCTTATCCCAACTGTAAAAACAAAATTTGGATCCAACTGTTCTTTTATAAACGATTTCATTTTTCTCATGGCTAAAAAGTCTGTATGTGTTTCTATATATCTATTTGTAAAAGTGAAACAACTTTTTACCTCCGGATGATATTGTTAAAGTTAATTTAACATATTAAAATTAATTGATTTTGAAAGCAAGCACTTGTAATGATTGGATATTCTAAAATTCTCAGAAATACAGAAACTAACCCAAAAGCTTTTCAAGTTCACGTGATCTAGAATTACTCTTTAGAAAATAAAGTTAAATTTTGTTGGTTTAAATAGAACAGAAATATCTTTCAAGTTATTGATACGAAATGTAATATTTGCATTTACCTTGTTTTACAAAAATAATCCATGAATTGACTTTGACATCTATGAAATATGTTTCTAGAGGTTTTAAAATGTCTTTATAAATTTGATTACTAATTTTCAGTAGAAATTGAGGTTTTTAACAATTAAAAATCTCACAAGTGTAGGAATCACTTTGTGGTACTCCAGAAGGACCCCTGGAACACCTCAAAAGATTTGTTTTGTTTTTTTAATGTTAAATTGCATGGGAAGCATTGTAAAATAAGTGATAAAAATGAGTAGTCAGTGTTATGAGGAACCCAAGACAGCTGCTAGCTTCTTTCCAGCTCCCTGGTGAACCCCATTTTTGCATTCCTTCATGCATCACCGTGCACTGAGGCTGGACTTAAATTAGATGAAGGAACTTAGGAGCTGACATTGTTGAGAGGAGACACGACTGCCAAGATGTGATAAAGTCACTTCAAGAAAATGCCAAGTAGGTGACCACTTCCATTCACTGCAAGCTCCCAGGAGACAAAGACTTTAAAGGCCACCGACTGCTGCCTGGAGATTTTGCTTATTGGAAAAAACATCAAATAAAAGACACTCTCCAATCTCATCGGGAGGCACCTTATGAGGCATAGAGAAGGGACATTGACCCCTGTCTCTGGCACTTGCCTCCACCTACAAGGGACACCAAAGACTCCTCTAGGATGAGAGGCCCCTGACATCGGAGGTAGACAGCTGTCCAGAGACATCAACAAGGTCCGTGTGCCCACAAATTGATGCTGAACGCAGAATCCATTTCCATTGCTTATGCCTGTCTGCTAATAATATTCGCCATAGTAACTATTATACTTGTTCTTTGTTTTTCTATATAATCCAACCCTTTAAAATTACTGACCATGTATAAAATAACTGTTAACCCTCTTTTCATGTCTTATGTGAATGTTACACTAGATGCAAAATACAGAAAAGTGAGACAAGGAAAAACTCGATCGTGCTGGCCCACAGGACAGAAACGACGCCAAGTGCTTGTCGCAGTGAAGGCCCAACAGGCCTGACTGCCTTCGTTTACCTGCCCTTCCCTTTTGGAAATTCTGGCCTCAGCTCCCCTCCCATGGTTACAGTACAGCCTCATCGCCAGTGGTCCATCTTTTCAACGAGACAACATCCATACTGAGACTTCCTAAGAATGAGCCTTCCCAGCTCTGTGAGACCACAGTATCCGACCAAGAGGTTGGTCATCAACACACCCTTTGAAGTGATTTATGACCAAATAGGGGAACTGTGGACAAAAAAAAAGGGGGTTCTATGGAAAGTAACCTCACAGGGTGATCTAATACAAAATTCCTAACTGGGCAGGTTATTGTGGGTAGTCGCGCCCCAGGCATATAACTTTTTTAGTAAAAGGTTTATTTTTGCCTTAAGCCAGCCCTGTCCATTGTTTCTGTGCATCTAGGTTAACACACCTTTCAAATAAGTGGTAACCACCCTCAAAAAGCACATAATCTTAACTATCCTGTAATTCAATCTCCTCCTTGCTTTCTCCCACCTCCATGTAATCTTCCTTAGTTCCCTCCTTTAATTTCAAATGTATAAAAAAAACTTCAAAACTGTCATTCTCTGGAGCATTTGAGATCTCGCTTTCTGGCATGTCATCAGTTTGGCTCAAATACTCTTATAAAAATTCTCTATAGGTTTGGATATTTCTTATGTTGACAGTTCTGATAAAGCTTCAAACAGTGCCTCATAATAAATAGCATGTGGAAGAGTGAAGCAGTCCCCATGTCAGACCTGCAGGCAGTCAACGCCAACTTACAGATGAGCAGTCTCCGTGGAAAAGCCCACCTGGCGACTGAAAGACTCGTCCTCCCCCCGCCATCCCACCTTCTGAGAGCCGCCTGCACACACCTCGCCAGGACACCCCCATGCTGGACGTGCTTGGTCACAGCTCTGCTCATGTGGATTTAAAATATCCTGGCTACCCTGAGTTTGCAGAAACACAAAGAGAGAGGGAGGTTTCTGAGCATCCCCAGAGGCAGACACCTGTGTGCTACCTCCGAGCTGCTGGTGGCTGTCAGGGAGTGGGGCAGGCCTGGACCCTCACCACTGCCCAGCGCTCGGGAAAAGGAGCAGTGCCCACCTCTCATGTAGGTGATGGATTCAGTCCTTTCCCTAGCCCTTGCTGATCTGGCCTCAAAACAAATGTAAGCAGGCAAAACAGGACAATCTTCCTACCATCAGGGAAGGAAGCATGGGCCTGGGCCTGCCTGTGAACTTGTGAGGTTGTCATCATTCCCAGTTGCCTGTGGTTTGGGGCAGAGGGGGTTAAGAGAAACAGGTGAGGTGAGGGTCACTGAACTAAGGGCTGTACCTTGCCTTGTAGTGGGCAAGGGCCTGGCTGCCCAGATGGCTGGGCTCCTAGGCAGGACATTAGCATGGTGTACCTCCCTGGAGGGAGGGTTGGGTCTAGCAGGAGGGGCACTCTTCAAATCTGGTAAGAATGGAGATGATTGTGAGGAGTCAAGAACTTTCTGGAGCTATGCCAGCTCAGGAGTCCTGTTCTGCGCAATGCCTGGCCTTCTAAATGTCTTAGGCCAGCAGGTTCCAGAACATGCTAGTGAGAGGGGGCCCAACCTCCATTTAAGGCCAAGGGAAGGGGTCTGACAGTCACCACAGCCTTTCCCTTCATGATGCAACTCCAGCTTCCTCTCCTCTATCAGTTAGTTCTACCTTTGAAGGTGGTCTAGGCCACCAGCAAGGTTCCCTGGATTATCGAGACGGCCTCCTCACTGGTCTCCCTGCCTCCTCTCTCCATGGCAGTCAGAACTATCCTGATAAAACATAAACCAGACCAAGTGCCTCCTCTACTCCTCATCACACTTAGAAGACACTGTCCTTGACATGTCCTTCAAGGCCAGTCCTCAGCGGGGCTCACCTTGGCTCCTCTTCTCCTTGCTCATTCTACTCCAGCCTCAGACTCCCTCCCTCTCTTCTCAAGAGGGAGGCACACTCCTGCCTCAGGGCCTTTGCACTAGCTATTCCCTCTGCCTGGAACACTCTTCCCCAATATCTGCATGGACCTCACCCTTACCTCTTTCAGTTCTTTACTCAATGCCACCTTCTGAAGGAGGCTCCCCCCTACTCACCTAATTTAAAACCACATCACCCTCCCCTCAGCATTCCTAATCTCTACTCTGCTTTTTCCCCCTCTCCATGACAATCATCACCTTGGAACACACTGTATAATGTATTCATTGTATTTTTTGGTTTCCTGTCTATCTCCTGCATCAGAACATAAGCTCTATGAGGGCAAGGATAATTTGGCTGTTTTGCTTATTGATATTCCTCAAGTGCCGACATGTGTGCCCACTAAGTGTTCATTAAATACTTGTGAATGAGTGATGCGCTTCCCACCTGCTGTGTGCTGGGTCCAGAAGCATGATTTCTTCTTACATCATCCCCACTCGACATCCATGTGCTACAAACCTACCTTGTGATCTTTCCCCATCACTAGGCAGTGACACAGTGACCTGAGCCAGAGTCCTGGACGTCATCACTTCAGTCCTCCCTAGAGCCACCCCACCCCTGTCCCATTCAATCTGTCACCAAGTCTTGTGGAATCTACGTGAATGATGTCCCCTTGAGTCGTGAATGTGGCAGCCCTTCCATGCCCCCAAAATCAAAACCAACCTCAGACTATCTGATAAGAAGAAAAGAAATGGCAAGGCCATCCTACTGCAACCACCATGTGCCACACCCAACACTGTCCTCCAGTAAAACAAGTGGACAAAAGTGAGCACATCATGAATGTAGATATGCAGCTTAAGAACACATCGTGAGCCAGAGAACATCACGTCTTATTGGTCCCAATCAGAAGCTACACAATATTAGACATTAGAAGAGTCTTTTCTTAACCTGGCTGACAGATAAATTTTTTAAGTGAAAATGCCCAGTGTTGACAAGTACGTGCATTAACAGACACTCTCAGAAGTAGGTGGAACTTTTTCAGAGTAGCAGCTAGAAATAATTGTCAAATTAAATCATGTAGATTGTGACTGGCTGAACCAATAAAGATGCTTTATTTATAGCAGCACTCTAAAACTTGAGGATCTAAGCCCCTGTCCTGATTAGAGCTCAGCTCTAACCCTAGTTTTTTCTTGAGCAAGGAGAAAGTGTCAAATGAGAGCAGAACAGTCATCTTCTCACTTGCCACAGCAAGATCCCCACAGCAGATTGCTCCGGAGACAAAGCTCTTTGCTTCTGACCTGTGTACATAGATGGGACTTTTGGGTCAGGGAACTGCCAGGTCCACCTTCACCTCCACGTCCACCCTCCTCTCCCACTACTGCCTTTGCCCTCCTAAGCCTCCAGGCCCACCCAACCACGCCCTGAATACCACTTCTTTGCCACAGTTATTTCCCACGTGTTCAGCATCTCATCACCCAGATTGGTTCCCTTGGTGAAGCTTCTCCCACAAGCAGGACTGAATACTCTGTAGTCGGTCCCCAGTTCCACACTGGGATTCTCAAACTCTTAGACTGTTGGGCCACATGCAAATCAAGGAATGGGGTGGGCACCTGTTCCAAGTCCCTGGCATTCCCTGACAGTGTGGTGTTTCTGGAATAGTCTAAGATGATTAGGTGGCTGCTGCCTGCAATCGAGAAGAAGCTCCTGGTCCAGAAATCCCTTTTCTAGAAATTGACACTAAGAAAGGATCAGCGGTGCAAAGGAGCGAATATAAGGAATTTCAATACAGTATTGTTTCTAATTATAAAAATTTGGAAATAACCTAAATGCCTGTCAACAGGGATTGATTCAAATTGATTATATGTCCATATAATGAAAACAATGTCAAGATGGGGGAAGATCTGGTTTAATAGACGTTCTTATAAAAAAAAGAGAGGAATCACAAGTTTCATATGAACAGTATTGTGGTGCAGCTGGGGAGCCAGTCACTAACAAGAAGCCAGGAGCTGACACTGCACTGCCCTGCTGCCCACCGCCAGGGCCAGATCCTGGCAGAAGACAGTGTATTGGTGCTGCACTGAACAACTGTCCAGAGCCCCAAAGTGGGGATCGCAAACCTGGGCACATGCGCACCACTCCTACTTGCCTGCATGAAGCAGACATTGCTAACGGATCACAGGGCCCCTCCCGCACATCTTGCAACACAGCACTCCACAAAGCTCACTTCCCTTGGCATGTGAGGTCAACTCTCTTTGATAACCCCAAATCACAGTATGCCAGGAGCAAACCTTGGGGTCTAGAAATCACCTTCCACCAAGCTGGGACTACTTGGCCAAGAGAAAAGCAGCAAAGGGAAGACACGATGCCTGCCAGCGAGCCTATAGTGGGTTGACAAGTAAAGGATGGAGCAGACTTCTCCTGCGAACAGAACCATGATCATGCTGCCCCACTTGAGAAAAAGTGCTCTCCCGTGGCCAGGGCTGCTCAGGAGGTGGTAAGCAATCTGTCACTAGAAATGTGCCAGCTGCAGCACGTCAGACACCAGTCAGAGGTGTGGCAAAAGGACTCCTATACCAGCTAGAGCTGCTATAGGTGGTTTGAATCTGTACCCCAACTTGCCTCTCCCCACTGCCCTTTACTTGTATTTGTTGGCCTCTGAGGGGCCACACCCAGGTCTCAGCTCAAATCCTACTTCCTCCATGAGGCCATCCCCGCCTACTGCAACCCCACTTCCACATTCCTTGTCACTGTGTGGATTACCTAGAAAAAAAGAAGTCCACCCACTCTACCAGGAGTCCCTGAAAGCCCTGGTTTCCAGCAAAGACAGGGACCTGGGACCGGCTCCTTTCCAAGATGCAAGATCCACTTGTGCACAATGGCACCCAGAGGTGGGACCATCAAAAAAGGGCTGGAGAGCAGAAAAGAGCTGGAGCTGCACACAGATATCTCCACACTCGGCTCCAATGGCCCAGAAACTCCAAGCTCTGCGTCACTGGATGGTTACCCTAAGCTGCCCCTCTCCTCTCCAGTTTTCCAAACATGCCTTCCTCCACGTTGCTATTTTTATGTGGGGAAATGTCTGGATCACCACAGAGTAGCATCCAGAGTTTCTGACTACCCTAAGATGTGGAAAACGAACAGAGAACATATGTGAAATGCCCTCCCACCATGCCCTGCCTCCTTTCTGCCAAGGTGGGGCTCAGTGGCCTTGCTGTGGCCTCTAAGCCAGATGTCTAGGCTGGAATGCTGGCTGCACCATTTACCAGCTGTGTGGCCACAGGCAGGGAGACTTTTGTGCCTCAGTGTCCTTTCCTGTTAAATGGGGGTGATTAGAGTACTGACTTCACATGACTATTGTGAGGCTTAACAGAGTTGATACAGGTGAAGTCCTTAAAAGGCTGTTTTGCTCATAGAAAGCACATTCTAATTTCTGTCTTTGGGAATTCTTTGATTGAGGGCCCAACCCAGAAGCCCCAGCAGTTAGAGAAGAGAGGGGCAGACAGGCCCAGGGTGGAAGCCAGGGTCACCTGCCCCCACTGCTGCAGGGCCTCTCTCTCTGAGGACACCAACCTCCAGCCATGGGCCATACGCACTGGTGATGATGGAGGGCAGGAGAGCCCTAGAAAGGGACCCAGGCCCCATGGCTCAGAAACCATGTCCTGACTCTAGCTGGGGAGTAAGTCAGGTTGGGGGGCCCTCGGTCTCAAGGCCACAGTTGTCTCTAATTATGACCTGTGAAGTCATAAGTGACTTTTCTCAAGAAAAATGTTAGTCAGAGGCGGCTCTGGGCATAGGTGAGGGGGCAAAGGGAGGGGGCATGGCAGAAACAGGGGCCCACTACTAGGTGCCAGCCGTTCCCTCTAGCATCAGTGATGATGGCAATGATGATGACAGCTAATGTCTACATATCTAGCAGTGCTGTAAGGCTCACATGTAGCTCACTTAGTCCTCAGGCATAGAAGGTCGAGCCCATGCCCAAGGTCACACAGCCAGTGAGTGAATGAGAGCCCAGGCAGTCTGGCCTTAGAGCCCACACACTCACTCACAGTGCACACAGACTTAGCCACACAGACTGGGGTTATGTGGTAGGTACAGATACTGTGCTGAATGTTTAAATTACATGGCTGGTAACCCAAACACCATCCCTGGGAGTAAGGAGGCAGCAAATCACTGTCCCTTCTGAAGATGACTCGGAGTCACTGGGCTGAGGTCACCCACGTAGGGAAGAGTAGAGCTGCAAGCAGGTGTATCTACCACCTGGCTGCCCAGAGGAAGAACATGCAGTTGACATGCTGGGGCAGGGTTGGGGTTGAGAGCCTGGGGGTCCTGGGGTACTGCACAGTCATGAGATAAGTAAGCCTGGGCTGCGTGTGGCCAGGTGCAGTCATATCACATGGTAAAGCCACACTCTTCAGAGTGGGCCAGGCTGGAGCAAGTGGTTAAATGTCCATACCAGGAGCCTCATTCCAGATTCCTGGCAGTCTTCACAGGCCAGAGCAAAAGGGTCTCCTGAAATGCATATGTCCTCATGCCTACAGGCCCTGTGAGCCCCCTACCCCCACCCGAGGCTCTGCTTTCAGGGTTTCTGATTTCCAGAAAAGGAGGAGCCTTCCAACTGCTCAGGCCAATAATCTGAGAGTTACTCCTGGCAGGACCTACTAATTCCCAGTCCTCACAAGCTCCCTTGGGGGGCTTTCTGCACTGGTCGCTGCCTAGGCTCTATTAACCCAGGTTTATCACCCAGGATGAGAAAGGGGGTGATCTTGCTCAGCTCCAGGTCCTGGGGGAGGCACTCAGACAGACCAGGGCGAGGTCTGGGAGGGACAGGATGTGGAAAAGAACTGGAGGTCTTGTCCCCTGCACAAGGGCAGGGATAGCTCAGCTGAACGGAAACCTCAGGACCAGCTGCCACCCCAGGTCTCTCTGGGGGCCATCCTGGGGAAAAGGAAGCAGGCAGGGCCATGAGACCAGAAGCAAGGTGAAGGCAACCTGGGGGCTTCAGAGAGGTTTTTAGTAGTACAGCTCCTGGAAAAGGGCTGCCTTATGTAGGCATTCCAGCAGCATCTGAAGACCTCTCCCGTCTCCCAGAGTCTCCCAGGATGTCTGAGCCTTACAGTTTGGCCCACAGCTGGTAAATGGTTCTTGGAGAGGACACATGCCCACATGGCAACTGAAGGGACTTATGGACCCCCAGGAATACCCAGAGCTCAAACCCTCTTAGGGTGGAGCTGCTGAGTCCCTTCCTAGGCAAGCCCGGTAATGCTGGACGTCTCCCCTGGTGGGCAGGGCTGGGATAAATGTGACCTAGAAGGAAGGGTCCTCAGGAAAGGTGATAAGCAGGAGAGAACACAGGCCAGCCTGCAGGGCCCAGTGCAAGGCTAGGGCAGGTAGACAGAGAGACAGCAGGGGTGAGTCCACATGTAGCACATGCTTGGGCACACATGTTGAGCCCTGCACTCAAAGCTCCAGACACTGCCAAGACCTGGGCCACAGGGGCAGGGGGGGCCACCACCCTCTCAAAAACTGAAAAGATTTAGGGTGTGAGTCTATGTGAGGCACAGATTCAATGTGACATCGACCTAAACATCCAAAGTGACTTCTGGTTAACCAGGAGCATCATATCCAAAATGAGGGAGGCGATGAGCTTTCTGGACAATTCAGAAGGTGCCCTATAGGGCTTGATGGAGGTCGGAAGGAATTGGGAGGGTTTCTGCTTTTACCCAATTCCCAAATTTGCTTTACTGAGAATATACAGTAATCACAAAGGAATAAACCCAACATCCAACTGCCCAGGCACTTCTCCTTCGATGACTAGCATATATCTCGAACCAGGATCAAAGCTGGGCACCTGCCTTCCCTCCACCCGACGAAGTGCAGCAGCTCTGCAGCCCACACCACAGCTGACTGATAGCACCTCGAGCCTTCCAGCTGCTCTGGCCAATAATCTGAGAGTCACTTTTGGCAACTCTTTTTCTGACACCCTGCTTCCCATCTGCCAGCAAATTGGGCTGTTCCACCTTCAAAACAGAGCCAGCATCTGACCACCTGGCCTGTCCCCACCCCTTCTACCAGCCTGGTCTGCGTCGCCCTAGTCTCCTTCCTGCATTACTGCCACAGCCTCTCCAGGAGGGCTCTTTTGGCCTCTCTCACCACACCCTCCACCCTCCTTTCAGCAGTTGGGATCCCATTAAAACACAACTTCGACCAGGTCCCTCCTCTGCTTCCACCTCACTCGGATTTAGAATCCAAGTCCTCACAGTGACGTCGAAGACTCTGCAGGACCTGTGTTCCACCTCTGCCCCGTGCGGAGGCTGTTCCTCTACACTCCTGACACATTCCTACCTCAGCACCTTTGCATATGCTGTTCCCTCTCCCTGGTGTCTTTTCTCGTAGCTATCCACCTGGTTCACTCCCTCACCTCCTTCAGGTCTCTGCTCAAAGGTCACCTGAGTCTCAGTGTGGCTTTCTGTGACCTTCCTCCTCAGCCCTCCTGTATCTTTCCCTGCTCCTTTCTCTCTGCAGCACTCATGCCACCACCACATCACTATATGTGGGAATATGACTGGGTGGCTTCCCCACTAGGATGTCTGTCCTGTAAGAACTGGGGTTCTAGAACAGGGTCAGCCACACAGAAGGTACACACACACTGCACTAATCCGATCCAGCCAGGGAAGCCTTTTTTAAACAACCCAGACTCCAGAGGGCTGCTTTGTCTGCCATGTAGACTGTAAGGTCTGTGGGAGCAGCAATCCTGGGCTAGGGTGGGAACCAGCTTACAATAGCTACAGCCAGACCATCAAGTGGCATTTCAGATCCTGGCTGGGGATGGAGGGATAGGAAACCACAGACACACAACACACCCAAGTTAACATTTCTGTGCAAAAAATCCACATAAACATGCCTTGGAATTGTCTAGGAACAGGTTTTTAAAAGGAATGCTAGAAGTGTGTCTATCCCCTATCCCCACTGTGGGGCCTGAAAGGTAAGAAGGCCACGCACTGACATCCCTCCCTTAGGACAGAGAGAACTCCCAGAACCAGAAGACCTCAGAGGGCCTAGGGCCAGGGCACTCATACTGGCTGATCCCTGCACTTAACTGGAGGATTTCACAGCCTATTCCTGCTCAAGCCCAGGAAGTCCCAAGAAGTCAAAGGACAGTCAGCAGCAGGGCCCCAGAAATGGTACTTTGTAAAAAGCCCCAAATGACTATGACATGTGGTCTGGAATCCCAGCATGTCAAGCTCCTCTGTCACACAGATGAGGAAAATGAGCCCCAGGAGGAGGAGAGACCTACCAAAGCTCTGCCAGGCACCTAGAGGCAGAGCCCGGCCACCGCCTCTGTGCTCCACACTGTGGCGAAGAGCCTGGAGCCAGCCAGCATGGCTGTTCAGTTTACACAGAGTGGAGGTCACCTTCATTTTCTTTTTCCTTTGTGAATTACAACTAGGTACCAGCAGTGTTCCCTCAAAATCCAGATTTCTGGCTTTTCTTAGAAAATAAAAATCAAAGAGAATGCATTTCCACACAGCACCCATTGCTGAGCTGATCGGCAGCCACCTTCAGTTCCCCGGCCCCTAGCAGGCTGCCTACCTGCCGCACGCATGCCAGTGATGCCAGCTGCTGGCACTGGTCCAGCCTGCTACACCAGTGCAGTGAGCACAGAGCTGCAGCCGCAGAGCTGCCACTGGCTGCGTGCTTTGTGAGACTTGCCCCAGTTGGACCTCAGTTTCCCACCAGTAAAATGGTCCTCAATTCACCTGCCTTACAAGGCTGTGTCATGGGGGTGGGTAAGAACCAGGCTATGCACACAGAAGGTGCTCAGGAAATCGCTCTGTGCTCAGACTCCAAGCCCCAGCCAAGCCATAGCAGCCAGAGAGCTCAGGCTCCTCTTCGGCCCCCACAGGACAACTGGGTCCCTGGGCCAAATCCTGAGGGGGGTCCTCAATTCACTTCCTTACTTAGGCTTAAACACAGCTAACAGCTAACAAGAAAATCTGGGCCCTGGCAGGGTAGCTCAGTTGGTTAGGCATCATCCTGATAAGCCAAGGTTGCAAGTTCCATCCCAGTCAGGGCACATGCAAAAATCAACTAATGAATGCATAAATAAGTAGACAGCAAATCGAAAAAAAAACAAAAAAAGGAAGAAGGTGATTTAGGAACCTAACTGGTTTTAATGTCTTTAGATATTTCTCTGGACCTGAAAAAGTCTTATCAAACCATGGGCAGGACAGCCGGGTGCATAGGAACTAGATGTAGACACAAAACCTCCCCATGGAAAGTCTATCCCCTCCTGGAACAGTTCCTTCAACCCTTCTCTTCCCCGGCTAGTCACTTCATTCCATAAACATTTACTGAATGTAAACTATGTGACAGACCTGTGTCAGGCACTGGGGATGTGGCAGTGAACACACAGACATGAGCCCATTCTCACAGGGACCCTGAGGACACCGATAGATGATGATGATGGCTTGTGTTAGAAACAGTCCTGGGGAAGCATCAGGCCCTGTGGGGTGGCAAGCAGGACCCCAGTGCCAGAGGCAGGAGGATTTCCGGGAAGGTGCTCACCATCAACCAGGGCCGAAGGAGAAGCCATGTGGCAGGTGAGAGCTGCTTCCAGTTGAGCAGACAGAGGTAGGTGTCCATGGTGTGCACAGAGATAGAAAAGTTCAGTGTGGTGGGAACATGTATGGTGGGAGGGGTAGGACCAGAATTTGCAGGACCTCATAAGGCTTGTAAGGAGTCTGCACTTGACAGTACCCTGCACTCCAGGATAAGAGCAAGGTCAAGGGCGAGTCCAGATTTAACTAGAACAACAGCAGTGGGTTCTAGAAAGGCAGCTCTAACTGCAGAATGCAGGGTACTGGCAGGGGAAGGACAGAGGGAGCCGCGGCAGTGACTCTGGGGAACAGCAGGGCCTGTGCTAGGAGGTGCCGGGGATGGAGAAGAGGACCATTTTGAGGGCAGTGACAGGCTTGAACAACAAGACAGCTATGGGAAGAGCAGAAGGAAGGACAGGAGTCCTCAATGTCCTGGAAACTAGGCTGGTCCGGCTGGATGTCCCCAAGAAGCTGAGGAAGCTAAGGACAGTGACATGGTCACAAGCTGTTAGCTAGGAGCTGGGGTAGAAGTTGGGTTGTGTGGGGTAAGAGAGGGAGCTGGGGCAGAAGCATGGAAACTGAAGATAACTTTAGAGTTGGGGGCTGAGAAGAAAGTGGAAATGGGGTGGCACCTGAAGGGGGAGCACTTCTGAACAGTAACAGGAGAAGAGAAGGCCCTGGGAGGGGCAACCAGAAGGAAAGGGTCCTGAGCAGGGGCTGAGGACAAGCTTAGTGGGCAGGATACAGCCAGGCGGGAGCCCTTCCCTTTTGGGGGGGCCTCAGTTTTCTCTGAGGGGTGGGGGGGAGGCCTGACACCCTCCCCCAACAAGCTGAGGCTCAGACAGGACCAATTTCAGGAGCTCAAGGTTTGAATTGGGCAAATCAGAGAAAATGGACATTTTAACCCTGTGTTCAGTTGCAGAGAGTAGGCCCACAGACCCTACCTCTGGCCAGTGTCTATCCCCATGTCTCTTGGCCTCCATGACCCTCAGACCCCTGGGATGGCTGGCTGCCCCACCAAGCCCAGGGGAAAGGGTCTTGCTGACTCCCCAGCCTACCAAGTCCGCTGCACAGGCTGCCGCATCGCCTCTAGTTACCAGGCACTGAGCCTCCAGAGTAGCTTTTATACACCTATAAAAACATAGGGCTTCAAACAGTGAACTTCTTAGAGTGCAAGGCTATTTTTAGAGCTTTGCTTATTGACCAACATTTAGCATTTCCCTGTTTGTCAGCTGCTGCTGGCAAGATGAGCAGCCACAGGAGGACAAGAGGAGAGCAGCTAGGAGCTAAGGGGGTCTTCTCAGGCCACTCAAGCATCTCAGGAAGGTACAGCTTTCCTGGACATCCAACCTGGAGTGGGGCTAAGCATGGCAGTGGCGCTGACTTACCCTCCCTGCCCTCTGGTCAGGTGCTCTGCATGGTCTTCGAGGCACTCACCACCCTAACATTGCAATAATGTGAGAGGAAGAGAGTCTGGGCTGAACTCTGACACCTGGGTTCTACTGCAACTGCTCTGAGTCTCATTTACCACCTGATGGCAGGACCAGGCTGCCACTTGGTGGCATCATGGTGGAATCTGGGAATGGGACCTAATTAGACAGGATTACTCCAGGAGGGGTGAGGTGGAGCCTTCCTCAGACAGGGCTTGTTCTCATCAGCACACAGCCAGAGGGAAGAATAAAGTCTCCTGTCCTGTGCACCCAGCATGCACGATCAGGCCCTTGCCCCATCCTGTCACCAATGCCTGGCTAGGTCAGCTTTCAGGCCTGGGGGAAGTGGCTGCCATGGCCTCCTGGGCCCAGGCCTCCCTCCCAAACATAAAGAACATCTGCCTGCCTGCCTGGGATCAGGCTAAACCTTCCCCCCACTCAGTCACTCTCACTAAAATAGCCTGGAGGACCAGTGTGGGGGCTGTGGAAATTAGAATTCAGGGTTCTAGAGACAAGGAGGGGTGAGAAGTCAGCCCCAAGAACCTGCAATCAGATCTCCCCTGTCCGTTTATGACTTTGGAGGCTCCCATCAGAGAGGGCCGAGGGTCTTGACTGTGAGTAAACACAGCACCCAGTGCAGGGCTAGGGGAGGCCCCTTGTGGCATGTGGGTACCAATGCAGGGTGTTCCAAGGCACTCAGAGCATGGCAAAGGTGGAGAAAGGGGTCACCAGGAAGAAAGAAGGAAGGGGGATGTTCTGGATCTACAGGTACCATCTCCCTGCACCTCCACTGTCTCCAACTCAAGCTCTTGGGTTTCTTCATAGCACATCTCATTATATCTGACTACCTCTTCTCATTCATTCTGATTTTTAAGTCTGTCTCTTGCCATTAGAGTCAATTCTGCAAGGGCAGAGAGGTGGCTGCCTATGTAGCCTGCTCCCTGCCCAGGGTTTGGCACAGCAGGTGCTTAGTATCTGTTGAATGAACAAATGAATGAGTAACGCTACCAGTAACTAAGGAACCAGCACAAACCTAGGAAGCAGCATCACTCATTCGTTCATTCATTCATTCACCAAACACAGAGATAGGGACAACACTCAATGAATAATCAGGCTCTGAAGCTGCAGAGCTCTGTGCCCAGAGCATCCTCTCCCCCCAGCCCCACATGCCTCAGCTTCTCCCTGGCCAGGAGCCATGAGGATCACAACCCTCTCTTCTTCCTCTAAGGCCTCTGGGTGGTGCCACTCTCATTTCAGCCTCCGCTGGCATTTCACCTAGGCTACCTCATTCACTCCCCACAAGCCAATGGCAGGGCTCACTCCTCTCCCATTTACAAGAGGGAGCACAAAGGCCTGGAGGGGAGAGAGGCTTAACCAGGTCACAAAGTGATATTTGGAGCACAGGTGGGATGGGACTTGTGTCCATACTCGCTCCTTCGCCCTCCAGCTGGGCCTTGGAAATTCTAAACAGTTGCAGAAACTGGGAAGTTTCCCAAGGTACAGACATCCATTCTGCACCCAGAACACTACTGCCCAGGCTACTAGTCACAAAAGAACAGGGGATACATGCAGCCCCACCCTTCAGGGACTCCCTGGCTCCCCTTCCCTGAGCCTACCCTGCTCCATGCCCACCTCACTGGCTGGGCTGGGCCAGCACTGGTGAAGCCTCAGACAGGAAACAGGAACAGAGACTCACCCCACAAGCTGGCAAACATGCAGTTTTACTTGGGCTCAAAGCCAGCTGCAATGAGGCCCTGGGGAGGGGCAGGGAGCCTATGCAAATACCCTACTATCCAGCCCAACCTCTGCTTGAGGATGTGCTACTCATAGTGGCATCATTATTGGAGGGCCCAACCTGCCTGAGGATCTCACCCCACATCCTGGGGACGAAAGCACCAAGCCAGGGGACAGGCCTAACCCAAGAGGAAAATCAGGCCTTTCCAGAAAGGCTGTGAAAATGCCCTTTATTCTCCCTGGGCCATTTGAGCCAGGACAGAGGCAGAGGTCAGGTCCCTCCTTCCAGGACCCTGGGCCTCAACCCGGGGACAGCTGGCTGGCTGGAAGGCCTGGAGCCACTGAAGAGTCAGGCCCAGTACCCACCCTGCCACTCCTTATATGGACACTTAAGATAGCCCAGAGCTATCTAGGAGACAGGGCCTCTGTGCAAGGAGCTGGCCCAAAGGGCATTTGGAAAAAAACACAACAAAAAATCACTAAAATGAATCACCAATATTTTACCATCTAAAGGTCTGATATGAAAATCCAGGCTTCTGACTTCTCCTGGGGTGGGAGTGGGGTGGGGGGCATGCGGGGCAGTAGGGATCTGGCCACACTGGGTCCATATTCCTGCTTGATGACAGTCAAAGAGAGTGTCAGCAGCCACGCCCATCAGACTCCTGTGCTGTCCCATCACCATGTCCTGGTCACACCTGGCCTGCTCGTCTCCCTCACATCACCTTCGTGCGTATTGAGGGCATCTGCATTTGCTTATGACACTTGCAAAAACAAAAACAAAAATTCAAAACCCAACTCAAAGAGCAGAAGTCAGATCTACAGCTCTGGGATCAGTCATTCCCAAGGAACCTGATTTAGAACACCAAGTCCCAAGGGACAGGGCTCAAGCATTCCCACAGCTCTGCACAGCTGGCGTAATGCCATGGCCTTCCGCTCTGCCACGTACTCTGAGTGCTTGATTTTTATAAGGCTATCAAAGTGATGCCACCATGATCTGCAATTCCATGGTCAGCAGAGCCACCAAGCTTCAACGCACCAGATGTTCTCCCTCCTCACTTTCACAGGGCTAAGATATCATTTAAAAGGCATCTGATATCCAGTGTTTATTCCAAAACTAGACTCTCAGGTGATACCCTGGAGTTGGAACCTGAGCTCTGCCCGCCTTCAGCAGACCCTTTGCCCATCTATGTTCAAAGAATGCCCCTGTGGCTCCAGGTGCACCCACAGGGTGGTGAAGCTCTGTGTGGAGAACAGACCAGGTCGAGTCTGGCTTCCCCACTTCTGGGCTGAGTGACCTGGAGCAGGTTACCTCACTTTTCTGGTCCTCCATCCTGCAATGGGTATCATTCTTACCCCACTTACCCAATAAAAATGTGGGAACCAAGCAAGAACACGCTTTGGCAACTGCAAATCCCTGTGCAAACATGTGGGGCTACTTCTGCTTTGCACCACTGACCAGAGAAGGGCTCCAATGAGAGGCTTGTCCTGGGCTGTCAAAGCCAGAAAGAGGGACATCAGGAGAAGCACTCTCCAACCTACCACCAAAGTAAGCACTCCCTGCTCAGGGAAACCAGAAGCATCTCTGTCTGGTATGGTCATACAGAGATTCATACTTTCAAAAGCCCCTTTCCTTTTATTCTACCCACAGCTTACCTGGTCTTGTGCAACAAAGTTTACAAAACTGCTTCCCTTGCCTTGGTCCCCTCTGTAGCTGGCATCACCTCTGTCCTTTCTGTATTTTTTATCAGCCATTTTCTAGAGCCTGCTCTCTGACAGGCCCTCACCCCCAGCTGAGCCAGGGCAGTTCTTGTTGGTTTTGACTGCATAAAGATGACCAAAGCTTCCAACCTCTGGGCTCACTCAGAAAGATTTTCAACATGTGTGCACAGAGCCAAAAATCTTCTCAGTTGAGCCAAATTAAATACAGAGGCCTCTAGTTATTTCCATATGCACAAAACAGACTTAAATAAAGCAGTTCTCTGTGGAAGGCTCCAGCAGACAGGGCTGGGCTGTGCCCCAGGGACACCCCAGGGGTGCTGGAATCGAGGCACAGGCTGGGGAGGCGGGCTCTAGGAAAGAGTGTGGGCAGAGGAGAAAAATGCCCGTCTTACAGGCCTCTCGGCCTCTGGCCCACCCTGATGGCCAGAGCCAGGCATGTGGCCCTCTCAGAGCCCAGGACAATCCTGACGCCAGTCCCATTCCAGACTGCCACCACCACTAAGCTGCCCTCAGAGGTTCCCCTTGCGCTTGCCCACCCTAGGATCCCAAGAAACACCTAAAATGCAAATCCTTCAAGTCCTTGCTGGTCTAAAGTTTTTGTCACGGTCCAAACTCCTCAGTGTGGTACCGACACCCCACCCTGCCCACCTCCCAGCCTGCTGAATATCTTGCTGACCCCATCTCACTCTGAAGCTCCATCCATGTGGTGCTGTCTGCAGACTGGCAGCTAGGTGCTGGGGTGCTAGTTCACTGATACTGTCCCTCTCCTAGGACACTTGGTGACCCACAGCAGAGGGAGCATAGCCCATGAGCACCCACAAGACCCCTCTGCCCGAGGGTTAGCTGACCCCAGGAGGGGCTGTTCTATGTGTCCTGTGCTCAGTGCCAGCTCAGGGGTCAGAAAGCATGCTATGGAATGAATGAATGAATGAATGACCATGGTGGAAAGAATAACACAACGGATTAGCAGATACAGTGCTGTGCCAGGCATGCTC
Source organism: Miniopterus schreibersii (assembly GCF_964146895.1). Classification (NCBI taxonomy): domain Eukaryota; kingdom Metazoa; phylum Chordata; class Mammalia; order Chiroptera; family Miniopteridae; genus Miniopterus; species Miniopterus schreibersii. The sequence continues at coordinate 90,476,056 of NC_138106.1, read as the reverse complement.
TGAGTACTTCACAGGGAACTAACTCATTACCCTATGACAACTTGATTTTAGTAGATTTTACTTTTTAAAGTAGTTTTAGGTTTCCTGCAAAAATCAACAAAGTGCAGAGTTCCCATATAGCCCCCGTCCCCCATGTGCACAGCCTCCCCCACTATCAACCTCCTGACAGTTGATGAACTTAGCTACACATGTCATAATCACTGAGTCTATAGTTTACATGCAGACTCATTCTTGGTGTCATATAAATCAACCTTTTGAGGAAGGTGCTGGGTCACCTTCCCATTTTGTAGAGGGAGAAACAGAGGCACAGCGAGGCACACAGAGGGTAAGGGGGCAGGGGCTGACCAGGCACTGGTCCACAGTGGATGGAGCAAACTGTGTCACACCCCCACCTTCCTCATATTTCTCCCTCTGTGGGAAAAGCCCACCTGCTTTGTCTGTCCACTGAACTCCTCCAGCCCTTTTAGATCCTGGGCCTGTAGCCACAAGGCTCCATAGTATTTCAGCATCTAACTGGCCCCCATCTGACATGGTACCTAGAGCAAGTGTGCAGACAGGGTCTGGGGGAAAGAATGAAGGGCCCCTTTAATCTCCTGTAACTGCAACGCTGACACAGAGCCCTTCCCTGGAGACTGTCTGGCACCTGGCAGGGAGAAGCTGTGTGACCTGGGGCAAGTGACTTGGCCTCTCTGTGCCTCAGTTTCTCAGCCATAAAATGGGGGTACTGTCTACCTCCCAGCCAAATAACACACACAAATCCCCAGCCTGGGGTCTGTTACCCAGGAAGCATTTGGGTTGTTGCTATCACACTCAGGACTGCTAGTGCTTCCCCACAGCACAGGGGCATCACCAGAATCCAGTGGGGGCTGTCAGACGGTGAGCAGGCAACAGTGGGAAGAGTCCTTCACGAGTGGCCTTAGCTTAGAAATAGGCACCAGACCATCTGGTACAATATCAGTATCTCCTTGCCACACAGTCTCTTCTATCCTGTGAAGCAAGTACCTCCTTGCTCTCAGGGGTGAACGACTAGGGGTGGTCAATGGTGCAGAGCAGGACTGAGGCCACTGTTGGTTTATTACCTAAACTTGGTTGAGGGCCCTCTATGTGCGAAGCACTATGTTAGACACTAGTGGTATTAATAATAATATACTCTTAAAAATGACAGCAACTAAAATTTCTTGAGCACCTACTATGTGCAAGGCTCCCAAAGCAGCACTATGGGAGGGCCTGGCATTGAGCGATTGGGTAAAGGTGAAAGAGGGTTAGGGTGACTCTGAGTTTCTAGGCAGAGCCTGAAGAGGTAGATGAAGATATGGAAGAGAACAGATTAGGGAAGCAAGAGGTAATAAGGAGCCAGGGTAGAAGCCACAGGATGGAAGAGACTGTGTGGCTAGGAGACGAGGGCCTGGCAGGGGCCTGGGGAACCCCAGTGCTGACACCAGCACAAGGTGGGAGAGGAGCTGACCAAGTGGGCTGGGAAGGAGCTGCGGTGTGGTGGGAGGAGGCCCAGCAGGGCTGATCTCTTAAGCCACAGAGAGCAGCAGCTGCAGGCAGCAGGTCAGGCTACCCAGAGGCCAAGCAAGGTGAGGGGCCAGTACGTCTATGGGAGTGGGGGAGGCAGGTGCCACTTCCCAACTCTACCACCTGCTAAGGGGCAACCTGGGGGCAACAGGCAGGAACCTGGGGACACTCAGCAGAGAGCCCCAGTCTTGCCCGGAGAGCTGAGGCACAAAGGCAAGTGTCTTGGGCACCGCTTCCCCCAGGAAAGCCCTGTCTGAGAGGAACTCACAGGCTGGCTTTCCCCATTCACTTATAGACACAGGGCCTCCCACACAGTTTCCCCAAATGGGGCAGGCATCACTTGGTCTTCTCGGCTGAGAACTGGCCCAAGCAGCTCACACAGCCAAAGACTGTTGAGGGAGGCTCTGCTCGAGAGGCCTCTCAGCAACATGACACCTGCACCGCTGGAAATGCGGCAGACCACACAGTGACCCCACACAGCAGGCCTCACAGCAGGCCCCTGATGCAAGTTCAACAACATGTCTGGTATCTGCTTTAAAATAATTGGGGGCAATAAAATTGCCCGTGGGAGTCATTATGCCATTCTCTCTACTTCTGTGTATGCTTAAACTTTTCTGTAAGGCTGGCCAGGGTGGCTCAGTGGTGGAGTGAGGCCTAGGATCCAGGAGATTGAGGTTCGATTCCAGGTCAGGCACATGCCTGGGTTGCAGGCTCGATCCCCAGTTGAAGATGTGCAGGAGGCAGCCGATCAGTGATGACTCTCACATCATTGATGTTTCTCTCTCTCTCCCTCTCCCTTCCTCTCTCTGAAATCAATAACGATATAAAATTTAAAAAAAAAAAATTTCTATAAGAAAAGTTCAACCAGTACTAAGAATTTGCTACCCGCATCAAGGCCAGCTATCTTCCTGAGTTACTGTGCCATTTTTACTACGTAGGAAAACAAAACAGAACAGAACAAAACCCCTGAACATTTAAATTATGATTCTGAGAAAGGTCAAGGGCCCCAGTGGGAAAAGAGAATTCATGTTCGCTTACCCACACCTCCCTTCTACTACCAGCAGAGAGAAGAGCTATTTCCCCAAATACTTCCTCTACAACTCACACCCAGGACTAACTGCACTTCAGGGTCCTTTCCAGGGAGATAACAGCAGTAAGAATAATAACTGGTAGATATACCAGTTAGTGTCTGTATTACTGAGCACCTACTATGAACCTGAACTCCTCTAGCCCCTTCTCTCCCACTGTCTCCAGTTCAGAGTCATCCCAATACCGACAGGGAATCTGAAGGGCAGTTCTTACACCCACAGTGACCTCCCAGGGCTGGCAAATATGTTTTTGAGATTCAATGCTACTAGTCAGAGCTTCCAAGTATGCTCTGATGCTCTGTTACTCTGCAAAGTGAGATGCTGTCGATCCACAAGTGCCAGGCCCACTGGAGGTCCTGCAGGTCCCTGTCTCCCCACTGCCCCACCCCTTCCTGCCTCTGCCTCACCCTCCATTCTGGAAAGCCCAAGCACTACAACAATGTCAGGAAGGGGAAAGTTCTACATTAACCAGAAGACCAGATTTATATTGTGCATGGAGAGATCACAATACTGGATATCAAACTATACTACAAAGCCATTGTAATCAAAACAGCCTGGTACTGGCACAAGAACAGGCAACTACACCAATGGAATAGAACAGAAACCTCAGAAATTGACCCACATCATTACATTCAATAAATATGTGACAAAGGAGGCAAGAACATACAATGGAGTAAAGATAGTCTCTCAACAAATGGTGCTGGGAAAACTGGCCAGGCATATGCAAAAAGATGAAACTAGACCACCAACTTACACCATACACAAGAATAAACTCAAAATGGATAAAAGACTTAAATATAAGTTGTGAAACCATAAAAATCCTATAAGAAAACAAAGGCAGCAACATCTCAGACATCTCCCATAGCATAATTTTTGCTGACATATCTCCTAGAGCAAGAGAAACAAAGGAAAAAATAAACAAATGTAACTATATCAAACTAAAAAGCTACCCACTGTATGGGAGTACATGTTTGTCAATGATACATGTGATAAGGGGTTGATTTCCAAAACATATAAGGAACTCATACAACTCAACAAAGGGAAGGCAAACAATCCAATTTAAAAATTAGCAAAAAGTCTGAATAGACACTTCTCCCAAGAGGACATAGAGATAGCCAAAAGACATATGAAAAAATGCTCAATGTCACTAATCATCGGAGAGATGCAAATTAAAACTACATTGAGGTATCACCTCACACCTGTGTGAATGGCTCCATCAACAAAGCAACAAGTGACACGTGCTGGTGAGGGTGTCGAGAAAGGGGAACCCTAGTACACTGCTGGTAGGAATGCCGACTGGTGCAGACACTATGGAAAATGATATGGAGTTTCCTCAAAAAATTAAAAATGGAACTGCCATTTGACCCACGGATCCCACTTCTAGGAATATATCCTAAGAAACCCCAAAACACCAATCAGAAAGAACTTATGCACCCCTATGTTCATAGCAGTGTTATTTACAATAGCCAAGATCTGGAAACAGCCCAGGGGCCCATCAGTAGGTGAGTGGATAAAAAAGCTGTGTGACATTTACACCATGGAATACTATGTAGCTGTAAAAAAAAAAAAAAAAAAAGGGATCCCTTACCCTTTGCTACAGCATGGAGGGACCTGGAGATTAGTATGGTAAGAGATATAAGCCAGTCAGGGAAAGACAAATATCACATGACCTCACTTATTTGTGGAATCTAATGAACAAAATAAATTGACCATCAAAATAAGTCCAGAAGCATGGAGGCATGGAATAGACTGACGTATCTCAGAGGGGAGGGAGGGGATGGGAAGAGATTAACCTAAGAACTTATATGCACATATGCATAACCCAAGGACACAGACAATAGTGTGGTGAAGGCCTGGGGGCAGGTGGGGGGGGGGGTTAGGGGCTGGGCAGAGAGGGGAAAGGGGGGAATGGGGCACATCTGTAATAATGTCAATAATAAAATATATACATTAGAAAAAGGAGAAACAGATATAAAGTGATGCTGCCCTGATGAAACAAACCAAAACAAACTGTCAGAGTTCAAGGCCTTCATGGTCTGCCTACCGTTCATCTCCCTGTGTTTCTGTCACGTGCCTGTACTACAGGTATATCCAAATACTATTTGTGGAATTCCAAATAAACCATAGGCCTTCACACCTCTGTATTCTTCTCTCTTTCTTCTCCATCACCTAAAACCCAACTTAGTCCTCATGGCCCAGCTCACATGTCATCTTTGCTGGCTATTGCTCAAATCCAAAATGTAGCAGGCATTTTGATATGTTTACAAATCACATCATTCTTACCCTACCCGAGTTCATCACCAAGTTTGTTGCTTTTACCTCCAAAATACTTGAATTCTTCTACTTCTCTACCTCCATTGCTAACATCCTAGTTCCAGCTCTACAGTAACAGTCTCTCTTCCTCTCTCTCCTCAGCCATTCCTGTACCCTCCAATGCCTGTCCACTGAGTTGTCATTCAGTGGCTTCCCCATGAGTATCAGAAAACCTGAAGTCCTGTGTGGCCTACAAAATTTCACACAATATGGCCTCTGAGCATGTCCCTGATGCTATTTTCAAACACAGTCCCCTTCTCACTCTGCTCCCTCAAGCACTCTATGCTTTCTTCCACCTAAGGACCTTTGTCCATACCTTTCCTTCTCCTAAAATTATCTTCCCACTACTCTGCCTGCTTGTCTTTAACTGGTGGGACATACCCCATCCTTTGGGTCTCAGTTGAAATGTTTCCTCCGAGAAGCTCCCCCTTATTCTGTCATTTAAATTGTGGAACCCAATATTTTTCTAATAGCACACTATTTTTTCCTTTATAGCACAGATTCCATTTTGTAATTACATATTTATTTGCTTTATTTTGCTGTCTGTCTCTGCCATGTACCTGATAAGAGGGAGTATCCTACCTGTTTTGTTTACCACTATATACTAATGGTCTCATACTTTGGAACAGAGCTTGGTATGTAATAGGTGCTGAGTCAATACATGGAGGAATAAATGAATGTACTAAACTTTTAAAAAATCTATGTTCTGCAAAGTCTGAATAAGTTATTTTCATTTTTTCTTGCCTCAGTTTCCTGGTCTCTAAAATGGGAACGATATCAACTATTTCACAGGACTCTTGGAGGGGGTTGAAATAAAGTATTTTAAACACTCTTAACTGTCCACTCTTAGTGGTCTGGGGAAATCTGGGGACAGTGGACTATAAGCACACAAAGCCTATGGGCTTTAGGCCCTTCTCACCAAGTCTGCGATCTGTTTTACCCTCAGTTGCCACCGCCACTGCCTCACACCATAAACAGTCCTGGCCATTCAACTGCTTCCCTCACCACCATTCCCTCTGCCTCACTCTCTCTTAACACTGGCCTTGTCCACGGCTAAAAAGCGAGTTCCCCTGCCATGTAGCAACATCTCTCCCCTAAACAAGTAACACAACCTAGTTCCAGCACAGCTGAACTTCTCAGCTCTAAACTGCTAACTAAAAGCCACCATCTGTCAGGTGTTTCCTCTGTGCTGTTTATGCACTGTGTGTGTATTAACCCAATCTTCACACCAACTCCATGAGCTGCTACTGGCACCGCATGCTACCAACAGGGGAACTGACACACAGAAAGTCTAAGGTACATGCCCAAGATGATATAGCATGTGAGGGTCAGAGTTGAGGTCAGGGTTATCGAAGCCTGGCTACAGAATCTGCCCCTTAACCATCTTCCCTCACCAAATGACCATAAGGGGCATAAAGCTAATTCACCTTCACAGACGTAGAAACTGAGGCCCAGAAAGGAGGTATGAGGAGATGACTGATGCCAGGACTTCTGGGGAGGTCACATGTCAATAGTTCACTATAGCCAGCCCTGCCCATGCCTCTCTGGAAGAGTTCCTGACTCTGGAGGGAGAGATTCTTCCAAGCTTAGTAATAATGAGGATAAATAAGAACAATTACAACAATGATTATAACTAACACTTATTGAGTGCTTGTTATAATACAATAAAACACCATTTTAAATGATTTACATGCACTAACACATTTAATCCTTACACCACCTAACCTCATGGCCAGAAACAGAGAAGCAAACACATTTGGACAGAAAGCATTCACACTGGCAGAGAGACTCCAGCCCAGCCTGGAAGACAGGCAATTTTGAGGAACCCGAATGAGGAGGCCACCCACTAACTAGCTGGTGACTTCCCAAATTTTCCAGGTTATTAATGGTCCTTCTCTCCTCTGGTGGGATCAAGTTCACCAGCCCACATGCATGCATGACCCCTAATGACGTCAAAGGCCCTGGCCTTGGGTTTCCTCACCACAAAATAGCTATTTGCACTGGTCTCGTAGTGAGTCAGCTTTTGTCCCCAAGATCCTGCTACACACTGAGGCTGGTCTGAGGCGAACGTGCCACCCTCAAAATGCTGCATGTGCTCAGAATCAAAGGGCACTGTCTCAGAATCCTGCTGCAGTGTTTTGGGAAGCGGCTCTTGGGGTCTGCGGGGTCTTGCAAGACACCAGGGTGAGCCCAGAGAGCTCAGGGGATACCAAATTTGGGGATCCTGACACCATAGGACACCAGACACCTGTTCTGTGGTTTGGGAAGGATGCAGAAGGCTCCATTTATGATGGTGATATATTTTGCTGAAGATTGATTAACCCCAGAGGAAGCAGACCCTGGCTCTGAAGATCACAGACCCCGAAGCCAGGCCGACTGAATCCCAGCTCTCACACTTACTGGTTGGTGACCCTGAGCAAGTCATGTAACCTCCCCTCAACTGAAAAAATAAGAACAACAGAAAATTGCTTTAAAAATTAAGCACTTCACATGGAGTCCACTAAATGGCAATCATGGCTATTATTATCATTATTGCTCTGACCTTCAAATGAGGAGCAGAAAACAATACTGGCACAGCTTCCCACATATATGCACAGGCAGGGAACTCTCGCTATGGTTCCACATCTGGGCCTCAAGTTCAAATTAAACTGTCACCATGTTAGGAAGCCACAAACCAAGAAAATAAAATATAAAGAATGATCCTTTCCATCCAGGAGCACAGAAGCCACAGCCATGTACAAAAATGCATAAAAAGATACTGAAGTCGGAGCAACTAGGACCAGCCCTTGGCCCCTCAAGGAGAGATTTCATAAAGAGCCATGGAGGCTCCAGAAACAGTCTTCAACCCTGAGACTAACAAAATGGAAAACTGAGAGGAGACACTTTAATTCAGCAGTAATTTCACAAACAGGAAAAGGTGGTAACAGTGATGACAGTGACAATAGCTGCCATTCTGGGGGCATCTAATATGTGCCAGTCACCAGGCAAAGCCACACATCCCCCCAGGAAGTAGTTTTGGCTCCATTTCATGGATGACAAAATCAAGGCCCAGACAGGGGAGGCAACATATCTGAAGCCAGCTGGAAAGAGGCAGAATTGGGGTTTGGGGCAACCTCAAAGCCTTGCTCTGTGATGCAGTTTCACATTATTAACCTTTGTTTCTCTACATCTAGCCCAGGGTCTAGCACAAAGTAGGCTCTCAGTAACTGTTTGATGAGTAAATAAAAATTAAAAAAAACATAGGGAAGTGCAACATTGGGTGCCCTTGGGTCACACACATCTCCCCAGAGAAGAAAGCACCCATCCACACTCAGGGGGGCATGTCTGCATCCACGGGCTCATTCACTCACTCACCATGCCTGTGCCTGTCTCGGGTCTAGGGCTTGGAGGGGCACTTGCCCAGCTAGGGGTTCAGCCATGGCAGCCAGAGGAGTGGCAGGTCCCAGGGAACCATGCCATGTTTTCCACCATAATCGCCATAACTTTTCTCTCAGCAGCAGCTAATGCAGTGGGAGCAGCCAGATTCTGTAAGGCCACACAATTAATTCTTCAAGAGCCTTAATGGTCTTTAAACTCATTATGATTTGCTTTTGAGGACAAATAACAAATCACACTCAGCAGCCTCTGAGCATCTTCCCTCACCACACAAATACGCAAGGACCTGGGCCACCTCTGCAGGAACTCTCCCCAGGCCAAGCCCATCAGAGCTGTGCTGTTGTCTTGCCACTGTGTTTACTGGGCAGATATTCCATCATAATTCAAAATAAATTTACAAAAGAGAAAGGAAGAAAAATCCAAGGGGTTAGTGGCAGTGGGAAGAGCAGAACACTGATCTGAATGATTGGGGCATCTGACTAAAGGCCTGGGGCTGGCCAGCTCAGCAAGGGCTCCTAGACACCCACTTTCTCAGGCACCTCTGTGAAGCAGTATTATCATTCCCTCCACGGAGGGGGAGACTGAGGCTCGGAGGGCTGTGATAGCTTGCAAAAACTGGGATTTGAAACAAAGTCTGCCTCTCAGAGCTGCCCTAGACTCAGAGATTCTCCTGGCAAACCATGATCCCCTGTTCCACAGAATCCAGCCAGATAACACCCATACACATACACATACACACACACACACACCATACTCCCGCAGTCCAGGGAGCCCTGTCCAGTCTCTTCCAGAAAGGGATTGCTTGGCTATGCAGATGACAGTCCTGCCCTTGTTGCTGAACTGAAGCTGTGCAAATATTAGCACAACTAGTTCATAGTCAGACCTGTTTAAGCAAAGGCCGAAAATCCCAGAAGGGCTGGCAAGGGCCGCCAGAAGCCTGACATCAGAACATCTAGATTTTACTCCAGGCTCCCCCTGTAATATTCTGCGCCAGTCACTGGATCCCCTACCTAATGTGCCCATTTAGAAAGAGAAGGTAGGGAGAGACCAGGGCTGCTGCAAGGCTCAAACAACAAAGCATCAGGTACTGCACATGAGGGCTGTTAGAAGGCCTGCTCTTGCATGATGTGCACTACCACGAGAGGTCTTGGGCTGCTGCAGACTGGGGTCCTCCCGAGGTCTCTGCAGCATGCTGGATCCTTTCGGGGCTTAGAGAGGGAAAGACAGTCAGCTGGAAGGACTCTGGGTGAGGGCAAACTGGCCAGAGCAAGGAGCTCCAAGCCTCTGCAGGTCAGAAGCCGGGCTGATTCTCTCTGGCCCTCCCCCAAGCTTCCTTCAGAACCACATCCCAGGCGCTGAGGAGCAAATGTGAGCTAACTGCACTGAGGCAGAAGGGTGAGCTAATGTGTCCCCAGCACCTAGAGCAGTGACTGTACACAGCAGGCACTTAATGATCTACAGAGCCTTGGTCCTGACAAGACTGAACACTCAAACTCAGTTTTCTCTACTGCAATATGGGGATGCCAGGACCACAAGGACAAGAATGCAAACGCAATACCTGGCGGGACAGCAGCTTCAGGCAGTGGCAGGTGTGGGATAGGATATCAAGACCCTCATTCTCAGACTGATCCACTGATTCCAGACAGCTGGCCCTACAGCTGCAACTTGATTGGCCTCTGCCAGATGCAAGGAGCAATGGGACCTTGGGAACTGTACCCCCACCATCTCACATGAAGCCTCAGGCCCATAGTCTCAGGCCCCTGGCGTGAGGAAGGGGCAGAGAGGAACATAGGCCTGTTCTCAGTGCACCTGCCAGACACAGGCTGCAGAATTCTTGAACTCAAAGATCAACCAGTTGCAGGTGGGCCTCCCACCAGGGGGCCTGACACAAGCCGAATCAGCTTGTCAACAAATCCCCTCCACCCCTTAGCCCTCCTCCTAGGAGGGGCCTGCAGACAGCTCCCGGGGCAGCTGTGTGAGGAAATTGATATTCCCAGCACATACACACTCTCTCTCACTATAAATATGGGCCCATGGATGTTCAGAGAGCCACCCACAGGCCCTGAAGCAGAAAAGGGTTGGTCTCTGGGACACCGATCATCCCCCCCATTCCTGACTATACCAGGCACACATAAATAAACACCCGCAATCCCACGAGCAGCCCTCTCACGGCCAAACAGTAGCCACAGAGAACTCAACCTCCCTCAGTTCCAGGTGGCCCTGCGTGGAGCACACCTGAACCACCTGCGCACAGCCCCTGAGCGGGTCCCTCGGCGCGGCAGACGCCCGGGCAGCGCGGACACACAGCCCAGCACAGGCCTAGGGTCTCGCGCCCGCGCCCGCGGGACGGCGGCCCGTGGGCCTCTGGCCCACCTGCAACCGGGCGCGGGCGCGGACGCCGCCGGCCACACTCACTCGCTCTCCCGCCCCCGCCAGACACCAGCTCGGGTCGCCGCGCCCGCGCCGGCGGCAGGTCCCGCCGCGCACACGCGCAGGCCGCGCCGCCTCACCCCCACGGGCCCCACGACTCCGCCGCCGCGCGCCCCGCCGCGCCCCGCCCCGTCCCGCGGCCTCGGGAGCTCGCGCGTCGCCCCCCAGCCTCCGCACGCGCGCCCGTGCACCCGCGGCCCCCTCGCCGCGCGCAGGCTCGCACGGGCCCGCCGCCGCACGCGCGGAGCCGCGGCTGGGCGCGGCCGGCCCCGCCCGCGCCGGGCGGCGTACCCCGCGCCCCGCCCCCCCGCGCCGCCCGGCTCGGCCCGCCGGGCCTTACCCGCTGTCAAGCTCCAGCTCCAGCAGGGACTGGGTCCGCTCCGAGTTGCAGTGCAGGCACCACATGGCGGCTGCGGCGGAGCTGGTGGCGCCGGTGCCCGGGCGCCCCGGGCCCAGGCCCCGCCGAGAACCGCCTACTCCCGCCAGGGGCGGCCGGATCCCGGCCTAGGGCCGACCACCGGGGCCTGACCTCCCGCCACGCGATCGCCTCGGCCACCACGGGCGCCTGCCAGTCCCACCACTCCCGGCCCCAAGCCCCACACCCAGGCCGGCCAGGCCCGCCCCTCAGCCGCCCCTCAGCCGCCCCTCAGCCGCCCGAGCCGCCCGAGCCGCCGCCGCCCCCGCCCGCCGGGCGCAACGCTGGGTCTGGCCCGAGGAATGTGGCCGGGGGGGCGGGGCCAGGGGCGGGGCCGCCGGAGGGAGCGCGGGGCGGGGGGCGGGGCCATGGGCGGGGCCAGGAGGCGGGGCCGCCGGAGGGAGCGCGGGGCGGGGGGGCGGGGCCATGGGTGGGGCCAGGAGGCGGGGCCGCCGGAGGGAGCGCGGGGCGGGGGCGGGGCCATGGGCGGGGCCAGGAGGCGGGGCCGCCGGAGGGAGCGCGGGGCGGGGGGCGGGGCCGAGCAGTGACTGGCGCAGCAGGTGATTCTCAGGCCCAAGCCCCTGGGGCCCAGCAGGCTAGGCTTTTTCGGGAGGGCTGTGGACCCCTCCAACATAGATACCCCCAAAGTGCAAGCACAACGAATACAAAGCCCAAACCAGCCAACTAGCCTGCTCTGCTGACGGCGCCGATCTCTGCCAATACTGTCTCTGGGCCTCAGTTTATAAAACGGGGCCTTTGTTCTCCTGGATGGTGTAATTCTGGGGCTTTGGGGCTCCTGCCCCAGAGAAAGAAGTAGGTCTCATCCTGAGACTGGGGACACCCTTCTGGGGACTTTTTGGTGAGGATCTAATGGAAGCAGCTTCTTTCTCCCTAAGCCCATCTAACCCCCAGCCCTTCCCTCACTCAGAGCTAACTTTCAGACCCCCACGGCAGGCTTAACATAATACTAATTAGTATTTTAGGTCTCTTTACTGAGATTTGGTCCTCAAGACAAAATTGTAATGTAGGTGGAGTTATTACAGGTCCCACTTTCCAAAATAGGAAACTGAGGCTCAGCTTAAGTGGGTAACTAAGGGGCTTCCCCTCTCCTAATCCTCTCCCAGGCTGCTCAGCTCACCCTACTATAAGCAATCATGGCTTGCTCGTCTCCACTTGCATATTTACTTGTTTACTGTCTGTCCTTGGGCTTCATGAAGGCACCACAGTGACCAGCACCCACACTTGTGGAATGCCCAAATATGGTTGGGAGATATCAAGCATACATAGATATAGTCAAAACCCCACCTGTCCTGGGCTGCCCCACCTGCAAGTACATCTCCTGGACGGCCAGGCAGCTGGCGGTTCCGTGGGAGTCAGGAATTGTAGGCCCACTAAGGTAGAGACATCATCTTGTGTCCTTTTAAATATGCTCTTATTGATTTTTTTTTAGGGAAAGAGAGAGAAACATTGAACAGCTGCCTCCTGCATGCCCCCTACCAGGGATGTAGCACAAAACACATGCATGTGCCCTGACCAGAATTCACCGGGGACCTCTCAGTACGTGGGACAACACTCAGCCAACTGAGCCACACTGTTCAAAAAACATAATCACCTCCTGTATCCTTGGGGGGGGGGGGGGGGGGCGGCTGGTTGAAGGGGGAGGGGTAATCTGCCCCAGCTTGAACTGCCCTCTAAAAATACGCTGCAGTAAACAGCCAAGAGAATTCCCCAACCCAGCTGCTAAAGCACTCCAGACAGGCTCCAACAGCTTCAAGCAGAATCCAGGCACTTCTTCAGGCCCAGGGCCTCACCACCCACCAGACATTGTTCCAGCTGGGATTTAGAAGAAGGGGGTTGAATTTCTCTGTTAGTGTTTGGAACACACAGGATGGAGTGCCTGAAAACCAAATACTTCTTAATTCTCTTGTCCTGTTTTATCTTCCTGCTAAGTGTGCCTCTTGCTTTTGCTCAGTTAACTGCCTCACAGATTAATAATTTAGCAAAGTATGATGTGAGCAAGAAAAGTTCCAGCCTGGAGAGGCAGAGAAAGCCAATTTTTCTGCTGAAATCAGTAGACTGGCAAGAATCCGTACATGTACCATTTGGGAAAATTGCTTAGCCATCTGAGTCTCAGTTTCCTCAACTGTAAAATGAGGCTCATCAGCCACCTCTACCCTGGCTAATTCACCTTGCCATTTAATTTATCAAGCATTTATTAGTGCTTTTTCTGTGCCTGTCTTCTGAGACCTCAATGGGGTGATACTGCTATGGTAGGTGTTCCCCCAGTATGATGTCATGATAGTCTGGAGGAAGGACTCTTTGCCCCATGAGAGGCTCCAAAGATAAAGGAACATTGGACTGGGCCATGAGGGATAAATAGGAGCCCATGTAGGGGGTTATAGGATGCAAGAAAATCATTAAAATGTTTACTTCAACTGTATTGTCCTGGTTCTAATTCCTGAGATGTTCGTCTTGGCCCATTTCATGTGCCTAAACCCAACTTCGTCCCCTCTCCCTGGCTTCTGAAAGCCTTTCATTTTCCACAGCCTCCCTGCTCTCCTTGGACCAGACAAGTGGCACTCCCCCAAAGGTAAAGTTTGCAGTCCCTTTCCTAGAGCTGTCAGGATGAAGGCAAGCCCCTCCCCATGCTGGCCTTGAGGCCTGTCTGCTTCTGGTTCATCTCTCCAGCCCTTGTCCTTTATCACGCCCCCACTATGCACACCACACTTCCAGCAATACTAAACTTCTTTCAGACCCTAAACTCCCCACTGTGCCTGGAGCATGGTTAGGACTTTGGGTTTCAGCTTTCAATGTCACTTCTCCCAGAAAACCACCCCTGATTGGCCCCTAGTCCAAGTTAGAAACTCCTCTTGTACAGTATACTCTCACGTTACTCTGAAGCTGCTCTTTCATCACACCCATGAGTTGTATTATTCCCAGGTGGATTGGGCCTGTATCCTTCTCTGTAGCATCCCTCATGCCTGTAATGAGGCCAGAGACACAGAGGTGCCCAGCAGCTGAGCAGATCAAAGACTGGTAAACTAAGGCCTGAGAGGCAAATTTAGCCCACTGCCTGCTTTTTTAAAACAAAGTTTTATTAGAACAGACTCACTTACATATTGTCTATGGATACTTTTGTGCTACAACAGAGTTGAACAGTTGCAACAGAGATGTATGGCTTGCAAAGACTAAAATATTTATAGCTCTCCTCAGAAAAATGTTGTCAACCCTAAGATAAATGAAGCTCCCCTGAAGAAGTTTCACATTGGCTCCAGATACGCTAGCAAACGCCTTGCCCTTTCAGCCAGACCCCCAGTGCCCTGGCTCAGGCCCCAGGGACAAAACCAGACATCATAGGGGAAGATGGTGATTCAAGCAACACCAGGTGGGCCAGGTGACCCTCAGGCAAGATGGCAACAAGGCAAGACAACTCACTGTTAGGAACGAATCCTACAAACTCACTACCCATGTGCACAAAGACTTAGGCCAAGGATATCAGCTGTTTGTAACAGCAGAACACAGAGGAGGAAACACACAATGTCCCTCAGTGGGGACAGGTTAAGTAAAGCGTGGTACACCCATCAGTGGGAGTCCTATGTTTAAATAATGGCAGCAGCATCATACACACTTATAGGAAAAGATCTGAGACACAACACTGGCGTTGAAAGTCCAGAAAAGTGTGAAATGTATTTACAATAAAATACATGCCCCGCCGGGCGTGGCTCAGTGGTTGAGCGTCAACCTAGGATCCAGGCGATCAGGGTTCGATTCCCGGTCAGGGCACATGCCTGGGTTGCGGGCTGCAGCCAATCAATGACTCTCTCATCATTGACATTTCTATCTCTCTCCCTTCCTCTCTCTGAAATCAATAAAGATATATTTAAAAAAAAAAAAATACATAGAACACTGGTGTGCTTATATAGGATAATGTTAGTGAAGACTATTTCTCAAAGGAGACCCAAGAAACAGGTACCACTGGCTGCCTCTGGGGAGGGAAACTGGGGGTTCCAGAGATTCCTGGCGATGGGCTCCTGCCCTCTAAGTTGGAAGTCTAGTTGGGACAGAGGTAGGAAGGAAGAAGGAAGACTTTTCACTCTATACCCTTGCATAGTGTTCAAATTTTTAAATAAGTGTTTATCACCATAAGAAAACTACAGGCCAGTGAAATAAAGAAATCAATAAAAGACATGGTAATCCAAGGGATTAGAAGCTTTTTGACATCTTCTAGCATTTTCTAGGAGACTCTGAAGCCCGTCAGAGCCAATCCACAAAGACCTCAGTTCCAGACTATACACAAGCTGCCTCTGGCCACTATAGTCCCCTTGTCTTTTTTTTAATATATCTTTATTGATTTCAGAGAGAGGAAGGGAGAGGGAGAGAGAGAGATAGAAGCATCAATAATGAGAGTCATTGATCGGCTGCCTCCTGCACGGCCCCTGCTGGGGATCAAGCTCACAAACTGGGCATGTACCCAGACCAAGAATCGAACCTAGATCTCCTGGATCATAGGTTGATACTCAACCACTGAGCCACACCGGCTGGGCAGTTCCCTTGTCTTTTGAGTAGGCTGTGTCTTACTGGTAGCCATAAGAATCAATTACATTTGCATTATAGTCCTTTCTAGCTTCCCTTTCAGTGTCTATTAGTCATTAATATGTTACTCTTCACAATACTGAAACATCACTGTATAAGAGCCAGAATGCTGGGTCTAGGAGGAAGCTCTGTGGTCACCCCTCCGGCCCAATCCCTTATTTGACAGACAGGGAAAGTGAGGCCCAGAGAGATGAAGGGATGAACACTGACACTGACTGGCCCAGGCAACCTGCCTCCCAGGCCATAGTGTCCCCTGCTGGGATGGCTCAGCAAGAACAAGGACAGTCCAGCATAGAGCCTGGGTATGAGTGAGCTATAGGGAGCTATGGGTTCCACACAGAACGGAACTTATTCGTATGAATGTTGGATGCTGTAAAAAACAGAAACATCTGTGAAGCACATGGAATTCTCTAGAGTGACATCTCAGGGAAGCTAGTCAGTCTTCAGAAGAGAAATTATCCAGATAAATAAAGCTGTTCTTTTTAAGGGCCAAGTTACTTTTTCCATTTCAATCATTTTTAATAGAAACCACTTGCAAATCACGGACTTCTCTGATCTCATTAAACAAAGTAAACTAAATTAATGTTGGCATAACTTGTCTTGCGAGGTTGAGGGTTATTTACCCAAACTGGGTAGTATGGCCATTTATCTGCTCAAGCACTACCTTGGTTGTCATCCAGTCCCTAACACTCTTTCCAGCCCCATTCCCAGATACCATCCCTATGATACAGCTCCTCCCAGAATGCACCAGACACTTTCCCACCCCAGTGCTTTTGCTTATGCTATTTTCAATTCTAATTCTCTTCATCTGCTTGGCAACCTCCTACTCAACCTTCAAAGACCAGCCCAAATATCACCTTCTCTTTGAGATGCCTCCCCTAGTGTCCCCACCCCCCAGGCAGAGTGAGAACCCCTCACCCAGACTGTGGGTACCTGGGCAGGGACAATGGCTCTTCATCCACTCTCCACCCACTCATCCAAGTGGGGCTCTGACTCTGCCACTACTTCATGTAATTGGCCTGGTTCCAGACACCTATCACAGCACCTGGGGGATTGAGTCCCAACCACAAAAAACTCAGTAGCACCTGGGTTGGCCAAGGCCTGGACCACGGTAATGGGATGAAAGTGGCCTTAATGTTAGCGTATCCTAGAGCTTTAGAGATAGAAGGAGACACCATTACCCAGTGCTGCCCTCCCACTATTCAGATGAGGAACCTGAGGCTTAAAAAGTAGGGACCCCTTCCCCAATTCATCCTGGGGCACAGCCAAGAACTGGTCATCTGAATTCCTTTCCATAGCTCCTTCACAACTGCTCTGACAAAGGAAGCCACAGAGCCAAGGAACCATCATGGTTTGAGGTGCAAGGAGGCTGCTTTCCTGCGGTATTTAAGTGAATAATAAATATTAGATGCAGTTGTTATTATGCCAACAGCGGACAAATGGATTAATACAGCCTGTGAGAGCACCGAGAAGGCTACAATAACAGGACCACAGGACACAAGGTCCAATGCCAGGAGAAACAAAACCCCACACTTGTATAGGTATAGGGAGGCCTAAGGGAGCTCTGAAAAACCTAGCATGTTACTGACCAAGTGAACATAAGAACTAAGAATAGTTACTTCCTAGCCTGGATCCCCAGAGCACTCCATGCTTCCAGGAACCCATTGCCCACAGCAACCCCTGCCACATAGAGGGTGTTGGTTTGTAGCAAAAGTCTTCGAAGATGGTAGTGGTAGCCACAGGTTGGAACATGCCGACCGAATCCCTCCCCAGTCTGGCCCTCCTTGTGGGCACACCCCATCCCTCCGAGTCCCTCTGCTGGGCCCAGGAGGGTGAGCTGGACTGCCTGTCCAGGAGTCCAGGGGGCAGGGCACGCGGAGAACAGACCTGTGGTTTCTACTTGAGTTATGAGTCTATTAAATGGGAAATGATCATCTACAGGTCTTGCAGGACTCAAGAGGCTTGACAACATCAGGAAGAAATGTAGAAGCAAAAAACTGAGCTGCTGTCTTCACCAGTGAAGGGCTCATCCCTGACCCCCACCCTTCCGAAATCACACTGTTCATCACACTGTTCCCATCAGGGTGCCCAGCCAGCCCCGAGATACAATCAAAAGTGCCCCCACTTTAGCCTCTCATACTCAACCCTTTCCCTGGCTGGTGGCACTACAAAGTCACTGCCAGATCCTCAGGAAGGGAAGGGTAAGACCCATAATGCCTAATCTGAGTGGGCTGAGCCCTCCCAGGAAAATAGCTCCAGGCTGTTCAGGTCTGCTCCTCTGTGCCCATTCTCCCTGCCTGAGATGGAGCCCAGGCTGCCCTGGTTCTCTGCCCCAAATGGAAGAGGCAGGCCTGTGCCTAGTAGTCCCAACAGACATCCTCCCCTATCCCCCATGTGACCACAGGCAAGTTAGCCAGCTTCCCAGGGCCTCCATGCCTTCACCCACAGAGCAGGGACAGACCTTCCTTGAAAGAGTGATGTGAGGCTCAGCAATGACACCTCTAACTGCCTAGCCGTGCTGGGCACCCAGGAGGCCTTCAGAGCCTGGCAGTCCTTTCTCCTATTCCACTGTGGCCCTTGCGCCTCACACCAGAGCTGAAGCACAACAAAGCCGCATGTGTTGAATGGGCCTCTGAACCAGATGCTACATCCTAAAGAGGGGCCACATCTAGAGAGAGGGGCCACATCCTAGAAAGAGAGGGGCCGTGTCCCAGAAAGGGTACATCCTAGAGAGAGAGGGGTCACATCGTAGAGAGGAGCCATGTCCCAGAGAGGGGCCAAGTCCTAGAGAGAGAGGGGTCATGTCCGAGAGAGGGGCCACGTCCTGGAAAGGGGCCCGTGGCTGAGACAGCATCAAACTCCATCTCCCTGCACCTGGTGTGTGAACTTCCATCCTGGTAAAATGCACTGGTCCTGCTGAGCCTCCTTTCTCACCTCCCTGCCTCCTCTTGCCTCTTCCTTACCCTCAGGGGTGCTGCCTCCCTCAGAGTCCTGATCCTCTCCCACAGGCACATACTCTGAATCAGGCACTTTACGGACTGACGGAATTTAATCCTCAAAGGCCCTCCCTTCCACAGATAGCTGAGCCTCAGAGTTTAGTCACTTAGCGAAGGACACGCAGGTAGTGCCTGGATGACAGGGATTTGAGCACAGGCCCATCTGGCCCAAACCATGAGCGTGTTTTGTTGATAAAGTGGCCCTGTTCCTTCCCCCAGCACAAGGAGCCTCTTGAATGCAGACGCTGTGCAGTGGGCCTCATCTGTGCCACTCCACGTGAGCCTCCCAGTGGCCTTCCCAGGTCAGTACTATGACTATGGCCCTCATCCTATCATCCAGAAAAGGAAAGGGGTCCTCCAGCATGCACTCTGGCCCCCACTGTCCACTCTCAGCCAACTCCTAAGACCCCGGCCACAAATCCTGATTCCCTTTCTAGGGAAGGACCCACTTCCTCTCTGGATGGAGTACAGCTGGGGAGAAGCAGAAGGGAACAGCAGCAGCCGCCAGGGAAGGACTTGAGGCTTCTGCCAGCTCTGCTGAGGCTGCCCTGGAGGCCCAGGTGGAGTCAAACCAGGGAGGCAGCCCTTGTCTTTGCTCCCCCCTTCTCTTCCCCAGCTGCCTGTGCCTGCTTCCCCATTCCTCCCTCAACAAACCAGTCTGGGGGCTAAGCCCACTCTCAGAGGGTCCCTTGCTATGAAACCCTTTGGGACCAGGGATGAATTGAATTCTGTGGTTCCAAGCCCCAGCAGCCAGGCCTGAAGTCTGGGAAGGAGACAGGCCCCCACTTAAGAGCTCTAAGACAGTGCACACATGTTCCACGGCACGGGTTGCCACTCGCTGTCACTTCCTCGAAGGGACCTCCATACCCCCCCAGGTATGGCACACCCTCATTCTCTTGATCTCATTTTACTCCCTTTAAAGCCCATCTCACAGCCTACATTTTTATCTTGCTTAATTACTTGTTAACTTGTTTACCACTGCCTGTCTCTTCTACCAGAATGAAGCTCTGTGAGGGAGGGGACTTTGTTCACCACTGTATCCCAGTACCCAGAGGTGTTCGGTAAACGTCAGATAAATGAATGAATCTTGGTGAACCAGATTCATTCTGGCTCAGGGAGCAGCACAGGGGTGGGGTAAGACTTGTGCGCCTGGAAGGGGACAGAGACTCCATTCCTGATCCCCTCTCACCACCGTCTTCTTCAATCTGAGCCAACATCTCCCTTCACAAGCCACAGACAGATTCTGAAGGGCAGGTGAGACTGTTTTGCAAAAACACCGGTTCTTATCTCCAGTGTGCCCAGTACTTACAGGAACCTGTCAGCTCAAGATTTTATACACACACACACAGGCATCCCTGTGGCAAAGCCTGACTCCTTTGATTCGGACCATCCTTGACATATTTGGGTTTCTTTCCTAGTAGCTTTGCTTAAACTGGAGCCAGTCTTCATTAAAAGGAGTGGGGAAATTGAAGGAACCTGGAAAAAACAGAGAGAAAGCTACATGGGCTTGCGCTGGTACAGAACCTCATCTGGTGGTCACTGCTTCAGTCACCAGGCAGGGCCAGGCCCACATTCTAAGGGCTGTTAGGGAAGCAGCTTGCTTACCCTTAAGCCTTCATACCGCAGAACAGCTACCAAGGGGGTGCCAAGCCAAGGCCCCAGCAGGCCTCTCCTTTAATGAATAGTTGCATTCATTTATAACAAGTGCTGGGGGTGCCTGTTTTGCAAATGGATGCCACTAAGTGCTCCTAAAACAACAGCTTGTTTTAAGTGGGTTAAATATCCTCTGAGCAATCTTCTTTATGTGACTGATTTAAACAACACCTCCTGTTGTCCCAGTGGGAGGAAGGCTTCAACCTGCTTGACCTGACTCCCTTGATTCGGAACTAATGGAGGCGGGGTACATGTGACATCTGATTGATTATTTAAAGAAATCTATGACCGAGACCATGCACATCCCTAACTGTTCAACAACTGCCCACATTTATTACCATCCACTTTGTGTCAGGCCCTGACTAGGTGTCTTACAGGATGCAGAGTGCACTCAGATGTGGGCCCCATGCATGGGAAGCTCAGCAGGTCACAGGGCTGAGGAGCACTCACAGTCTAAGGTGTCTGCCCTGTTGCCACACAAGTTCACAAATCACAGCATCTCTATAAGGTGGGCTTGCATCCCAGTTCATCATGGAGTTCCTGAAGCCCGGAGAGGGCACATAATTTGCCCAGACACAGAACCCATTAATGTTGGAGCCAGGATTAGAACCCAGGCACACTGTCACAACCTATGTTCTTTCCACTCACTCAGTGGTTCTTAAAGTATGGTCCCAGGGACAGCAGCAGCCAGTCCCAGGAGGGAATGATTAGAAATGCAAATTCTCCCTTCCAGGTGATCCTGACACCTGCTGCAGTTTGAGAATCTCTGTACTGTGCCAGGGCACTAACGTGGGTGATCAATGCAATCATGGAGCAACCTGGGAGAGAGGCAGGAATGAATGTGAGATGGTGGGGCAGCTGTCAGGGAAGGGAAGAGGTGACACCTGGCTTGGTACTTGTGGCACGAATGAGAATTCTCTGGGTGGCCCAGCAGAAGGGCTCTACAGGTACAGGGAATGGCATGGGCAAAGGCTTAGGGAGCTCAGAAAATATAATTATAGTTCTGAAAATATGTGGAATGTGAAGTGTGAGGCCAGAAGATGGAGTAGGGGCTTCACCCTGTGGTGTGTATGAAGTGGATAACAGCTGGCAGGAGAGGCCTGGACTTATCCCCACGTTAGTTTCCCCGAGGACCACACAGCAATGTATACCAATTCCTTAATGGGAGACTATCTGCCACATCCATGAAAAACCAGTCTCATTAGGACAGATTGAATTTTCCCATAAAAATAATAACCAAAGCCAAAGCACTGTTATAAAATACTGCTCTGATTCTGTTCTCAGCAGAAGGCCTCTGTGAGGGCCTTTTGGTTTAAAACAGAGATTACAAGTATGGAGAGTCCGTGTTACAGAAGGCTGAAGACGGGTGCTTCAAAGAACGAGGTATAATGTGCATTGCTAAGTGAAAACAGTAAGGTGAAGAATGCTGTATTTGGGTAAAAAAAACAGGTAGGGGGAAGAGTACGCACACGCACATGCGTGTGAGTGCAATAATAATATATGCATAAAATCTCTCTGGGGAACTGGGACAGGGCTGAGAGGGTAGCTCCCTGTTCACTGTGTACATTATTGAGCCATGTGATTATGTTACTTCCTATAAAATAACGAAATATAATTTAAGCTATTTTGAGTGATAAAGAGTTCAAGACACATTAGGACCAACTGCCACTTTAGCTGTATGTAATCAGACGGGATGAGCGAGCACTGGGAGGGGAGTAACTTCCTCCCAGGCTCCATGTGATGTCTGCATTGCTACATGCAGAACTGATGGCCCACCAGGAATCGGCTCCCACCCACCTGCAGCCTGGGTCTCATATTTCCAGAAACCCTGCATGGTGGATAACTGGGATCTGAGAACACACTTTTTGCAGCAAGAAAAAAAACACCCTCAAGCGTGTAATGACTTCACTGTCAGCTAATGCTGGGGAAGGATGCCTTGGTAGAGAACCAGGCAGACTGAGAGGTTGGGGAGGGAGAAGGGTAGAGGTCATGACCCTGTCCCCCTCCTCTGGAAACACGACTGTGCACCCCCTGCATTATGAGGAGCAAAGGACAGGTCCCCAGGGAGTACCTCCTGCACACAATGTCTGCAGCCATCTCATGGAATCAGTTATCGAGTCCCATTATTTAGTCCATAAGGATATCATGGCACAGAGAGGTTAAATAACACACCTGAAGGCTACTCAGCTGGTCATGACGGAGCTGGGATTCCCACCTGTGGATCTATCCATGAAAAGTCTAGGAGCCTCTGTACCAAGTGGGCCTTGGGCTGGTAAGAGAACCTGACCTCACAAAATAAGTGTAAACCTCAAGCCCCAGACAGGGCCTCCAGGCTTCTGGAGTAGACCCATAGCAGCAACACAATCACTTATGCAACACAATCCACTGACAAGTTTGGCCTCTCTTACAGTCTGCATAAATGACTGTCATTTATGCGTTAATAGCAAAGACATCAAGGTTTGGAAGTTCCTGGAGTGTTAGAAACACAATTCGTAATTACAAGCACACAAGAATTTGTTCAACGTGTCAGCTATGTGTGCAACAATTATTACCCTGGTTAACGGTAATTCACATTTAATATGCCATGTGCACAGGGACTGAAAGCCCTGAGTGGGGTGTTGGGCTTGCACCTCAGTTATTTTCCTCCGGGTCATCTCCTCTTCCAGGGTCCCTCCTGACTCCTCCCGAAGTGGGGCTCATCCTCACATAGCCGTACCGTGTACCTGGTGGGTCTCTCATGGGGCTCGCCCCTGTTTGGGGGCACCCAAGGAGGAAAAGTGCACACTCCTTCCCTGGAGGCATTCCTGCTGGATCTTGCCTCTGCCCCAGGGAGGGGTCCTGTTCTAGGCTTGCTTCCCATTTTTCCGGGCCAGTCTGGGGACAACACTACCTTCTAGTAAGTCCCTCCCTGCTGCATGCTGCTTGCTGTCAAGGCCCTAGCTCTGCTCCTGGATCTCCCTGACCTCTGTGGCAGGGATGGTTAGCTACACTAGTAGTAGCAGAGACTGCCATTTCCAGAGCATAGATTCAGTGCCACAGATTCTATAGGGTTCACACAGGGTGTCTGCAACCCTTCCAACCACACAGACGACAGCACATCCATGTCTTACAGAAGACATGGGGTTCAGAAGAAGATTGCACACCAGAATTCAAGCGGCTGGGATCAGATACCAACAGATGGCACAGGCCATGAAAGCCCCACCTGGGGACTCAGCCCCCATCTGGAAGGTGCTTCTTTACTCAACACACACTAGCATCTCTGTGCACCAGCTCTGGTGCCAGGCACAGGGGCTACAGTGGAGCAGGGACAGGGACCGCCAGGCTGTGAGTGTTGGGCATTCACTGTGTGCTTTATGCATAACTTGCTGACTCCTTGCCCATCCTGAGGCCAGAACTTTATAATCTGCATTTCACTGACCTGAGGCTACAGAGGGGAAATCTGGACCCAAGCACTCCCCTGCAAAGAGTGGTTTCACCCAGCGATCCCCAGGTCAAGCTTAGTGGCAAATCTAGATAGGCTTGAAAAGACAGCTCAGGGTACAGCTGATGGAGTGCTCCTGGGGGTGGGGGGAACAAAAGACAGGGTGGTGGCAACTGCAGGCTGCAGCCACCAAACCAGCAGTTTGGATGCCGGCTCAGGGTGTAGGTGAAGAACAGGGGAAAGCTTAGCCCGGCCTTGGCATGACCAGAGCAGTCCCCAATGGCGCTTCTCAATGGACTGGTCCCCACTGGCCCAGCCCACCTGCCATCACTGGGGAGGCTGGCACCACCTGTGGCCCTGCTGGAGAACTGCAGCCTGGGCTTTCCAGCCCCAAGAGCCAGCCTGCAAAGTGGGTAGTGCCCCACACCCTGGGGGCAGGTGCCCAGAGGGTGGTGGCTGAGCCAGCCTCTTTATCCCACCCTAAGCTTCCTCATTCAAACTTACTTTTTCCTAAGCCACCCTCCTTCACAGCCCTCCTTGTTGTATAGAGAGAGGGCAGCTGGGTCAGGAAGCAGAGCCTGCCTGGACTCAATTTCACAGACATTTGAATCTAACATGTCACTGCCCTGCTTCAAACCCTGGCTACTCACTGCTTAAGAAAAAGCACCAAACTCCTTGCCATTTTCACAAGCCCCTGTGGATTTGGCCTCTGCCTGTCTCTGCCCTTCCCACTCTGCTCTAGCCTCATACCCAGCAAGTCAGCTCCTGCCCCTGGGCCTTTGCGTGTGCTGTTCCCTCTGCCCGGTACACCGTCTCTCTCTTTTCACCTACTTAACCCTGACTCATCTTCACGCCTCAGCTCCTCCAGGGAAGCCTTGCCTGACCTTCTCAGGCACACTGAGCAATGCCTCCCAGCACAGGGTCTATATGGTTCCCTGGACAGCTCTGTGAGCATAAGGTTCATGTCTGCTCTACTCACTATTTATTTCCAGCCCCAGCGCAGTGCCTGGCCCATACTAGTAGTTCAAGAAATATTTGTGGCCTTGCCAGCATGGCTCAGTGGTTGAGCATCCACCTATGATCCAGGAGATCTCAGTTTGATTCCCAGTCAGGGCATATGCCTGGGTTGTGGGCTCCATTCCCAGCAAGGGGCATGCAGGAGGCAGCCGATCAATGACTCATCACTGAGGTTTCTCTCTCTCTATCCCTCTCTCTCTGAAATCAATGAAAATTTTTTAAAAATCCTTTATAAATAGTATTTACTTCCCAAGGGGATGGACACTGAGGTAAGGGCCCTTTATACTTGAGCTCTGGGGGATGTTAATAGATGATAAAGTACAGAGGTATCTTGACCAGGAGTCGACAGCCTGGAAGAGCTAGAGCTGAGATGTGGACTAGATATGATCTGAGCTGAGCCATTCCATAGCCCCTCAGGCCAGGCACATAGCCTAGCTCCTTCTGAGGATTCACCTGCTGGGTCTGCTTAAGCTGTGCACAGATGGAGGAGGGGTTGGAGCTCCCTTTCCCCTGGGATTACCACAGGGGCCTGGAGGGAGATTCTAGAACACTGAGCACAGGAAGACCACATAAGTGGGAAAGAGACCCCCATGCCCAGGCACTTCTTCCTTGCCAGTGAGCACTCCAGGCTGGTCCCACCACCACCATGCGGGACCTCTGCTTCTAAGAGGTGCCCTCTTCTGGTGAATACAGCCTTTCAGGCCCACAGTGTGGCAAGACTGCGCTCTTTGCCCACTGCTCTTATCCAGTATGTGGCCTGAACAACTGTATGTTGGAGGTGCCTGGGCTCTGGCCCACTGGTACTGGGTAAACCTTGGTCCCAGCCATGCTCCCGACATCAACAGTAGATCCTGCTCCTCCTTCAAGGGGGCAGGGAGCCCTTCTGGTGAGGCCTTGTAGTCATGCATGCATGTAGCCACCTGCCACTTTCTTTCCTCAGACTCTGGGAGAGATTTTTGTGGCTCAGATAAGATCCAGCAGGTCTAGGAATCACAAGGCCTACCAAGAAATTGTCAACAGAACTGAACCCTGACTTTAGTTGCCTCACAGGGAACTATCAAAGCTTAACAGGAAGGCAGTAAAAATCCCAGCCCAGGCAGGACGGGTGATGTGTGGCTTGCTTGGGTCCTCAAGGAGACAGGCCCTCAGTCCTCTCACTGCAGCCACCACAAGCCCTGGGCTTCTGCAGGGAGTCAGGAGTCAGGAGCCAGGAAGAGGTCCAGGCCTGGCTCAAGGTCACCCAATGACCAGCTGGCAGCCGGGCTGGGGCCTGAGCCAGGTCCCCAGGCTCCACCCTCAATCCAGAACCAGATCTGTTGGAGTGGGGAGGAAGGGGAACAGGTCTCCAACTTGGGCCTTCACTGGGCACAGAGGGACTGTTCTTTGCAGTCCCCCTATTTGCCCCGTGCCAGACTGCAGCCTCTTTCAAGTCTTGCTGATGAGGAAAATCTGGTGCCAGCATCCACAAATATGTGTGCCTTCTGGAATGAGGCAGCAGCCCAGGCTCCAGCCCAGTGGGTGGATTTAAAGGCCCAGAGGGAAGTCACAGGGTGGGGGCAGAGCAAGCTAATGGGTGTTTTCTTTAAAATACGATGGGATATATATATATATATATATATATATATATATATATATATATATATATATATAGTACCCCCAAAATTTATACACATACTTTGAATAATTATAAAGGCAGTACTTATTAAAATACATTTCATTTTCGAAATTGAGTTATCACCTGTTAAAGTATATATACATTTTTGGGGGGACATCCTGTATATCCCCTGAATATTTCTTTTTATTAAAAATCATGTTTTTATTGATTTCAGAGAGAAGGGAGAGGGAGAGATAGGAACATCAGTGATGAGAGAGAGTCACTGATCGGCTGCCTCCTGCACACCCCTTACTGGGGATCAAGCCTGCAACCCAAGCATGTGCCCTGATTGGGAATCGAACTGGGCTCCCCTGAATATTTCTGACCAGCTATCCAAAATATGCTTTTCATGTTTGCTCTGGGGAGGGGTGGAGCAGGTATAGTTTTTATTGTATCCTCTTATAATATTGAACATCTTTACCATGTACCTGTATTTCCTAAGCAAATATTAAACTCATAGAAATAAACACATAAAAAGCCCAGGAAGAAAGGAAACAGACAGGAGCTTGGGATTTCAGAAGAGGAAGGGCACTCGGGTATTGACCTTCCCTATAAAAACAAAAGTTAACATTTCCTGAGTGCTTGTGGGAGCTGCCCATGTTGAAGCCCCTTTGGGCAGGTTGCATTTCAGCCTCAGAGTGACCTGAAGAGGTGGATACAATGGTTGTCATAAATGAGGGGACAGAGCCTAAGTCCTAAGCACTAGCCTAAACTGAGCTGGGCCCAGAAGCTCTGGTTCTTGCTCCTGGCCCCTCCAGGACCAGAGTTCCCAGAGAGCCCCAGGGAGCAGCAACCCTGCTCTGGAAGCAATTGGTAGGGGGTGTATCATAGCTGAAACTTCTTGGGTCATGTAGGCAGGCTGACGAGATCCCAGGGGTCCATTCCACCCTCCTGGGCCAGGCCCAGCTGGACCACAGCCCTGCCCCGAGCCTCAGTTTCCTCATCTATTAAATGGGTGAATCTTTCCTACCTTGCAAGGTAGGAGTAAAGATTACCCAAGGGGAGGTACCTGGCACATGGAAAGTGCTCAGTGCACACCCATTCCCTTCCTCCTCTTCCCAGCCCTGATGACTCTAGGGGCAGGAAGGCTGAGTCCTGCCAGGCCAGGCACTGCGCTAGGGAAAGGCACCAGGGTCTGGAAAGCACATTGGAGGCTGGCAGTGACTCTCCTCCACCCAGTGGAGGCCCTGGACATTGAAATGAACAAAAAGCCCCTCAGGAAACTGGTGGGCAGAGTGCGTGTGTGTGTGTGCGCGCGCGCTCCCATGGGCTTGCATGGGGGCCAGAGACCCAGCAGGTCCTTGCTACAAACGGTGGCCTTCCCCACATAGCCATCTCCTGGCTCTTGGCTGCCCCAAACAGATCCAGATGGAAAGGACTGGGAGGGGACACTTTCTTTTCCAGACAGGGAAAGACATGGCAGGGCCCACCCTGGCCCTCCCTTACCTTGGTCCAGTGCCCTGGGTGGGGGCCTCTGCCTTGCTGGCTCTGGGGAGCTCTGTGGCCCACGTAGATGAGCTCCTTCTGTACCACCCCCCTACCGCCTGCGCAGTGGTCAGTTCAGGTCATAAACCCTGAGCCCAAGTCAGCACCAGCCAGACATGTGACAGACCACAGCCCCGCAGACCTGTTTGGCAGGAGGAGCAGCTGCTCCTGGCACTTTCCATGTGCCAGGTACCTCCCCTTGGGTAATCTTTACTCCTACCTTGCAAGGTAGGAAAGATTCACCCATTTAATAGATGAGGAAACTGAGGCTCGGGGCAGGGCTGTGGTCCAGCTGGGCCTGGCCCAGGAGGGTAGAATGGACCCCTGGGATCTCATCAGCCTGCCTACACGACCCAAGAAGTTTCAGCTATGATACACCCCCTACCAATTGCTTCCAGAGCAGGGTTGCTGTTCGCCCTGCTCTCAGGGGCCAGCAATGATCCCCAGCTGCTGCTGGGTCTCCAGCCCAGAGCCTTCAGTCCTGGGCTCTCGTCTGCCCCATAAAGGTACGGCCACAGGGAGTGATGGGGAGGATCCGTGGGGGGACAGGTAAGGGGCAAGGACACACTCCTCACCCAACAGTGCTAGGCCACCTGGGTAACTGTGCACGAGAGAGAAATGGGTCCCTTAGCTCACTCCATAAATGAGCATCAGACCCAGGTAGATTAAAGACCTACTGGAAAAGGTGAATATGGGAGATTCTTCCTGACCACAAGGCTAGAAAAAGTATCTTAAAACACACAAAACATTAATAATAAAGTGAAAGATAGACCTGACTACTTAAACTAGGAACTACGAAATTATGACATCCACCTCATAACCCAAGGATACGTGAAAAAGGCAACATGCTTACAACATATGTAACTGACAAAGGATTAACATTTGGAACACCTAAAGAATCCTCCAAGTCAACAAGAAAATAAAAAAACAGCTCAAGGTGGGCACTTCATCAAAAAGGAAATCCCAATGGCCGTAAATGTACAAAAACACTCAACCTCATCAGCAATAAGAGGAATGCAAATTAAAATCACAGTGAGAAACCACTACACATCCACCAGGTGAGCAAATATGACAAAGGCTGACAACAGGGAGTGGCAATGAGGAGGGGAGCGGCGCTGCTTTGTGACGCTGTGTGTGCTTCAAACCCAGTTCGAGGTGTACGCCTAGAGAAATTCATGCCACATGTGCTCGGACTCAGGTTAAGAATAGCCCCAGCTGGAAACAACCCTCATGTCCATCACGGTAGGCCGGATAAATAAACTGTGGCCTAGGGACGCAACGAAATACTACACAGCACTGACAAGGACAAACTGCAGCTACTCATAACTGGGCAAGTCACACAGCCACAGCTTTGAGCAAAAGTAGCTGGACCCAAACAAATATCCACAGTCCAAGTCTATATTATAGAGAGCTCAAAAATGAGATGAAATTTTATTGTAAAAAGTTGTTCAGATAGGTGGTAAGGCAGTGAGAACAAGGAGGACAGTATTCTTTCCATCTTTTTGTGTGACGGGTTACAATCCCATTTAGGTGTGTGTATGGGTGGTGTGTCTGGGGGGCAGGGGACAAGCAGGGACAAGCTATGGCTGTCGCACCACCAGGTGGCGCAGCCTCAACGTGACAGCGACGCAGCCACACAGGGCTTCCAGCGGAACAGGCTCCTCCAACTCTCTCATTTCACAGAGGAGATCAGAGGATCAGAGACAGACAGGAACTTGCCCAATGTAGAGCAGCAAGTTAGAAGCCAGCAGGGGCAGGACTGGAATTTATGTCGCACAGAGCCCACACCGGGGTTCCCTCCTCTTCACTGCAAATCACCTTGAATACCAGCCAGAGCAGGCTTCTTCTTTTTAGCACCTAACGCTCTCTGAAATTCTTTCATTTGTTCTCAAATTTACTGTAGGTCTCCTGCTGCTAGAATAAAAGCTCCTGGAGAGCAGGGCATTTGTCTGTTTTACTCCTGTGGTATTGTAGCTGGCACTCCATAAATATTTGTTGAATGAGGAAATGAATGGGGCTGACATTTGTATTTAGACTGTGAGGCCCTGGAAACACTTAGTGGCTTCTATGATATCCCCAGAGGAGAAAACAAAAATAACCATGACACTCACACACTGTCAAAGAGTCCTCTTCATCACTGGCACTACCGTCACTCTCATACCAGGAGGAGGGAAAAGAGGCCCAGGGAGGTCTGGTGACTTGTCCAGGGTCACAAAGTTAGGAAGCTGAGAGCTGAGATCGGGACCAAGTCCAGAGGCAGGCTGGCTCTCAGCAGGTGCGCACACCTGTGACACTTCCTGTCTCCACACACCCCCAGCCCTTTTGGGTGCCGATTACAACTTCCAAAGTACTTTCTGGTCTCTTCCAAGCTCACTTGGCTCAGGGAGGGAAAGGTATTGGCTGAAGTAACATGAAGCCCCAGCTCTCTGACCTCCAAGCTTCCCAAGTTGGTGTGTACGACAGTGACCATAGCAGATGCCCATGGATTTGCCATCGGACACTAAATTTCCTTCCTGCTTTGCTGCACACCAAATCCTCAGGACCTTTGGCTAAGTCCAAAACTTGGTCCCAATCCAGCATCTGTATGAGCCGAATAATGAAATGTTCCCATAATTCTCGCTGAAACTATATTATCATCCTGTAAGTCAGACAGAGAAAGACAAATGCCATGATTCACCTATATGTGGACTCTAAAGAACAAAATAAACAAAATAGAGAATAAACTGATGGTTGACAGAGGGGAGGGGGGTTGGGGAGATGGGTGAAAAAAGTGAAGAGATTAAGAAGTAGAAATTGGTAGTCACAGAATAATCATGGGGATTGAAAGTACAGCACAGGAAACATAGTCAATAATATTGTGATAACTACATATGGTGCTGGGTGGGTACTGGAAATATCGGGAGGAGGACTTTGTAAAGTGTATGACTGTCTAACCACTATGCTGTACACCTGAAACTAATAGGTTAAATGTAAACTGTAATTGGAAAAAAAAAGAACCTATATTACCATCCTGATAGCTTCCACCAAGTTCTCAGATAATTTTTAAAAATTAATTTAGCTCTGGGAGTCTTGGAACTAAAATGACCCTCCGGGGCATTTACACTAACAGATATATCAATCCTCTCTCCAGCCTCAGTTTGGATACCTCCAATGAGAGGGACTTCACTAAGTTGTAAGACAGCTTATTTTTGGTGTGGATTCAGCTAAGTTGAGCACAGCAAAAACTCATTAGCCCCTGGCACTAGAAACTAGGAGGTGCCTCAGCCACCTTCCTACCCTCAGGGAGTTCACCATCTTGAAGAGGAGACTGTCACCCCAACAGGATGGGACACAGTACAGGCTGGGATTTCCTTCTAAAGAGCCAGTATGTGAGGACCAGGCTCCTGTACAGGATTACAATTCCCTGCAGGCTCCTGTGGATTTCTGTGGGTCAGCCTGGACTCCACGTTCACTTGAGTCTGAGCACAACCCCCTGAGGATGTCTGGGCATACAAATACAAACTCAAAACTGTTGGGGCCCTAAGGCAACGGAGTAGCTCTGAAAGCACTATCAACAGTGGTGGGAGGGAGGTGCACTGCTGCCTTATGGGGTTCATATTACTGTTTTAATATTATACTTCTAGAACCTTCATACACATTAATGGGCGGGTTTGTGGTTTTACAGATGAAGTGTGATAATGCATGTGAGAGCCATCCATTACAAGGCCTGGCAAAGAGGAGCCCATGCTTTAAAAATGTTTGCTGGGTTTGAACTGCAAATGTGCCAGATCATACCACATACACACTGTTCTTTGAAGAGTCACAGAGAACTCGGCTGCTTGCATTCCTGCTTTCCCAACTTGGCACTTGCTGTGGTAGCTCCACCGAACAGCCAGAGAAGGAGGGGGATCTTGAAGACTGGTGTCTCACCAGGGGTCTGAAGTCAGTCCTACCTGTGTTCCTCACACTGCTCCTACTCAGTGATAATGGTATCCCAAGGGAGTGATGTGGGTATGAAAATGATAAGAATGCACAGAGGTTGCCAGGTGGCAGGGTGGGGTGTGCATTTCTGCAGGAGCGAAAAACAGGGCAAAGCTGGGTCCAGTGGGAAGGTGGTGAGCACTAGAAGATGCTGCTCCTAGAAGCAGGTGTGAGTCACACTTCAGGGTGGCGGTGAACACCATGGCTGAGCAATGGCAGTGTATGGGACCCCAGGACACACAGACCTTACCAACAGGACAGCCTTCACCCAGTCTCTTTCATGTAAGAAATACCTCCTTATAGAAGCGAACGCCACTGCCTACCCCCTAATTATGAAGGACAATTGGGGAGTGATGAGACAGACGTCTAGCCAACCTTCCAGATTCATAGCATCCTAACCAGTGAGTATTCAGATCCAACCTGCACATCCCAGTGACAGGGAGCTTACCACCACTACAAAGGATGGCTGTGCTCTGCCTGGCTAGGGATGCTTAGACGCTTAGCTTACTGCCCTCCCCAGCAATTAGGACACTGAGGTGGAGGAAAGCTGAAGACACAATGGGGCCCAGTTCTGGCTTGACCTTGGTACTCCCCTCTGCACAATGGGGAAGGAGTGTGACTAAAACCATGGGGTTGTTGTGGGGCCAGAGGAATAGGGTGAGCAGGGCAGGGTAGGTTGGTTAGAGCAGTGGCTGGAAGGCAGGCAACCATGACCCCCCCCCCCCCTTTAAGCAGCCTTGAGAGAGGGTGGCAACTCTGGTCATGAGACCCAAAATTACTTAATGTTTGCAAACTGTGCAGGAGCTAGAGTCTCCTGCAAAGGAAGGTGTCAGTCCTCTCCTTTGTCCCTCCACTGCAGGGACCTCTGTGGCGAAGCACTGAATCCTCTGAGTGCAGTAACTCCCCAAAGATGGCTGGATTGCTGAAAAACAGTATGATGCTGCGTGACCTTGGGCTTGTCCCTGCCTCTCTCAGGCCTCAGTTTCCCCTTCTCTCACAGGGGATTGGTCCCAGGATGCTCCCTCCAGTGCCGACGCTCAATGGCTGTGCTGCGGGCATTCTGGCACCCTAAGCACCTCTTAGCTTGTTCTCCTGCTTCCCGGTGGGTCTGGGGCTGTTCCTTTTCTCTCCTTTTGAACCCAACTGCTGGGCTCTGGCCAGCCCAAGTGAGAAGCCAAGCATAAAGCTGGGGCACGGGAGGGTGACCAGGGGCCATTCCTGTGCCACCGCAACTCAGAGCCGCTCCGAGGGCTGTACAGGCAGCGTGTGCGCTCTGCAGCTGGGACGGCGGGTGGAGGGGGCTCGGCGCCGGGCGGGGTGCCCACCTCCCCCCCACGGGGCATGCCCAGAACCAATGTGCGGCCTCGGCAGCGGGCCCACCGCTCTCCAGGTGGGCTCGTGCGTCCTGGGGGCAGGCCGGGGAGGGGACACCGCCCTGTGTGCTCCCTTCGCTTCGGGAACAAGTCAGCTGGGGCGGCTGAGAGCTTGGCAATTTAAAGTGGCGACTGAGCCGCAGGAGAGGCTTCCCCACGCCGGGGTGAGGCAGGCGGCCCCGGCCCGCCTCTGCCAGCCCCCCACGCGCCGCCGCCCAGAGCAGCAGCTCGGGCGGGACAGGGCTTCCCGCGCTGCGCCCTGGCCCGGGAGGCCCACCCCTGGCTGGCGGGGCGACGGGCCTAACCCGGGACAGCCCCGTCCCGCCTCGGCCCCGCTGCTCCCCACGCACCGGACGCGGAGACGGCCGCGCTGCTTCAGCCCCGCACCAGCTCCCACGCCCGCCTCCCCTCCCAGGGCCAGAACCTGCCTCTTGCTGCCCGAGGTCACACCGGGTCGGGGTAGATCGGATTAGGACCCGGACCCTCCAGCCCAGCGAAGCTCCCGACTCCCTGCCTGCAGCGCTTCCCAGGCCCCGAACGGCGGGGCCGCGGCGGGATTTCTGCGCGAGGCGGCGGTGCGGGGAGGAGGGAAGACCCGGAGGCGGCGCCGAGGCGGCCACCCTGGGCCCGCCCGTCTCCCCGCGGCGGGCGCCTCCCGGGGGCCGCGCTTGCAGCGCCCGCAGGGCTTCCCGCAGCCGGGCCGAGCCTGCCGCACCCCCACCGCAGGGCGCCGCCACGGGAGGCCGGTCGGCGCTGGACTGCAGCCCCGCCGCGTCGCCCGCAGGTCCGCGGCCTCGGAACCCCCGCCCCGCCGCAGAGCCGCCGCGCCCCCGCCCCCACGGCCCCAGCTCCCGCACCGGGTCTAGGCCGCCCGCAGGCCCGCCTCCTACCTCGCGGGTCCGCCCGCAGCGGCCGAGGTCGCGCCGTCCCCGCGGCGGGCGCGGCCCCAGCGGCGGGCGGCGGGCGCGGGGGAGGGGGACCCAGGCGCCCTCGGGAGCCGCAGCCTGCGCCCGGCTCTGCCGCCGGCCCCACCACCCGCGCGCCATAACCTTGGCCGTGGCCTCGCCGTGCCTGCCTCAGTTTGCCCCCTTCGAAAGGTGGGGGACGGAGACGGAGAGGTTGGTGCCGCCCAGGTGCGGACCCCACACGCGCCCGTGCGAGCTGAGCGCGCGGGGTGGGCGGGGCCGCTGCGGCGGGCGGACCCTCGGGGGCGCTGGCGGGGACTCTGCGCCCCAGCATTCCCTCGGACTCCGAGACCCCTGAACAAACAGCGGGGACGCACCGCGGCCCAGGCCGGCGCCGCCTGCAGAGAAGGCCGCCCGCCGGCGACGCCCGCCCCCGGCCCGAGCCTCCCGGGCCCGCGACCCACGGCGCGGGCGGCCGCGGGGTGCGCGCTTCCGACCTGCGACCTGCGCCTCGTCCGCGAGGCCCCGAGTGCCTCCTGCGCGCGCCTCGCGCCCGGCCCGCCGCTCATCCCCGGCTGCACTGACTCAGCACCGCGGCGCGGCGGGGCCCGAGGCCTGGCAGCCGTCCCGGAGCACCGGCGGCGCCGTCCCAGGGGCCGAGCCGTGGGGACAAGGGCGGGGGCAGGCGGGGGGGGTGCTCGAGGGAGGGCGCCCGGGGAGGGCGGGGGCCGGGCGGTCCCAGTGCCCGCGCGCCGCCCGAGGGGCAGCGGCTTCCCGGCGGGAGCCGCCGCGGGACTCGAGCCGGCGGCTGGGACGCTGCGGCCGCGCCCCTGGGCGGGAGGCGGCCCGAGCGGCGGTGAGGCCCGGGGGCGTCGCCCCGAGGGCGGGGGGCTGCGAGCCCCGCCCCGCGCAGGGCCCGGGCGTCAGGTCAGCCGCGCGGCCGGCGGCCGGGAAGGAGCCTGCGGGGGGCGCGCTGCCCCGACGGACGAGGCCGCGGCGCGCGGAGCCTGCCGCCGTCCTGACGCGCTCGCGCCCGTGCGGGCCGGGGCCGGGCCGGGGGGGCGGCGGGCGCCCGAGGGTGGCCGCGCCCCCCGCGCGCCGCCCGCGCCGCTCCCCGCAGGCCGCCTCGTCGCGCTGGGCTTTGGGGACGAGGCGAGCCCCGCCCCGCGCCGAGGTTCACGCCTCGGTGTTGTTGGAGCTCTTGCTTCTGAGACTGAATTGTATAATTTCAGAAACATTTTTTGAGAGAGCGCCTGGGGGGAGAAAACATGGCTCCCTGCGCTGATAACGACAGCGCCCCGCGGGAGCCGCGGCGGGCGGGAGGCGGCGAGGGGCGCGGGGAAGGTGCTGGGCCCGCCCGGGCGCCATGCTGTCATTCGAGAAGCCCTGAGGGAAGATATTAATTTAACTGTAAAAGTTAAAACTTCTAAATGGAATAAGAACAGCACACAAAATTTTGAAAAGACAAACGGAAAAGTTAAACCACGTCTGCCGCGCATAGAAGCTGGCGGAGGGAGGAGCCTGTCCCGCCCCGCCGCGGGGAGGCGCTCGCGGGCGGGTCACCGCGCGCTCCTGGGGGCGGAGCGGGGGCGCGGCCTCCGCGGGAGGTTCCAGCCCCTGGGAAAGGCTGGTCTTTGGCTGCGGCGGGCGCGGGCGCGGGGCCTGCAGGGCAGGTCCCTCCCGGGCACATCTAAACGCTTATCTACACGCGCTGTCTTCAGAATGTACACGCCGCCAAACGCCCATCCTGGCGCCTTCCGAGGGGCGGTGGGGGCGGGATGTGTGTGAGGAGCTTCACTTTTCATATTACACTTTTCTGAGGATTAGTCCATTTTTCAAAAGTCCCCAGGTGTTATCTAGTATAGGCGCAGGCTCATGGGTCAGTTAAATCTGTTGCTGTATATGCATAGAAAAAATTAAGTAACTTGTATTAAAAATTAAAACGATTTTTGAAGTGAATAAAAAGTGTTGAAACACCTGAGGGCCTGGCTCACTAGGTCATCGTTATGACCATCCATTAAAAAATGTGCCTTCTGCTCAGGGACTGATAAGGAACAGTCTCCAAGATATTTTGGTCAGTAGAAAGAAGGCGCAGTACAGGGTGTAGGGTGTGTTACCTTTTATGTTAAAAAAAAAAAAAAAAAAAGAGGGTATAGGATATTATCTCTGACAAAGATGCTGAAGGAACTGGCATGGTGGTGCCCCGGGGAAGGGCACGGAGAATTGAGAAACAGGGTGGGAAAGACACTGCTTGTCACGGAAATGTTGCATTTAAACGTTTTCTTTGCACTATATGCATGTGGGGGTTTTTCAAATTATCTTTAAAAAAAATCATTTCTGGCCCTGGCCGGGTTACTCAGTGGTTAGAGCATCGACCGCAGACTGAAGGGACCTGGCTTTGATTCTGGCCAAGGGCACTCCTGGGCTGCAGGCGCCATCCCGCCCTGGTCGGGGCACAGGAGGGAGGCAGCCGATGGATGTGTGTCTCACATCATGTTTCTCTCTCTCCTTTCCACTCTCTCTGAAAAGCAATGGAAAAAATACCCTCAGGCGAGGGTTAAAAAATAATAACAGCCATTTCTGAAATGGACATGGAGTTGGGAGGCCTGGTTTCCAGGGCCTGCTTTGAGGTGAGCTGGGGGTAATTCCCGTGTGACCTCAGGGGAGGGTCCTCTCTCTGCTGGGCCCCAAGGCCTTTTCACCTGGCCGGCAGGAAGCAGGGACCGGGGAGTGCCAAGGCTCCCTATAGCCCCTCCTCCACACCAGCTTCAGAATCTTCTCACTGGGAGAGCCAACCAGATGTGGAAGGGGGCTGGGGAGGCAGCGGGCTCCCCATCCTTGGATTTGTGGGAACAGAGGCCAAGGGTCAGCGGTTTGCAGAACTGCTAAGATCCCTCCTGACTTGCCGACTTGCTGTTCCTGTTTCCTTCTCCACTCACAGTGCCCTGCCTGGAAACTCTTGGTTCATATTTCTTCTCCAGGTTTCCTGTGGCAGTGGTCCCATTTTCTGGGTTAAAGGCCAGTCTTGTGGAACTGGGACAGATGACACAGCACTCGGCACCTACATGGGGCTGAGATGCCAGTGGGAGCCAAAGCCTCACATTGGGAAACAGAACCATTCAGCCCACCCAGAGATCAACCGTGACCTCAGTCCTGCTCCTTTCTCTCCACAAGTAGCTCTCCATCCTTATGGCCATTCTGGTTCACATCCCCCCATGCTCCCCCCGTCAGTCATCACCCAGAACCCTCTGTGATTCCCCATTGCCCACAAATCCAAGTAGACACTCTTCAGCTGGACATTCAAGTGTCTGTACTTTCTGGCCTTAATTTACTTCTCTAGTTCTTCCCCTCATCCATGACTGTCCTTTATTTAAAGCAGTTTTTCAAAATACAGATTCAGTCACCAGCCTTCTTTGCTCAAAGCCCTCTCCGGCCCCCTGAAACCTGAGGATAAAGTCTAAGGTCCTCAGGCTGGCATTCAGAGCTGGCATCTGCCTCCTGCCCAGCAACATTTACAGCTGCTTCCTCCAGAGTCAAACTATACTTAATGCCCTTTGAGCACACCGTGCAATTTCAACAGAGTATCTGCACATACTGTTGCCTTGGGCTCCTTAGTATATGAAGAGTTGTTACAAATCTGTGAACAAAAACATGAACAATTCCAAATAAAATACCCAACTGACCTAACAAGGTGGTTCGGGGGGGAAATACAAATGGTATAAACACACAACAAGGGACACAACCTCACAAAGAAAAAATCATAATGACATACTACTTTCATCCATCAAATTGGCAAAAATTTCTACAATGCTCATGTCTCTTTCAGTTGAAGTCCAAATCCATCCTTTAAATCCAGCTGCAAACATGTTCCCTCCTCTAGACATCTTGGCTCCCACAGTGCCCTGTACTTCCTGAGACAATGCTTAGAAGAGGCCAGGCACAGAGCAGAAATTCAGTCAATGTTAACTATTAATAATAAAAATAACCACTGCCACACTGTTCTGTATCGTCGGCTAATGGGTCTGTTCACCTCCCAAAGCTCCCTAATGGCAGGGATGGAGCTGGAGTCATCTCTGCTTTGGTAGCATCAGCACAGGGCCTGCTACAGAAATATGCTTAACAAATGGGTAAGCAATTGGGACAGATGAGGTGCAGGAGGCAGAGGAACCAGCCCTTAGGGGCTGCTCTGCTGGCAAGTGGAGGTGCTGCTATGGAGGAAAGGGGGGTGGGTGTAAAGTCAGGTAGTGGGCATGGCCCCAGGTTTGTAATAACACAACCTCCACCAATTGGTGCCCACACTGTGTCAGACAAGCACTGTGCTGGCTCCTTGCCCACACTATAACTATTCTTTGTACTTCTTCAAGATGGCTGGTGCTCCCTCCATTTTACAGACGATAAAACTGAGGCTCTAGGAGGGTGGCTTCCTCCCAGTGTGGCTCTGATTACCCCACACTACCTCTGTGCTGGCTTGTGGGCACTGACAGCTGCATGGCTTTGGACATGTCATTTTCCCTATTTGGGCCTCTGCCTTCCCATCTGAGAAATGGCTGTACACTGTGTTTCTCAAAGTTAAGCACTGGTGATCCCTATGGTTCATCAGATCCCACCTAAAGGACCACTGCACCCAAAGTTAAGTACAGCTCTACCAGAGGACCCCTTCAAAACTGCCTGACCATAAACACACAGGAAAGGCAGCCACAGAAGTCAGGCAGCACAACTGTTTATTTTAGAGTCATGCAGGTAATCTGAACATGTTTTTGTGAAAGTGAGGTAGGGTGTCATCTTCAGGAAAATAATGTTTAAAAATGGTCTAATGGACAAATGGTCTGATGCGAAGATAATTCATTGGAAAAGAGTTTCTTTATTCAATATCACTGGGACAAGTGGCCATTGACTTGCAAAAGGGTGCATTTGGACTCCTATTTCCCATCATACAGAAAGTTAACTCAATCATCAAAGATCTAAATATAAGAGTTAGACTATAAAAACTCTTAGAAGAAAACAGAAGAGTAAGTCTCTGTGCCTTTGGGTTAGGCAATGATTTCTTAGCTATATAATAAATGCACAAGCAGTAAAAGAAAAAAATTGATATATTGGACTTTATCAAAATTCAAAACTTCTGCACTTCAAAAGACACCATCAAGAAAGTGAAAAGGTAAGCTACACACTGGGAGAAAATATTTGCAAATTATATAACCAAAAACAGACATGCATTTCGAATATAAAAAACAGTATGACTCAATAATAAGAAAACATACAATCAAAAATGGGCAAAAGGCCTGGCCTGTGTGTCTCATTGTTGGGTGTCGTCCCATAAACCAAGAGGTCACCAGTTAGATTCCCTGTCGGTGCACATGCCCAGGTTGCAGGCTCAGTCCCCAGTGGGGTACAGGCAGGAGGCAGCCAATCCATGATTCTCTCTCATTGATGTTTCTCTCTCTCTCTCTGTTCCCTTCTTCTCTCTATAAAATCAAGAAAAATCATACAATTTTTAAAAAGTACTTTATAAAGGGCTTTGTTAAAAAAAAGATGGGCAAAGGTTTGAAGAGACATCTCACCAAAGGAGCTATATGAATAAGCAACAAGCACATGGAAGACGCTCAACACCATTAACCACAGGGAGGTGCACACGAAACCACAGTAAGGCACCGCCCCACTTCACACTCACCAGATGGCTACAATTTAAAAAGGCAGACAGTAACAAGTGTTGGTGAAAATGTGGAGAAACTGGGCCCTCATACATTGCTGGTGGAAATGTAAAAAAGTAGAACTGCTGCAAAGGATTCCAAGATGGGGGTGGATGGAGTGGAAGCTACCCTGACACTCTCCTGGGACCAAACTGGAATGACAACTAAACTATAGAAAAACCGTCCTGAATAATCAACTGAAGACTAGCTGGGGAGCACCCTCATATCCAGGGAGGAAAAGGGGAGACCGCATAGAGACATGTAGGAAGTGCAGAGGCATGAGGGGGCTGGCCGGGATCCCACAGGCAGCAGCTGAAGGTCTGGAGGAATATCTCAGCTATGGGGGGTTCCCACTGAGGACTCTGGGGCCTAAAACCCTGGCGGGGCTCCCCAGCCCAGAGCACCAGAACTGAGACAGGTGCCCACATAACACCTGCTGTGAAAAGCAGCAGGGTTTCTGTCTGCCAGGGAGAGGCAGCTGGAACTGCAGGCACCCTCTTAAAGGGCCAACACAAAGTTTTGTGTGCAGCCTCTCACCTTGGGCTCCAGCTGAGGGAGGGCAGAGTGGACTGGAGCTGTGTGAGGAGAGTCCAGCATTGTGGGCTCTGTAGATAGAGCTCAGATGGCAGCCATATGGATTCCTGTGCTGAGTCATTCCCCCCATACAGCAGAGGACATCTTTCTCAGGCAGACATTTACCTTCCAAGCAGCTTTTGCCTGGAAGGGAGGAAGCAATTGCCTCACCCTGCTGGAAAACCTCTTCTCCAACCCAGTGGAGTTTCTATAGCCTGAGACTCATTAAGAGACTGAATAACAGCCTCTGGGTACTTTGAGTCTTTGCCTGATTTGCTTCTGGACCCAGGGCTTGGAAAAGCAGACCTTGATGCACATCTTGATCCTGTCCAAACACACCCAGCCCCATCAGAAGGAACCACAAGCTGTGGAGTGTGGAAAGCTTCAAACAGGGTACTCAAGGCCAGTCACAAACAGTATCTGACATCGACCTGCACCAGAGATCATCCAAAAGACTGGGAGCCCTAGCAGATCCACCTAATACATAGAAATAAACCCAAACAGGCAGCCAATAGGGGGAGACCAAAAAACAAGCCCCAAGTGAAAGAACAAGATAATTCTCCAGAAAAGAGCTAAATGAAATGGAGATAAGCAATCTATCAGATATAGAGTTCAGAATACTGATCATAAGGATGCTCAACAGCATGAGAAAAGATATGGAAACTATGCAGGAGATTAAGAATGACATAGTAGAAATTAAAAAAAAACATTGGAAGGAATAAACAGCAGATTAAGAGAAACTGAGGATCAGATCAGCAAACTAAAAGACGGTAGAAAAAAATCAATCATGGAACTAAAAAGAAATCAAAAAACAGGAAGACAGTTTAAGGGAGCTGTGAGACAACATGAAATATAACAATATTCGCATCATAGGAGTGCCAGAAGATCTAGAAAGTAAACAAGGGTTAGAGAACCTGTTTGAAGAAATAATGGCAGAAAACTTCCCTAACCTGGTCAAGGAAAAAGTCACACAAGTTCGGGAGGCACAGAGAATCCCAAGCAAGAAGAACCCAAAGAGTTCCATGCCAAAAATTCAAGACAAAGAGAGAATCTTAAAGGCAACAAGAGAAAAGCAATCTGTTACCTACAAAGGAGCTCCCATAAGGCTGTCAGCTGACTTCTCATCAGAAACTCTACAGGCCAGAAGGGAATCGCATGAAGTATTCAAGGCTATGCAAAACAAGGATCTGAAACAAGACTACTCTATCCAGCAAAGCTATCATTCGAGGTAGATGGTGAAATAAAGAGCTTCCCAGACAAAAAAAA
Organism: Miniopterus schreibersii; assembly: GCF_964146895.1. Lineage (NCBI taxonomy): Eukaryota > Metazoa > Chordata > Mammalia > Chiroptera > Miniopteridae > Miniopterus > Miniopterus schreibersii. The sequence goes on along the minus strand of NC_138106.1, from coordinate 90,434,331 downwards.
GGCTAAAGGAATTTATCACCACCAAACCAGCATTGCAGGAAATGTTAAAGGGACTGCCATAATAAGAAGTTGAAATAGAGAGAAAGAGAAACATAGGCATAAAAAAATAAAATGGCAATAGATAAGTACCTATCAGTAATAACTTTAAATATAAATGGATTAAATGCTCTAATCAGAGGACATAGGGTAGCTGAATGGATAAGAAAACAAGACCCAAGCATATGCTGAGACCCACCTCAGAACAAAGACTCACACCAGCTGACACAAAAATAGGAACAAAAAACTTCTGGAGGACTTTAAAGGAGAGATTGATTTTACTGGATAGATCTTTCAGACAAAAAATCAACAAAGGAAACAGTGATTCTAAATGACTCACTAGATCAAATGGCTTTAATTGACATTTACAGAACATTTCACCCGAAAGCTGCAGGATAGGCATTCTCCTGAAGTGCACATGGGACATTCTCAAAGATAGACCACATGTTAGGACACAAAACAAGTCTATTCAAGTTCAGGAAGATTGAAATCATAGCAAGCATCTTCTCAGACATTTACACCATTGAATACTATGCAGCTATAAAAAAGAAGGATCCCTTACCCTCTGAGACAGCATGGTGGATCCTGGAGAGTATTATGGTAAGTGAAATAAACCAGTCAGAGAAAGACAAGTGTTACATGATCTTACTTATATGTAGAATCTAATGAACAAAATAAACCAATAAACAAAATAGATCCAGAGAAACAGAAGCATGGAACGGACTGACGAATTTCAGAGGGAAGACAGGAGTGTGTGGGTGGGGAGAGATTAGCCTAAGAATTTATATGCATATATGCATAACCCATGGACACAAACAATAGTGGGGTGAAGGCCTGGGGGGGAGGGGTATCAGTGGGGGAAAAAGGGATATTTGTAATACTTTCAACAATAAAGATAAATTTAAAAAAATAAATAGGTAAATAAATTTAAAAAGTGCAGCTGCTGCACTAGCCAGTGTGGCTCAGTGGTTAGAACATCGACCTGTGCACCGAAGGGTCACGGGTTCAATTCTTGGTCAAGGGCAAGTACCTGGGTTACAAGTTAGATCCTGGCCCTGGTTGGGAGAAGGAGGAGTATCAGAGGCAACCAAATGATGTCTTTCACATTGATGTTTCCTCTCCCTCTCTCTTTCTCTCTCTCTCTCTCTATCTCTTCCTTCCTCCCTCTCTCCCTTCCACTCTCTCTAAAAAATCAATGGAAAATATATCCTCGGGTGAGGATTAACTACAACAACAAAGTGCAGCTGCTAGAAACAGTTTGATGGTTTTTTTTTAAGTTAAACATAGACTTACTATGTGACTCTGCCTTCTGCTTTTAGGTACCTATTCAAGAGAAATGAAAGGGTATGTCCACATAAAGACTTACATGTGAACGTCCATAGCAGTATTGTTCATAATAGCAACCAAAATGTCCATTAACTAGGGAAACAACCAAAATGTCCATCAACAGGAAACAATAGATAAACAAAATGTGGTCATTCATATAATGAAATATTATTCAGCAATATAAAGGAATGAAGTACTGACACCTGCTACTACATGGGTGAACCTTGAAAGCATTATGCTGAGTGACAGAAGCCAGTCACAAAGGTCATATACTGTGTAATTCCATTTATATGAAATGTTCAGAAAGGCAAATATATATATATATAGATGTGTTTGTTGTGGGCTACAGGTGTGACAAGAGAGTGATAGAAAATAGACAAGGGTTTCTTTTCACGGTGGTGGAAATAATTTAAAATTGTGGTGATGTCGCTGGACTTGGTGTGCCCTGAGACTTTTGCAGAGCCTCAGACCCAGCACTGGCACCGAGTTTGAATGTGTTTCAATTTGGTGAACACCACTTGCCCTTACCTGGTGACTCACTGATAACCTGCCTCATACAACCAGCAACTCATGTTTGAAGGAGGCTGTTCCAGTGACTGAGCCTAACAGGCAGCTGGCAGACAAAGGCAGATCTCAGGGTACCTTGGGCCTTGGCTAACCTGTCACTGGGCTCCGTGCTGGTGGAAGCCAACCTTGGTACATAGCTTGGCTCCTCCCACATGCACCCAGGCCCAGCAGAGGCAGTTACAAACTGTGGATTGCTCAGTAGCTCCAGACAGGTAGCCCAGGGCCAGTTACCTGCAGCGTCTGATATTGGCCTGCACTAGAGTACTTCCCAAGAGGCCCCAGAACTAACACACCCAGTGGCAGGCTTTGAACCACATCAGAGCATAACCTAATTAGCCCACAAATGGTACACCCAAAGGGAGATCTTGGCAGGCATCAGACCCTGCTGGAGTGAATTTGCTTTGTGGGGCCAACCCCTGCACAGCAGCTTGTACACTGTAACTAGTAATAATCCTTATAGTCAGCCAACCTGAGGGTCAGCAACACACACAATAGGACAACAGCAATCAAGACTCAACTACAACAGAAAGACTCACATAACCCATAGAAGGGACACTCCTGGAGCACCTAGCTCAGGTAATCAAGGAGACTGCACCACTGAGTCTCACAGAACACCTACTATATAAGGCCACCATACCAAGACTTGAAGACATAGTAGATATATCTAATACACAGAAACAAAAACAGAGAGCAGCCAAAATGGGAGGACAATAGAGAGTTGAATAACTGAATTATCAATGGAGAGTTGAATAAATGAATTATGGTGCATCCGTATATTAAAATATTATGCACACATTTAAAAAAAACACTCCCAACAAACAAAAGTTCTTGGACCAGATGGCTTCACAGATGAATATTACCAAACATTCAAAGAAGAACCAACACCTATCCTTCTCAAACTATTTCAAAAAATTCAAGTGGAGGGAAGACTACCAAGCTCATTTTATGAGCCCAGCATTATCCAAAACCAGATAAAGACACTACAAAGGAAGAAAATTATAGGCCAATATCTGATGAATATAGATGTTAAAATCTTCAACAAAATATTAGCAAAACAAATTCAGCAATACATTAAAAAGATCATACACCATGACCAAGTGGGATTTATTCCTGGAGTGCAAGATTGGTTCCATATGTGCAAATCAATTAATATGATACATCACATAAACAAAATGAAGAATAAAAAATCATATGATCATAACAATAATACAGAAAGAGCATTTGACAAAATTCAGCATCCATTTATGATAAAAATTCTCGGCAAAGTGGGAACATACCTCAACATAATAAACCCATGTCATACTCAATGGGAAAAAACTAAAAGCATTTCCCTAAGATCATGAACAAGACAGGGGTGTCCACTATCACCACTCTTATTCAACATAGTGCTAGAAGTCCTAGCCACAGCAATCAGGCAAGAGAAAGAAATAAAAGGCATCTAAATTGGAAAAGAGAGATAAAACTGTCATTATTTGCAGATGACATGATACTGTATATAAAGAACCCTAAAAATTCCACACAAAACCTACCAGAACTGATAAATGAATTCAGTAAAGTAGTAAAATACAAAAAAAAATTCAGAAATCGGCTGCATTTTTATAAACCAATCATGAACTATCAGAAAGAAAAACTAAGAAAACAATCCCATTCACAATTGCATAAAAACATCTAGGAATAAATTTAACCAAGGAGGTAAAAGACCTGTACTTGGAAAATTATAAGACACCGAAGAAAAAGTTGAGGAAGGTACAAATAAGTGGAAACATATACAATGTTCATGGGTAGGAAGAATTAACATCATTAAAATGTCCATACTACCCAATGAAATCTACAGATTCAGTGCAATTCCTATCAATATACCAACAGCATAGTTCATAGAACTAGAACAAATAACCCAAAAATTTGTTTGGAAACACAAAAGACCCCAAATAGTGACAACAATCTTAAAAAAGAAGAACACAGTGGGAGGTATCACACTACCTGATATCAAACAATACTTCAAGGCCATAGTAATCAAAACAGCCTGGTATAGTGGCATAGATCAATGGAACTGAGTAGAGAGCCTAGAAATAAACCCACACCTATATAGCTAATTAATCTATGACTAAGGAAGCAAGAACATACAATGGGGTAAAAATTTAATAAGTGCTGTTGGAAAAGATGGACAGATACATGCAAAAAATGAAACTAGATCACCTTCTCACACCACATACAAAAATAAACTCAAAATGAATTAAAGAAATAAATGGAAGACCTGAAACCATAAAACTCCTAGAAGGAAACATAGGCAGTAAACTCTTTAACATAGTTCTTAGCAATATTTTTTCTAACATATGTCCTTGGGCAAAAGAAACAAACAAAAAACAAATGGGACTACATCAAACTAAAAAGTTTTTACACAGCAAAGGAAACCATCAACAACAACACAAAGACAACATACTGAATGGAAGAAGATATTCTCCAATGATACATTCAATATGAGGTTAATATTTAAAATTTATAAAGAGTTCAGTCAACTCAACACCAAAAAAACACAAATAATCAAATTAAAAAGTGGGCAGAGGACCTGAATAGACACTTCTCCAAAAAGGACTTACAGATGGCCAATATACATATGAAATGATGCTCAATATCACTAATTATCAGGAAAATGCAAATTAAATCACAATGAGATATCACCTCACACCTGTCAGAATGGCTGTCATCAATAAATGAATTGAGAAAAGGGAACCTTCGTGCACTGTTGGTGGGAATGCAGATTAGTGTACCCACAATGGATGACAGTGTGGAGGTTCCTCAAAAAATTAAAAATGGAACTGCCTTTTCACCCAGCTATTAGATAGGCTAGGTACAGAAAGCCATGTACAAAAATTCAGGTACAGAAACACCAGGGCAGAAAGCCCCAGATGCTCAGCAAGGGGAGAAACTGGGAGAACAAGAACTTTGTGCCCAGGGGAACCTCTCCTCCCCCAGGATATTGCTGGTCGTGAGGTTTGGACCCTCTGAGCATTTCCTCCCTGAAGACAACATCCAGGCCTCAGCTGTATTTCAGCTCCAGGCCCAGAAAAGCAGCAAAACCAGACAAGTGATGCTGTGGCTGCCTCAGGACCTGCCACATTGACTAATGACCCCGCCCTGTCACCAACCAACCAGTGGAGACCAGGACCCTGAAAGAGCACCCCTGGAGAGCTGATGAATATTCTATTGAGATTCTCCCCTGAGACCTCCCCTAAGATTCCCACCTGCAAGAAGAGATAAATACACTCAGGAAAAAGGACCCGGTGTGCGCCCCCTCCCCCAGGGAAGCCAGCAGCGCCATCTCCCTCCCCCCTTCTTCCCTCCGAGGAGGAACCCAAGAGAGTTGCAACCAGGGGAGCAATGGGCAGTGGCAGCTTGTCTGGGCTCGCCCCCTGAACCTGCCCCAAGGCCCCCTCTCTCTGACCTCTCAGTGGCCAGAGCAGCCCAGCCTGGGCTCTCCTGCTGCTTCTTCCATGCACCTTCCTTGTCTCACTGTCCCGAGTTTATTTTGCTGCCATTATGGACCCTTTGGCTCAGTGCTGTGCAGCCCTTCCCTTTGGGTACCCCATCCCCTTTTAATAAATATAATTTTTTTTTATTCACCCTTCTAAGATGGTATTTAGCTACCCATGCACCACCAACCTAACCTTTCACCAGCAACCCACTTCTGGGTATATATACAAAGAAACCCAAAAGACTAATTTGAAAGAATATATGCACTCCATGTTCAATACAGCATTATTTACAATAACCAAGATATAGAGGCAACTCAAATGCCCATCAATAGATGAATGAATAAAAAACCAGTGTAATATATTGGAATATTACACAGCCATAAAAAAGAACGAAATATTATTTGCAACAGCATGGATGGACCTAAAGGGTATTATGCTAAGTAAAATAAGCCTGAGAGAAAAAGACAAATATCTTCACTTATACATGGAATCTAAAGAACAAAATAAACAAATGAAATAGAAACAGACTCATAGATACAGAGAACAAACTGATGGAGGCCAGAGGAGAGGGGTGCTGACAGGTGTGGTGAAAAAAGGTGATGGGATTAAGAAGTACTAATTGGGCCCTGGCCAGTTTGGCTCAGTGGCTAGAGCATCAGCCTTTGGACTGAAGGGTCCTGGGTTCGATTCTGGCAAAGGGTATGTACCTCGGTTGCAGGCTCGATCCCCAGCCCTGGTCGGGAGGAAACCAATCAATGTGTCTCTCTCATATCGGTGTTTCTCTCTCTCTTCCCTTCCACTCTCTCTGAAAAGCAATGGAAAAGTATCCTCAGGTGAGGATTAAAAAAAAAAAAAGTACTAATTGGTAGTTACAAAATAGGCATGGGTAAAGCATAGGAAATACAGTCAATAACATTGTAATAACTATCTATGATGCCAGGTGGGCACTTAATTTATCAGAGGGAACACTTTGTAACCTATATGAATGTCTATCCACTGTGCCGTACAGCTGAAACTTAATATAAAATAGTGCTGAATGCAAACTGCAATTAAATTAAATTAAAAATAAATAAGTAAATTAGAATTAATTAAAAATAAATAAATTAAATGGTGGTCAAGCCTCAGTTCTCAAACAATTCGGTTCTCAACCAAGTTGTTCACAGAAAAATATCTCCGTTTTCTAACAAAACCTCAGTTCTTGACCTGACAACCCTTTCATGCTGATGTATCACCATTACAAAATGCATCTCTCAGGCATCTCTGTTGTTTTTTGGGGGGGGGTTGCTTTTGTTGCTGATGAAATGGACAATTAGCACAACTTTTAAACATAAAGAGGCATCAAGAGTGTTGGTGTTGCTAAGGGTGTGATAGCGCTCACAGAACAACAATCACAGGCAATGCAAGAAAATCTTTTGTTGATCTGGGTAAAGGAAAAGCAGGTAGCTGGAGGCAGTGATAAGTGAAAAAACGAAGATGCCGCATGCTGACCTGAGAGATACCTTGGAGTGCTGAAAGCGATTGCTTAAGGCTAGTAGGGGATGGTTCAATAAATTTAAGAAGTGTTTGTTTATAGACAAAGCAGTACATTAGACACGTACTGTACGTAAGAACGGTTAAAACGGAATCATTTGGGGTCTGGAACAGATTAATTCAATGTACATTATTTCTAATTGGAAAAATAATTTGGTTTTTGAACAAACTGCTTCTTAAATAGTCTTCCAGAATGAATTAAGTGTGAAAACCAAGTTTCCACTGTACTTAAAATTAGTGAATTTTATGGTAGATAAATTATATCTTAATTAAGGTATAATTTAAGAAAACACTTGATGACTAAATGCAATGCAAGATCTTAGATTGGGACAAAAACTTGACATAAAGGACATTAATTTGACTATAAATTGTATATAAATTCTAGTATCATGTCAATGTTAAACTTCCTGGATTTGACTACTGGCCCACGGTCATGTAAGAGAATGTCCTTACTGTGGACGAAAACGGGCCACATGCTAACCTGACAAGCTCAGGGGAGGCCTGTGTGGTGGCCTTGCAAACTCAGAGACCTAAAGTAACCACACAGGATGGTCTGAAATTAAAACTTTTTAAACTGAAAACAGTTTGGGCTGTGTAGTCAGGTCCTAGGCCGGCATCTTCCCTGACAAAGGTCAATCTTTACCCTAACTGAGCCTGTCTACTGTCTTTTGTGTCTACAATAATGTTCCTTTGGAATGTCAGAGTGATTCCCCCTTTTCCAGACCCCTCAGGGCACAACCAGTGCACCAGGGCAGAGCCCATAAATCCCCTCAGTCATGTTAATTGATGACTGTTAACCCTCCTGCACCCACCTGTGTTAAAGATGTGTGCGTCCATCGTTTTACCTCTCATCCAGTCCCAGAGGCCCCCCCTTTGCTTTCTCTGGCCTCCCTATCTATCACCAATGGATTCCCTGTAACCCACTCATGGCGTGGCTCCTCTTTTGACTGTAATGCATAAAATAAGGGGCAACACTGCCATCCTCTAGAGCATTTTCTCCATCTGTTGAGCTTTTGCTTCTCAGTATGTGTCCACAGTTTGGCTCAAATACACTCACAAAATTCTTCACAGGTCTGACTGTTTCTTACGTTGACATTCCTCAGGAGTAAGAGTCCTCACTGCCATGTTTGCAACCACCTCTCAGATGGATCCAGAAGAAAATGCGAGAGCGAAGTTTGGTGAAATGTTACTGATGATGAATTGGGTAAAGGGGTACATGGTAGATTTGTTTTGTATTATTCTTGCAGGTCTTATTGAAGATTGAAATTATTACAAAGCAACTCCTACAACTCTTAAAGAATCAACGATTAAAAAACACAGGCCCCACAAGAAGAAAAAGCACTGACCTAGTGTAACACAACTCCCATAGGCAGCGCCCCTCTCATCATGTGTCTGTAGAATCCCAGCAGCCAGAAGGCAAGGGCTCAGTCATGAGCCAGAAACACATGAGGAGATGGAAGGGAAACCCCTCAGCCGTGCCTGGGCTACAGCTCCCACCAGACACTGTGCCTGGAGGGCAAGGATTGGTGTCTGAATCATCTCCATTCCTCTGGATTATAAAAAGTCAACTTCTGTCCCCACACAGCAGAGGGTCACAGGTTTCAATTCTGAGGCCCACAGCCTAGAGGGAACAGGCAAATATGTTGGGCCACCTCAGCAGCAGAGTTCAGAACATAAGCAGGAGAGAGGGTGGTAGGGAGGGGAGCTATGGGCTGCGCATGGGCAGGGTTGCAGGGAGCAGGGCACCTCCCCCCCCCAGACACCAGTGTGAAGCTATGCAAAGGGCTGGCACAAGGAGATCCACGAGGTGGCCTTCCCCAATCCCAACCCCCACCCCGCCCCGACCCTGCTCAGATTTCTGCACCTAAAGGTTCTAGGGATTCCCAAGTTTGGAGCCCTGAGTTATTTTAGGGGCTCTTGCATCCCCTATGCATATGCACCATGACTGGTAGGCCAAACAACTACTATCTTTCAAAACAAAATAGATGCTGTTGCAATTACTAAAATTCATGGATTTCAAGCTCATCTGAAATGGGTTCTTAGTGGTTTATATTTTTTGGTCATGGATACTAACACTCAGGTGTGTGTGAGGTGGTGCTAAGGGAGTTTATTACAATTTTGGGGGATCACAAGGCACCCTCCCATTACTGGATAGAGTACATGGAGCCCCTCGCTAGTGGTGGGGAGAGCAGGGTTGGAGCAGGGGCACCGGAAGATGAGGCACCAGGGCTGCTCCTCAGCACCGGTTGCTGGTCCTGTCTGCATGGAGGCAGGGGGTCAGAGCCAGGCCTTCTGGAGGGGCCCAGCCCCACTGGCCCTGTTCACACCTGGCACCACATGCTACCAGCCCACCCACACCCAGCAAGGGCAGTGACTGAGATGAGGTTTCTGTCCCAAGCAGCCTGCTCAGGGCCTGGCTAACCATGAACGTTGGTGGCTGCACCAAGGGGGCTGAGCTGGGCTCAGGCCAGCTGACTCCTGACTCTCCACTTCTTAGCTGTGAGCCACTAAGCACTAAGGCTATGGTTAATGCAAATGGAGAACTGAGTTTTTAAATGAAGTATTGTTATTTAATTTTAGCTAATTGAAACTTAGGTAGTGCTTATGTATGGTGGTTTCTGCCTTGGGCAGTGCTGCTCTAGAGGCTAAATGGGGACAGAGAAGGGATGACACTGAAGGGGAGCTGCTGGGTTAGACCCCCTTCCACTCACAGCTGGGGTTTAGGGTCCCCTTCTCACCACAAAGGCTGAAATGCCTGGGCAAGCCTTGGTGCCCTCATCTGGTCCTGCTCAGAGGCCTGCAGGCTCACATGGGCATGAGTTCCCTACAGGCAGGATATACAAGCCAGGGACTCTGTACAAGGAGCAACTAAAGGGTAATTTTACCAGGGTAGTTTTTGGGTTTGTATGCAATGATGTTAGACCTGCTCCCCTCACCCCAACTTTTGTAAGACAAGAACCCAGTAAAATCCTTACGATGATACATACTTTGTGACTACAAAATATGGCCACAGATTCCCCCATCCTGGTACCCAGGCCCCCCTGCAGTGGGACTTGTCCTAGCCTCCTCCCACCCATAGGTGGGGTCCATTTCCCTACTCTTTGGCCACATGACTTTCTTTGCACAGTAGAACGTAGTAGAAGTGATGCTTAAGTCAGTTCCCAGGCTGTGCCTCAAGAGATCTTGCAGCCCCACCTCCAACCATTGTGGACAGAAGCTGACCTGTCCATGGAGAAGGGGCCACTGGGCCATGTGAGTGGGGTCATCTCAGACCCTCCAGGCCAGCTGAGCCTCTGGAGGAGCACAGCAAATGAGTGAGCCCAGGGGAGCCAGGGTATCTGCCCAGATTTTCCAACTGTCAGGATGGTTTACCTATGGACTGTTTTGCTCAATAAGCTTTATGTAACATCATCTGTCCAAGCATGTTTTTCTCCATAGTTTGGGGCCGCTGACACAAGCAAGCCCATCTGCAAGCAAAGACAGGCCCTGACCATTCTGCTTGACCAAGGTTGCACCCGCAAAACATCTTGTTATCCTCCAAGACATCCTGTTCCTCTGACAATCTTCATGGCTGGAGAATGCAACACAGACCCACATTGTACTCTATCTTAGGCCCCTATGAAAGAAGGCCTAACTCTTTTTCGGTGCTGACACCGTACTGTTGGTCTCAGCCCACTGAGAGGATGCTTCAGTAGAATCTTCTAAACCTCTCACAGTACTTCTCGGCCTGGTTCCTTTCAGTATCGGCATTGGCCTAACACCAGTCAGCATAATCCTGCGCAGAAAGAAGCCACTACACAGCGAAAGCTGACCAAGACGTCACCATGCCACGACCAGTGAGACTGCCTGGGGCGGGGGGGGGGGGGGTGTCACAGCTCATGCCCAGCCCAGGGCCCTGAGGTGTCCCCTGGACCCAGGGTGGGGTGTGGGGGTGTGTGGTGTCCAAGAGCAGTCTCCACAGCTCCCAGGGGAACTTATCTGTCCTTTAAACAGAGTGCAGAGCTGAGTGGGGCAGGAGAGAAGCAGCCTTTGGGAGATGCCTAAGGTCTGAGTCAGGCAGGTCCGGTTGGTGCTGAGCGGACCAGCCTCTCCTGGTGCATTTACAGGGTGGGATTCAGTGCCCTTGCCACGGGTGGGAACTGCTCTCCTCTCACAGGTGAGGAAGCAGATTCAGGAGTGAAGACACCTGCCCAAGCCTCCCTTGCCAGGACCTGCCCACACCCAGACCCAGCTGCTGCTTTTTTTTTTTTTTTTTTTAAGAATTAGAAACCATCCGGCTTTTATTTATTTTTTTATTTTGCTAATCCTCACCTGAGGATATTTTTTCCATTGATTTTTTTTTGAGGGAGGGAGGGAGGGAGGGAGGGAGGGAGGGAGGGAGGGAGGGAGGGGAGAGAGAAACATAGATGTGAGACTCACTGAACCTGGACTGGGGTGGGGACTGAACCTGCAACCCAGGTAGGTGCCCTTGACTGGGAATCAAGCCCATGATTCTTTGGTTCATGGGCTGACACTCTAACCACTGAGCAACACCAGCCAGGGCCACACCCAGCTTCCTAGTCTGCCTGTTACCCAGAGCCCCCACCCTGCGGCCTGCAGACTCCGTGCAGACACCCCTTCCACTCCCAAGTGAGGGTGGAGGGTAAAGGCCCCAGAAGGAGCTGGACCGCTGTCAGCACAAGGCTCTGTCTTCAGCAGTGTCCAGATGTACCAGGCAGGGCCTTTCCCCCACTGCTGGCCCAAAGGCCATGTCAATCATCCACGTGATGAGCAGTGGGGGCACCAGCTGGAGGCCAGCTGCCACCTGGGAGGAGGGCGAGTGCCAGGGTGGGGAGCATGGGAGCCTCTCTCCACCTACACTACCTTCTACACTGGTCAACCCTACAAATCCCAAAGGAGAGCTCAATCCCCGTTCTGATGCTGCCACTTTCTAACTGGCAAGAAATGTGGACAAGTTACTTGGCTTGCCTCTGTTTCCCCATATGCAAAACAGGGTAGATATTCTTACTTGACAGGATTGCTGTGAGAATTAAACGGGCATGCAGCGTGGCTGGAAGCATAGGTGGGTACTCAGAGAACCAGGGTCACTGAAACGCGCACCAGGTGTACAGGGCCCAACAGTGTCCAGTCCACACAGATGCTCCAGGAACAACATCCGTCATTATCTGTGTGTGGAGGCCACAGCCCAGGGAGGGCGTGGTCCACGTGGGCACATGGGGTGGGGGCAGTGCTGGGACTGTCTGTACTTGCAGATGACATATCACCACATGCATCACCAGTGAGGTTCTCAGCAGTTCTGAAGTTTGGGGCTGAACCCAGCTTCGTCTCCCTGCAGCACCCTTTCACCACCACCACTTACCACCTTCAGCCTGGGGTTCCAAGGCAACCAGGACAAGTGCCATGTGAACACAGGTTGCTGGACATCTCCCCTTCCCCACAGCAGCTCAGAGGTGGGCCTCAGTTGGCCCTGCCTCCAGCAAATGTTTAACAAATGAGATGAAACACCTCCCAACAGGAACCCTCATCCTTCACAACTGGTGGAAGCAGGGCCCAGCCTACCCTGGGAGTGGGAGCTGGAAGCCCTTGGCCCTCTCTCCTCTGAGCCTGAATTCCTGGGCAGCTGTCTACCTTCCTCCTACCTCCACAGCCAGGCCACCTCCTATTCGCTGATCCCCAGCTGAGAGGCCCCACCATCTCCCCCACCCCGTCCAGGGTTCGTCCTCACTGCACATCTAAAGCATCCTGTTGGCCCCGCCGGCACGGCTCAGTGGCTGAGGATCAACCTAGGACCCAGGAGGTCGGGGTTCGATTCCCGGTCAGGGGACAGCAGGTCAATGACTCTCTCATCACTGATGTTTCTCTCTCTCTCCCCTCCTCTGTCTGAAATCAATAAAGATATATTTAAAAATAAAATAAAAGCATCTTGTTCTATTGTTTGCTTATTTCCTGTCTGTCTCCCCAACCCCTAATGTCAGCTCTGATGAGGAAGGGTCTTGGTCTGACTTCCTTACTACTTTGAGCAGTGCCTGGCACATAGTAGGTGCTCAGTAGATATTAACTGAATGGTTAAATAGAATAACTCGATGTACTCCAGGGCAGGAAGGGGAGTCATGAAGGGAAGGGACTGTCCAACTGTCCAGTGGAAACATGTCATGCCAGAAAATCCCATCCCATGGACTGGGCGTCCCTTAATCTTCTCAGTGACCCTAGAGGTGTTGCTTGGTAAGCGATTTTCCAGATAAGGTAGCTGAGGACCAGAGAAGTGAAGTGACCTGCCCAAGGCCATACAGCTTATACAAAAGAGAGCTAGACTTGGGGCCCAGCTCTCTTAACATCTACAGCCATTCATGCCTTCTGAGAGTTCACCACACAGAGGAAAGAACTGTAACAGCCGTGCACCGACACCTGCAAGGAGCCCAGCACAGGGTTCATTCATTTGTCCATTCTGTCAGGCAATTATAGATCCATTCTGCAGATGTAAAACTAAGGCCCACGTTATCCCTGTGACTTGCCTAGCTCATAAAACAAAGCAGCAGCCTGTCTAGGACTGGTACTCAGGCCCCCAGACTTCCCCATGTGGTGACAGCTAGGTTACAGTGTGTTATGCTCTCACTGCCTCAGTTTCCCTTTTTGCAATGATGACTTCACACCATCTGACATGGTGTGATGTCATCAGGGAGGTGGGACTCTTGACTGGGAAGTCTTAGGGCTAAAAAGGAAGTGGGTAGTAGCTGTTTCCCCATCCAGCCCACTTCCACCCTGGTCCTAAATCAGGTGGATGGTCACCTCCCTTTGATCACTTCCTCCAGAAATTCCCTAGGAAATGCCCCTGTGCCTGAGCATCAGTCCAGCTTACAGGCCCAGGGGCCTCACACTTCATATCCTCCTGCTAAAACTATCCCAAGCAGAAATGAGTAGTCACAATAATTATTATGCATATATATTTGTGTGTGCATGTATATCTACATATTGCTATATTTGTGTGTGTGTGTATGTATATATGTAGCTGATTAGATAACAAATATATTTATCTACATAAGAAAACAACAAAAGCTAAGTTGACAGTGTATACCACAGGTGCATCCCTTAGGGCAGCCTCCTCTCCACAGGTGTGGCTCCAGCCTCCTACCCCATCCTTGTCTCCAGTCTCCACCCTGCAGGTCAGTCCTCCATTCAAGCTCTGGAGGCATCCTTTTCAAACTCGAATCTGCTTACTGAAAGGCAGTGGAGCAGACAGTTAAGAGTCTGGGCTTTGGGGTCAAACAGATTTGGAGTTTGAGACCATTTGCTAATGGTGTGACTTTGGGCAAATGACTGCATCTCTTTAAGCCTCAGTTTTCTTATCTGCAAAACTGGGATAGAAGGAAACCCTACCTGACGGGCTGACAGGAAGGGATGACATATGTTAAGTCGCCTAGCACCGAGCCTGGCAGGTCCCGTCAGATCACAGGGGTGGATGTTAGATGTATCTGCCTGCCCAGCCTCCATTCTCACTTTGAGTGAGGTACCCCAGTTTTCTTTGGTGAACTGCCTCCTCCCCTCTTAGTCTATCTAGTTTGTGTCAGCTAACTTCATCCTTAACTCCAGAGTATTCTGCCTCTTCACCAAAGTTATTAATCCAGGAATGGGCAAGTGACCAAAGCTAAACCACTGGAGTCTGACCGGAAAGCCCTGCTGTCATGTTTCTGCTGGAATTATCAGCTGTAGGACTATTGTAAACCTGGGAGTGAAGTCATGAGACAGGAATGGAGAACTCAGTCTGGAGAGACAGTTTGAGCCCCTGAATCAAATTATACCTGAAGCCCTGTCTGTTTTAGAAACAGAAGGAGAGAGAGTGACATCAGAGGAATGGCAGCATCAGAGATCCCCTTGGCCTCTCCCCTGAACTAAATTCAACAAAGAATTCCCTACTCAACACAGAGGCATGCCTGAGAGACCTGCTCATTGAAACATCTAAAGGTGAGCAACCAGGAATAAGTGGGGAGGTGAGAAGGGAGGAAAGCTCAGATGGCCCTCAGACGTAGCCCTGCAGCCAGGAGCTTGTGGCATGGCAGGGAGAGGAGAGGAAGCCAGCAGTCCCAGGCCATTCCTTCAGCCAGCCAGGAGGAACAGAGAACTGTGGGGGGCAGCCCAGGAGTGGCAGTGGGGTGAACAGTGACTTAGCCAGCAGATGCCTGACAGAGCATGGGGTTCTGCTGTGCAGATGTGTTTCTGACAAAGAAATGGAAACAAAGAGCCCTGCCATCCCCTTGGACTCCCCAAACTCACCTCCCATTGCCCTCAGTATCGGGTCGAGGAACATTTTATCTGTAAACCAAGAGCTATGGCAGTGGAACCTCTGTGAATGATCCCAGGGTTTGGTGCTTGGGGCTGGACCCCACAGAGGTCCAAGCCCAGGATCTTCATTATGGTGAGGGCAAAGCAAACCCCAGCCCTAAGCAGCACAGCTGTACTGTCTTATGGAGGCCCATGAAGGTAAAGTCTGGGAGATCACAGAGGTAAAAAAAAAAATCTTATGATTCAGCACCACCTACTGGAAAATAGCAGAAAGACCTCTTCAGAGAACTTTGCTATAGAAGGAACATTTATGCCTAGAAGGAGCGGAGCAAATACCAGAACAACCACGGTGGGGAGGATGATCAGAAAGAAAATGAAAACTCCCCAGGAAGCAAGCTGGGACACGTGGGAATATGTGACGTAAATGACAGAGATTTCAAGATTGCAGTTCTGAAAACAGTCAATAAGATGCGAGATAATACAGACAGGCAATTCAGTGCACTCAGAAAACAAATAAGTAAACGAAATGAGTACCTTACCAAAGAGACTGAAACGTTAAAAAAGAGCCAATCAGAGATCCTGGAAATGAAGCATGCAATTAAGAACATCAGGAACGAGCTACTGAGCATAGAAAACAGAGACAATCAGATGGAGAAAGGAATTAGTGATATCGAAGATAGTAATCTAGAAATGACACAGAGAGAAGAAGAGAGAGACTTCAGCATAAAAAAATGGAAGAGGAGAACTATTGGATTCCATCAGAGAAAGCAATATTAGAATAATAGGCATTCTAGAAGAAGAAGAGAGGGTGAAGGGAACAGAGAGTGTATTCAAACAAATAGTGAATGAGAACTTCCCAAACCTATGGAAAGGACTAGATCCTCGAATCCAAGAAGCAAACAGAACACCTAGTTACATCCAAAGAGGCCCTCTCCAAGGCACACTGTATTAAAACTGTCAAAAATTAATGACCAAAAAAAAACCTCTCAAAGCAGCCAGGGAAAAGATGGAAGTGGCCTACAAAGGAAAACCTGTCAGAATTTCATCTGACTTCTCAGCAAAAACTCTACAGGCCAGAAGAGAGTGGAACCAAATATTCACATGTCTGAAAGACAGGCATTACCAGCCATGAATAATATATCCAACAAAATTATCCTTTAAATATGTAGGAGAAATAAAGATGTTCCCAGACATTCAGAAGCTGAGAGATTTTATCAACAGAAAACCTCCACTGCAGGAAATACTCAAGGGAGTTGTTCTACCTGAAACAAAGAACAGAAGGTCACAACACTATGAGTAAGATCAACAAAACTTACAGCATAAACAGGGATAATTGTGATGACAAAAACATAAAAGGGGAGGGGTAAAGGTCTGAACTGGCAAAGAAGGGTGAACATCAGATGCACTTGAAACAAACAAAAAAAACCATTGTATACATGCAACTTTATCTTTTATAAACCTAATGGTAACCACACTCAAAAATCCCCCAACTTAGACACATAGCTTAAAAAAAGAGGACCCAGAGGAAAGAAGTATGAAACACCACCAAACAAAAACAGCAGACAGAAGACAAAGGAAAAGAACCAGTGGAGACACAGAGCTACCAGAAAACAAGAGATAACAAAGCTAAAGGAAATCCTCATGCATCACTAATTACCCTAAATGTAAATGGTCTGAATTCACCAGTAGAGAGGCACAGAGTAGCAGAGTGGATCAAAAACAAAACCCAACCATATGCTGACTTCAAGAGACACATCTGAGCAGCAAAGACAAAGGTAGATTCAAAGTGAAAGGTGGAAAATTATTCTCCAAGCAAATAACATCCACCGAAAAGCAGGTGTAGCCACACTTGTATCTGACAAAATAGATTTCAAGACAACAAAGATAACAGGAGACAAAGATGGACACTTCATAATTATAAAGGGGACACTACATCAAGAAAATATAACACTTCTCAATATATATGCACCCAACAAGGGAGCACCAAAATCATAAAGCAAGTACTCACAGAACTAAAGGGAGAAATAGATCAAAACACAGTCATAGTTGGGGACCTTAATGCTCTATTGACAGCTCTAGAAAGATCATCCAAACAGAAAATCAATGAAGAAATAACAGCCTTAAATGAAACACTAGACTAAATAGACATAGTTGACATTTACAGAGCCTTTCATCCCAGAACATCAGATTATACACTCTTCCCCAGGGCACATGGAACCTTCTCAAGAACA
Organism: Miniopterus schreibersii; assembly: GCF_964146895.1. Classification (NCBI taxonomy): domain Eukaryota; kingdom Metazoa; phylum Chordata; class Mammalia; order Chiroptera; family Miniopteridae; genus Miniopterus; species Miniopterus schreibersii. The sequence goes on along the minus strand of NC_138106.1, from coordinate 90,416,891 downwards.
GACCATATGCTGGGTCACAGAACTAGCATCAACAAATTCACAAAGACTGAAATTATACCAAGCACATTCTCTGACCACGATGCCTTGAAATAAGAAATCAACCGCAAAAAGGAAGGAAAGAAACCCACAAATACATGGAGATTAAACAACATACTACTAAAAAATGACTGGGTCAAAGAAGAAATAAAAAGTGAGATCAAAAGATATATAGAGACAAATGATAGTGACACTACAACATATCAAAACTTCTGGGATGCAGCAAAAGCAGTAATAAGAGGGAATTTTATATCATACAGGCTTATCTCAAGAAACAAGAGAAATCCCAAATAAAAAACCCAACATCACATCTTAAAGATCTAGAAAAAGAACAAAAGCAGCCCAAAGCCAGCAGAAGAAAGGAAACTTGGTTTTAACTCACCAAGTGCGTTTCCTGCGGCCCAGGCCTGGCTGGCGCACACAGGGCTAAAACCCTGGCACCTACCCTCAGGGGCTTATAGTCTGAAACAAACAATTTCCCGTTTGGCTCAAGTCCAGGATCGCAAAGATGACAGTTTTTAAAATGTTATAATCAAACCAAGAACATTAATTTTAGTTAGGGTTAATACTCACTGAGTCATCACTGCACAAGGGCAGTGCACGCAGGCTACCCGGTCCTCGCCCTGCGCAGTGCTGTCCCCACTTTACAGAGGAGGAAGCCGAGGCTCAGGGAGGTATCCGCAAGGGGTTACAGCACCAGTGGGGAGCTGGGACCTGACCTCCATCTTCCTGCTCCCACCCACGCTGTCCCCCGCCTGCTCGCCTCGGCCATGCAGGAACACACTGCTTGGGGGCAGCTTGGAAGTGGTGTAAAAACATACCGATTAAAACTCAGAACCAAGCTGGCTGCCTCTGGTTGCTCAAGAGCAGGTGGAACGCACACCCACTTCTGCAGGGGGTCTTTGGCTTCCCAAGGCATGCCTAGCCTATGGCTAAGCTGTGCCCATGTTTCGCAGGCATCAGGTTTCAGATTTACTATGTTTGTTTCCGGCTTCCAGTGTGGTTAGTCTGCTGGGAAGGTGTTTCAACACACAACTGTTGTGAATATGGTGACTTCCCCACATGTCTCTGCCACAGCTGGCACCTAGCAGCTTCTCGATGGCGGACAAGAAGCCACTGAATCAGCCAACCCGTGAGTCCCAGATTCTAAGTTCAAGGGGAAGTCCACTTGAATGACTATTTAGAAATGACTTTTGCTCCAGCACCTATTTTATTCTCTGCCGAATGGAGATGAAGAACTCCAGGGGCTGCTCCAGGACTGGAGCGAGGCATCATATGGAAGCAACAGGCATGCAGCAGGTGCTCACTATGTGCATGCTCCCTTGTCCTCCCAGCCGTGAAGCTGGGCCATCTTTCACCCACATGCGGCCTGGCTCACTGCAGTCTCAGGGGCTCTACAGAGAGCAGCCCTGGGGCTGCTACTTCTGCAGCTGAATGTCCTCCCACTCCACCCCAAGTTTTAGGGGCCGGTGGGGCAGACAGCCCATTCCTTAGCACTGGAGTCCAACCCACTACTGGCAGCAAAACTGAGACCCAGTGATAGGGAAGTCATGAGGTGGCTCACCCTGCCCCTTACCCCCAAGACAGAGACCACATGGTGCACTGAGGGGCTCAGGGACACTCCAGGTTCAAACCCCAGCTCCCCAACGTACACCTCCGTGGAACACTACACAGACACGCTGACATTCTTGGGCAGTTTCCACATAACCACAGTGGTGATCATTCTTCTCAGGCTGTTGTGAGGCTGAGATGGAGAAACAGGACTCAGTGGGGATCTCCAGGTCCCATCTCATCAAAGGGGACTTCTCAAGGGGTAATGCCAAAAGCCTCACCGGGCCTCTCATTCTCCATCCAAAGCTTCCCACCTACCTGGGGATCATCCTCCAAGTCCCTCCCAGACTTGGGGATCTGCATGTCCCCAAAGTTCTGCTCTGATCATTTCAGAAAGCTGAAGTTGTCAGTGGGTCGTGGGGGTTCCAGGGGCACACGGCAGAGATGGGGAAATGGCCCTGGGGAGCCTTAAGGGAGAGGCCTGTCTAAGTCAGTGTCCTCTCAGCACAAAGTCAACCCCAGTGGACTGACAGATGGCAGGAGCCGCAGGTCCTGGAGCCAGGGAAGCCTTCTGCTCCCTCTGCCTGGACCCCATGTGCTCAAAGCTTATGCTCCAGGAGTGAGGGGCAGCAGCTGAGGGAGGAAACTGCACCAAGCACACTGCAGGGGCCCCAGGCAACTGTGTGACCTCTGCAGGCCTCAGTTTACTCAGCTTTAGAATGAGGCTCTCAAGAGTCCGTCTTTCTTAGGGTGGTTTTGAGGTTCCCCGGTAAAGAACCAACCAGGGCCTGGGGCTGGTCTGATGCCCAGAGCTGTGAAAGGACTTCCCTCCTGCAACCAAGGCTGCCTTTCCAGGCAGCTGTGGGAAAATACCTGGGGTTGCTGAGCCTATGTGCCATCCAGGTAGTGTGAGAGGCTGCAGAAAACAGGCTCAAGAAAGTAGCATAAACCCTGGCAAGAGCCTGGAGACTCTAACCACAGAAGGCGGCCCTCACAGTAAGCAGCCCCTCCCAGGTTTCTCAGGCAGCCGAGACCCCTCCCTGCCCTGGGCCAGGTGTCAGGTACTCACAGTGTCACAGGGTATGGGGTGGAGGTCTTCCTGGAGCCCCAGCACCCTGCCGGCCTCCACGGCCCCTGGGGACAAGCTGTGGGCCCTCCCCACTGCAGCCTGACGTCTGACTTCCTCCCTGCTCAGCCAGGCCAGCATCCAGGAAACCACACCCCGGGGAGAGGGTGCCAGGCACCCTGGGGCCCCCACCCACCCTCCCACTGGGTCCCAGACAGTGCCCAGGGGGCTCTTTCAAGGTCTGGCCAGTCCAAATGGCCTCTTTTGCTGTTCTATCACCAGGCAGGCCTAGAGGCTCCAGTCAATAAATAATACAGCTCCCTCCCTGGCCAGTCTCTCATGGCTGATCGTGTTTCGGGGCCACTCCAGTTTCCTGAGGCTGCTTTGTTCAGAGCAGCAGGCACACTGGGTCACCAGCCATGTGGGTGCTAACACTCTCACTGAGGGCCAGCCCGAGCGTGCAGGACAAAGGCAGCCCTGGAGAAAGGCTGCCCTACTTACTCTAAAGCAGCTGGGCCTGAATGGGAACCAGGTGGCACGGCAGGGGCAGGGGCAGGGGCAGGGCAGTCAGCTGGTCTCTCACGGCCAGGCTGCGCTCCCCACCCTGGTGCTTACCACCTGCAGAGCCCTTTCATCACTGCCCCCTTCCAGGCCCATCCCCCATTTCTGGAGGCCATGCCCAGGTCCCTCCTCCAGGAAGCCTCCTCTCCCATCTGAATTCCAACTGCCAGTCTGCCGGTCTGTCTCCTTTAGGTGTCATTCATCATCTCTCTAGAAGGGGCCACTGCCTCCTGACCAGGCTCTCCAGGACCCCCTCCCCCGCCGAGTCCCTGCCCCTCCCTCTCCACAGCCTCATTTCCTCACAGCAACCCGAAAGATCGCTTCCAAACGGACAGCACACCCAGTGATTATCCTGCTGAAGAGCCTGCCCTGTCCCCCTCACCCAGCGCACTCTCCAGACCCTGCCCAGCCTTCCAGTGCGAGGCAGGGCCTGCCTCCCTGCAGCGCTCTTTCCTGGCTCTGCAAGATCGCTCCTTCCTGCTCCTCTCCCCTCAAGGCCACCTTCTCACACAGGCCTTTTTAAAAATCCTCACCTGAGGATATTTTTTCCATTGCTTTTTCAAAGACAGTAGAAGGGAGGGTGGAAGGGGGAAAGACACAGAGAGAAAAACATTGATGTGAGAGAGACACATTGATTGGCTGCCTCCCACAGGCACCCTGACGGGGGAGAGGAGTGAACCCGCAACCCAGGTCCATGCCCATGACCAGGAATCAAACCCGTGACCCTTTGGTGTGCAGGCCAACACCCTAACCACTTAGACACACCAGCCAGAGCCTTTTTTTAAAAAGGCTGTTTTATCAAAATATAATTCACTCTCTATAAAATTCACTCCATTTAACGTGTACAATTCAATGATTTCAGTATTTTCACAGAGCTATGCAAACATCACAATTTAGAACATTTCCATCATTCCAAAGAGAAACCCAGTACCGGTGGAGCAGCCATTCTGATCCCCTGCTCCCAGCCCTAGATAACTGCTAGTTTCCTGTCCTGTGGGCTTAACTATTGTGGACACTCACTCTGTGGTCCTCTGCGACTGGCTGTTTCACTCAGCACGATGTTTTCAGGGGCTACCTGTGCCATGGCACATATCGGCACTGCCGGCCTCCTTAGGGCTCCACACATTCCCTTACACAGACAGTCCACGTCCAGTTTACCCCTCACCAGTTACGAGAGTTCACCACCCAGGTCACGGGGCCCCTCCTGCCGCTCTATCGCCCAGCCCAGTGTTCCCCTCTTGCCTCTAACCCCTGCCCGGACATCCTCATCTCTTTGTGTTGTTTACTGTTTCTCTCCTGCCTGAATGTCAGCCCCATGAGGCCCGGGCCTTCCACCTTACTCTGGCCTGTCCGCCAGAGCCCAGTACAGGCCTGGCACATAGTAGGTGCTAAGCCTTTTCCACCGTCTGCTGCCGTTGCCTGTGTCCATGGAAGCTCCCTGCTGGCTCTGAGCTCTCTGAGGACAAGTGCCTCACCCGCCAAGAAGGGCCTCACCAACGGCCGTGGCAGGACACTAATAATGCAAGGCCCTCGGGCCCCGTTCCTTGTCCATGGGGCGGTGCTCCTCATAGGAGGGAGTCAGAATGGATACCGAGCACCCGATACAGTGCCAGGCACAGAGTGAGGTCCTCAGCCTGCACGCAGACGCCACGTGGGGCAGGCCCGGGAGCAGCGCGGAGGGCTCTGCACCGACATGGCAGGCGGCCCATGGATGCAAAGGCACAGCAGCCATGAGAAGGGTCCGTGTGTGGTCTGGGCAGTGCCCAGAGCAAGGGGGTGCAGCTCGAACGCTGCCCTGCGCCTCACTCAGCTCCGACCCCTGCCCAGAGAGGGGAGGGACAGCGGTGCGTGTCCAGCAGGAAAAGATGAGGCGGGACTGAAGACATCCTCAGCCTCGGCGAGTCCTGCCGCTGCAAGCTGTGCCGGGACGGGGGAGTAGACGGGTAGGGGCCCGGAGCACAGGCCCGGTGTGCTGTGTGGAGGGAGGCATCACGGGAAGAGAGGTGCCAGCTCCGTGTAGGAGAGGGTTTCTGAGCAACGGACCTGCCCACGCCTAGCCCAGGCTAGCACGCCAGGAGCTCCCAGTCCCAGGGGGTGCAGGCACAAGGCCTCCGCTGAGGGGCATCGGGTGGCTAATTATCGGGGAAGCTCCCTGGAAGCTCCCAGACCAAGGCTGCCAGCTGTTCCCCACTTCTCTCCAGATGCACTACGAAGGGGGAGGGACTAGGGGACAGGTCTGCTCAGCCCAGGCCCTGCCCCATCGCTACCCAGCATCCCAAGTGGGCTGCCTGGATCACTAGGTAGCTCAAATGCCCCACTGGACTTCAAGGCACAAAAAATAATCTTTTGTTCCTGAAATAAGGCGAGATGCAAAAGTGATTTTCCTGTCTGACCCCAGAAGCTGAGGATTCCTAGTACCACAGACTAAAGCCTGCGGCAGACAGGGGCTGGCGGTGTGTACTCAGAGACTGGGTCACACCCCACCCTACAGCACCCACCCTGCCCTGGGCAGGCCCACGGAATCAATTCATTTAATCTCAGAATAACCCTAAAAGGCTTTTACGTGGCAGAAAGGGGTTGAAACAAGTTTCAGACTCAGGTAGGCCTCACTGCCAAGCCTGTGTTCTCCCCACCTCATCACTCCGCCTCCCTCCACGCTGACAGTCAGAGGGAAGGAGGGGGACAGGGATCCCAGGGAAGCTGCCCACTGGGTGCTGAGCCAGCAGAATCCAGTTAGAATCTTCCCCCAAAGCCCACCCAGCTGGCACTGCTCTCCTCACTTTACAGTAAGGAAACGGGCCCGGAGAAGGTCAGTAACTTGCCCAGCACTGCATATCCCACCACCTACTGCTGCTGCCCATGGACCCAGTGTGCCCAACTCCTAAGCCGCTCTGTCCGGGAAATGGCCCAGGGCCAGGGGATCCCCTCTCAGTGACCTCAGGCCAAAGGCCTAGAGACCCTGCCCCTGGTTTCTTGGCTGCAGTCTCCAAACCCCAGGGCAGAGGGTCAGGGCTGGCTGGCGGCAGTCTACTCCCACTCACACCTCATGTTTTTCCGGCTGTGAGTGGGACTCGGCCAGCTCATGTGGAGGGGAATCTGAAGATGCAAGTGGAAAACTATGCACTGTCCCACACCCTCCAATTCATCCCTGTGGCTGCCACCAGCCCTGCCTGGGGCCACAGACCTGCTGACTCAGGTCTCCCCTGACAGCTGAAGGGGTTAGGACCCCAGCAAAGGCCAGCTCCGTCCGTCTCTCAGGGAGTGGTCTTAGCCACCTTGGAGGTCCCCAACAAAATGGGGAAGGGCAGAGCATGATTCCTGGATCCCCCCAAGGCCATCTTCCCCAACTCACCGTGGAGGTGCCCTGTACTTATGGATGTTCAGTGAGGTTTGGGGTGAGCCCAGTGCTAATCATGGTCCCCACGTCCACCCTCCCAGTACTCACAGCAGCCCTTTGGTGCAGGCGCAGATATAAATCCTGCCCATCACCACTGTCTGGCTAAGCGGCTGCAACACTGCCAGCATTTACGAGCCACACAGGCTCTGCCCCACAGCCTGCTGAGCAGCCTGTGTGATCCCCACTCAGGAGAAGAGGAAACTGAGGCATGGAGAGGCCAGTCCCTGGGCTCTGAGGCTGGGCTACTCTTTGTGGCACAGCCAGGCCCACTGAATCTTGTAAATAACCCTGAGGTTTCCAGGGCGCCAATCCCCAAACACCATGGGACACAATCAGAAGCAGGAAAAAGCAGCACAGTTACGAAGAGGGCACATGGCGCACTCACCCACGCCCAGGGGTGCGTCCCCTGCCGGCCCTGGACTCCAAGAGGTCTTTCCCGGGTCTGAGGAGGGGCAGGCTGCCACCGACTCACTCCAGGGCAGCCATTCCCACGGCTAGCCAGCATCCCATCTAGGGAAGCCCTCGGCCCTCACTGCCCCTAAAGCATGCGCAGGCCTGAGGCCTGTTCCTGCCGTGCCTCCCGCCCTCACCCGCCCACCCATCCACCCAACTGTAGCCATTATGACAATGGCTTCTTGTCATAGTGAGAGTGAGATGCATGGCTGGGTTCCTCCTTTCCCTTTGGCTGCAAGGAAGCTCAGCAATTTCACAACAGAAGGACCTCAGGATGCTACAAATATCTATTCTGCTCTATACTCCTGCCCAGGTCATGGTACCCTATTCTAAACTGTAATTTTCCTGGTCCTGATGTCTTATTATTTAATTTATTATAGGTATTTCCTATAAACTGTGACAAGTATTTTGGGATAAAAAGGAAGGAAGGAAGGAAGGAAGGGAGGGAGGGAGGGAGGGAGGGAGGGAGGGAGGAAGGAAGGGAGGAAGGAAGGAAGGAAGGCTTATATAGTTTACTATATACCAAATACTGAGGGTGGGAAGAAAGAGGGAGAATCTCCTAATCCCTTACCCTTTGTAAAACTTCCCTTTAAGTAAAAAATATGCTCTTAGGTGGTATCCAGGTACATGTCTTCCTAATAGGTGGCTGCCTCTTTAAGCCCCTCACAGATATAAATCCTGGTCTCACCCAGAGCTCCTTTACAGGTGGGACTGAGACGGCAGCCTTGCCTGAGATCACACAGGATCTGGTTTCATGCTCACTGGTCTGAATCCTTTCAGCCGCCCAGCCCTGCTCTGCCTCCATCTCCACCTCAGGGCCCCTTCCAGCCGCACCTCCATCTGTCCAGCTCAGGGGAGGCGCGCCATCAGCAGGAGTAGTAACACTCACTCAGTGCCTCAGCCCTGCTGGGCCCTGTTCTTTGTATATCACCCGATTTAATCCTCACTAAACCTATAAGGAACTGCAGGGAGGCAGGCTTATATAGCTTAATATATACCCAATTATGAGGGCCAAGAGGTGAAGCCACCTCACATTGTTGGTAAGGCCAAAGCCAGTTTTAAACTTGGGCAGCCAGGTGCCCGAGTCTGCCCCTGACGGTCATGTAAAACAGCCTACACTGTGCTCTGAAGGAGAGTGGGAGCCCCATTTTGCCAGTGGGCAGACTCAGAGAGGGTAAAAACAGGGCTAAAGTCACACAGCTGTGCTCAGTGTCCCTGTGCTATGTAACAAACGCCAAATCCCACGCACACCGGGGAGTTTGTCAACCACACTGTATCTGCCGCTGGCATCCCCCAGTGGCCCTCGGGGTTCCAGCCAAGTGCCCGCACACTCCAGGGCCATCCTTCCATTCTCCCCCCTCCCTCCTCATTAGAGACTGAGTTTCTCCAGAGAATGCCTGCCTGCTTCCCCGCCCTCCAGCCCTGCTCTCCCAGTCTGAGGCTGCCCCAGACCTCCTAGGGCCCATGTAAACTGGCCAGCCTGCCTGCCCGCCCCGCTGCCCCCACAGGCAGTGGCCAGGCAGAGCTGTGTCCACCACGTCCCCCGGTACCTGAGGGTCCTCACGGAGATGCAGTACTTCCACATAAGGCTCCACACGGCGCTGCCGCCACCCTTCATGCCTGGCTAGGCGGGGGAGTGGGTGGCCAAGGGGCCCACGGCCACTGCCCTCCGAACCTGGTCTCCCTCCAGCCAGGGGCTGGCCCTTCTCATTGGCTGTCAAGCCACTTACTTCACGGTGGGAAGAGAGAAAAGGCCCAAATGCCAGGGGAGAGGGTGAGGCCCAGCAGGTCCCAGCCACGGGGCCCTGCCGCCCCCGCCAGCCGTGGGACGCTGACTGGCAGTCCACCGCTCCAGACCCTCCTGGCCGGCAGCCCTTGCACACCAGGCTCTGTGGCTTCTGCACAACCTTGCGCCCCCTCCTGCCAGGAGACGGCAGTGGCTGGGGGCCAGGGCAACGGTGAGTCACTTGGGGTGGGACAGGCAAGGGGTGTCTGCCGGAGGGAAAGCACACAGCCCGGCTGCCTGTGTCCAAAGGCTGGCAGGGGAGGGGAGAGCCCGAGCCTGAGGGGGGAAGGTGGGCGGGAGGCGAGGGCGGGCCCACATCCTCTCCCATTTCCCCAGAGGCCTAAACCCAACACCCGCCTGCCTGCCCACGCCCGGCCCACCACAAGCACTGGCCAGGCCAGAAAGAGGCTGTCGGCCTGCTCGGCTCCTGGGGGAAGCTTGGGGCAGACAGAAAAGTAAAGACAATCAGTGCTGCTTCCTGGGAGACTGGCCAGCCCACGAGGGTCTCCTAGTGAGAGAGGCCACTTTCAGCCCTGGACAGGCCACCTCCTTGCGGCTGAGGCTGACTCCTCTGTAGCCTCATCACCTCGGGCTCTCAGAGCCCTGGACACAGGTCCAGACCAACTCATCGAATCCTCCCCACAGCCTTATAAAGTGGATTTATCATCAGCCCATTGCACCCGTGAGAGAAGTGAGGCACAGATAAGGGGAGTTACAGGCCTAGTGGTAGAGATGAGACCTGAACCTTATAGTCTGGCTGCAAGCCAGCTCCGCTGTGTAGAGACGGGGCAGAGAGTAGGGCTGAGGGCAGGGCCCCTCTGTGCAGCCCTGGGGTCTGAGCCTGAGCTGAATTTGGGCCTTTCCAGATTGGGGCCCCAGATGGAGTCTCCACCCTCACCCCCACCAATGCTGCCAGGCCCAGCCCAGGGCAGGCAGTTGGGGCTGCCCAGGCAGAGCCCCCAGCGAGAATGACTCACAGGTCAAAACTGGAGCTTGTAGACCCTACCTGTTCCTGTCCCCAGCCCCCAGGACGTCCCCCAGGGGACAAGTGGGCCCAGACTCGGGCACCCTGCGGGGCCCTGGGCATCGTGCAGCTGCCAGTGCCATCCTCACCCATGAGGAAACCAAGGGCCACAGAGGGGCATCCCTTGTCCACAGAGGGCCCCCAGGTCCCCAGTATGGCCTGTGCAGGATGCGAATTCCGTCTCAGATCCCAGCCTGGTTCCCACAGCAAGGGGCACAGCTGCATGCTCACTTATCCCAAGCCAGGGATAAAAAAGAACTTTTTATCTGAAAGCAAGATGGGTTTCTACAAAGGCGGTGGCCTCTCTGGGGGCCCTAGAACCCCAAATTCTCTCTCCGCCTCATCAAAAGCCACCATAGTGGGTCTCTACCTGCACTCACTCACTCCCCTCTGGTCTGGGTGGTCCCTTGTCCATTCAGAGTCAAGAAAGAGATTGTAACAACCTCTTTCTCCTCCCGAGGCATCTTCCTGACACCTGCTCCCTGTCAGCCCTTTGCCTCTCACCTGGAACCCTGGGTTTCCATCCGTGGCCTGTCACGTCCCTGGCAAATCTGAAGCTTTTCTCTCTCTACCTCAAGCCCTTGTGTTGCCCACCAGTCTCTGATTTCCCATGTCTCCTGGCCCTACAGCCCCAAGCTCTGGAGCAGACCCCCTGGGCCTGGACTCAGCCCCAGGGACACCCACCGGTGTGCCGGCTCTGTGCCAAACTCAGTCATGGCTGGCACCTGATAGAAGCAAGTGGCACTTTGACCCTGGAGGTGATATCAGAACAGGTGTCATTTTTAGGACCAGAGGCCCAAGATGCTTGTGGGGGCCCGTTCCAAGTTCCTCTCCTGGAAGATGCCCCATCACCAAAACCTCTCTAGGGCCTGGGACCTCACTTCTTTGTTCCTCCTGGCTACGTCCACCTGTGTTCGTGTCCTTTCTAACAGCATCCCATTAGGGCTTCTCTCTTCCCATTTTATAGATGGGGAAACTAAGGCACAGAAATGGGTGTGGCTTTCCCCAGCTTCCAAAGGGCATTGCTTACTTTTCAGAAAGCTGCTTTCTTGGTTTAGATAGATAAGGGGACTGTCTGAGGGTTAGGAAAGCCTTGGGGTGAGTCTGAGCATACAGAAGTAGCGCAGGGAGCCTGCCCAGCAGGAGCCGCCAGGAGCCCGCGTTCCCACCGACTCACAGGGTGGCCCTTGAGGGTCCAGGGTTAGAAGATCCTGGCAACCCCACTCCATAGCCATCACCCTGGTCCAGCCTCAAACCTAGCAGCATATGCCCCCCAGCTCACCCTGCTTTGTCCCAAGGTTCTGATGCCAGCAAAACTTTTCACACAGCAAGAGTGCCTAGTGGGGACAACCTGGGGTGTGTGGCCCCCTGTTTCCACACTGTTCTCAGAACGCCCTCCTGGCTCCTCAACCGTCCTGGGGTGCGGCATCATCCCCACTTTATGCACGAGGACTTAGGCGCCCAGTGCTTAGGGGTCTCCTGAATGCCCACTGCCACACTCGCCCTGACCACGCACCAGGCCCCTTATTCATCTCTGACCCCCTTGTCCCTATACAAGTCATCTCAGCTATCCGGGCCTCAGTGGCCCCGACCCTCCTGGCTGCGGTGAGGACAGTGACATCAGGCCTGTGCGATGTGTGACCCTGGGTCATCTTCTGTAGGACGGCAGCCCCTGACCTCAGCTGTCATTTCAAAAGCACCTGTCACTGCTGGGCAGATGTTAGGTGCTCAGCGGCTGGCTGTCCCCCCTCTTACAGTGGGGACCAACAGCAGGAGGCCACAGTGGGTCATCAGAAGGCAGCGAGTCTGCGTGGAAACGCCCACTCCCTCAGCTGTCCCCTCTCCCAGCCACACAGCCCAGCCGGGCTCCAGCGCGCTGGCCGGCCTCCAGCTGAGCCCGTGATTCACACAGTCCCCTGAGGATGAGGTCATGCCGCTCAGGCGAGGAAAGAAGCCGCTTGTTCCCTGGGAGACGCTGATGCTGCGGAGAACTTGGCCGGCTCAGGCTTGTGGTCACCGGAGGGAGGCAGCAGCTCCAGGACGGGCGGCCACCGATGAGGACTCCATTCAGGCGGACGTGACTGGGGGGTGCCACTCTTCTGGGGGCCAGTGAGGGTCCACGAGCCTTGGGCCAGCCTCCAGGCCTAGTGGGTTTGTCCCCTCTGCTTGCCTGTGAAGAGTGTCTGTGGTCCTCAGGGCTTTGAAATCCCCCAACTCTGCGTTATGTCTGCCTGGCTCATCCACAAAATGGGGACCTCTACTCCACTCCCACCTGTGAGCTGAAGGCAAGGGTGGGGTTCTTGAGGCTACGCTGGCCCTGGCCTGCTCACTAGTTCTCTGTGTGCCCTCTCAAGGGGTCTCCCCACCTCTGGCCCATATTCCACTGTCCACCATAGGGTTGCTCTAACACCCACCACCCTCCCTCCCCACAACAGACCTTCACCTGCAAAAGAAAGACCATGCCTGGGCTGGGATAGGAGGCCTTTGCCATATGCCATCTGCATTGAGCTTCTGGACCCCTGCAAGCTGCCTCTGTAGTCACACAACAGCACTCACAGGCCTCCTGGCCGACCCCCCGGGAACCAGGAATTCTGTGCATCTGGCCCAGCTTCTCTCCACGTGCCCTGCAGATTGATTCTCCACTCTGCCCTGGGCCACGGACACATAACTAGGCTCCAGTGCCCCAACCTCCTGCTCTCCTGGGCCCTCTGGGCCACAGCACCTGGTGGGCAGCCCTTTGCACACACGCTCACTCCTTCTGCATTTACGTAACCGGTCCCTCCTCGCCCTCAGGCCTGGGCTGGGAAGGCCTCCCCAGTGTTCCCAGCCCAGGCACTAAACCTTCCCCTGCGAGCTCCCTGAATCCCCACCCAGCCACCCATGCACCTCTGCCCGATGAAGCCCCAAACGGCGGGCTCTGCACTCACTCTCCCAGGGAGCCTGGTGCCCCCACCGACCAAGGGCACCTCCCTTGGAGGACAACTCCAAGGCCCTCCGTCTGAGAAGCCCAGTATCCTTTGTTGTTCCTTCATCCATTCAAGAGACACTGAGGCCTCCCTGTGTGTCGGGCACCACGTGAGGACTTGGTGAGGAAGGCAGTGGCACTGGGAGGGCTGACATTCTGGTGGGACAAGCACCAAGTGAGCACATCTACAAAAATGTCTTTCGGTAGTAACCTGCGCTATGAAGACAAAGGAAGCAGAGAATTTCTTTGGGTGACAAGCTTCCCCTGGCTCCCTCTCTTTCCACCCCACACCCTCCCCATTCCTCGAGCCTGGGCTGTAGCATTTCTCCCCCTGCCTGCGCACTGCCTGCATCCGGGTCTGGCCCCTTCACTGCTGGAGCCCATGGAAGGTGGGGAACATGTTCCTCGCAGCTCAGGTCTTGGCACACGTTCCCCAGATGAGCCTCCACAGCGACCCTGGGCAGCGGTGGCCCTCACTACCTTCTCTTACAAATTAACACCTTGCCAGGGTGATCTCAAAACCCAGCTCTGCCTGTCTGACTCCAAACCCCGAGCTCTCTCTCCTGCTTTGGACTGAGAACAAAATGAATCACTGCCATTTATATCTGCAGAGTCCAGAGGTGCTTGGAGCAGGCCCAGGAGAAAGGTGCACACTTGAAACATACCAAGTGGCCCGAACATTGAAACCCTTAATCTTCTGCTTCTTAAGTAGTGCTAGCCTTTGATGAGTGTGCAGGATGCCATTTTCCAGATGGGAAAATGGAGGCACATGTCCAGATTATTGGGTCCTGTGGGGCCACTTCTTGGCTCCTAGCCTCCTGGGCGGCTGAGTTCTGCCCTCTTGTCTCAGGCTAGGAGGCCACCAACACTTGTCTCACGCCAGTAGGAGGCCAAGCTCATCCTCACCCCACCTTTATGGCACAGACTCTCTCTGTGGACACCCTACTATTTAATTTAATACTATTTAGTATTTTCTATTGAAATCGACTGACTTAAAAAATTGGTCCAAGTCTAAGCAAATTCCCTGATCTAACTCTTAGTTAACAGGGATTTTAGGAGACACAGGCACAAGTTAAATGACCCCACTGAGAGAGATGACCAGCCCCAAACTGAATGTGGGATGTGCTAAAGGCAAATGGCCTGGTTTCTTCAACAAATAAACAGCAAGGATGAAAAAGAAGGGACTTCTAGATAAAAGGAGACTTAAGACACACATGCAGTGTGTGGGTCCCATTAAGATCCTGGTTTGAACAAACTGTAAAAAGACATTTTTGGAGACCATCTGGGAAAGCTGAACATGAAAAATATTGTGGAGTGGGTGGAAGAAAGATGACACGCCAGGGGGTGATTCATGGTGGGGCCCTGAGGAGCCATTCTCTCTGCTTCCAATTGTGTTTCAAATTTACAACAATAAAGTTAACACAATGCACAAAATACCAAATTAGCTGGCATTCACCTCTGAACACATTTGTTTTAAAAGGAAACTTTATATCAGTCTCCCAAATGGAAAACTAGTATCACTTGCTGGAAGTAGAAGGTTACCATGAAAACAAGACAATGTTACTCAATTTCAAGCAGATACTGTTTCCTGCCAAAGGTGCTGGGCTTAAAACCTGCCCTATCTTTGTTCCTAAGAAGGTCTGGGAGAGACCATGAACTTCCTCTCATTGTGGGCCCACCTGTATGGGACACTGCAGGTAACGCCCACGAAACACATCGTCTCACCTTCTGCTTTCCCTCTGCCAGGAGGAAGCAGTGACAACCCTGGGGGCAGATCCACCCAGCTGGTGGACCCTGCAGCACAGGGGCTCCACAGGGCACTCTGAGAATCTCCAACAGCTTGAGCTTTCCGCATCACACAATCCAAAAGCTTTAGAGCTGGGGTTCAGAGGAAGAAACTGAGACCCAGAGTGGGGCAGGCACTGTCCCAGGTCACATGGCAAGTCTGTGGGGGGAAACCTGGAAGGACAGATTCAAGGTTTTCTGACCGCTGAAACTCTCCCTTGTTCATAGATACTTACTGGGCACCTGCTGTGTATCAGGCATGGGGGATGAGAGGGCAGGGGTGAACCAACAAAGTCCCCTAGAGCCAGCATCTGGAGGCCAGGGACGGAGGGCGCAAAAGCTAAGCAAACAAATGAGATAATTTTGGAGTCATGAGGGTGATAAAACAAACTGGGGACCATGAAAGGTGACAACTAGAGGACAGTGGTCCTATTGAATCCAAGGGGATCAGGGAGGACCTCTCTCAGAAGGTGACATTTGAGCTGAGACCTGAAGGACTGAGAAGGTGGCAGAGGGGCTATCTGGGGCAGAGGCCCCAGGAATACACGAGAGCCTGAGCACATGCAACCAGCCCTCAGCAGCTCCAGGCTCTTTTTTTAACTTAGTAAGTCCACACTTACAGAAAAGTTGCAAGAAGAATACAAAGAATTTTTGTATAGTCTTGACCGCATTCCCCACGGTCCCAGGGCATCTCATTTGCTTTATCATACTCTTTCTATGCACACACTCACACACACACACACACACTCACACACACACACACACACACACTCACACACGCACGCACTCACACACACAAACACGCTCACACACGCTCACACATGCTCACACACACACTCATACACACACACTCACACACACTTTTTAAGAAATTGTTTGAAGGTAAGGTGCCCGCCTCAAGCCCCTGCTACCTCGGAGTATGTTTCCTAAAAACAAGGACATTCTCTTACACAGACACAGTATGAGTTTCAAAGTTGGGACATTTACAGCTCATTCAGTTACCTACTGGTGTCCTCTGTGGAGAAACAATCCCAGATTCCTAAGCCTCCTTTACAGACATACAGAGGAAACATGCACTCTCAGGATGGCCTGCCCAGAAGACCTCACCTGGCCCTTTGGAAGTGGACATGCAGCATCTGGCCAGGCCAGTCAGGGCAGCAGCAGCCCTGTGCAAAGCCGAATTGGAGCCTCATGCAAACGGAAAAACGTGCACCCTATAAACTTACCAAAATAGCTTCCTGTATTTTGAACCAAGTGAAAGAGTTAATGTAGCTTTAAGGTAGTATCTACTGCCTCACATTGCCCAATGCCTCTGCACGTCACTGTCAGTCCTCGTCAGTGCACCCTGCAGGGCTGGGGAACTGCAGCCCCTTTGGAAATACCTGTTCCTGTTGCACAGTAACGCAGGGCTGCAATCAGACCGCAGCCTGTCTTATGCACAGCTCTGACATTCCGTTTGGTGCCTCGCTCGCTGCACCCTAATCCCAGTCCTGACCACCACACCCAGACACAGCGGCTCTGCCGAGTGCACGCAGAAGGAGCAGGCGAGCCTGAGAGCGGATCCCGGCTCCGCCTCACAGGGGGAGCAGGTCCGATGGTGCTTCGCTCGGCTGACAAAATGAGGTACCACAGGCTGGGCAGTTTAAACAACAGGAAAAACTTTTTCCTAGTTCTGGAGGCTGGAAGACTGAGGCCAGGGCGTCTCCAGGGCATCTCCTTCGGAGGCCTCTTTCCAGGCGTGTTGACAGCCGTCTTTTCACCATGTCCACACATGGCATGTTAGTCAGGATCCTCGAGAGAAAGAACAGGATGCACATGCGTGTACACGGACATGCACATATGCATGTATGTATTTAAGAACTGGCTCGCGTGACTGTGGTGGTCGGCCGTCCCAGATCTTCAGACGGCCTGCGGAGGCCTCGACTCCAGAACTTTTGGGAGAGCCGAGGGTGCTCAGTCCACACAGCAGCGGCTGCAGACCCAGCATAGCTCATGTCTCCACTTGAGCCCGAAGCAGGAAAACGCGGCTATCCCAGCTCCACGGCCCCAGGCGGGTGACAGGCCTGTATCTAGCCCTTTTGTTCTGCTCAGAGCTTCACCCTTGGGTGAGGCCCCACGCGTGACGGGGGGCTGCATTTGCTCTGCTCAGTCTACCAACTTAAATGCTGATCTCACCCAGACACCCAGACTCTCACACCCAGAATAATGTTTGCCAAGTAGCTGGGCATCCCTGGCCCAGTCAAGCTGACATACAAACTTAACATTCAGACTGGGCTCCCCCCATGTGTGCTTGCACCCCAAACTCCTCCTCTTATAAGGACAGCAGTTATATGGAATACGGCCAACCCAGTGACCTCATTTCACCTTAACTGCCTCTTTAAAAGCCCTATCTCCAAATACAGTCCCATTCTGAGGTACTGGGGGTTAGAACGTCAAAGTATGATTTCTCACCCCGTAGCCAGAGAAGGGACTCAGCCTGCGAGCACTCGGGCCCAGCTCTTCCCTCCTCCGATTGGCTGGGCATTTGGAGCTCATCAGAGTGGCATGTCCCTCCCAGGCAGGCTGGCCCATCCACCCACTGCCAACATCTGGCTGAGGTGCAGACAGCCACTCGGTGTGGATTAGCCTCACATGCAAGCTTGACAATCACGGAAGGCAGGAAGGTCTTGTCCCAGAAAGAATATTCTCCTGAATAAAATCTTCATGGTCTTAACACCCATTCCCCCTCTAATACCCACCCTTTGGCCACCACAGGGATCTTGCTAAGACACAGAAGGCTGTCGGGAGAGAAGAGGTCATACGTGGGAGACTGGAGCCCACACTTGCCGCACCGGCTTTAGCCACTCTCCAGGTGCACCGGCAGGGACACGCCGAGTCAGCAGCGGCAGCCTTGTCCCCTCAAGCACACTCACTCCTCTCTCTATATACTTGGGCTTGATTTGGCTCTGGCTGCTTGATTCTTAAACTTTCACTAATAATTCTGCTGAAGACAATTCTCAAGACCCATAACAACTTGGTCAAACTGAGCCTTTTGCATATATCTCACCCACACCACACTCTGGTTTGCAGAGTGCCTGAACAAGGAGAGTGTGCTTGCAGGGGACACAGGCCTCTGCACTGCCCAGCATGCAGACTCCCTCCTAAAAGCCCTCTCGTGTTGCTGCAAGAATGGCCTCTCCCACGAAGAGTGCAGCGCTGGTGGCGGAAACGCCGGGGCTTGTGTTTTGGGCAGAAGCCAAGGGGTTCCTGGGCCTACTTCCTACAGACGCTTCCCCTGACCTCCCAGCATAGTTAGGGGGCAGGACGGGAGCCAAGCTCAACCAAACAGGCTCTCCTCTGAGACTTTGCATCCTGAGTGGAGGCATGCAGCTGTGGGCTCCCTGGGTCCACAGACTGCGTTAGCTGCGGCCTGCGCAAGGCTCGGGTCCACTGCTGAGCCTCTGAAGCCCGAGAGTGGTGAAGGAAACTCCCTTTCCCTCTAGCTGGCCACAGGTGATTTGTTACTCACCCCACACTGCTGGACACAGTACTCACAGCTCTCCCATCCTCACATCGTTTTCATGCCTTTTCTGCCAAGAGCATTGCCTTCCCCATTTCATGGGAAACCCTCCTGACCCCTCAGGACCCATCTCAGCTTGACAAGAATCCTCTTTAGCTTTCCTAGGAAATGGTCTCTCTCTCTCTCTCTCTAATAATAACCACACTTTCTTTGAACTTACTTCATTAATAAAAAAAACTACCATTTATCGAGTGCCAACTGTGCCCCCGGTGCCCTTGTGCCCATTAGGTGCTTTTCCTAAGCCCACTTCCGCTCAGAACGTAAGGGTCAGAGTGGAGCAATGATCTGGATGTCACTGTAGCAGACTATTTCCCGAGGAGACCACAGTGCATCCCCTGTCCTGCGGGGCCTACGAGCCCTTCCATTCCTGAGAGCCGCTGGGCCCAGGGCACTTGCCCTTTGTCGTGGGAAGGACTTCCTGATGCCCAGGGGCAGAATGCAGTGGAAGCGAGGCTATGACCGCTGAGGTCTGGTCATGAGCAGCGACGTGACTCCCACTCTGCTCTGTGCTTGCTCCAGGAACCCAGCCACCACACTTCGAGGAGGCCCGGCCACGGGGAGGTGGCGGTGTCTCACCGGACAGGCGGTAGCCACTGCAAGGTGAGTGGGAGGGGGGAGAGGGCGAAGCAGCCCTGCCTGATACTGAGGGGAACAGGCCCCGCTCAGGCTGGAGGCCCACAGGAAGGACGAGCACCGTCGCTGTGTTAAGCTGCTACGCTTGTTCCCCCCACAGCAGTGCAGCAGCTACACAGAGCCAGGTGTCACATCGTGTGGGTGACGCACGAGGCAGCGCTGCTTAGTGCAGTTGGTCACCAGGATGGGACTCACCACATGCACCTCTGTGACCTTAGGCAGGCCACTGACCCTCTCTGGGCCTCTGTTTCCATGTCTGAAATATGGGGGAAATAACAGTGCCTATTCCATAAAACTGCTGTGAGGATTAACGGAGACACCACATGCAAAGCATTTAGCACATAAGAACATTCAACGAAAGTGAGTAATAACAGCAACTGTTACCAAAGGGATGAGCCTGGCTGGATCCCCAGTCAGCCTGACCTCGGAGTCCGCGCTGTCCCGGGGGCCCACTGTCGAGCCAGGCCGCACTCCCAGCTGAGAGCTGAGGCCTGGGCGCTGCTGTGCCTGAGGGACCCTTGCAGCCTCCAACCAACCCTGGAACCTCTGCCTGTCCGGCCCCCCGAGCTGCGGGTCTGCGGCGTCCGCGTACTGTGGCTGTGTCTGGGGAGCTCTGCTCATGCTGAGCTTTCCACACTGCGTTGCCGATACGCCTGGCCTCGGTCATTTCCAACAGAAGTGGTCTGTGAAAGTTGCCCAACAGGAAATAAGCTGACCACTGATACAATCTGAGCTAGTCCTACAGCCGAAACCAGACAGACACACGGAGCATGCCCGGAGGTGAGGACTCAAAGTCAGCTCATGGGGGAAGGGAGCACAGGGTTACAATCACCTGTGACCCCCCCCCCCCCCCGGGAGAACCTGGAACTACGCAGAGCCAGAGAACAGCAGTGCTCTTCTCACCTTCCGCTTCGGGATGCCTGATGCTGAGCGGAGCTGCAGTGGTCTCCCCCCAGTTACAGTTCCCTCTTCATCTTTCTCTCTCTCTCCTTCATACATTAAAATATCGTCTGGTGTTAATACCAAGTGTAGATAAGCACACAGACACACAGGGACTCTCACCGCTGCTGGTGAGGACACACACTGCTGCACCCCTTTGGTAAACAACTTAGGAAAGCCCATAACATTGAAGGATTTGCATAATGTCCTGGTCCAAGCCCTATAGAAACTCTACACGTGTGCAGGAGACGTGCAAGAATGCTCACTGCCAGAGCCCCATCTGCAGTACTGGAAAAGGGAAACCACCCAGACGCGTATACGCAGCAGAACAGGTTTATAAATCAGGCACCATACCCTTTATTTGCAGCTTTGCTTTTCATGGTTTCAGTTACCCATGGTCCAAAAATATTAAATGGAAAATACCAGAAATAAACAATTATAAGTCTTCAGTTGAGCACTATTCTGAGTAGCAGGATGAGGTCTCCCGCCGTCCACTCTGTCCTGTCCAGCGAGGTGTTATTCCTCTGTCCAGCAAAGGCACGCTGGACACTGTATTACGCCCCACCTGCCGGCCCGTTAGTCACTGAGTAGCCATTGAGTTATCTCAGTGCTTGTGCTCGAGTTGCCCTTGTTTTACTTAATAATGGCCCCACTGCCATTCACGTAACTATTATTGCAGTGTACTGTTATAACTGTTCTATTTTATTATTAGTTATTATTGTTAATCTCTTATGGTGCCTAATTTACAAATAAAACTTTGTCATGGTTATGTATGTACAGGAAAAATCACAGTATATACAGGATTCAGTACTATCCTAAGTTTCAGGCATCCACGGGGGGTGTCTTAGAACATATCCCCGCACAGATAAGGGGGGCTACTGTATTTAAATTGGGGCATAACTGTACAATGGAGTACTATACACCAACAAAAAAGAACAAATAAGAACTACACATAGCAACAAATTAATCTCACTGGTAAAATGTTAAGTGGAAAAAGCAAGTTGGCATCTTGAAGAGATATTTACACACCCGTGTTCCAGCAGAATCGCTCACCATAGCCAAGGGCAGAGGCATGTCCACCAGTGGGTGAAGGACAGACAAAATATGGTCCATCCACACAATGAGTGTTCAGCTTTAAAAAGGAAGGAAATCCTGCCCGGCTGGGCGTGGCTCAGCGGTTGAACGTCAACCTAGGATCCAGGCGATCGGGGTTCGATGCCCGGTCAGGGCACATGCCCCGTTGCGGGCTTGATCAATGACTCTCATCATTGATGTTTCTGTCTCTCTTCCTCCCACTCCTTTCCTCTCTCTGTAATCAATAACGATATATTTAAAAAAAAAAAAAAAGGAAGGAAATCCTGACACATGCTACACCATGGATGAACCTGGAGGACATTGTGCTGAATGAAATAAACTAGTCACAACAGGACAAATATATATACATATATATGTATGTATGTATATGTATATATGTATATATGTATGTATATATATACACATATATATTTAAATATATCTTTATTGATTTCAGAGAGAGGAAAGGAGAGGGAGAGAGAGATAGAAACATCAATGATTAGAGTCATTAATTAGCTGCCTCCTGCAGGCCCCCAATTGGGGATCGAGCCCATAATCTTGGCATGTGCCCTGATGGGGAATCAAACCCCGATCACCTGGATCCTAGGTTGATGCTCAACTGCTGAGCCACGCCCGGGCAGGCCAGGACAAATATTTTTATGAGGTCCCTAGAGGAGGCAAAGTCACAGAGACAGAAACTAGAATGGCGATTGCAGGGGCGGGGGCGGGGGGGGGCTTAGTGTTTGACGGGGACAGAGTTTCAGTTTTATAAGATGAAAACAGTTCCTGAGATGATGGTGGTGATGGTTACTCAACAGTGTGAGTAGACTTCATGCTGCTGAACTGTGCACTTAAGATGCTTAAAGTGGCCAATTTTATGTTAAGTCTTTTACCACAATTGAAAATTTTAAAAAAGCAAGTTATAGATTATAATACCATTGTATCTAAAGTTCAAAAACATGAACAGTCTTTTGTATTAGCCAAGTTATAAAAATGTGCGTGGGAAATATACACACCGAATGGGGGCAGGGGTACAGCTTAGGGTTACCTTTGGGGGGGAGGCGGAGTGGGATCTGAGGGGCTCCACAGAGGCCGTCCATGTTGGGAACAGTTTACTTCTGAAGTGGGCAATGGACATTTTCTTTGCACCTGAACTATTTCATTAACAAGAGTACCTAAAGTCTGTGTGGCTCTGGGAATTTGGGAGAGGGTTCTGTGCCCTCTCACATGGCCTCTGAGCCAAAGCTAAGGGGCCTGCAGGGTCACCCCGCCCCCAGGGGGATGTGAGCACTTCCCCCGGAGGCGCAGTGAGCACTTCTCTCATTTTCTAACTGGAAGCAGCAGCTTTGCTTCTCCACCCCCCACCCCCAGCCCCTGGCAGAGCTCAAAGATTATTTTACATTAATTTAAGATCACTAATAAAGAATAATTAACAGCTTCTAGGGAGCTGAGCACACCCTGTGTTTAGAAGTGGTAGTTAATTATGCATTGTCTGAAAAATACTCTTTTCAAATTGAAGTTTCAGGTCGCTGTTTTTCTGTTTGTTTTTTTGGTTAATTCTTACCCTGGATACTTTTATATTGACTTTTAGAGAGTGGAAGGGAGGGTGGGGGGAAAGAATCATAGATGTGAGAGAGACACACCAACAGGCTGTCTCCTGCACGAGCCCTGACAGGGGCCAAGGATCTAACCTGCAACCCGGGTATGTGCCCTTGACCAGGAATTGAACCCTTGACCCTGCAGGGTGCTGGCTGACACTCTAACCACTGAACACACCAGCCAGGGCTCAGGTTGCTATTTTATTTTATTTTACTTATTTATTTTTTTAATATATCTTTATTGATTTCAGAGTGAGGAAAGGAGAGGGAGAGAGAGAGAAACATCAATGATGAGAGAGTCTTTGATCGGCTGCCTCCTGCACGCCCCCGACTGGGGATTGAGCCCGCAACCTGGGCATGTGCCCTGACCGGGAATCGAACCCTGATTGCCTGGATCCTAGGTCAACGCTCAACCTCTGCGCCACGCCCAGCCAGGCTCAGGTTGCTATTTTAAACAGCGCAATATGGCATCAGGAAAAAAGCCAAAGCCTTCCTGGGGTTAGATCTGTTTGTACAAGGACAGTCACCAATCCAAATGTGGTGCATTAAATGCTTTCCTGGCAATGCTCCTGTTAATCCCATAGAGCCCTGGGAGGGCTCACACCCCTCCCATTGTACAGGGGAGCCGTGGGATGCTTGGAGAAAAAGTGACATTCTGAGCTCCCTGCCAGGATGAGGTTTGGCCATAAAACCAGAGTTTTCACCCACCTGACTGACATGTCACATGATTTATGGGCACTAGCTGATGAAAAGAGGACTGTCTCAGAGTCTGATGTGCTGGGCACACTGCTGAAGCGCCTCAGCTGGCAGCATAGGGCCTCTGCAGCTGGACTACCTGGTGCAATCCCAGTGGTCCCACTCATAGGACATGCTACTTTGAGCAAGCTACTTCTCTCTGCTGTGCCTCAGTTTCTTCCCCTGGAAAATGGGATAATTTCAACCCCCACTTCTTGGGGTTGGTGCAGAGACAGGGCCCAGATGGTGTCTCACACGTAGCAGGTGCTCAGTGAGCCTCAGTATTATCCTTGCCCACCCCTTGCCTTTCCAGTCTCACCCCTCAGCCTCACCTCTGACCATTTCTAAACCATGCCTGACTCCATTCCCACCTCCACACATTTGTTCATGCCATGCTCTTTGCCTACAGAGTCCTTCCCTGTCTGGAAAAATCCCACTCCTACATCTAGGCCCAGATCAGCCAGATCAGCTGACACCACCTGCAGGAAGCCTTTCCTGACTTCTCCCAGATGGCCTCCCTCATGCTGTTGATATCTTTGTGCCACATCTGTTTATCCCCCATCCTTAACTTTCACAACTCAGAGGTTCTCTTTCCCCTTGTAGGCTGGGCTCCTTGAGAGAAGACCACCTGCTCTGAGTAAGAACCTCCCAGAGTAGGTGGAGCCAATGGGAGTTCCACTGATTCCCTCTAGAGGCTGCGCCAGGGCTCTTACCTGGGACTATGGGATTCCCAGAGGTGACTCTAAACTTGCCACTCCTTCCCCAAGGTCCTTCCTTCATGGGGTCCCCAAAGCACAGCACAAAGCCCTGCCCCTAGTCCTGGACTCCAGTCTCCAGGGCTCCTCCTAACTCCATGCCTGGCCTCTCAGTACCACCTAAAGGCATTTGCCCTTTGAAAACCTCGGGTTTTCCCCTCTGGGCCCAGCCAACTCCTCCAGATGCTTCACCACTGGCTAAGCTGTCACCTCCTCCATGAAGCCCCGACATCTTGTCCCACTCCTCTGTCAAGGTTCTGACCACAACTTGTGCCTCATGCAGCGGAGCTGCTGTGGAGGGGGCTGTGCCCCAGGACCTTGAGGCCGAGAAGCCCTCAAGAGAGACTCCATCTGGGACCAAGAGAGAGCCAAGTCCAAATCCTGTGGCCACACTGACTCGGCTGCCTACCCTGAGTCTCACTCCACTCACCTGCAGGTGGGGGCTCATGCCTCTTTTGTGGTCAGGATTAACAATAGGGTAAAATGCCTCATTCCCAGCAGACACTCGATAGCAGCCAGGATATCCCAAGTGCTCTGGGGCTATAAGAATAAACAGTAAAGGGCTGGTCACCTGATCCCTGCTCGGATGTGCTGGTGCTAATTGGAGATGCAGGATGGCCTCTCTCCCTGGCACCCACCCAGGAGGGGGAACTTCCTTTCTGAGGCTACTCCGAGACCCTCATGCCTGTGCACTTCAGAAAGAGCCACTGGAAGAGAAGAGAGAGGCTCCCCAAACTCTCCCATATCTGCTCAAATGCTAACAGCCATGAATCAGGAAAAGGAAGCTGGTATCCCAACTCCCACCTCCAAGCCCTCTCATTACAGACCCTCGAGAGCAGCATGGCCACGGTGTGCACGGCTCCAGGACTCCCTTCCGGATGGCCCGGGCACTGGCGTCACGGCCAAGGTGCGTACATGTAGAGAGTGCATCCACGGGAGATACTGTCAACATTTCTTAATGTCCGGGGGTGGTGTCTGAGCCCATGTCTTTCCCCAAAGGCTCCTACCATCACCAGGCTCAAATCCTTACAGATGGGGACAGTGGGGTAAAGACAGGGAAAGTGACCTGTCCAAAGTCATACAGAAAGAGGAAGGACTTGAACTCTGGTCTCCTAACCTTCAGGCCAGGTATCCCCCCTCTTCTGCCTCCCCAAATGAGTCTCAAATCCCTGCTTGGGGTGCCGCCAAACCCATTAGTCCCAGGAGCTGCCCACTGCGGTGAGGCCCGGCAGGGACCTCTGGCCCCACAGGGCTGCCCTCCTGCGGAGCCAGACCTACTGGGAAGCAAATCACTCAGGGCCCATCCCAGAAGCAAGGAACAATGAAACTCAGCACTTGGCCACAGAGCACTAAGGTGACCACTTCTCTGCAGAAATCCTACCAATTCAGGGCTGGAGAGAGAGGAGGGTACAATTAAGCAGAGTTGCAAAGTGACCTGCAGCAAAGCTGCCACCATTCTTGGCCAGCTGCAGGGACCCTGTGCCCACATGAGGAGGTTCGGCAGCCGCGGGCTCTGGGAGAGCTCTCCCTTGCAGCCCTGTGGCCCTAGAAGCAGAGGTCTTCCCTGAGGGTCTACATACCTTCTGTAGATTCCATGCAGTGGCTGCAGGCACAGAAATGGCCAGTAATCCAGGCAAAAGGCCTTGAACTTGAGCATTTTCACCTTTCGGTCTCCAGCCTGCGGTGCCTCCACTGACACTGAGGGACTGGTGGGAGTTGGGGGACTAGCCTCTCCCCTCTGCCTAGGTCCCTACCGGGGCGGCTCCACTCACATGGCCCAGCCCTCCCCTGCGGGCTCCTAAGCACAAGCCTCCAATACAAAGAGCAGCAGAGTCGCGTGCACAAAGCCCAGCAGCTCCGGTGCGGCTCGCCCGTGCGCTCAGATTGCTGCTGTCTCTGGAGGCGGATGCTTCTTGGGGCTCTCCTGGGGATTTCTGGGGCAAACCAAGGCAACCCTGGCTGTGGCAAGTTGTGGAGGTCCTCAGCCCATCACGCTGGGGGCTGGATGCTGGGGCTCCTGACAGTAGCTCTGCAAGTCCCTTCTTCCAACCCGGCCCTGGAGCTCCTGGCAGCCACACCAGTCTGCCTGGCCTGGAGGGGCTGAGGCCAGAAAGATCCAGCAGGGGGGCAGGCAGGCAGGGAGGGGGCGAGATGGCAGAAAACATAGCCGTGTTTGCTAATTACGCTTGATGGAATCCCTGTCTGGCCTGCATGAGAAAGAACTCACTACACAGCCACAGGGCGCAGGGCGGGGTGGGAGCGGCTGGGCTCCGCAGGCAGCCGAGATGGAGGCCCTGCGCTGTTGCCTGGGTGACCGGACACGCTGACAGAATCTAAAATGGAACCTTGATGACAGCAGCTCATTGGCTCCTCGGAGGCGACTCCTGCAGCTGGGGAGGAGGGAGGGAGCTGCGGGTGAGGCCCTGGGCGGCGGGGCCTTGTCAGGCAGGACAGAGGAACCCCAGGCAGAAGGGGTGGCTCGGTGGGCCTGGGATTTGCAGTCACAGCTGACGGAGCAGGACCACTGGGCCCAGCCAGTCTCCTCACCCATCCTGGCAGGGCCCAGCTTCTACCCGGCTGCCCTCT
The DNA here is from genome assembly GCF_964146895.1 of Miniopterus schreibersii. Lineage (NCBI taxonomy): Eukaryota > Metazoa > Chordata > Mammalia > Chiroptera > Miniopteridae > Miniopterus > Miniopterus schreibersii. The sequence goes on along the minus strand of NC_138106.1, from coordinate 90,390,388 downwards.
GGTCATTCCCTACACATCAGCTGCAGGAACCTTAGCATGGCTCTTATGTCCCACAGCCTCACAGAGCCCTCTGCTGCTCTTGGAATGAAAAGCAAACTCCTGACCCGTCAAGTGCCCTCCATGACCTGGCTCCTGCTGGCCATCTGACCTGAAGCTCCCGACACCCAGACCTTGGCGTCCTTCATATCCCCCAATTCACCACACCCTTCGGGCCTTTCTTGCAGTCCCTCTGCCAGAGGGGCCCTCCTAGGTGGCTCATAACCACTCTCCTCAACTCCTTCCCTTACTCTCTGACACCCTTCATTCCCCACCCCATCTGATTTTCCTCGGAAATGATCCTGTTCATTTACTTGTTTACTATGCCCCCCCCCCCCCCCCCCCCGCAGCACAAGCATCTCCGGACACGGCTGGACATCTCTTTGCACAGCCCATCCCTGGGCTCAGTGCAACTCCTGGCCCACCAGGTGTCCATTCAGCATTCCCTGGAGGGATGGTGACTCTGTGAGCAGAACAGAAATGTCACAGTGCACACCCCCCTCTGCTGCTTCAGGTCCCTTTTCTGCTGATTATCATGGACAAAGCTCCGGTCCCACTGCACCCTCACTAACACTCTCCTGACCATATCGAGAAAACAGAGGCTCAGAAAAGACCACATCCCTGTGTGTGGCGAATGATGTCCCAGAGACGTGGGCCTCAGACAGGAGCTGGTGCTGAGCAAGGATGTCAGGCTTTCCAGGGCTGGTGTGGATACAGGGCCTGATCCCAGCCAGCTCTGAGCTCTGGCAAAGCCAAAGAATGAAGTGCCGGCTGTAGGAGGTGCTTCTCCATTGGCCCAGGGAATGCACTCTGCTTCTAGAGCAGCGGTTCTCAACCAGGGGTGCTTCTGCCACCATCCCTCCCTGCCAGGGGCCACTTGCCCAGTTCCCATTGGAACAACCCGTCCTGTAGGCTAAAGTTGTAAGGCCCTCAAAGTGCTTAGTCCAAGCCACCCTTGTACAACAGGGAGCCCAGAGCCCAGGAGGGGACAGGGCAGGCCAGTGTCTTGAGGAGGGCCCAGGCTAGACATGGTGGCTCCACACTGGGGCGAGACTAGTTACCAGATAACTAGGCTGAGAACCAGGGGCAGGTGGGGAAGCTGGCAACAGCGGCCATCTGCCAAGAGTGATGCAGACACTGGTCCAGCGCCCAGAACTGCTGCCCTGCCTCTCCCCAGACAAGTACATTGGCTTCCCTCTCACGACCATGGCAGAGGAAGCTGCTGTCTTCGAAAGAAGGCAATTACTGGCTGGGACCTTAGTTCCTGAATTCCCAAGCTGTGAATAGGGCCGCCAAGCTGGGATGGACCCAGCCACGTAGCACCACTGACACTAGAGCTCCAACGGTGGCCTCCACAGAGGCCCCACGAGCAGCAAAGCCAGGGCACAGAGGCCAGATGGTGCTGGGAGTAGGTATGTGGGGGCCTGGGCTCTGGGCCCAAGTCTGGCACCAATACTCTTCTGGTCCCTGGATCTCAGTTTTCCTCATCTGTGAAATGGTAACATGGAGCCCATGTTTGCTATGCCTGTGTCCCAAGGCTGCATGAGGGTCATAATTCAGATTGCATGTGATGGGGAGATTGCAAGGATGGGGGCAGATCCCATCTAGCGCCTGCCTCTTTGCTGCCCCTCAAACAGAGCAAGCACGCTCCGCCTCAGGGCCTTTGCACTGGCTGTCCCCAGCGCCTGGACGTTCTTCCTCCAGGCAGTCCTGTGGCTCATCCCCCTTTCCTTCTGTCATCTGGTAAATGGTGCCTATCATTTGATGAGAGTCCTTCCCTGACCACCATCCCATCACTCCCTATCCCCTGATGACTTTTCTTTGTAGCACTTATCATGTGACACATTATATTAAAAATGGATTTGCCATTTGCTGCCAGTTCCCCTGCTGACACAGTGACTCTGCAAAGGAAGCAGGACTGTTCACTGGACATCCTGAGTGATCTGCACCCACAGTGCTCGAGAAACAACACTGAGGAGAGGAGGTGGGGCAGAGCCCAGGGTCCTGCTGTCTGCTCTGACCTCTGGCCCCATCTTCCAGGACTGAGCAGCACTGAGTCATGGGCTGCAAAATGAGGGGTGCCCAGCCTCGAAGTGGGTGCTACTATGGTCACTCCCTGACCATGTCTACCTGCCCTGTCTGGCGAGAGCTAAACCTTAATTTTATGACAAACTAAGTGGTCCAACCTGAGAAGCAGAGGGCTTGTGACAGCCCCTACCCAGCCCCTGATACCCTAGGACAAGAGAACCACTGCAGTCCCTTCATTTCAGAGCCTTCCGCAGGCTGGCCCCGGGCAAGGCAACCACTGGCTGGCAGGCAGAACGGACTGCTGTCTGCAACATGGATGGTTTCAGAAGCCAGGGGCTCGGCTACTTCCAGAAGTTTCCTGAACCTTTCACCCTGACCTAGCCATCCAGTAGTGGACACCCACACACCTCCCAGGCACCCCAGGCCAACAAGGAAGGGGCGCCTGAGTGTGTGAGCAAAGAGAGTGACATGCAAGGGCCCGACTTAAGGGGGGATGCCCTGTGCATGAGGTCTGGAGCCCGCGTGTGGCTGTGAGGACTGGGAGGGCCGCGGTGTGAGGTCTGGAGCCCGCGTGTGGCTGAGGACTGGGAGGGCCGCGGTGTGAGGCGCATGCACACACGGTGAGCAGGTGCTACTGTGCCAGGAGTGCTCACAGAGGGATTACAGTCCCTGCCCAGGTCTGCTCACCAGGTGGAAACCCTGACCAAGTGACTTCTGTGAAATGGGCTAACAGAAGTTCTGTCTCACTGTGTGACTGGGAAGAAGTGGGGCCCTGACAGCTTCATCAAACATGCACGACCACTGTTACTATGTTTGGCTGTGGAGTGTGCACAGTCCGGCTTGGATGAGGGTGTGTAAGCAGGTGCGTGAGCACGTGTGGACCACCAGCCCAGCGCTGGCTGAGGGAAGCAGTGCCCAGATAGCACTGCCTTGCCCCTTCTCACAGCCTCATACAGCCTCAGAGTCTAAGAGCTGGTCTCCATGACCCCACATAGCATCCACTGCACCCTGACGCGTGGGTCCCCGGCCCTGTGAACCTCCTTTCAGGCTTGGTCAGAGGCCCGCACAGAGGCCAAGCTCCTGGGTGGGACTAGGCTCTGCCTCCCCTGCTCCTTGCTCTCCACGTGCTGGTCACATCCATTCTTCACAGGTCCTCACAAAGCATGCCCCTTCCTGGGGACGGCTCATCCAGCTTCCGGTCACCTCTGCAATGCAGCACAGAGGTTCCTTCCTCCCTGACTCCCACGGATGCACCGCTGGGCCCCTGTGCCAGCCCCACTCCGGGGCCAGCTGCCTGGTACTTGACTCTCCGGCCCACTAGACTGTGAGCAGAGACCTGTTGCTTCCATCCAGGGGCCTTCATCTATGCCGCAGTGTCCAACCTCTCTTGTAAAAACAGAATGCATTCCTCTGAAGACATCTTATGAAAATCAAGAGATAAGATACATGAGGGAGGGACTCTTGGACACCTTGCTTCCACCAAGTGTAGGCACAAAACAACAGAACCCATGGGCTCCAGCTTCCAGCTGCTCGAAGCCAGCCATTTGAGGACCACCAGCCTGGGATCTCAGAGGAACTATTGGCTGAGCCCGGGTCCTGGGGGTCACTCCTCCCTGTACTTGTTCTCAGAGGATGAGTGAGCAGTGCTTTTGGTCCCTGGGGGAATTTTAGGGCCAAATGGTGGGACTAATTTCCCCTGAGGGCTCCTTGGAGCCCAGCCTCAGTGCAGATAGGAAGGTGGGCCCAGTGTCCAGTGGGCCTGGAGGGAGGGAGCAGCTGAACCTGTAGCAGTCAGTGCACAGGCTGCTCCTGAGATGGCAAAAGTGAGCCAGAGCTGCCAGTGTCCCCCACCATCAATGTCCCTGGGGCCCTGCTAACTCAGGCCACACTGGGTGTCCCAGGACAGGCCCTCGGGTAGGCGGGCAGCCTGGGAAGGATTGGGTCCTCACATGCAAGAAACCACGTGCTTTCTTTCCCTCTGACAGGTCAGCTGAGAAGCTGCCGTCTCAGCCCCAGAGGCAGTTTGGGGGCTCAGTCACAAGTGGCTCTGGAAACATCAAATACGACTGATCTCTTTTCAATGAGGAAGCCAAGGCCCAAAGCCCCACGGGGAGTTTCCCCCTGAAAATCTTGACAGTCAGAACTGATGAACCCACCCTAGGATATGGCCTGGACCCAGCTGAGGCCTGGGCCTGCCAGCTCACAGCTCTGCCCAAGGGTCCCCTGCCACACACAAACCCTTCCCATGAATGGACTGTCCCGATTCCTCAGCCTCCTCGCATGTTACCCTCCACCACCACCACCCTGGCTGTCTCGCTGTTCCCCCAACGTGCCAATTTTACTCCTACCCCAGAGACTTCGCATTTGCTGTCCCTTCTGCATGGAATGCTGTGCCCCCAATCACCACACCCAACATTTCCTTTCCTACTCGCAGAGGTCTTCCTTCTCTACAGCAGTGTCCCCTCCCCAGCCGCTCAGCACTCTCGCCCCACCACCCACTTATTTCTCTCAGAGCCCATGCGAACAGAACTGAGTCACTTACTGTTCACAGGCTCACTGCCTGCCCTCCCATCAGTGTCCTGACCCTAGAGGCAGGGCCTTGCATGTCCAGTCACTGTCAGCCCAGCTGAGACTGTTCATGGCTGTGAAGGTGCCCCCTTTGATCCTTTCCCCTGCCACACACTGGGGGCCAGAGGCAGCGAGTGCGGTCGGAAGAGGGGAGGGAGTTCTCCCCTTCCCCCCACATGGTGAGAAAACCGAGGCTCAGAGGGGAAGCATCGTGGGTCTAACAGCTCTGACAGGAGCTCAGAGATTGCAACTCAGGTGTGTCTGGCTTATGACCACCATGCTCCTTCCCCAAAGAGGCCCTGGAGACCACAGGCAGGGCCCGCCACCCGGGACCCAGAGTCCCTGCCAAGAGACTCTGCATCCAGCTCTGGATCTGGGCCAGAAGCCAGCCCCACCTGGGGTCAGATCCCTCTTCACCTTTAGCCACAGATTTGGTGCAAGTCCCTTCACCTCCCTGTGCCTCTGTTTTCTCATCTGTACAATGGGAATACGTAACAGTGTATCACTCACAGGGGAAAACCAGATAGGAACTACTGTGGAGAAGCAAGAGCCTCTGTCTGCTGTGCCTGGCAACATCCCTGGCAGCCGAAGCTTTGGGCCTGGGGCGTGCCTTCCACCAGGCAGGGCCCTGGCTGCCCCAGCACTGCCGGCCCTGCCCCTCTGGGGAGCAGCTGTCAGGACACAGCGCAGCCCTGGAGCGGTGTCATTGGAGCAGGCCTCTCTTGCTGCCTTCTCCCACGGGACACAACCCCTCCCCACCAAGCTACCAACACACTCTCCCCTACCCAGAACCTCAGAGGCCAGGGCACCTGGTTTGTGGGGCCTGCGCTTGACCCTGTGGGCTCTGCCGCCTGAGCTGATGCTGGGTACTGGCCACGGACTGTCTGAGCGTCAGCCTCTGTTTTCCTGCTTCCCCTCACTAGAGTCTTGGTGGAGACTCCTCCTTCCACATCCTCACACTGACCTGCGATTCTGCTACCTCCTGTCCAGCTAAAGCATGGCTGGTTTCGAAGCCCACGGTCAGCAGATTAGATTCCACAGAACCAAGCCCTGCCCCAGGCACCTTCTCCTTCAGCCCCAGCTGATGACGCCAGAGAGGGGTCCCTTCCCCCAGAGCCAGAGTGTATCCCCAAGTGCCCACACTGTGGGTTCAGCAACTCTATATCAACAAGGCCTTGCCAAAAACTGAGAAGAAAAGAGGACCTGAGGGATGATGTCAGGATGCCTGCCAGTCACTTCCCTGCACGTTCGCTGTTCTGTGCCTACTCACTCTGGATGGGCAGGCTTCCTCCCTCCCATGCCAGGACCCATGCTGGGCATGGTGAGCAATTCTGGTCTTCAGAAATCCCACATCTGGGCAAGGGGTCTCAGCTCTGAAGTCCTCCTGCCTGGCCCCTCAGATGCGATGTGCCATGTATGATGTGAGGATACAGTGACCGGGCTCCAGGGTTGCCAGAGCCCTCTCCGCCCAGGGGCAAAGCTGCCTGGCACAAGCAGGGGATCCAGCTCCCAGCTCCAGTTCTGCTCTAATGACATTACCATCCCATGGCCATATCTGGGCCTGCCTCAGGGAGCCCACCTCCTGCTGCGGCAGTTTTTGTTTTTTTCAAATTCTCCCTCATCTAGCTCTTGCATGAACCTCTTGTATGAACCTCATGAGGTTCATGGGATCACGCCCTCCCCCTTTCCCCTTCCTTCCCCCTTACAAATGCTTAAAGCATAGAGCTCAGGGCATCCTGTGCCTGGAGCACCCTTCCATTCCCTGCCTTTTTATGCTACAGCAAACTCCAATTCACCCTACAAAACCCTGATTCCTTGCCCACCTTGTCCCCAGGCAGGCTCTACTGTCCCTTCTTTCTCCTTCCTTCCCTCTGCTCTTCTCCTTCTTTCTCCCACTTCCCTAACAACAGTGAGTAGTTTTAAGCAGTCCCTATGTACTAGGCATCACTGTTAACACTTCACAGGTATCAGCTGCGCCAGCAGGGAGGCGTGGTGGTGCCCTGCCATACAGTGGCACATGGTTCAAGGTACTGAGGGTGAACATTTCCCAGCCGGATGGTACAGTTGCCAAAGTATACATGTGAAGATGGGGACTTCACAGGGACTGAGGGGGCCCTAACAGTGATGTGGTCCAGCCCTAAACCCCAGCGGCCCCTGCCTGGGCCCTCCACTCCTCCCACCCACTTCCTTGCCTACCACTGGGAATCCCTTGGTGGCCTCAACCCCTTGGCAGACCCCCTCTTGGCATCTCTGGCTCCCTGGAAGCCCAGTGAGGACTGGCTCTGAATGAGACCGGCCCTCCCTCTTCCTGCTCCCTGTGGGGTCCACGAGGTCTTGTCAGGCTGAGTGAGGCCTGTGCTCCCCACACCTACCTTCCGTGCTCATCCCAGTTGTGAACAGGAGAGGCACAGGCCCAAGTAGGAAAAACCCAGAGTGATTGTCAGAGAGGCCGCCAGGCCAGGCATGCCTGAACTCAGAACCAACCACTTGGGTTTAAACCTCAGTTCCAAACTGGGACGTGACAGAATGTCCCTAAGCCTCAGTCTCCTCATGTGGAACATGGGGTAACAATAACAGCTCCCCTTCACATGGATATTGTGAAGAAAGATGAAATATTACCTGAACAAAAAATCAGAAAACTCTGGTGCATGCATATGGGAGATGCTCACATAGTTATTATTACTACATAGAACAGTGTATATTGAGATCTTAGAGCTTAAAAGTTAAGACATGAGTAGTAGAGCCAAGCAGTCCAGGTTCATATCCCTGCTTGGACACACACTAGCTGTGTAACCTCGGGCAACTTACTGAAACTCTCTGTGCCTCATCTGTAGTGTTTTGGGAAGATGCCAGGCAGAGTCAGCATTCGATAAACACCAGCTGTGACTAATATAGAATTCAAAGGATTAGTACCTTATTCAATATAGCTGATATTACATTACATATACTGTTAGGTGGGCCAGGTACAGAAACTGGGTACAGAGACTCACCAGGGCAGAAAGCCCCAGATGCCGGCAAGGGAGGAAATTGGGAAACAAGAACCTTGTCTCCAGGGGAACCTCTCCTCCCCCAGCACATTGTGGTCATGAGGTTTAGACCCTGAGTGTTTCCTCCCTGAAGATAACATCCAGGCCTCAGCTGTATTTCAGCTCCAGGCCCAGGAAAGCAGCAAAACCAGACAAGTGGCCCCGTGGCTGCCTCAGGACCTGCCACATTGACTAATGACTCTGAAAGAGCACCCCTGGAAAGCTGATGACACTCCTCTGAGACCTCCCCTCAGAGTCCTGCCTTCAAGAGATTTAACCCTTTGCAGTCGTATTAAATTTGGACATGGGTGTCATACTGGTCAGAATTAAGAGCTTTCAGAGAAATTATGAACTGATACATGAATGAACAGAGTTAAGATTCGTACGGTTCTTTGCTGAGGTGGCTGAGAGCAGACATACGACCGGAACGGTAAAAAAGCTTTGGTGGCTGAGAGTAGACAAACGACGGCAAAGGGATAAATACACTCAGGACAAAGGACCCGGCACACACATCTTCCCCACCTCCCCAGCAGGGGAGCGTGCCAGCACCGCCTCCATCCCTCCGAGGGGACCCCACGAGACTTGCAAAAGGGGAGCAATGGGCAGCCATAGTTCGTCCGGGGCTCGCCCCTGAACCTGCCCCAAGGCCCCCTCCCTCTGACCTCTCGGTGGCCAGAGCCGCCAGCCTGGGCTCTCCTGCTGCCTCTTCCACGCGCCGTCCCTGCCTCACTGTCCCGAGTCTATCTGCTGCCCTCACGGACCCAGTGCCCTTCGGCTCAGCGCTGTGCAGCCTTCCCTTTGGGTACCCCATCCCCTTTTAATACATTTAATTTTTCTTTATCCACTGTCTGAGATGGCTGTTTAGCTGCTCGCGCTACCGACCATTAACCTTTCATATACAACAGAGATTATATTAACGTGCTGCGGACAAAAGGGCCACGTGCTCACTCGCCTGACAAGCTCAGGGCAGGCCTGCGTGGCAGCCTTGCGAACTCAGACCTAAAACAACCACAAAGGATCATCTGAAATTAAAACTTTTTTAACTAAAAGCAGTTCATGGCTGGTAGTTATGTCCTAGGCTGGTATTTTCTCCTGAGAAAGGTTAACTTTCACCTTAACCAGGCCTCTCCGTTGTCTTTCTGCACCTGAGATAACCAGATTAACATGCCTTTGCAAAACGAGGTAATTTCCTTTCAAACCCTTCGAAGCACAGGAGACCACAAATCCCCAGATTGTTGTCATGTTAGTTGTTGACTATTAACTATCCTGCACCCACCTAAGTAAGTAAAAGATGTATGTGTCCATCACTTTACTTTTTATCCAGTTCCAGAGGTTTTCCGCCTTTGCTTTCTCCCGCCTCCCTAATCTATCACCAAAGGATTTCGGGTAACTCACTTACGCTGTTTTGACTGTAACGTGTCAAGTGGGGGGCAAAACCGCCATTCTCCTGAGGGTTCTCTCAATCCAATGAGATTCTGCTTCCAGAGACAGTTTGGCTCAAATAAACTCACAAAAAATTCTTCACAGCTTTAAATGTTTCTATGTTAACAGTATGATACCAACAGTATACAAACGAAGTATTACTGTGTTACGTTAACACATTCTGTATCACAGTAATAGGTATCTGTTTTATTCACATATATGAAATCCTCATTGTGTATATGGGGACACTGGGCTCTGAGAGGTGGCTTTCTCAGTGCCACCCAATCTTACTTCAGGCTTACCAGCCCCAAGTCCCACTTTTTGTGAAGTCCAACCTCCTTCCTCTGTACCCCCTGCTGGAGCTGCTTCACCTCCCCTCCTGGGACACGGCATCTTGGAAGAAGCCTGGACCAGGCTCATGGACATAGAGTTCTTGGAGGCCAGCTGGGCAGGCTCCAGCGCCTCTCCCAACCTTCGGCAAAGGCTCCGGGAACACACAGGCCATCCCAGCCAACTGGACAAGCCCTTTCTCTGAGACTCGCCTCCCCAGCCCCCAGCCCTACTTTATCAGGCTCCTGGGGAGCCCACTTGCTTTTCCTTCGGAATGAACTGGCCGCTCCAGTCCTACTCTCTGGCACAGTCTAACCAGCACCCAGCCATATATACAAGAAAAAAAACAAACCTCCTGGCTCAGTCCAAGCCTCCAGCCCCAGCCCAGAGCAGTAGACAAGCCCAGGCCTTGGGCTCAGTGGAGCTGGTGGCCATCCCCCTCCTCCTGTAGTAGCTGTGTGGCCTCCTGAAAACCTCTTCCCCTCTCTGGCTTCAGTTTCCTCTGTTGAACGTGAATGAGTGGTCAATGCTTCTCTCCCTGGCTATATGGTAGACACACAAGGCACTTCCAAGAAAAACAGATGCCTAGGCCCCAACTCTGACTAATGAAGTCAGAGTGTCTGGGTGTGTGCTCCTGCGTCTTGGTTTGCTGTTGTTATTGTTTTTTGTTTTTAACTCCTTACTTTGAAATAACCATACTCAAAAGAAGTTGAAACATAAAATGTCCCAGGCATCACCCCCCAGCCTCCCCCTATGATAACATCTTTTGCAACTATAGTCCACCATCCAGACTAGGAAACTGACACTGGTACAATCAGCCAAGGTTATTCAGATTCCACCAGTTATACAAGCACGGGTGCATGTGGGTCTCTGTGTAACTTTATCCCACGTGTAGCTCTAGGTAACCCCCCGCCCCGTGATCAAGCTATAGAGCGGTCCCATCAATCACCAGGCTCTCTGCGGCTACCCCTCTCTCTGCAGCCACACCCACCACTCCTCCCAATCCCTCACCCCCGAAAACCACCAATCTTCCTCCCATTTCCATCATTTTGTCATTTCAAGAATGTTACAGAAATGGAATTGGACAATATATAACTTTTTAAGACTGGTTTTGTTCATGCATCACAATTCCCTGGAGGTTGATCCAAGTTACTGCGTGTATCACTAGCTCCTTCCTTTTTATGGATAAACAATATTCAACATCGTAGATGGACCCATTTTTTTATCCACTCTCCTGCTGGGACAATGGGGTGGTTTCCCTTTGGGGGCTACTATGAATAGAACAGCTATGAACATTCTCATGCGGTGTTTTGTGTGAACATAAGTCTTCCTTTCTCTGGAATAAATGCCCGTGAGTATAAGAGCTATGTCGTAGGGTCAGGGTACGTTTACTTTGAAAAGACCAAATCGTCTTCCAGAGCAGCTTGTACCCGTTTCATTCCCAGCAACCGTGCATGAGCATCCCAGTGTCTGGGCATCCCTGCCAGCGCTTCCTGCCGGCACTGTTTGCACTTAGCCATTCTGAAAGACATGTAGTGATATCTCATCCTGGTCTTAATCTGCATTTCACTGACAGCTGGTGAGACTGTTCCTGTTTATCTGCCTCAATGGTGACATGTCTGTTCACCTGCACCTTTGTTTTTAAAAGCTCCCCAGATGGGTAGAATAGGAAAACAGTTAATCCCCTCAGGCCCTCTAAGCTTAGAAGGTTTTGTTGCTTTTGTTTATTAATGTATCTATTTATTTTTAAATATGTCTTTATTGATTTCAGAGAGAGGAAGGGAGAGGGAGAGAGAAACATCAATGATGAGAGAGTCACTGATCGGCTGCCTCCTGCACGCCCCCCACTGGGGATCGAGCCCACAACCCGGGCATGTGCCCTGACCGGGAATCGAATCGTGATCTGGATCCTAGGTCGATGCTCAACTGCTGAGCCATGCCGGCTGTGCTCTGTCAGCTTTTAAAAGGACACATACGCTGCTGTAAGAATTCTGGCACCCTCTGCTTTCTGGAAGGAATACCTGGAAGGCCCAGACTGTCACAGGTGTCTTGGGCCAGAGGGTGGCCTACTTTTTACTGACAAGGAATGGGAAGAAAACAGAGAGCGGGGACAGACGGGAAAAAGGGAGGCACAGCAGGCCACAAGGCATGTGATGGGGCCTCTCCTCGTAGTCCCTGCCCCATGGAGTGGCTCAAAGCCACGGGAGCTCCTGTGAGTAGACTTGTCTACAGAGACCAGTGGGTGGCAAACACTGTGTGGGGTGAGGGCACTGAGCGCAGGACTCAGCAGGGAGCTGAGGCACAGTGGCTCCTGACTGTCACAGGCCCCACAGTGGGATTATTTGTGGCATTTATCTCAGTTTCCAAAGGGGCCGGAAGGCTGCACACCTCCTTATTCCACTGTGCCTCTCCCTCTTATCAAATGAGTAATGCACATTCACAGAACCAGCGGCAGGGAACAGCAGCAGCACACAAGGAAAATTAAATCATGCACCACCCCAGCTCCCTCGGGCTAACCAGGGCTCCTACGTGAGAGCATTCTCCGGACAGGCCTTTCCGAATGCACGTCCGTGAGCAGGAGCGTGGGTGTTTTCTGTTATATGGAAACACACTCTGCTCGGTAAAGTAGGCTCCACTGCCTCTGACGCTCCTCTTCAGCGTGGTTTCAGGTCTCCAGCTTTCCTTCCCTCATACCACGCCACCCCTCTGAAAGCTGCTTGGAACCTGGCATGCTTTCCTGAGCCCTGCATGGGTATTGGGTTTGGCTCCATCTCCGGTCTCCCCCATAAACACGGGTGTGGGAGTGTTCCCTCAATACAATCCCTGTGTAAAGCCACTGACGTTCCTTTAGGACCCATTCCTGGAACTTCTGGGTCACAGGAGGGAATGTTTTTACAGCTCTGGGTACACACGATGCTGACCCAAGAGGTAGGCCTGAGACAGCAAATGTTCAGCTGTTCTTAGGGCTCCAGAAGTTTCTTTGTTTGGGCAGCGATGAGGGCAAGAGCCCCACGCCTGCTCCAGGCCAGGTCTGTACGCATCAGCTGTGAGGCCTGTCACAGGGGAGACATGAATGGCAGCACACTGGGTCTGTGCCCTGACCACTCAGCCAGGCCGCCAGGTGGAGCACCCAACACCCCGGAGCAGGGCTGGGGCTCACCCCGCCACTGCCTGGTGGGTCTGTGAGCGGAGTCCTGTCCCCTTCCTCTCTGGGGCTCTGGAAGTGGAGATGCAGAGAAGGTGACGTGGTGTGTTGGCCTGAACCCAGGGACACCCCCCTCACTCAGGCTGCCCTGCCGCCTTGTCCTAGTGTCACACAGCAGGGTCACACAGACCTGCTCGGTTCCCAGTTCTGGTTTGTGTCAGCCTCCACTTTGTCATCTGCGAAATGAGCTGGTCTTCCTGCCTCAGCAGCCACAGTGAGGCTCCGGGAGCTAACAGGCTGGAGGCGCCCAGTAAACCAGACAGCTGGGAGGTGCTGCTGCTGGCGCCCACCTGGCTGTCCTGCCCGGGCTCCAGGAGCCCCTGAGAGGCCACAGAGGGCTCCTGCCTACCCCCTCAACTTTCCTGTCCTGACTCTGGGCCCCAAGCGCCCTGCCCACTGGCCCAGGGGCCCCCTGCCTAACACAGTGAGGCGATTGTCAAGGGCTGGCCTCCTCGCCTCCCCATCCTGCCAGACTGCCCTGCCCAGGAACTCAGCCAAGTCTGGAAAAGTCCCTGCTGAGTGTGGGGTGTCTCTGCAGGCCCCTGCCCATGAACAGAGAGCGAGCCCAGGGCAGCAGGCAGGGGCCCCGGGCAAGGCCTCGGGGAAACCTTGTCCCTCTCTGGGACCCGCCGCACATTGAGGAGGCTTGTCCAGAGAAGTGGGGGTGTCTCAGGCCACTTTGGGGCAATGATTCATTCATCCCACCTGCTAGCCATGTAGCCCCCACTTTGTGCCAGGCTCTCTAAGAGCTCAGTACTGCTTCCGCCACACTCACCACCACCCTTCGACATGAGACATTCTTACCCCCAATTTACAGATGAGGGAACTGAGGCTCCCAGACACAGAGGCACCATTCAGAGCACAGGGCGACACGGTGAACACGACAGACACGTCACTGCCATGCGGCGGGAGAGGCAGCCAGAAAAGCAGATGAGCAAACACATTGTGTCGGGAAGTGTAAGGAGGTGCACGGCCGGTGCGGCTCAGCGGTCGAGCACTGGAGTAGGATCCAGGAGATCACAATCCGATTCCCGGTCAGAGCACAGGCCCGGGTTGCAGGCTTGATCCCCGGTGGGGGGCGTGCAAGAGGCAGCCGATCAATGACTCTCACCATTGATGTTTCAACTCTCTCTCTCCCTTCCTCTCTCTGAAATCAATAAAGACATTTTTTAAAAAAAAGAAAGTAGAAGCAGGTGTATGAGACATTGGGGGCAGAGGCAGAGGGGCAGGGGCTGCCCTCCGACGGTGGCCAAGAGAAGCCCTCAGGGAGCAGTCACCTCTGAGCTGCGGTGGAGGGACAAGCAGAACGAAGGCGGCTCCAAGAGAGGGCCCAGCAAGGGCCAAGGCCTGAAGTGGGAGTAGGTCCAGTATGTTCCAAAGGAGGGTCCTGCTACGGCACAGGGTGGGGTTCAGGGTGGGGCATGGGGAGCCAGGCCAGGCATCTGCTGCAGGAACCGAGGCCTGGCTTGGAGAGAGGCCCACCGAGACTCCTGGCCACACTGCTCCAGCACCCTCGCTTCTGCCACCCTGCAGGTCCCACCCTGGGAGCTCTTCTTCAGGCAGAAGCCCCGGTTGAGGAGGTCCTGAGTCCAGGGCGGCTGGCCAGGGAGTGCCAGCCTCTCCTGTCACGTCCTGTCCTTCCTGGGCCCAATCCACTGATGGGCAGAGAGCAGAAAGATGCCTTAGTCCAATACGGGCCAGGAAGTGAGGAGTGTACTGAAGTTCCTCCCAAACCTTGGCTCCTTGCCCAGCCAGGACCTGTAGCCCCACCCATTCATCACCAGGGCACATGCAATGCCCAGGAAACCGGCTGGAGACCACCCAGCCTTTCGGGGAGCAGGGGGAAGGGGGCGTCCTTCCTGGGTTCTCTTTTGCTTTTCAGAGAGAGGGGAAGGGAGAGAGAGAGAAACATCCATGTGAGAGAGACACATCTACTGGTAGCCTCCCACTCCCATGCCAACAGGGGTGGGGATCGAGCCTGCAACCGTGCTGCGTGCCCTTGGCCAGAACTGAGCCAAGAACCCTTCAGTCCAGGGCCGAAGCTCTAACCACTGAGCCAAACCGGCAGGAGCCCTTCCTGGATTTCAACTTCATCCTACCAGGTGGCAGGCTCTTCAGGTGCGGACATGATCTCATTTAACCCTCAAGCTGCCCTAGGGTGCTAGAGTTTCTTACCTCATTTTACAGGTGAGAAAACTAAGGCTCAGAGAGGCTGGAACCTGCCCAAGGCCCCACCTGGATTCTGACCTGGGTCAGCAGGCCTCTCTCCATCCTTCCCTCTGCTCCAGAGCTCCCCACCATCCCGTCATCCCCAGCAGATGACGCCCGTCCAAAATATTCTGACTCAGGGTGGAGGATTTGCTGAGGCGCGTGTTCCCTGAGGGTGTCCCCCCACTGCGGGGTGGGGTGGGGTCCCTTTGGATATTCAGAAAATAACCAAAACCCAGCAACTTGCACATTTAAAACATTTAATTTTTTAAATAATGCATTCTCATGTTTCAGAAGTAAAATTAAAAAGATATCAAGTGAAAATCTCCCTCCCAACTGTCCCATGTCCACCGAGGTGCCCCCACTCCTTAGGGAGTCCCTACCATTAATTTTGGGGCATCCTTACAGAATTCCTTCATGCAAATATTAGCAGACACACACAGGCACAGCTGCGGGTATTAAATGCGAGCCTGCAACCTGGCTGTCCTGTTCCTCACAGGAAGGCCTCGGCCTGGCACAGTGCCCACTCTTCCTTCACCTACATCCTGGAGCTTGTGCTTCTGTCTCAGCTGCAGATGCCTTGCGTTCCCACCCGCTGTGGGCTGAAAATGAAACCAGTGAAGTGGGCAAGCCCTTGGCCTCACAATGCCTCTGGGTGTGAGGTGAAGGGCAACTCTTTTCTGCAGCAGAGCAAGGTGGGGGGACCCTCCCTGACCCTGGAAAAGCGGGAAAGGATGCAACTATCTCCTGAATGTAGGGCAGGTCCATAGCCATGGACCTCGGTGGAGGCTGCCCCCCCTCCCACATCTGACATGGGGCCCACTGAACCCACAAACACACTCTCAGACCCTGTTGACCTCACATAGATGGACAAATATATACACAAGACACATTCTTACCATTGCATGAGCACGTGCACATACAATCACAAAAACATGCATGTACATGTGTTCACACACATAAAAACATACACACTCATACACTCCCCATACACATCCATGCACACACAACTGTGCCCACATAGAAGCAGGAAGACCCTCCCAGCAAGTGGCGGGGAATATCCCTGCTGGCCTCAGGCCTGGTCTCAGGCACCAAGCACAGGCTCATGTTGTGAGTAGCAGCTGGGCTGGGCTGTGCCCCCATTAGCCCTGCCTCCATGCTCTGGACTCAGCAGTCACATTAAAGAAAATCTGCCCTGGGCTTCCTTCAACAGAGGGCCAGAAACCAGGAGGACATCCCTGATGAACAGCTCAGGTTTGGTTTGGCTTGTGACATACAATATTCTATTAGTTTCAGGTGTACAACAAGCAATTAGATATTTATATACCTTATGAAGGGGTCACCCCAATAAGTGTAGCACCCACCTGGCACCATACACAGTTATTACAGTATTACTGATTATATTTCCCATGCTGTACTTTACATCCTTGTGACTATTTTTACAACTGGGAATTTGTACTTCTTAATCCCTGCACCTTTTTCACCACCCCCAACATCTGGCAACAATAAGTTTATTCTTTGTATCTGAGTTTGCTTCTGTACTGTTTGTTCACTTATTATTTTTTTAAGATTCCATATGTAAATGAAATCATATGGTATTTATCTTTCTCTGTCTGACTTATATCACTTATCATAATACCCTCTAGGTCCATCCATGTTGTCGCAAATAACAAGATTTCACTCTTTTTTTATGGCCAAGTAAGATTCCACTGTATATATGCACCACATCTTCTCTACTCACTCATCTATAAACGGACACTTATCTTGGCTGCTGTGAATACTGCCATAATGGACATAGGGTGTGTTGTGATGTTGATGTGAATGAGATTCATTCTATGTTTGTGACCCTGATGCATTCAAGTTTTTCATGCTGTGAGGTCTGACTAACCTAACTATTCTTAGGCAGCATACTTCAAAGCCTTATAGTTAATGATTATATATGTTCTATAAACTTACACAATGCAATCATTAAGACTGTTGTCAATAATGACTAGAATGGCATGACAACCAAAATAAAGACTAAATTGGTGTTGATTGGCCTGCACCAGAGACCATCCAAAAGACTGGGAGGCTGGCAGATCTAACTAATACATAGAAACAAATCCAAACAGGCAGCTAAAATGGGAAGACAAAAAAGCAAGCCCCAAGTGAAAGAACAAGAGAAGTCTCCAGAAAAAGAGCTAAATGAAATGGAGATAAGCAATCTATCAGATACAGATCAGTATAATGATCATAAGGATGCTCAAAGCATGAAAAAAGATATGGAAATTCTGAAGGAAATTAAGAATAACAGTAGAAATAAAAATAAAAATTGGAAGGAATAAACAGATTAGGGGAAGCTAAGGATCGTATCAGTGAATTAGAAGAGAGGGTAGAAAAAAATTAATCAGGGAGCCAAAGAGAAAAATCAATTAAAAAACAGGAGGACAGTCTAAGGGAGCTGTGGGACAACATGAAATGTAACAATATTCCCATCATAGGAGTGATAGAGGAGGTCGAAAGTAAGCAAGGGTTAGAGAATCTGTTCGAAGAAATAATTGCAGAAAACTTCCCCAACCTGGTCAAGGAAAAATTCACACAAGTTCAGGAGGCACAGAGAGCCCCAAGCAAGAAGAATCCAAAGAGGCTCACACCCAGATACATCATAATTAAAATGCCAAAAATTCAAGACAAAGAAAGAATCTTAAAGGCAGAAGGAGAAAGCAATCTGTTACCTACAAAGGAGCTCCCATAAGGCTGTCAGCTGATTTCTCATCAGCAACTCTACGGGCCAGAAGGGAATGGCATGAAGTATTCAAGGTTATGCAAAACAAGGATCTGAAACCATGACTACTCTATCCAGCAAGGCTATCATTCAAAACAGATGGTGAAATAAAGAGTTTCTCAGACAAAAAAGGCTAAAGGAGTTTATCACCACCAAACCAGCATTGCAGGAAATGTTAAAGGGACTGCTGTAATAAGAAGTTGAAATAGAGAGAAAGAGAGCCTGGCTGGGCGTGGCTCAGCGGTAGAGAGTCGACCTAGGATCCAGGCGATCGGGGTTCAACTCCCGGTCAGGGCACATGCCCAGGTTGTGGGCTTGATCAATGACTCTCTCATCATTGATGTTTCTGTCTCTCTCTCTCCCTCTCCTTTCTTCTCTTTGAAATCAATAAAGATATATTTTTAAAAAAAAGAAATAGAAAGAGAAACATAGGCATAAAGAAATAAAATGGCAATAGATAAGTGCCTATCAATAATAAGCTTAAATATAAATGGATTCAATGCTCCAATCAAAGGACATAAGGTAGCTGAATGGATAAGAAAACAAGACCCAAGTATATCTGTCTACAAGAGACCCACCTCAGAACAAAAAACTCACACACTAGAAAAAAAAAATTCTGGAGGACTTTAAAGGAGAGATTGAAAGCAATACAGTCACAGTAGGGAACTTTAACACACCACTGACTTCACTGGATAGATCTTTCAGACAAAAAATCAACAAGGAAACAGTGACTCTAAATGGCACGCTAGATCAGATGGATTTAATGGACATTTACAGAACATTTCACTCCAAAGCTGCAGAATATGCATTCTCCTCAAGTGCAATGTCTTTGACATTCTCAAAGACAGACCACATGTTAGGACACAGAACAAGTCTGTACAAGTTCAAGAAGACTGAAATCATATCAAGCATCTTCTCAAAATATTTACACCATGGGATACTATGTGGCTGTAAAAAAGAAGGATCCCTTACCCTTTGAGACAGCACAGTGGGACCTGGAGAGTATTATGCTAAGTGAAATAAGCCAGTCAGAGAAAGACAAGTGTCACAAGATCTCACTCATATGTGGAATCTTATGAACAAAATAAACTGATGAACAAAATAGATCCAGAGACATAGAAGCATGGAACAGGTTGTCGAATCGCAGAAGGAAGGCAGGGGTTGGGGAGTTGGGGAGAGGTTATCCTAAGAACTTATATGCATATTTGCATAACCCATGGACACAGACAATAGTGGGGTGAAGGCTGGAGGAAGGGGTGCAGTGTGGAGGGGATCAATGGGGAAAAGGGGCAACATCTGTAATACTTTCAACAATAAAGATAAAAATTTTAAAAGGATATTGGACTTCAATTGCAAAGTCTTTATTTTCCAAAGGATGCAGTTTATCCCTCCATAAAAGCACTTTTTTTTCCCCTTCAATTTCATAATCTTTACTTTGTTAGCTCAATGTTCCAGGGGTTTTTTTTGTTTGTTTAAAATATTACAAATGTCCCTTTATCTCCCCAATGACTCGTTGTGCCCCACCCCACACCCCCAGTCTCCCTAAGAGCATTTCTTTATACCCCGTGAGAGCTCTGTATCGTCTCTGCCCCTGCAGCCCCAAAGCAGGGACCCTGTTTTCCCTCTTCTTCCTTTTCCTTACGTTGCTTCCCATGCAAACTGTTTAAATTAGAATAAAGTTGGATTAAAGTTGAAAACATCAGTATGAATGCATGTTTGGCTTAATATGGATACAGATCGTTACTGTTTCTATGTGTAACAATCTGTATCTATCTGTGTATGTTTGTATGTGTGTGTAAACAGGGTTAGTATACATGTAGATATTTTCTTGCTCTGTCAGCCGAGAGGGTCTAAAAGGAACACCCTGGGAGGAATTAGTACACGAATGCCCACATTTTCATTTCTAATACCATTTTCCAATAAAAGCAACCTAGATTCCTTGGAGAAATCACTGATTGTAGTACTGGGGCATGGACTATACAAGATGAGCATGCAGTATCCTGTCACGCCAGGAAGGAAGGGAAGGAGGAAGGAAGGGAAGGAGGGAGGCGGGAAGGGAGGGGAGTAATGCTGAGAGTATGTACGTCAGTATAGGCACCAACTGCACCATCTCCCGATGGCCTAAGATAAAACAGTTTGAGCAGCAAAATAAAGTGGTATTGGATTATAACCCAAAGCACAAAATAAATACCCACAGGCCCATACTGATATAAATAAATGATTAAATAAATGGGGGGAACAGATAAATCTCCCTTGCAGACAAGTTCCAAATATTTTATTATATACTCCACTCTCAGGAAGCTGGAGCATAACTCCACTCCTTAGGTGTGGCCTGTGAATAATGGCTTCTTTCCAAGGGGCACAAATGGAAAGGAAAAAAAAATACCTTTACTGTGCAGAAACTTGGCAAAAACTATCTCAGCTAAGTAATCAGCTGTAACACCAACGACCAGTCGCCTTGCTCACACGCACCCTGCATACTACGTAATTAAGCTGGGGCTTCAGTTCCGTGGTGCTCCCCACCCCCACCCAAAGCCCGTAACCCCAGTCTCATCATGAGAAAGACATCAGACACTCCCAGCTGAGAGGCATTCTACACTCTACCTGATCAGTAGTCCTAACAACCGTCAAGGTCATCAAAAACAAAGCAAGTGCGAGAGACTGGAGAGCCACAGGAATCTAAGAAAACACGACAACTAAAAGTAATGGGGTATCCAGGATAGAATCTTGAAAAGTGACATTAGGTTAAAAACGAAGGAAATTTGAATAAACTATAAAATTAAAAAAATATTGGTGTTGGCATCAACTGTAAGCAATCAGCCACCATAAGATCACCAGGAGGTATCTGGCTCTCAGCACACACCGTAGTCTTCGCCCCTTTGTCCTGTCATTAACACCTTGGCGACACTGTAAGATACTTGCTGCAACTTCTGTCTGGTAACAGAGGATAACTGCAGACTGCTGGACCGCCATCTGCTCCGATCCCATTCCTATAACGTACCCTAAGTAAATTCTATTCTATTTTTTGGAGTTGCCATCCTTCTCCTTTGGTCTCAAGATACTGTCTTGTTACGGTGGTCACTACACCTTTGTTTCACCATCAGACAAGGGTGCACATATCTTTTCTAATTAATGTTTTGTGTATGTTTTTTATAAACAGAAGTTGAATTGTTAGGTCATAAGGCAGTTCCATTTTTAATTTTTTGAGCTAACTCCCTACTGTTATCTACAGTGGCTGCTCCAGTTCACATTCCCACCAAGAGTGCGTGAGGGTTCCCTTTTCTCCACAGTTTTCTCGTCAACACTTGTTTGCAGATTTGTTGATGATAGTCATTCTGGCAGGTGTGAGCTGATATCTCACTGTGGTTTTAAATTGTATCTCCCCGATGATTAGTGCATTTTTTTCATGTCTCTAGGCCATCTGTATGTCCTCTTTGGAGAAGTGTCTATTCAGGTCCTCTGACTATTTTTTAATCAGATTGTTTCCTTGGTGTTGAGTTGTATGAGTTTCTTATACATGTTGATAT
This sequence comes from Miniopterus schreibersii, assembly GCF_964146895.1. Taxonomy (NCBI): domain Eukaryota; kingdom Metazoa; phylum Chordata; class Mammalia; order Chiroptera; family Miniopteridae; genus Miniopterus; species Miniopterus schreibersii. The sequence continues at coordinate 90,369,274 of NC_138106.1, read as the reverse complement.
TAACCCCTTATCTGATGTATCATTGGCAAAATCTTCTCCTATTTGGTGGGCTGTATTTTTGTTTTACTGATGGTTCCTTCTCTGTGCAAAAACTCTTTAGTTTAATGTAGTGCCATTTGTTTATTTTTTTCTTGTTTCCCTTGCCTGAGGAGATGGGTTTATTACTGGGCTCTCTATTCTATTCCATTGTCTAGGTGTCTGTTTTTATGGCAGTACCATGCTGTTTTGATTACTGTAGCCTTGTATATAGTTTGATATCAGGAATGTGATCCCTCCAAATTTGTTCTTTCTCAATATTTCTTTGGCTATTCAGCATCTTTTGTGGTTCCATATTAGGATTATTTGTTCTAATTCTGGAAAGAATGCCACTGGTATTTTGATAGGAATTGCACTGAATCTATAGATTGCTTTGGGTAGCATGGACATTTGAATGATGTTAATTCTTCCTGTCTATAAGTATAGTGCAACCTTCCATTTATTTTTGTCTTCTTCAATGTCTTACAGTTTTCCAAGTACAGGACTTTTACCTCCTTGTTTAAATTTATTTAGATATTCTATTCTTTTAGATGCACTTATAAATGGGATTTATTCTCAGTTTCTTTTTCTGATAGTTTGTTATTGGTGTATAGAAAATGCAACTGATTTCTGAATATTAATTCTGTATCCTGGTACTTCATTGAGTTCATTTATTAGTTCTAGTAGTTTTTTGGCAGAATCGTTAGGGTTCTCTCTCTATGGTACCATGTTATCTGCAAATAATGACAGTTTTTCTTCTTCCTTTCCAATTCAAATGCATATTTCTTTTTCTTGTCTGATTGCTGTGGCTAGGACTTCCAACATTATGTTGAATAAATGTGGTGAACATGACATCCTTGTCTTGTTCCTGATCTAAAAGAAAAAGTTTTCAGCTTTTCACCACTGAGTGTGATGTTAGCTCTTAGTTGTCATCTATGGCCTTTATTATGTTAAAGCATGTTCTCTCCATCCCCACTTTACCGGTGTGTTTTTTTTTAATCATAAATGAATGTTGAATTTTGTCAAATGCTTTTCTGCATCTATTGGTATGATTTTTCTCTTTCACTTTGTTTATGTGGTGTATCATGTTAATTGATTTGTGGATATTAAACCAATCTTGCATCCCAGGAATAAATCCCACTTGATCATGGCGTATGATCTCTTTAATGTATTGAATTCAGTTTGTTAATATTTTGCTGAGGATTTTTGCATCTATGCTCATCAGGGATATTGGCCTGTAATTTTTTTTCTCTTTTTCTTTTCTTTTTTTTTTTTTTTTGTAGTGTCTTTCTCTGGTTTTGGTATCAGGGTAATGTTAGTCTCATATAAGGAGTTAGGAAACCTTCCATTCTCTTCATTTCTTTGGAATAGTTTGAGAAGGATAGGTGTTAATTTTTCTCTGAATTTGGTAAAATTCACCTGTGAAGCTATCTGGTCCAGGACTTTTGTTTGTTGGGAGTATTTTTTATTACTGATTTGATTTAACTGGTAGTTATCAGTCTGTTCAGATTTTCTGGATCTTCCTGATTCTGTTTTGGAAGACTGCATGTTTCTAGAAATTTATTCATTTCTTACAGATTGTCTAGATTGCTGGCATGTAATTGTTTGTAGCATTTTCTTATAATCCTTCGTATTTCTGAAGTGTTGGTTGTCACTTCTCCACTTTCATTTCTGATTTTATTTATTTGTATCTGCTCTCTTTTTTTCTTGATGAGTCTGTCTACAGGTGTTTTGATTTTATTTATATTTTCAAAGAACCAGCTCTTGATTTCATTGATCTTTTCTATTTTTTAGTCTCTATTTTGTTTATTTCTGTTCCGATCTTTATTATTTCCTTTCTTCTACTCACTATAGACTGTTCTTCTTTTAGGTGTAAGGTTAGATTGTTTAAGTTTTTGGTGTGTTTTTTTATCCTCACCTGAGGATATTTTTTCCATGCTTTTCAGAGAGAGTGGAAGGGGGAGAGGGGGAGAGGGGGGGGGAGAGAGAGAGAGAGAGAGAGAGACAGAGACAGAGACAGAGAGAGAGAAACATCAATGTGAGAGAAACACATTGATTGGTTGCCTCCACATGTACCCCAAGTAGGGCTGGGGACCGAGCCTGCAACTGAGGTACGTGCTCTTGGCCAGAATTGAACCCAGGAGCCTTCAGTCCACTGGCTGACACTTTAATCACTGAGCCAAACCGGCTAGGGCAGTTTTTTTGTTTTTTTGAGGTAGGTCTGTATTGCTATGAATTTCCCTCTTAGAACTGTTTTGGCTGTGTCCCATAGATTTTTGGGTTGTCATGTTCTCATTTTCATTTGCTTCAAGGTATCTTTTGATTTCTTCCTTGATCTCATTGTTAACCCATTCATTGTTTAGTAGCATGTTATTTAGCCTCCACGTGTTTGTGTTTTTGAGTTTTCTTCTTGTAATTGATTTCTAGTTTCATACCACTGTGAACAGAGAAGATGCTTGATATGATTTTAGCCTTCTTAAATTTATTGAGACTTGTTATGTGGCTCAACATGGTCTATCTGTAAAGTGTTCCATTTGTACTTGAAAATAATGTATATTCTACTGCTTATGTGTGAAATGCTCTAAAAATATCAATTAAATCCAGCTGGTCTAATGTGTCATTGAAGGCAGCTATTTCCTTGTTGATTTTCTGTCTGGATGATATATTCATTTATGTTAATAAAGTGTTAAAATCCTCTAGTATTATTGTCTTACTTTCAATCTTTCCCTTTATGTTAATCAATATTTGATTTATATATTTAGGTGCTCCTATGTTGGTTGCATAGATGTTTTCAAGAATTATATACTCTTATTGGATGGACCCCTTTATCATTATGAAATCCTCTTGTCTCTTATTTTATAGCCTTGTTTTAAAGTCTACTTTGTCATATAAGTATTCATACTCCAGGTTTTTAAATTTCCATTTGCATGAAATATCTTTTTCTATCCCTTTACTTTCAGTCTGTGTATCTTTGATCTGAAGTGGGGCTCTAGTAGGCAGCATATGTATGGGTCTGTTTTTTTTTTAATCCATTCAGCCACCCTGTGTCTTTTGATTAGAACACTTAGTCCATTGACATTTAAAGTTATTAATAGGGCCCAGCTGATGTGGCTCAGTGGTTGAGCATCAATCTACAATCCAGAAGATCATAGTTCGATTCCCAGTCAGGGTACATGCCTGGGTTGCAGGCTTGATCCCTAGTAGGGGGTGTGCAGCAGGCAGCCAATCAATGACTCTCTTTCTTTGATATTTCTATCTGTCTCTCCCTCTTCCTTCCTCTCTTTAAAATCAATAAAGATATTTTTAAAAAAATAAAGTTATTAAGAGGTATGTAGTTATTTCCATTTTATTGATTTCTGATGTATTTTTAGGTCTACTCTGTTCCTTTCTTTTTCTTTTGGTCTCTTCCCTTGTATGTTGATGATTTTCTATAGTGTTATGTTTGGATTTCTTTCTCTTTATTTCTTGTATATCTGTTATAGATTTTTGGTTTGTAATTACCATGTGCTTCAGATATACCAAGCTATGTGTATAGCAGTCTAAGTTGATGGTTGTTTACATTTGATCACTTTCTAAAATCACTACAATTTTTACTTATCCTCTCTACACTTACATTTTTGTCATTCTTTTTTACTTCTTTTGTATTTGTGTGTACCCCTTTATTGTTGTATTTACACGTTCTTCCTATCTTTGTCTTCTAACCTCTACAGTTTTATAATTGGTTGATCCACTAATTGGTTGATCCATTGCTTATACTGTTTGCCTCTGTCAGTGAGAGCTGTTTTCTTTCGTTCATTTTCTCACCCATATTTTTTATCTTTTCTTTTCTACTTAAAGAAGATCCTTTAAAATTTCTGGTAATAGTGGTTTAGTGGCGAACTCCTTTCATTCTTTTCCTGTCTGGGAAGCTCTTTGTCTCTTCTTTGGTTCTAAATGATAGCCTTGATGGATAATCTTGGTTGTAGGTTTTGCCTTTCATCACTTTAATATTTTGTGCCATTCCCTTCTGGCCTGCAAAATTTCTCTTGAAAAATCAGCTAACAGTCTTATGGGAGCTCCCTTGTACATAACTACGTGCTTTTCTCTTGCTATTTTGAAGATTCTTTGTCTTTAACCTTTCGCCTTTTATTATGATGTGTCTTAGTGTGGGCCTTTTTGGGTTCATCTTATTTGGGAGGGACTCTGTGAAACAACTCAGGTTTAACTAACAAATTCTTTCATTTATATTTGCCACCCCTTCCTTCAAACTGGGTGTGTTGATTTATTTTAGTTACATGAAAGTTTAAAACACTGTGTGTGGGTGCAGGACATGTGGCTTTTGTCCTTCCACTCACACTAGGACAGGTACTGCTATAACTCCTACCTTGTAGAGGAGTGAGATGGGCAGAGAGAAGGGAAGGGACTTGTGCCCAGTCACACAGCAAGTGAGGGCCCCTAGGCACTCTCCTGGACTGCGGGCTAGACTGGAGTGGGGAGTGGGTAGGGCGAGAGGGAAAGGAAGGGGAGCCAGGTTTGCACAGCTGATGGGGAACCCCAGCCTGCAGTAGGAGGAGGCAGACCCCAGCTGTGTGCCAGGGATACTTTTTTGAGGGCTGCAATGGGGCCTGAAGCCTTAGCAGGGGAGGCAGAGCTCTTGGGAATTCCCAGCCCTTGGATCCAGGGGTGTGGTGATCTCTGGAAAAATGGGGAGCCCTAACCCTCCCACCCCTATTTATAAGAGAAAAAAGTTGGAGAGGGAAGTAGCTCAGCATAAAGGCCACAGTGTGGGGGCTTCTATTTTAGGGGCAGCAAGATGTTATCACTACATGCTTTGCTCCCATGCGTCTGGCCTCCACTTGGGACATGGAGGGTTCTTCCAGCAGATGGCCGCAGCTCTGGCAGAAGGCCTTGGATGTCCTTGCCCCACAGGGTGGCAGTGACAGCAGCAGAAGCAGGGAGTCTGCCCTTGGCCAGTTGGGAAGGGCTGAGTGTGAGAGTGGGGGTTTATCCCAGCCTCTGACTTCTCTCCACCCCAATCTACAGAATACTGAGCTAGGTGCTGCCCAGCTCCTCCCTGGATGTCCTTCAGACATCTCCCTGCACCAGCAGCCCACACACTGGGGCCCTTCTCAGTGACAGCACTGCCACCCACCCAGACCCTCAAATCAGACCCCTGGGCACTGGGGTCTGTGACGCTTCTGATGCCTCCTCTCCTCCACCAGTCCCCAGCCTTGGCCAGCCCTCAGTGGGCACCCTCGTCATTCTGCTCCATCAGCCTCTGTGGCCTCCCCATCAGACTGTCTCTGGTTTTTCCCATCATGGCCCTCTCCCAGCCCAGCCTGGCACAGGGTGCCTGCCCTCTTGCCAGGTTTTCTGGATTAAAGAAAGAGGCAGAAAGCACACTTCGGGCTAATGCGCAACACCTTTCACTCATCCCGGAAACAGTGAGGGCTGCTCTGTGCCAAACTGATCTCTCACTAAGGCCTGGCTCAAGTGCCACCTCCTCTGTGCAGCACCCCAGGGCCTCTGGTCCCACATAGTTGTGGAGCGGCTACTGTCTCCGGGCACTGCTCCAGGCCTGGACACCCAGCAGTGGGCCATGAGGACCCAGGCTCGTTACAATCTGGTGGGAAAGCTGGAACTAAAAGGGCAAAGGTCTGGAGGTGGATGCAAGATAGGCATGTCAGCCACAAGAAAAAGGTGTGTGGCCATAGGGAGGGGCAGGGCTGGCACAGAGACCCTGTGCGCTGATATGTGTGCAATGCCAGTGAGACAGATGTGTCCCTAGGAGAGAAGGTAAGCAGTCCTGCCACCTCCAAACCTGACTTTATGCCCTGGCTTTCCACTGATGGGCTAGGTGACCCTGGGAAGAGCCCTGCCCTCTCTGGGTTCATGTCCTGTCTACACCTGGGGCACCCTGGCAGGGACACCTGAGGCCTGATGACATCCAAGGGACTGTCTATGGAACAAGGGCATGACAGAGGTAAAGCCACAACCACAGCCTGACTCGGGAAGGCTGCTGAGAGGGAGGGGACCCTGTGTGTGTGGTCAGAGAAGCACCTGCCCAGCCCAGGGGCCCCGCAGTTGGCAGAAGCCTTACCCATAGGTTCCAGGAGGAGGTAGAAGCCCTGAGAACAGGAGGGAGGGCGCTCAGAGAGCAAGAACTGGTCTAGAGAGCACACTGCTGAGCCCAGCACCCAGACGCAGACTCAGACCCCCCCCAAGTCTGAATCTGACTTCAGCCCAGGGGGTCCTTGAGATTAGCTATATGCCTCCTAGAGCCTCAGTCTCCGCTTCTACAGATGGGCCTCTGAACTCTGCTCTGCCTCCAGGTGCTCTATAAACTGGGAAGTGTGGTGGGCAAACTTGAGGGTGCTGCTCATCCCAGCTGCAGAGTTCCAAGTTATCAGTGGCCCGGCCCTCGCTGAGAAATTGCTCTGCCTGAGCACCCAGTGTGCTGCCTGTGGGCATCTCAGTGCACTTCACCCTGGCCTCCAGTCGCAGCTAGCAGCTCCAGCCCCTGCTCCACAATCCTCTCTCTGCCTCCCCCTGCACTCCCCACATGCCCCACGCCCGGGGCTCAGCAAGCCAGGAAGGAATCCCTCCTGAAGTGCTGGTGAAAAGGCTGTGAAGTCGATCAGGAGAGATGGTGAATTTCCTGGACAACACACATTGCTTCAGGCAGCTGTAATTTTTTTAAAAAATATATACTACTGGGAAAAGAAGAAAGATGAAACAGCAAGAAAAAGGGTTCTTGTTTATAGGTGGCAGCTGGCAAAGAAAGGGGGAGGTATGGCAGCCTCTGTGGGGGGTAGAGAGCTGGATCCCAAGCATCAGGGCCGTGTACATACCCAGGCACAATCAGCCACAAACCTTCTCCTCCCGGCCACAGAGCACAGGCCCCACACTCAGAGTCGATGCCTCCATGGTCTGCACGGGGGCCAGGGCCAGAGCCAGCTGCCTGGCTAAGGGCTTGCCCCCAGCTGCCTAGCTATGGCTGTGGCAGCCGTGGATGTCTGTCCACTACTGAGCTGAGGCTGCCAGCTCAGCCTATGCTGCCCCCTAACCGCAAGCACACCCAATGGACCGTCTCCGGCCTAAGGCCACAATCTCCTCTCTAACAAACTCCCAGTGCGGTGGTGCAGGTGGGGCGGACACCTTCTGCCCAGCTCCAGGGTGGCCAAATGATAGGGGCTGGCCAACTGGCACACAACCTCCTCTAGGCCATGGAGCTGGTTTCAAGACTGGCCATGAGCCCCAGGCTGACCCACAGGAACATGCTTCGGGGGAAAGGCGAGCAGAAGACTGTGATGAGGGTGCTGGAACCCTGTTCTGTTCATTGACAGGGACCATTCCAATCCCTTCTGATGCGATTTTCTTTGTAACCCCAAAGGCTTCTGATTAACCCACTCCCTCAGCCCTAGCCTCTTCCCCTCCCAGCTGTCCTTGTCTCCAGCTGTCCTTGTCTCTTCAGTCCCAGCACGCCCCCAAGCCTAGTCCTGTGCAGGGAGGATCCAGGGAGGAAGAGATGAGAATGTTCGCAGGTCCCAGTTCCATCACGTGCTTTACAACCTCACTGAATCCTTATGGACACCCTGAAAAGTTAAAATTGTTGGCCCCATTTTACAGAATAGGAATGTGAGGGTAAGTCATCTGCCCCAAGTTACACAGCCACCAGGCGGTTCCATCTGAGCAGCTTCTTGGAGGATGACTGGACCCTGCAGCAGGAGGAGGGACTGAAAAAGACCCCAATTACCTCAATACCTTGCCCCCCCCGCTGGTCCCACTCGATCTCAGGGAGATCCTCCGAGGTGCCCTGATTACTCAGCAGCCCTTGAGATGGTCCAGGGACTGAAGCCAGACCAAGGATGAGGGATCTGAGGGCCTCAGGAGGTGCCTGCAGCCATCCCCTCTGGACTGAAGCCACAATCTCTCTCTCGTATCTGATAATGAAGAGCAATGTGAAGAAAATGCTCCGTGTTATCTCAGGGCTGGTGAGTGTTGTGATATTTGGGCTGCAAATTTCAGGGCAGGCCATGGTGATTGAAAATGCAAAACTTTCTGCCTGCCAGGTCGGAGGGGCTCAGCTGGTTGAGCGCGGTGCTGTGCACTGAGGAGCTGCCAGTTGATTCTGGCCAGGGCGCGTGTGGATGGCAGCCAATGATGTTTCTCTCTCACTCGCTCTCCCGCTCTCACTCTCAGCATGTCCTTGGATGAGGATTTTTTTTTTTTTTAAAAGCAAAACCTTCCTTCTAGGACCATCTTGATAAGGAATGAAACCAAAGCAGCCAATAAAACATCCTTCAACTAACCCACTGAGCTTAGGGGCTGATGGGATGAGCCCTTTCACAATCAGGAGCATTCATCCCTCTGAGATCAGGCCAGGTCCAGCAAAATCGGGTGTGGCCAGAGACGGGGGAGACTCCAAGTATCTTTGGCCCAGGCCCAGTTCCTTGCAGCCCTGGTGTCACCAGCTCCTTCCCAGGAAATCAGAGAAGCAGAGAATGGAAGGGCTCCATCTAGTGAGCCTGGAGCTCAAGGCTCTGAGCTGACACAGCACCCAGTCTGGCTCTGACCCACTGCCCCAGCCTCATGGGCCTCTCCTGTCTCTCCAGCAACCTGCCAAAAGCCTATTCACTGAATAGTTCATTTGCAGGATGACAAACTCATCAAAACTACTTATGTACTTAACCTTTTAGTTTTAGTTTGTTTTAGTTTTCGATGCCCGGTTTTCATTTTTATCTTCAAAATGGCATTTGAAGGAAAGTTCAGTTTGTGTCTGTTCCGGGCTCCTTGCTGGGCCAGAGACAGAATGAGGGCTGCGGGCCCGAGGCTGGGCGAGAGGGTCAGCAGGCACAGGGAGCAGGTGGGCCCACCAGAGGGGCCCCTGGGTGAGACTGGGCCCTGGCCCCAGCAGGAGCTCTGGGCAGAGTGACTAAGACCCGGCTCCAGGGTCTGTAACTGGCCACTGGGGGCCGACCAGGCCCCAGCTGGCAGCAAGAGGGGCTTATGCTGCTTTCTTGGGGGAGGAGGCTGGTTCCAGCCCCTGGGAGGAGAAGAGGTCAAACGATCAAAGGGTCTCAACTATCAGGGAGGTTGGTGACCACGTAGGCATCCCACAGAGGGACTGAGATGGTGGGTGGTGGTCACTGGCCTTCTTGTCCCACAGTCACCAGGAGTCCAGCCCATTAGACCCAACACCTGCCCCTGACTTTTTTTTTTAATTAAACTTTTTATTTTGAGGTAACTGCAGATTCACCTGCAGTTGTTAAAAATAACACAGAGAAACTATGTGTACACTCTACTCCATTTTCCCCAATGATAACATCTTGCAGCTTGAGTACCACAAGGGACAGTGCCTTTGGTAATACGATGCTCTGAATCGTGACCGCTCTTGGCAGAGCTCTGAGCATGTCAAGGTCTAATCTTCCCTCGGCTTCAAAGAGAGCAGCTGTATTCTTGGAAAACTCAATGTATACTAAAATCGTATGAGATGCATTTTGTGCTTTAGATGTCAAATGGAGTAAGATCCCAGGCTCAGATAATTATACATGGATTTTCACCTCCATGACCATCTGGCAAGATATTCACAAGTTTTTGGCAGTGTCCCCCACACTGTAGGGTGTTAGCTTCCCTGGCGCCCTGCCAATCAGACACCCGTCCTCGAATACCCCAGAATGCCTGCCCACATCCCAGAGGGGGCAGTGTGGCCATGCTGAAAGCCCTCAGCATGCATCCTCTGCTCCCCACCCTGGCAGCTCCACCTAGGATCCAGCCTAAGCCCAGTTAATAGGTACTAAATTACGTGCTCAACAGAAGTGATCTGGACAAAGAGTTGGCCAACGTGACAATGGCGAAGCTGCAAAAATCAGCTCCTAGGAGGCCTGGTGGGATCTTCATCTTGGGGACACTCCAGAACCAGTCCCACAAGCCTCCCCTCTCCTGCCAGGGCTCTGCTTCCTTCTTGGAGACTCCACTGCAAGCAATGAGTCACAGCTTCCCACCAAGGGAGACTGTCCCCTCTGAGGCCAGCTGGTCACCATGTCCCTCAAACTGAGCCTTTAACTGTCTCAAATCCAGAACTGTAAAGCAGTGACTGGAAGTAAAACTTCTTTGTGTAACCAAGTGGCCAGTGCTGAGGCATCTCCATCATAAAGCACTTACGTAAATACACAGGCTGCTCTGGAAGGCCCAGGAAGCTGTACATGGGGCGCTCTGGGAAGGGAGGAGGGAGCAAGGGAGGTGACTTTGCACTGTGTATAGACATTTTTATACCACATGGATAAATCACCTCTTAATTATATGAATAAATAAAGAACAACGAAAAGATGCAAGCAGGTATTGTGTGATTGAATTTGAGCACCTACTGTGTGCCAGGTACCCCCAAGTGTGCAACTCCATGGGCTTCTTATGTCCTGGAGGACTGGGTTCTGGGTGGGGAGCCCAGAGCCTCCGTTTGCCCCGCACCCCTGCCCTGGGACAGGAATTCGGACAGTGGCGCGACCCCACCCCACCCCCAACCAGAGTAGCTTCCAGAGGCCCCTGGGGCTGAGCTTTATCACTCACCCTCAGGAAATAAGGCCACAGGGAGATGCCACTTCACACCAGGACTGAGATTATAAAAAACACTCAAAAAACAAAATGGTAAGTGATGGCGAGGATGTCGAGCATTTGAAACCCGGCTGGTGGGAGTGCAAACTGGCGCAGCTACCGTGGAAAACAGTGTGGTGGTTTCTCAAAATGTTAAATACGGAACTACCGGATGACTCCAAAAGCCCGCTTCTGGGTATACATCCAAAGGAATTGAAAGCAGGTACTTGAAGAGACATTTACAGACCCACGTTCATGCAGCATGAACACAGTATCCAAAAAGGGCAAGTAACCCTGTGTCCATGGGTGGATGAATGGACAGACAAAACGTCCTCCATACACAGAATGGAGGATTATTCAGCCTTGGAAAGGAAGGACGTTCTGACACATGATACAACACTGAAGACATGCTCAGCGAAACGTCAGTCACGAAATCAGAAATACTGCACAACTCCACTTACACGAGGTTCCCAGAGGAGTCAGTCACAGAGGGTGGGTGCCAGGGGCAGGCGGAGGGGGGCTGGGGATGGGGGACAGTGTCCCATGGGGCAGAGCGTCACTTTGGGAAGATGAGATTTCAGGAGATGGATGGTGGTGGTAGCACAACTGCCTCTGAACTGGACACCTAAAAATGGTTAAAATGGTCAATTTAATATGTATTTTACCACAATTATTTTTAAAAAAAGGTCACTGGTGTCTGGTCGGGCCAGGGCCTCAGGGATGCTGGGAAGCAAAAGCAGGGCCTCCCGTCTGCAGTGGAGACAGAGGAACAGGTAGTTGGCGACAACAGGAGGGTCTGTACTGTGGGGAAAAGGGAGGACCAGTGACGCAGGAGCTCAGCAGGGGACCAGGCAAGGAAGACGCATAAGCTGGATCTTGAGGTCTGTGGTGAGGGAGAAAGGGTGCTCCTGGCAGAAGAACTAGCACAGACAAGTGGGGCAGTGTGAGCCCTCCTAAAAGGGTGGGGCAGGAGCGGTGTGTAGTGGCCTCTGTGGCTTTATTTACTGTGTGTTCCTTCTCTAGACTGTCAGTTCCATGTGGGCAGGGCCTGGCCTGGCCCGTGTAGTTACAGACCCACCAGGCCTGCACGCAGCCTGGTGTGCACTGGGGCCTGAAGGAATGAGTGAGTGGGCACGACCCCATGCTGAAGAGAGAGTCAGAACATCTGAAGTTCAGGCTGTTTCTGACGGCCACTGGCCCCTCTCCCCAAGCCTCCTATGTTTCAGCATAACTGAGAACTGACAAGAGGTCACCCTGCCACTGACTCCAGATGAGGTCACAGGCCCAGAGAGGGCAAGAGGCTGGCCCAGGGTCACACAGCAAGACAAGGGCAGAGCTGGAGTAGAGTATCCTTCACCGGCTCTGTGAGCTTCAGGGAGGGCTAGGGTCTCAGAGACCAAGGGGTAAGGGTAAGTGGAAGGAGAAGGAACAAAAGCCAGGGAGCAGGTGAGAGGGGTAGGAAAACGGGCTGCCCAATCCCCAGGCATTCAGGGGAAAGTCTTGGGCCTCAAGCTGAGGCTGGTGGGTACTTAGCACCCAGAAACAATGCCTCTTAGGCCCCCACTAGCAGTGGTCTCATCCACAGGTCCCAAGTGCTGCCAGACAAGGCACCCTCAGTGCTGAGAACGAGGGACTGAGCTACAGCCACATTCGAGCTCTAGGCAGAGCAGGCATGAGAGGAGGGGACAGACCGTGTCTTGGGACCTGCTCTGGGTCTGCCTGGCCACCCCAACCCTTCCATCTGTCCTCTGCTGTGCACCGGGCCCCTCCCCTGAGGGCAGAAAGCATAGGCTGGTGAAGAGGGGAATCTGGGGAGTAGGGCAGACCCTCCTCACAGGAGGGTGGCCAGGAGGGTGGCCAGACCTGCAGGAGACAAGCCACACTACTCCCCAGCTGGGTCCTGGCTAAGCTCTGCCTGTCACCTTTGCTCATGCGCTTCACCGGAAACCGCAGGGCCGTCTAGGCCACCCAGTACCAGCCGAGGCAGATCTGACTCAAGGGTGGAGTTCAGATGGGAGGTGCAGAGGCAAAAGGCCTTTCTCAGCCCAGGGTCCAGAGCTACCCTGTTGACCACGCCCTGGGGTATTCTCAGAGACACCCTGGCTCCCTTCACTGCCCTCAGCAGACCTGCAGGAGACAAGCCACACTCCTCCTCAACCACCCTGTAGGCAGCAAGCTCCTGCCGCCCTGTAGTTTTCCTGACTGTCTCGCGTGGGGTGTGGAGGTCTGAGGCCTTGGGAAGGGGACATTGTTGCTCTCCAAGGACACCTGTGCCCTGCTATGCACACGGGAGAAGGATGGTTGAGAGCCCTGCCCAGACTCTCCCCTCCAACTTCTCTCTGTGATACAACAATATAGCCATGGGCCCACCCTGCTCAGGACCCTCAATGGCTCCCCACGGCCCAGTGCCCCCAGGAAGAGCCTCCTCCTAGCACTCAGACAGTTGCTGCCTTGAGTACAGCCACAGCTCTCGTCTCCTCTCTCATTTCCCTCACACCTGGGCTCAGGCTAGACGCGATTACTTCCAGCAGACGCCTTCAATAGAGCAGAGCATTACAGCTGGGCTTTGGGGCTGGGCTGCCTGAGTTCAAGCCCAGCCTCTACCCCTCACTGGGTGTTGCCTGGTGCAACTCATTGGGTGGCTCGGTTGCACTGTATGAACAATGGGGATAATTAGCTCCACCTCCCACTACGAAGGTGAAATAAACTAATGCCTGGAAAATGCTGGGAAGCGAGGCTGGCCCTGTGCACGCCTGCAGTGCTCTTCCCTCACTGGCCACCTGGCAAACCCCATTCACAGTGTATGCCTGCTGCAATCTGTGGTGACCCTCCCCACCACTGGGTCATCTTTCTGTCCTGACCCTTGGCACTTTATATGGACACTGTCTGTCCAGGTGGGTCTCCCCATAGGCCTGAAGGCTCCCAGAAGGCATGAACTATTTCTTATTTGGCTTTGTGCCCTGCTGCTTGGGGCAGTGCCCACATAGGATCCATAATTCACTCATTCAACAAAGATTTACTGAACAATTACTAAATGCCCAGCACTTTTCTATGTGCTACAAATAGCAGTAACTAATGTCCCATCAACCCTTGTGCCCTGGTACTGCTAACATTCTAGTGGCAAAGGTGGACTCATCAACCAAGTTTAGAAACAGCCGTGGGCAGATAGGCAGGGAAAGGATAAGAGGATTCCAGGGTGGGATCTGCAAGCCAGACTTGGTTAGAGCAAAGCCTACCCTGAGAAAACAGGGCCACAGGAGCTCCAGGCAGAGCGAATGAGTGAATGAGGGAGTGTTCAAGGGGTGCAGGAGGCCACATTGCTTCAGCGCCACCCCCAGAAACTCTGTACTGTATTTCATACTCAGCGCAAATTTCCTTCGGCCCAACTTCCCATGTTCAGGTAGTAGGATGTGCTGTGCCCAGTAAGAGGGTGGTTAATTAATACACCATTAATTAAGCTGTCAGTACCTTAATGACCTCAGTTGTTAGCAAGTTTAATTAAGGAACTGATTCTTGGAGGCCTCATGATTTTCCCCCATTTCATTAATAATCTTCTCATGCTTTGTCACCCTGTATCCTGTTTACTGTGCCACCTCCATATATGACCTGCCCCCCTCTCAACAACAGAGTCCATAATACCATAACACCATCTTGGGACCAATGCCATGGGGTCTAGAAGGTGCAGGGGAAGAGAGTGGGGGATGGAGAGACAGGGAAGGGTTGGGGGGGATGCCAGCTGGGCTCCTCCTGGTCCTCCCATGAAAGATGACACCAGAGCAAGTCTGTTCAGGGCTGGCATGTGGCATCCTGGGGGAGAAATATCATTGCCAAGTGTGCAACAGGAGACAGTCCTGTGACCCCAGTTAAGTTCTCACCTTCTCTAGTCCAGTGCCTCCTCTGTAAGGTGGGGTCAGTGAGAATCGATAGGGCAGCCAGGCTGAGAAGGCTCTGAGGCCAGTGTGACTCAGACCTTCGCTGTGATGAGCCTGTGTTTGACTTTCAGCTGCCATGGAAGTCAGACATCTGGAGATACTCAACTCCCTGTCCCTTCTCCATACTGAGAGCCCTGGTAACAATGATGTTTGAGCAGTAGATGCTGGGAGAGCTTGAGTTGGGGACTGGCCCCACCCTGGCTCTGCATGAGGGTAAATGGTGACCAAACAAACACGCTTAACCAGTACCCTGGGCACCTTCAAGCAAGGCCTGCTCTACGTCCAACAATCTTTCCATAAGAGCAGGGCAATCAGCCTCTCCAGTCACTCCCTCCCTAGCCTCATTCTCACCTCTGGTGCCCATAGGTCTGGAGGCAGCGGCATGTGCAGGGATATCCTGGATGTCATGATGCCAGATGGTGAGAGCCCAAGAGCTGGAGAAGCATGAAAAGACCCACAGGAATGGGAGGCAGGGAGCCTGGAGCCCCGACAGGCCACTTCCTCACCAGCCCAGCCCCTCTCCCTGGTAAGTGGGCAAGACAAGTTTAGCCCATGGGTCGGTGAACCTGCCTGGAGTCATGTGTTAAATGTGAGTTCCTGAGCCCTAGAAGATCTGTACTGGTTTTGCAAGGCCATTGAAATCTGTATGGTAGCCGTTTCCCTGGCAATATGATGGGACAAGCTTGGCAGTGCGGCCATGGGCAGCAGCCGCGCCCGTGAACATCAGCCACTGCTGCGTGCTAAAACCACAGGGAGCATAACAAGACCCTGATGCTGGAGCTCCACCGCAAGCCCAGAACCAGAGCCTCCAGGCTGGGGCCCAGGGGTGGAGATATGTATGCATTTTTTAAAATATATATATATATATCTTTATTGATTTCAGAGAGAGGGAAAGAGAGAGAGAGAAACATCAATGATGAAAGAGTCATTGATCGGCTGCCTCCTGCACACCCCCGACTGGGGATCAAGCCGGTAACCCGGGCATGTGCCCTGACCGGGAATCAAACCATGATCTCCTGGATCCTAGGCCAACGCTCAACTGCTGAGCCACGCCTGGCCGGGCTATGTATGCATTTTTAATGGGCTTAGGAAACAAGTTGTAGAGGCTAAGGAAAGGACCTTTGGAACTCAGGACTGAGGAAGCTAATGGTAAGGTGCCTGGAGGGGGGGGGGCCCGGGAGGGGAGGGGCGGCACTGGCATACTCCCAGGAGGGAGAGACCCAGGTATCGACATTTTAAAAAATTCTCAAGTGAGTCTAGTATATAGCCCGGCAAAAAACCCCAACCCCAGCTAGTGCAATCCAAGCTTCTATGGGAATTTTGCTGAGTCGCAGTTTGCTCATCTCTAAAATGGAAGTCTTAGTGTCTGCCCAGTGATCCCTGTTCTAAGGATCCCATCACTGAGCATCAGAGGCTGGGCACTGGGCCGAGTGCACTCTTTGATCGATCGTCACATTTCACCCTAACGACATCTCCCCTCCCCCAGGGTTTGACAATCCCCAAGTTCGAGATTTCTCTAACATTGGCTCCTGGGCCCAGGCAGGAAGAAGAAAGCAACTTCGGGAGGACCTGTACCCGAAGACAGTGGCAGAAATCCCACACTGTGTAAGGATTCATTATTTGTTTCCAAAAATACTGCCAGGGTTTTGTCACAGGGAGTGAGAACTCTAGCATATTCTATTCACATCAAACCAGCCTGTGGGTTTTTCCACTAAAAGAGCAGATGAACATCACAGTAAACCATAGACACAGGCCACCTCCATCACCCGATGCATTCCTCAATGCTCCATCAATGAGAGAGCATCCCCTCAATGGAGGGGAGTGCGTGCTGCCTAATTAGGGGCTCCACAGGGGGCTGTGGGGGTCATGGTGCAGGGGGCTGTGAGGTCTTGGAGTGGCCGCCCACACGTACCCCTACATATTACTCCAGGCCTCCCCTTCCTCCTCCTGGGGACGAATCCCAGCCCAAGAGGACCCAACTCTGCTCTAAATGACGAGGTGTGAGGTCACTGAACAGCCCCCACATGGCCCAGCAGAGGTCAAGTGCCTAGGGCTGGTGGAGATGTGGAGCTGGGCCTCAATCCCTATGGCTTTGGGTCCCAGAACACAGGTCCTGCAAGGCCAGAAACCAAAGGTTGCTCACCCTAGAAGAGCGCAGTGCAGAGCCCCAGAGCTCCTAGGGAAGCTGGCGTTCTAATCCCGATGTCCCAGGGAAGCCTGCTTACCAGGCAAGGGCTTCGGTTTCCATAAATACCCAGGCCCATGATGTCACCACTGCCATCACCTCCTAGAGACTTTAACTGCCTTTGCCGCTGGCATTAGGTCCAACATACAGGCACTGTGCCACTGGCCATAGAACACAGGGGAGGCACAGGGGGACAGCCTGCCCCTGCTCATGACAGTGGGATGGACCTTCACTGTCGTGGAGGACCACATCCCGTCCCACCCCACCCTTCCTGCCAACCTCCTATCGGGCATGGCTGAAGTGCCAGTCATGCATGCGCTGGGCACAAAGGCTTTTTCCAAACAGACACCCTGAGGTCTAAACCAAACGCCAAGCTGGCAGCGGTGGGCCTGGGGACGCTGTATGTCAGTTTGGGGAGAGGGGCTACCAGGCCTGAGACAGGGAATTTCACGGCCGACGGCGACCCAGCAGCCGTCTCCCGCGGGCAGCACGGGCGCCGCCGCAGGGGGCAGCCGCGGGGCATCTCCGCGGGCGGGGCGCCCTCTGCGAGGCACCTGCCCCCACGAGCCCGTCCCTGCAGCCCCGCTCAGGGGTCCCCCGGCCTCCGCCCAAAGCTCCCCGCGTCCGTCCGCGCAGACACTCACCAACGGCGTCCTCTGCACGCCATCCCGCCGCAGCCGCCCGCGCCCTCGCGGCGGGGGGGGGGGGCCGCGCGGGGCGTCGCGGCCGGGCTCCTGGCGGGCGGGCGGGGGCGTCGGCCTCGCCCGACCGGCCCGGGCGTCCTCCCTCCCGCACCTCCGGGCGGGCGCGGGCAGGGGCGCGCTCGCGCCGGGCTCCTGCGTCTGCGCGGGGCCTGCTCCGGCGGCGCGGGGCGGGGCGGGGCGGGGCGGCGCGGGGGGCCTCCCGCAGCGCTCGGGGCGCCGAGTGCGGCCCCGCTGGACCAATCGCCGAGGCGCTCGTCGCCACGGCAACTGCGGCGTCGGGCCGGCCGCCCGGGGCGCCGTGGCCGCGCAGTCGCCCCCCCGCACTCCCCCCCGTCCCCCGGCGCGCGCTGCCGCCCGAGGACCCCGCGGCCGGCCAGCCCTGCCGGGAGCCTTGACTTACGCTCCTTTAAAATGGGGCCCTAACAGCCCTGCCGCAGAGCTGGGGGGGGGGGGTCCCGCTCCGGCTGCACCCCTGTTGCCACGACGCCCGTCCGGGCGCGAGGGTTCCCGGTCCAGCCGCGGTGCCCTTTCACTCGCTCGCTGACTCGTTCCTTCTGCAGCCCCCAGGAGTGCCTCCCACACTCGGGGCACTGCTTTGGGCCTGGCGGCAAAGCGGTGAGTAGGGCAAAGCATCTGCCTTCTCAGTCCACACTCTAAGGGAGACACAGGAGACCAACATGGAGTCAATCTATAATTGCGTGGTCATGAGGACCACGAATAGAGGAAGGGCGAGAAGGGGCTCTGACCCCCAGGAAGGCACCTGCTGCAGGGGAGGCGTCTCTGGGGGACGTGGGCTGAGACCCCGAGAACAAACCCTTTTGGGGAGCGCATCGCAGACTGGAGAGAGCTGGTGTCAAGGCCCCGAGGCTCCCCGAGGAGGGTGCGGTGGGTGGGTGGACCCGCTGAGTCTCCCCGAGGAGGGTGCGGTGGGTGGGTGGACCCGCTGAGTCTCCCCGAGGAGGGTGCGGTGGGTGGGTGGACCCGCTGAGTCTCCCCGAGGAGGGTGCGGTGGGTGGACCAGGGCCGGGAAGAGGCCGCGCCGTCCCCTCCTCCCAGATCCGCTTCTTTCCTAGTAGACCTCTCTCTCCTCGCATCGGGCTGATTAGAGTTTGGTCCCTCACTCATAAACCAGGAATTCTGCACCCATCTCAGACACAGGTAATTCTCACAGGACAGCCTCGGCAAGTACTTCACAGAGGAGGGAACAAAAACCAGGGGTCGGCCACTGGGCCAAGGTCACAGCTGGGGGTGGTGCCCCAGGGCAGTCTGGCTCCAGAGTCTGGGCTCTTAAATGCCCGCAAAGCTTTGTCATGGGGAAGTTACCTGAGAGAACGGGATGAATGCCCGGCCCCTGGTTGGCCACTCGGGAGAGCCATTCCATTCTTTCTCCCCATCCCTCTGGACTCTCAGACCCACTGAATCTAGAGGAGGGAGGGAGGCTGCATCCTTGAGTTGTGTTCCTTTCTTTACCGCGGAGGCAGCCGCGAGCAGCAGAAGGGGGGCTGGGCCCAGGTGCCGGCTCCGTGCCCGCAGCGCCGGGGGAAAGCCCGCAGCAGCACCGCGGCCGCGGGACCCCCCCCCTCACCCTCCTGAGGCGAACCTTTAAATGAGCAGTTTTCCTACAGCATGGACTTCTGTCCAGCGAAGGATGCCGCCTCGCAAGTGGGCTTGACATGTTGCACAGCCCACTCCACCTCTCTCCTCACTGGAGTGGTACAAGGTTTTAATAACTGCAAAAATAACCACACCCACAAGGGCTTCACAAGGCTGGCTCAGTTTCTGACTCCTCACCCACCACTCCCCTTCCGAGAGGTTTCACTCTGTGCAGCGGTGGAGCCAAGACCTGAAGACTTGAACCCCCATCCCTGCGACTCCCAAGCCTGGACCCTAACAACTCCTCTCACAACCTCCTCAAAGCAGGGATGATTTTATCAAGTTTGTTTTCCAGAGGAGGAAACTGAGGCTCAGAGCAAAGCGGGCCACCCCCGTTGCACATCCCTCCCCAGGTTCCCCTCTTGCTGCGGAGAACCTCCCGGGGACGATGACACCGTCCGCACATCGCTGCATTTTGGTAGTTCTTCCTTATAAGCTCACGTGTATCTTTCTTGTACATTATGCTGTTATTTCAAAATAAGGCAAAGGGCAAAGACCTGGCATTCAGAAACAAATGCCAAGAGTGTAGGTATTTCAAGGCACCTGGACAGTGTTTGCAGCACACCTGGGGCTGCTTTGACTTCTGACATTGAGTGTCCAGCACAGGGTCAGGCATAAGGGAGGCTCCAAAAATTGTAGGGCTAAGATGCTAACTCTGGATCAGGCTTATCCCTTCAGGAAGTGAAGGAGGTCAGAGAGAGGCTCAGCACAGGGGAGTAGCCCACATATGCTAGGTGCATTCCTGCGCCTCACCTGCATCACATCAAGACCTCACCGTCACCTTCCGAGGGTCGGGTTGCTGGCCCAGCCCTATGACGTGAAGCCTGAGGTCATGAGAGGGTCCTAGGGCACACAGCCAGCAAGTGATGTTACAGGACTTTGGATTAAACAGTGAGATTTTCCCAACTGTAACCAGATGCCTGAGGTAGGTAGGGAGTGGCAGCTAGCCTTTCAGGGTTGTAGCTGCAGGTGTACCCACCCACCCACCTCTGCAGGCCTGGAGCTGGGCACAGTGGGAATCAGTGTTGGCACAGTCTTTCACCCCAACAGTCAGTCACTCTCAAGATTGCCCTGGAAGTGCCGACGCTCACCCCTGCCCCTACATCATCACTGTGGACTCCTGAAAGCAGCTGCCAAAGGGTGGGTGAAGAACCACCCCACATCATAGATTCCCCTCCAGACAGGAAAATTCCAGCCTGCAGGCTGACGGGCACAGTCATGCAGAGAGCCTCATTCATGCAGCATGCAGCCACAGGAAGGTCCCTGGCCCACCTGTCCTCACATGAGAGGAGCTCAGCGCCCTTGGGGTGGAGGATGGGTGGAGAGCGCTGCAGCGCCAGTCGTGGACCTCCCGTCTATGGCCAAGGAGCCCAAGGACTGAGCATCTCCCCAGAGGGTGGAACGGAGCCCAAACTTGCTCCTCAGGTTGCTGGCAATTCTAACTGTGGAAATACAGACAATCGATATTCTGACTCTTCAAATCTCAGAGTCAAATCCTTCAAGTCCTGAATTTTCCCCTTTTTGCTTAAGCTTTACATTTTAAAGAAACAAATCTTAATTGCACAAATAACATTAAAATCTCTTTTCCATAACCAAAGTCCCTTTTTGACCACTCCCCTCAATCTTACTCCACTCCCATCTGTTTGAAGCACATCCTTCCAGAACTTTTCCTGGGAACTTAGCTATGTATATGTGCTTATTGAAAATAGAAAGTGTTACCCCGGCCCTGAAAAAAGGTATCATATTAAGTGATGAAACTAAGCAAAAATCGAATACAGTGACTTCTGATCTACCCCACTCACTGCCAGTTATAAGACTGTCAATCTGATAGGGCCTCACTACCACCTCTGTTCTGTCCCCTCCCCCTTCCCTTCTCACACACCCACAGTGAATTGGTTCCCATAGAGAACTTCCCTGTGCCGGTTTAAGTGTAGATAGGTATCCACAAACTGCACGAACGCTTCATATGTTTTTAAACTTTACATAAATGATTCACACTGCATGCCATTTTCTGCCAGTCTCTTTCCCCACTCATCATTACGCTTCGGACACTGAATCATGAAATAGCTAAACCACAGACTTCTAATCATAGGTGTGGGCTCGAAACAGCCTTCCACCCCCACACCTGCTGCTCATGTGCTGGCAGCCGAAGAAGGGAACAGGTGTGGGCTCTGGAAGCCTGGTACACATTCCCTCCCAGATGCCTGGCCCCTGTCCTTGGGGAAAAGACCAGACCCTGGCCCCAGGGCAGCTAAGCTGAAATGCAGCGGCTGCCGCTTTCCCGCACTGTCTTGGAGCCCTGACTGGTAGAAGTCTGCCAGCTCCAGTGCTGGCATAAGTGCCTGCTCTCCTGTCACTGTGCCAGGCTTGCTGAGGCCCATGAGAAGTGGGGGAGCCACAGCCCACCTTGCATTTCGGTTGCTGGCCGAGGGAGGAGGCGGGAGGAGTGAGTGCAGTGCTGCTCGGTATGTCTGCTTCTGCAGGACGGGGACTCTGCCTCCCGCTCAGCCAGTGGGCAAGAACCAGCAGGAGCAGAGGGAGCCGTCCCAGCCCTTCTGAGCCCTTGGCACGGTCCCTGTGAGATGGAGGGTGGGTGTGAACGTGTCAGTGGTGGTCCTGAAGCCTATGTGGGGTATGATTGGGCAGGATGGACCGGTCACAGGCACTAAGCTACAGACAACGGGTCTGAGTGTACCCTCCGGTCGTGGGATCCCTCCCCTACCCGATAGGTGCTGTATATCCCCTCACACCCCCCCACCCCTCCCCCAAGCCCCTGCACCTTCTCGGCAGGCAGTGTAGCCTGGTGGTCAAGACAGAGCGCTGCCTCTTCTGCCACCTTGGTGACCTCGGGCAGGAAATCCGACTGCGGCCACCACCAAAGGTGTTAGCTAGTGTGGTTTTTGCTGTTTTACAGCCAGGCTGACCTAGAGAGTTCACAGAACTGAAATCCTCTGGCACTGGGTGAGGCAGCCTGGCCTAATGCTCCCCACCCACACCACCAGCTCTGAGCTGACATGAAAGTGGGCATGCCCCCCAAACCCCATGTTCTGTACCAACCTCACAGCAGCTCCCAGGTCTCACCCTGCTGTGTTAATATCTTCCTAATACTTTTCTTTAAATCTAAAATAATTTTTACTTAAAAGTTAAACTGTCATTATAATAAACCCGTACTTGACAGGCTACTTATTTCCCTCAGACAATCAACATTCAAATGCATGTAGTCATGGAAAAAACTGCTCACCTGAGGCCTTCCCGGGCCCCCAGGGTCATGCCCCAGCCTGGGAAGTCCCATGTTGACACTGGGGATGCCGGGCAGGGTGGGCACAGGGCAGCATCAGTTCAGATGGCAGGATGGCCCTGCTCCTGGGTGGGGTCAAAGTGGACCAGTGAGGTGGCAGTGCCCGAGGAGGTCATAGGGCTGCTCCTGGTCACTGGGCTGGTAGCTGCCCCTTTCTCTCCCTGAAAATGCCCCCACCCTTCTCAGCTGGAGGGTTGTGTGTGTGTGTATGTACATGTGTCTGTGTGTATGCATGTGTGCGCATGCGTGTCTGTGCGCACATGCACGTGTCTGCATGTGTGTTGTCTTTGGTGATCTGCTTTGCTCCTTGGGAAGAGGGTGAAGAGGCTTCTGAGATCTGTAGGAAGAGGGCAGCCCTGCCCCACTGCCACCTACGTCATCCTGAGGGCTGGCCTGCAGGACTGTCTCCTCCGGGTCTTCACAGGGATCTACAAAGCTGGGTTTGGGCTCTGTGTGTGTAGTTGAGGACCAGCTAGTGTAGTCCATTCACTGCCCAGCCCCCAGTCCCCAGGGCCATGAGTGTCCCCTAACCGCAAAGCAGCACTAATTCTCCACCTGCTCTTCCTTCGTCCATCCAAGGCTGACAGTGCTTGCTTTGAGCCCGGCCCAGCCCAGGCAGCGGAGGTGCAAAGGTGAGAAAAAGCCATGCCCCTGCCTGGAAGAAGGAACCCTCTGTCTCAAGGCCTTTAGTGGGCAGCCAGCACTTCCCACCCAGCCACCTGCTCCTGGCATTCACCTCTGCTCCTCTCAGCGCCTGGGGCTTGGGTAGGGCGACTCTACTCCCATCCCAGGACCAGGTATGGGACTCAAGTTGGGTCTGTGAGAGGCAGGCACAGACTTCACCGGCATTGTGGGGAGAGAGAACCTCTCAACTTGAACTTGAGCTAAAGCTGCAAAATATGAGCAGGTTCTTTACACAAGACCCCTTGAGAAGGAAGCTGATTCAGGAGGACACCAGACTGAGAGCAGAAGAGAGACGGGTCCTAGTGTCCATCCTCACAGCCCCCGACTTGGCCATGCCTGGAAGTTTAAGGTCCTGTGCACTGAAGATCCTACTCACTTAGGCCAGTTTGAAGTGGGCTCTCTGTCACTTGTAACCCAAAGTCCTAACACATGTGTCCCATAATAGTTATGATTCCTTTTGTTTTTTAAATGTATCTTTATTGATTTCAGAGAGAGGAAAGGAGAGGGAGAGAGAAATAGAAACATCAATGATGAGAGAGTCATTGATCGGCTGCCTCCTGCACGCCCCTGACTGGGGATCAAGCCCACAACCCGGGCATGTGCCCTGACTGGGGATCAAAACCCGATCGCCTGGATCCTAGGTTGACACTCAACCGCTGAGCCAGGCCTGGCCAATATTTATGATTCTGAGTGACGATTATAATACTGAGCAACTGCCAAGAGAAGTGTACACGGAGTACTATGTGAGTATGATGGAAGGAGGGCAAGGCCTTTGGAGAAAAGGAACATAGGAAGGAAGCATGGAAGTTTCCTGGGGGACAGGATGTTGAGGCTGAGTCTTAAAGAATGAATAGAAGCTTGTCAGGAAGACAAAGCATGGAAAGGCATTACTTGCAGATGGAACAGCATGTGCAAAAGCTTGGAGGTGAAGAGCAAAGAGTAGAGGCTCAACCTACTGAGGGACTTGGGCTTCATTGTGAGGGTCATGGGGACCCCACAAAGGGGCGCATGTAATTAAACATGTGATTAAACAGATCCTGTCCTGGAGGATGGTTGGTGTGGGGGAGAAATTAGAGGCCAGGACATTATCTCTGAAGGGAGGTGGAGCAGGAGACTGGAATACAGCATGGGAGGGTGACAAAAGGTGTTTTGGGGAGAACTGTGGGTAAGGTATGAGGAAGAGGCAGGGATGAGGTCAGCACCCAGGTTTCTGGCCTGAGCATTGGGTGAACAGTGGCTCCATTTACCTACATGGGAACACAGGAGAGGTGCACAGTGGAAGGAGAGATAACTCCTCTCCTTTTGGATGTGATGAGGTGCAGTTCCTGGGGGACATGGAGGGGGAGTGTCCAGGAGGCTACAAGGGTCTGGCTGGAGGCTCAGCTCTGGGAGAGAGGAGAGGGAGAGGGCAAGGGGTGTAAAGGAAGGTCAGGCAAAGCCCTGGGGATGCAGACATTTGAGGGAAGAAGAAAAAGCCAGCAAAGAAGGCGGAGAAACCCAGTAACCCTGGGCCCATAGCTGCAAACTCCCACACCTTCCCCAGCACAGCCCTGGGCCGCGTGAATGCGCTGGGACAGCCACCTGCCTGTCCTGCCACATTGAACCAGCCCCTGCTCTGTTCCCTGAGGATCTAAGAAAACTCAAGAAAGACATTTCTTAGCAAAAAAGAATCCAAAACAAGCTCTAAGTGTTATTCTCAAAGATGTTTGTCACAGTGTTATTTACAATAATTACAAATAAACTAAAACCCCAAACAACTATCAGGGTAAATGTCCAGGAGCGGGAGCTGGTTGTGAAGACATGGTGACAGCATGTGTGGGGGCAGCCTGCAGGCTTGAGAGAGGGTGTGCACAGCAAATATGCTGAGAATTGTTAGTGAAAGAAAATGCAGGTCATCAAAGTGTAGACTCAGCATGAAGCAGCAACTAGGAGAAGCCGGGTGCAGCTACCGGGCACTGGGCTACAGGGCACTGGGCTGCAGCCCTGAGTGAGTCTTTACTGGTGCAGGGCCAGAGAAGGTGTCGTCATTATCAAAGTGAGACCTTCCCACGGTCTCTGCAGTGACCCACAGGCCCACTTCGGCCACACCTGTCCCCTGACCCTCTCCCCCTTGCTCACCCTGCCCCAACACAATGACCTCTTCCTTCCTCCAGCCTGCCAGGCCCTCTCCTGCCCCAGGGCCTTTCCATGTGCTGTGCTTTTTGCCCAGGGGGATATTCAAAATATTTAAGAACAGGCACTGACCCTGACCACTCAGAAACACCTTCCTGTCAAGCTTCAGAGCTGGAGACTAGGCTGGGAACACCAGGAGCAGGGCTGACCTTGGGGACCCAGTCTCTGAGGTCTCCTCTCACCCCCACCTCCAGGGGCTGTGCTTTTCCCTGTCAGTCACCTGCTCATGCTCACCCTGGGACAGGATTTGGGAAATGGCTCTTCTCTGGGACAGCCAGGGCTGGTCTGCCTAGGCTGGAGGGCTGGGGTCCCAAGTCACCTGGCCGAGAAAGACACAGCCCCCTCCAGTCCCTTGAGGGCAGTTGCTGGGCTGGGGTGGACAGGCTGGGGCCACAGCAGGACTCTGTCCTCAGACCTCAGCCTAGGCCTCAACCCATCGTTCACCTGCTGTGTGATCTTCAGTAAGTAACAGCCCATCTCTGAGCCACAGTTCCTACCCTGGAAAATGGGAAAAGCAGGGTCCTCACGGACAGGAGACAAAAGGAGGCCCCCTCTGTGCAGGGATGCCCTGCATCGGCACCCGGGCCTTGAAAGGCTTGCTCCTGTGCTCATGCCAGTGCAGCCTGGCAAGGGTCTAGGAGAAGCTGGGCACACAAAGACAGTCCAGGGTTAGGGACCAGGGGGGTCTTCTTCCTGGAAGGGCCAGGGTCTTTCTCCACCTTCGTTGGGGTTGTCGCCTGTTAACACTGTGGCATATCATGCACAAATGCAAATCAGATCCATCCCTCTCTGGCCCCCGCAGCATTCAAAATAAAATCAACATGTCTGGATTGGCATCAGGCTCTGCTACCCCGTTCACAAGCTGACAATCATCCCTTCACTCACTCCACGGCATGTTGTCCTTATGCCTACCTCAGGGCCTTGGCACATGCTGTTTCCTCTCAGAACACCCTTCTCCCAGCTCTCTGCGGGACTTATTCTTTCAGGTCTCAGCATAGAGTTCAGCTCCTGGGGAGGTATTTCCTGAGCACCCTCAGTGAAATGCTGGCCCTTTCCCCAGGAGCCCATCTATTTCACCAGAGCATTTTAAACCATCCTGCTTAGCTGGGTCTTTTCAACATCTGTCTTACCCTCACAGAATGTTGGGTCCACAAGGGCAGGGCCACCACCTGTCTTGGTCATCACAGCTTCCCACAGTATGCTGATGGGCCCTGGCAAGCAGCAGGTGTCTAAACGGAACATGGTAACAGTTGTGCAGCTCAATGAATATATAAAAATTGTATGTTTTTAAAAAATCATATTTTTAAATTATGTATTCTATTTTTTGGTTTGTTCCCCCCATTACTATGTTAGCTCCATGAAGATAAGAATTCTTGCCCGGCCGGGTGTGGCTCAGCGGGTTGAGCATCAGCCTAGGATCCAGGGGATCAGGGTTCGATTCCCAGTCGGGAGACATGCCCGGGTTGCGGGTTCGATCCCCAGTCGGGGGCGTGCAGGAGGCAATCGATCAATGACTCTCTCATCATTGATGTTTCTCTCTCTCTCTCCCTCTCCTTCCCTCTCTCTGAAATCAATAAAGATATAAAAATTAAAAATAAAACAAATAAAATTAGATTAAAAAAAAAGAATTCTTATCAGTTTTGTTGATGGCTATATTCCCAGTGTTTGGGACATAGTAGGTGCTCAATAAAACGTTGAATGACTGGAATTTGAGTACAAGGTCCATCTCCACAGTGAGTCCCACTGCTAGGCACACCCCTTCCCGTGTCCATATCTGCCTTCCCTGAGGGCTGCGAGCCCCCCCACAGTATATGCCTATGAGGTCTAGAAGGTGAGGACGCCACAGGCCTCTTGCAAGGGTAGATCCTGGCATGGACCGCAGGTACTCCTCCTCAGGCCCACTGCGTCTGTTCCAGGCCACAGCCTGGCGTACCTTCACTCGACACACATTTACTGGGTGCCTGTGTGTGCCATGTCCTCTGCTGGGCATGCGGGGGACACACAAAGGAACCTTATATCCTGTGACTGGTACAGTCCTGGTAGAGATCTCCAATTGGAACCCCAGGTCCCAGGAGGCCCGTAGCCCCCAAGGCCTGGCCAGGGACACCGAAGCAAGGAAAGGCTAAGACTGGACCCCGTGTCCACAGGCACATGGCTGCCTTGACCAAGATCCTCGGTGGTAGGAGCAGCATGTGGGGACCTCATTGTCCTTCCCTGCTCATGGCTGATTCCTGTCCTCAGATGCTTCACTCTGTGCCTAATTCCTATTGCCGTCCTCCACACCGGTTTTGCTATTAGATTTAGCTGAGGGAGGGTAACAGGGAAATGAGCCTGCAGGAGGAGAAAAACGGACCGCTCTCCTGGCTGAGTGTGTGACCCAGTGAGGACCTCAGGGGGTCCCGCCTACCCACCGCAGGCAGGGGCCAAAAACTGTTTTTTAAATGAGCTTTGGGTGTTTGCTCCAGGGAAGCTGAGGGATTACTTGACGCAGTTATTTTTCCTATTTACATTCTTTAAAATGCGCTTTTTTGTGCATTTTCAGGACTCAAAAGCAAAAAATGTGCAAGGTTTATAGCGAAAAGTGTGGGCCTCACCTCTAGTCCTACCGTCTCAGCTCCGCGGCTCTGCCTGCGAAGGCGACGGTCCTCTGCTGACCGTGTAGCGCAGGGACGGGCTTCTGTTTTCGAAAACAAGCAAATACGGGGCGAAGAACCTGAACAGAGCCCCCCGAGAAGACACACAAACGCAAATGAGTGCGGGGACCGGCGCCCCACCTCGCGCGTCACCAGGGAAACGCACGTCCGACCTCAGGCAGAGCCCGCTTCCCGCCCCAGCGCCGCGGAGTCGGAACTGGAGGCAAGAGAGCCGCGGGGACGCTCACGCACAGCCGCGGGGACGCGCACGCACAGCCGCGGGGACGCTCACGCAAGCCGCGGGGACGCCCACGCACAGCCGCGGGACGCTCACGCACAGCCGCGGGGACGCCCACGCACAGCCGCGGGACGCCCACGCACAGCCGCGGGGACGCGCACGCACAGCCGCGGGGACGCCCACGCACAGCCGCGGGACGCCCACGCACAGCCGCGGGGACGCCCACGCACAGCCGCGGGACGCCCACGCACAGCCGCGGGGATGCGCACGCACAGCCGCGGGACGCCCACGCACAGCCGCGGGGACGCGCACGCACAGCCGCGGGGACGCTCACGCAAGCCGCGGGGACGCTCACGCACAGCCGCGGGACGCCCACGCACAGCCGCGGGACGCCCACGCACAGCCGCGGGGACGCTCACGCAAGCCGCGGGGACGCTCACGCACAGCCGCGGGACGCCCACGCACAGCCGCGGGGACGCCCACGCACAGCCGGCGGGCGGGGACCAGCGCGGACACTTCGCGGAGCGGGCCTGTGCGACCAGCACCGCCTCGCCCAGGTAGACGCCCGGGGACCTGGGACCTTACACCCGCGCGAAAGCCTGTCTTGCGTGTTCACAGCAGCGTGACTGTTGATGGTCAAAAAGGGGAAACACCCACATGCCCGCCAACGATGCCCGGATGAAGGGAGCGCGGCCCGCGCCACGGGGAGTGCAGTCCGGCAGCCAGGAGCGCGGGCTGGCGGCCCCGCACGTGCGCCCTGGGAGCCTGAGGGCGCCGATGCCCGCAGCCGCAGGCCGCAGGCGGAGCCCGGCTGCGAGCGGCGCCCAGCGGGCACGTCCACAGCGGGCACGGAGCCGCGGTCGCCGAGGGCGGGGGCGGTTGCTAGCGCGCGGGGCGTCCTTTCCGATTGCTGAAGCGTCACGGCTCCATTGTGGTTACGGTCCCCCAACGCTCCCAATGCACTGAAAACCGCCCAGCGCCGCGCCCCGCGGTGGAAGGCCGTGCTGCGTGACCCGCACCTCCCGCTGTTAACAAGGCGCAGGCGATCATCCCTCCCCCGGGCTCCTGCCCGACTGCTCGTCTCAGCGCCGGCCTCCTCTCCCAGACGCTGTGCCCCCCACAGTTCCCCCACCTTTCTCTGCCCCTCACGCTCAAGCTGTTGTCTTCAAAGCACCTGTCACTCCCCAAAAACATCTTATTTGTTTGCTGATTCTCCGTCTTCTCTATTAAAGAATAGACTCCATGAGGGCAGGGGATTCTGTTTTATTTACCAATGTAATCTCAAGGCTCAGGAGTACGCCTGAAAAATAGTAGGTACTTTAAAAGATATTTGATGAACAAAAGAATGAACCAGTGCACGAATCTGCTTACATGACAGATAAAGTCACTGGGCTTTCTTCTGAAGTAAGTGGCCCCCTTGCTCTCCCAGCAGGCCTGCTGACCTCTCCTCAGCAGCACTGCAGAAACGGGCTGGGGCACAGGAGGCCCGGGGAGCCCATGCTCCTGGCAGTGCTGCAGCCTCACCCAGCGCCTGTCACCCATCACTTGCTCTCCATTCACACCCTGCCACTCCCAACACCAGGCCCACTTTCAGCCTCCTTTCAGCTTCAGAGAAACCAAGAGGTACCTGTGGCCTTGACATAATCACGGAGACATAGGCGCAGTCAGGTCGCAGGGATCTTCCTGAGAAAGCCACATCCTGGGGGGGCCTCGACTGGGCCTACCTCCCACCGGGTCTCTCTGGTCGGGGGCTCCCATACGGAAGACTGACAGGCAGCTTGGGTGAGCTAGGCTGGGTGGGGCCTAGAGGCACTGGAACAACCCAGCCTGGAGCAGGACAACTGTGTGTGTGTGCGCGCGCGTGTGCGTGTGTGTGCGTGTGTGTGCGTGTGTGTGCGCGCGTGCGTGTGCGCGTGTGTGTGTGCGTGTGTGTGCGCGTGTGTGTGTGCGTGTGTGTGCGCGCGTGCGTGTGCGCGCGTGTGTGTGCGTGTGTGTGCGCGCGTG
The DNA here is from genome assembly GCF_964146895.1 of Miniopterus schreibersii. NCBI lineage: Eukaryota > Metazoa > Chordata > Mammalia > Chiroptera > Miniopteridae > Miniopterus > Miniopterus schreibersii. The sequence continues at coordinate 90,339,187 of NC_138106.1, read as the reverse complement.
TGTGTGCGCGTGTGTGTGCGTGCGTGCGCGTGTGTGTGTGCGCGTGTGTGTGCGTGTGCGCGCGTGTGTGTGCGCGCGTGTGTGTGTGCGCGTGTGTGTGCGTGTGTGTGCGCGCGGGGGTCGGTGCCCCTAGGCCCTGCAGGCAGGCCTGAGACCCAGACGGCAGAGCTGAGACCAGGAGAAAGCCAAGTGCAACTCCTCTGGGGCCAAGCTGGTTTGTGCTGTGGGAAGCGGACTGCCCCCAAAGGAGGCCAGCGTCCTCTCCCTAGAGCTAGGCACACCAGGATCTGTCAGGGGCGAGAGAACAAGACCCTGGGAGTCGCTGCCGCCCCGAGGACCTCGGGTCCCTGGGATGTTCCCTTCGGTTCTCAGGGAATTCTGGGATTGGTCCAGCCAAATGTCACTGTATGTAATACTTAGATATCCCAGCAGAGGGCAGTGCTTGGTTGCCACAAAGTCCTGCAAGGTTGCCCCAAAAACCCCAAACCCCTGGTTCTCAAGGGGCTCAATGGACCCTTTTCCCTTCTAGCCCTGCAGGTGAGACCACACCCTCCATGCCCATGCTCAGGCCTTATTCCTTGGCTGCAATGCCCTGCCCCAGTCTCTGTCTCTGACAGCCAATTCCTTCTGTTCCTTCATGCTCCTGAGAGCCACCGGCACCTGTGTGCCCCCAGCCCCCACTTGTGAGTAGAACACTGTCTTCAGGCCCTGCACACTCTGTCCCAGCCACCTCTCTTCGCTCACCTCCCAACACGTGGCCCCTCTCCCTCAGCTCCACCCATGCTATCCTTTTTACCTAACAGTGAACGTCAAGCCTCAGGGCCTTTGCACTTGTTCCCTCTGCTTGGAACACCCTTCCCAATCCCACAGCTGACTCCTTCCATCATTGAATTCTTAGCTCAAATGTCATGTGCTCAGAGGACCTCCCTGAACACCCAGGCACTGTCCTTCCCAGTCATCAGGATCTGTCGTTGGATCAGATCTTTTTGGTAGCATGTTAGTTCCCAGGATTATTTTACCCCATCCAGGTCCCAGTCACCCCTCCATGGCCCACCCAGGTCCTAACTCCTACTGTGTCCTCAGCAGCCTCTCTTAGACCCTGGAAAAGTGGGCTGCACCTGTTTAGCTGCTCTAGCTCACTCTGAGGACACTTAACTAAGCATTTATCGATTTCCATTTGTCTCTTTTTCTTATGTATGTTTCCCCACACACTTAGAGGCCTGTCTCCCATGTACATCCCTGTATAGGCCAGGTCCAGCCCTTCCTGTGCTTGGGAGGCCCCACCTCCAGTTTCACCCCAGGGGCCCCATGTTCCGGGTAACCCCACTGGACGCCATCCCCGAGGAGGCCACTGGTCCACCCAAAATCTCAGCTTCCACAGGGAGTGATGCCTCAGAATGGGGACTGCCCTGTGCCCTGGGGAACAGCCTCACCCTGGCCCTGAGGGCCCTCTTATGTGGGGCACAGGGCAGTGCCGACTCTGCATGGAGGTCTGCCGTGAGGAGGTGTCAGCAGAGGAACAACCTGGCCCACTGATGGGGTCGAGGGCAAGCTGTGGCAGCCTGCTGCTTCTCCTCAGGCCCATGGGAGAGAGGCAGGCGCTGAGGACAGAGAAGCTAGGGGCCCACCCATGCATGGCCACACTGCTGGACAGGCCGACTGGCTCCAGCAACCACAGGGTCCAGGTTCTCTCAGTGAGTACTGCACCTGATAAGCTCTGTGGCCTGGGGTAGGGAGTACGACCTCTCTGAGCCTCTGCTGGAAATTCGGGGAGGGTGGGAGAGCTGAGTTCAGTCCTTAGCTCCCAGGTGGGGGATGCACTCAGAAGGTACAAGAACACACTCAGTGATATACAGTCACACTCTGGGAAGCAGTGGGCCCGGCACACAGCAGGGGCTGGGAAGAGCACTGCCGCTGCTGCTTTACGATGCTGGAGGCTAAAATGGATAGCCCTGTCCCCGTCCCTGTCCCCGTCCCTGTCCCCGTCCCTGTCCCCGTCCCTGTCCCTGTCCCTGGGGAGCCCGGGCACTCCCTGCCTGCCCAGAGGCTCAGCCCAGCCCAGTGTGGCCCCACCCTTCCTGAAGCACCCCCCCCCAGTCCCCATTGTGTGGTTCCCAACCACCAGCAAAAGCATTGAAGGGGAGCGTGTGAGAATGGGACCTCCTTGGGCTCAGTCCAGAGCCACTGAACCAGAACCCGGGGGGCCCAGCCCTCAGGGTGGTAACAGCCTTCCCAGTACGCCAGCGCGGCCCCAGGAGGAGATGCCGCCTCCCGGAGGCAGAAGCACAGGCTTTGGTGTGCACAGGGCAACAGCTATTTTAGAAATATGTTTCTCACTCAGTGCACGCCAGGCTCTTCTCAGAGGCCTAGTGATGGCCTCTTCCTGCTCAGTGATGATTGTTGACAAGCCCCTCCTTTCCCAGCCATTTAGGGCTTTTTGCACCACTCCAAGGCTCTGGAAGGGGACATCGAGGATGCAATCACCAGCCTTTTAGGAACTGGTGCTTGTGAACAGCTTCTTGCTGAGGATGCCAGGCAAGCCTTTGAGATTGGTGATTTCCAGGGCACTACACCTGTGGCAGGAGGGGCCTGCAACTGCGGCTTCAAAGCAGGGAAAGGTGGGGGTACAGGGACCACACGGGAAAATCTGGGGGGCCATGCAGCAAATGGGGAAAGGTGGGGCAGGTCTCATTCTATGGTCCCAAATAAAAGCGCTGAGTCAGCTGCACTGGAAAGCAGCCTGGGCAGGGGCAAAGGGACTGGAATGAGACAGGAAGGAGGCTGCAAGATTCCCGGGAGAACGCAGTCATTCGTTCATGCATTTGTTCATTCATTCATTCACACATGCAGCATTAACCCCTCTGGAGGGCAGGGCATCGTGATGGTGTGGCAAGAGCTCTCAGGGGCGTCCGGACTCCAAGGTTTAAATTCTGCCTCCTGCACATACTTGGCTCCCTCTGCCTCAGTATACGATTCTGTGATATGGTCTTGGTGTAAGGCAAAGAAAGAATCCTATGAGTGAAAATGTGCAGCACCGTCCCTGGCCCTTAGTAAGTGCTTACTAAATGTGGGCTCTGCTTTCCTGACCCCTCTTCTCCTTCTCAGGCATTCTGGCATCTATTGAGCACCTGCTGTGCACCAAGAACTGACCTGGCCAGTGGGAGACACACAGGAAAGGTCCCCAGGCCAGGCCCTGGCTCTTGCTGAGTTCACAGTCTTGGGAGCAAGGGTAGTGAGGGACAGGCCTCTAACTGACCTTAGGGTAGGGTTATGTGCTGTGAGAGCTACTAATTCATTTATTCACTCATTCTTTTACTTATTTATCCAACAAAATTTACTATATCACTGTACGCTGGTCTGCAAAAGTCACAGTCCCTTCCCACAAGGGATTCACAGTCTTGCAAGAATAAAGTGCTTTAGGTGCACAGAAGGCAAGGAGCTGGCTCAGCACTGAGAAAGCATCCCAGAGAAGGCGCCATGTGTAGTGGGTTTCGAAGGATGCACAGGAGTTTCCTGGAGGGAGAAGATAAGTGAGGAAAGCACACTCCCAGAGAAAAGGCACAGCAGTCTCCTCGCGCTTGGAAAAACCTGCCCTGGGAAAACACAAACTCACTTGGCTTCAGACCCAGAGCACTTTTTCGTGGCCCACGGAGGTACTGTGACGGTGGGAACTGTAGCCCACCCACCATTCTCTTGACATTGTTTCTGTCAGTGCTGACTCTGACTAATATGTAGCTTGTAGATAAACAGCATGTTTGTATAAGAATCCTAGGAACTAACTTCAGAAGACACAGACTCTGACCTTCAGTCCTCCCAGCTCCAGTAGAATTGCTGGCCTTCAACCGCAAAGCCCGGGTGAGGAAGACCAGGAGGGCGCACAGCAGACCGTCACTTGACAGTCTGGAGGTCTTGTCGGAACGGCCTGTGCTGGCCCACATGCAGAGGATTTTCAACCCCCCCTTGATCTTTCTGTTCTATTTTGAAGTCGAGCGCTCCCATTTCAGCCTTGACAACTGCTACTTTGGAGATAAGCAAGAGCAACAAAATTTGGTAAACAATGACTTCTTCCCCTCTCCTGGCTCTTTGTAAATTTGTAAAAGGTTTCTGTCCATAAAAATTCCAGGGAGTAAATTCCAGGGAACAGTTAACCAGGAAAGTTAATGAACGCTAACCTTAGCTTCTGTCTGCCGCTGCGCTAGCCCCCCACCCGCCCCCTTAGCCAAACAGAATGCGGGGTTTGCCTTTATATTCTCTCTGCAGAGACTGTTCGGGGCTGCGAGTCTGTTTAGGACAGGAGCCCGCTCATAGCTGCCGGCTTAATAAATTCTAAAGGCTCAGTTTGGTCTCTGTGAATTAATCTCACGAAAACTGGGTATAACAATTTCTCTGTCCCGCCCTATAACCCCCTGCCTGCACTGAGATGCTGAGATGGGCTTTGGACAAGAGTCCCCCATCTTCTTGAGATGTCGGCACTCGAATAAACTACTTTCTTTTTTTACCAGCATCTGTCCTATGAGTTTGGCTTTTGTGGCAGCAGGCAGTCAAACCTTGGTTCTGGTTTCAGTACAGAAGCAACCTCAGTTGCCTGCCAGGACTAGTTCTGAGCCTTCTGGCCACTGGGAAGATATCATTTACTGAGCACATGCTCCATGCGTAAGGTGCCCTTCCAGGCCTTTGCATACATGGCCTCCCTTCACCTTTGCAAACCTTTGAGAGGGGCCTGACTTTCTTCCACCTCAGGAGAAAACCGAAGCTCAGAGAAGAAAGGTGACTTGCCTCTCAACGCTGTTGTTGAGAGAAGAGCTGGGATTCGAGTCCTGATCGGCCTGGCTCTACAACAGTGCCCTTTCCCTGCCCTGCATTCAGACATGGCACCAATGCCCTTGGTCACCACATCCTCTGTGTGGGATCTGCCTGGCTGCCCACTGTGCCCACCCCAGGTCCTGCTCCCGCCCTGGGGGCCAGCCGCTGCCACAGCCCTGGGCTGGTGTTACCCTGTCCAGATTTCACACGACTGCCCTGCTCTAGCCTTACTCTTCCCCTCAGTGAAATGGGGCCAGCCCCCACCCAGCTCTACATTCCTGGCATCCTCCACCCCGCTTTCTGCACCCATATCTGCAAAACCTCGATAGGCCATCTCCGGGCCTTTAAGGGCCTTCAATCTCTCCAGCCATGCTTTTCTCTACCTTTGAACAAGCGACACGCAAAATCGGTGATCGATGGGTAAGAATGAGGCGGATGTGGGGCTCAGCACTTTTCTTTCTTGGCTGTGCACTCAACTTTAAATTGATTAATAACATAAGGCCCAACATTCATTATCAGCCATTTGCCACGCAGGCAGGCTGGAGCCCACAGCCTGTCCGCAGCCCTTTCCTTCGTGACCGGCTTCACGGCACCCTAGGAGACTCCCACCTGCCCTCACAGGCACAAAGGCCCTGGCTGCCTCAGCGCCCGGTGCCCCAAGCGCAGCGTGGGTTTCTGGAGGCCAAAACAAAGCATCCCGGGGCGATGGTGCTGCCAAAACCTGTCGCCTCGCGGTGGCTCGTGGCCTCACCTGCCCCTGGGCCAGGCCGCAATACACTAAAGGAATCCCTGGCAGACCCCAGAAGTTCATTTATTCAGCAAACACTGAGTAAGCAGCTATTTGTGCAGCCATCTTTCCGTCACTGAGGGCACCGCAGGGAACGAGACACGGTCCCTGACTTTTGGGGGAGCTGATAACAGAACAGGAAGTGCAGGAATGTCAGAGGGGCTTAAGGTCTCTGAAGAGAAGCTGGTAAGAGAGAAGGGCAAGAGTTACCCACTTGACTAGGGGCAGGGACCGCCTCGCTGGGGAGGGGGCTCTGGGGGGCTGCGGCGAGGGAGCGCGGCCCTGAGGCGGGGAGATGTGCGGCGGGAAGGAAGCTGATCACAAAGGACCAGAGCAGCCGGCGCCATTAGCATGGCCGTCCAGGAGACGCACGTCCATAGAGACGGGTGAGCCCACAGCGACTGCGGGGCCCGGGCGAGGCGGGCAGGGAGGACGGACTGAGCCAGCACAGGGCTTCTCTGGGGTGGGAAACCATCCTGAACTCGGGCAGGGACAGCTGCACAGCTCAATGAATGTGCGAAACCCAGCGAACCGTATACTTTAGAACGCATGAACTTTACAGTGTGGAAACTACGCACCAGTAAGGCTGTTACAAAATACCTGTCATACGTCAATCGTGACCAGCGCCATGAAGAAAAAGGAATGGGGCCCTGGCCAGTTTGGCTCAGTGGGTAGAGGCGTCGGCCTGCAGACTGAAGGGTCCCGGGTTCAATTCCGGCCAAAGGCATGTACTGTGGCTGAGGGTTTGATCCCTGCCCGGGTCGGGTCGGGGCTCGTGCGGGAGGCAACCAATCGGTGTCTCTCTCACATCGATGTCTCTCTCTCTCTCCCTTCCACTCTCTCTGAAAAGCAACGGAAAAAATATCCTCGGTGAGAATTAAAAACAAACAAAACGGAATTAGAATAAGGGCTTATCCAACATGGGGTTTGGAGGGATGTCTGTAAGAGCTGACATTTGAGCAGAGACCTGAGCGGAGCTTTGAGTCCAGGAGAGGTGACAGCTGGACCAGCCTGTCCCATGCCTGCCATCCAAGCCCCAATGTGTGCAGCTCTGGAGGGGTGGGCAGGGGTGGGGACGTGGAGACCAGAGGTGGGCATGTGGCTGTATCAGACTCCACTTGCAGATGGAGCAATGTACTCGGTGAGGTGTGAGAAGACAAAGTTTCAGGTGTGCAGGATCGCATTTTATGAGAATTTGACATTTTAAAAACAGTAAGAAGTGCATCATCTCAAAGCTGGTGGGATAAATGGTTGTTCGGCACAGGTCGCCTGAGTGGTTGTTGAGGTCACCACCATCCTCTGCTCAGAAAGAGCAAAGGTGGTGCTACTCAGGACTTACAGGTAGTGATCCCTTACCTGAGTCCCTGCACATGCATCGGTCACCCTTAGGAGCCCCTGCTTAGCTCATGTCCAAAGCAGAGCTGGATATCCCAGGCAGCAAGTCAGAGTTCCTCACCAGGCCGAGTAAATGGAGTCTACCACATCACCCCAGGGCTCCATCTCTGGAAGGGCTCCTTGGCCCCAGTTTTAGGGAAACAGTCATCATTGTTCCCCTGGGGCAGCTTCATATGCCAGGAAAGTCCCTTCTACTTCACAGTGTTCACTGTTCATGCCCCACTCGCCCTCTGTCCCCACACAAGCAGCACCACCAGTGAAGGAGGTGGTTGTACCCTAGCATTCCTGGTAGCGGGCTCAGCAAAGGCCCTGAGGTGGCAATGCGCCTGGCATGTTCCAGGAACAGCAAGAAGGCCAAAGAACACCCCCTGTGCTGAAAAGCCCCAAGGAGAACAGATGTCCGGAGAGGAGGGCACCAGGGAAGAGGAGGGGAGAGGGAGGCGGGCAGGTGTGGCTGGGGCATCTGGATTTTATGCTAAGTGCCATGAGAAGCCACTGGAGGGTTGGCAGCTAGTGACAGGATGTTCTGAAAGCTCCTCTTGGCTGCTGAGAGGGGAAAAAGGAAATAGGGAGAGATGAGAGGCCCTGGGCATGGGTGGTGTGGCGCCTGCAGAGGCACAGATGCGGGAGCCTCTAGGTCAGGGCAGCAAGGTGCAGGTGGGGTTACAGGCTGGACATTAAATTTGTAGACCATCCGACAATTTTATTGTTTCTGAGATAAAGTCCAGAAATCAATAAACAGGCTAACATTGGCCATCTTCACCTCTAGACCCTAGAGAGGATTTTACAAGTAAGTGCTTTCAAAACCACGGCTGCCAGGGGAGGGGAGGAAGGGGCGCAGAGAGGCAGGAGCCCAGTCACCAGCACCTCCATGGCAGCCACTCACCAAGGGCCCTGTGAGCCCAGCCTGGGACCCTGGGACGCCAGCGCCAGTGAGACAGGCCCTGGGTTCAGCCCTGCTTTGATCCTGTGGAGACACCAAGGAAACACAGCGAACGCCAGCTCCGTGCTTGGAGCCTGCCCCCCAGCTGTGGGCGCTTGGCCACAGCTGCACTTCTCTGCCTCAGTTTGCTCAGGGCCGAGGTGGGCATCGGGACATTACGCCACAGGAGTTCTGTGAGGGGAAATAAGCAGGTTCAGGCCAGGGGTTCTTCACAGCAGGGCTGCCATCCCTCATGGGGTGCAGGCTGGGAATGTGGAGGCCATGCGCCGGCTGCCATGACGATGTCGCACGCACATCACAGGCCCCTGCAGGCCTTCCACACCCAGCTCTCCCTGCCACTGTGCTGTGTACACTCACTTGTTTGTTGCCTGTCTCACCCACTAAAATGTGAGCTCCAGGAGGGCCGGGATTGGGCAGCTTTTCCGCCTGTGTCCCCAGTGCTGAGGGCAGTGCCCGCCACAGCCCAGCCATCGCTGCATTTCCCCTGGCAGCCCAGGGTCAGGGCCTCCAGATGAGGAAGCGGCACGGGGAAGTTGGCTGCTTTGTCTTGCCAGGAGGCTCCCCGCTGAGGATATCGGAGGCTCTGACCCCCAGCAGAAAGGCAGCTGGCTCTCCTGCTCTGCTCCAGAACCGCAGGGCCCTCCCTGACCGTGCCTCTAGTCCACCCCCGCCGGTCAGCTCAGGAAGGTCTGCTTTCCTGAGCCAGAGCTATCTGCTCGCTCACATACCATTGGCCTCACATTTAGAAGATCAGTACCTTCCAGTGGTTTCCAATTTGTGTTCCCAGATATTCATCTACCAGCCACCTTTTTAACTAACGCCCCTCCAACACACCCAAGGCACCAGTGGATTGCCCTCTCCCGCGGCCTCTCGGACCACAGACCACGAGGCTCTAAGCCTCGGGGGAGCTGCAGGTGTGTTCAGAGTTGAGCAGCTGCTGCTTCCTCACTGAAGGAGCTGACTCTGCCGCCTGGACACCCTCCACGTCTGTCTCCTGCTTCTCTCCACAGCCCCAAGTTAGGGACTGGGTCTCCATCACACAGAGAAACCAGAGGATCAGAGAGGTCAAGCAGAGCCCTAAGGCCTCCCAGTTGACAAGAGCCAGGCTGAGGGTGCCATTTGAGGGAGACGGTTTGCAAAAGCTCTCCAGGTGCGGCAGAACAGGCTGTCAGGGAACAAGAGTCCGGTAGCTGTGGCTTCCAAGCAGGGAAAGGGAGGGGAGCGTGGCCCTAGGAGTGCTCTGCATTGCTGCTCACATGGTTACCCTGCAGTGCCTACCACCCCCCAAGGGCAGGAGCTTGTGCCTGTCCCTATCACTGCTCTATCTTCGGTGCCTGGCACATAGTAGGTGCTCAGTAAATTGTTGCTAAATAAGCAGTAATACTTGCCAACACTTGGAACACTCCCTTTGCACTGGGCATTATTCTAACATCTTCACTAAATTATGTTTTTAATTTCCACAGCAATCCCTGAAGTGGGCACCAGTGCCTTCATTTATAGGCAGGAAAACTGAGGCACAGAGAGGTTAGATGACTTGCCCAAGGTCAAACAGCTAGTAAGTGGCAGAGCTGAGAGTCCCACTCCCTTACCTGCTTGTCCTCACCTGTCAGCCGTGAAGGGCAGGGACAGGGTCCTGGGCCTCATATAACTTCTGTGACATGTTCCAATCACAAAGATGTGTTTGTTGAGTGAATAAATGAGAAAATTATGCACCCTTGTTTTCTTGGAAACACAGTCAAGCAGTCTTGGGGGCAAATCTGGTCTGCTCCTGGCTGGAGATCAATGGGAGAAAGGGGTGCATCCCCGTGGGGGACCCTAAGGTGACAAGCCTCCTAGTGAAGGCACACTTTGGGGCCATGACTAGGGAACCCCTGACTCCACTTCATCTGCTCCCTCACCAATCCCTTATATCCGGGCTCTGTAACCTGTAAAGTGGGCTCAGAGCCATGATTTCGTTCTTATGTGGAGGCTTCAACTTTCCAGTGAGGCAAGTAGCTGATCAGTGTTGACCCAATGCCAGGCAGAGGACACCCCGGATGTCGCCTTCCCTTTCCTGTGCACACTGGGGGCCAGATCTCAGACTCTGAGCTTCCAGTTCTCCCCACCTCATCGTCTCCCGTCCTACCACACCCTTCCCCTGGGTCCTGGCCCTAAAGTCAGCAGCTCTCACAGGACCACAGGCACAGGGGCCATCACACCCCCTCCTGTTCATCGCTCACTTTGGCCCCAGCAGATGCTGACCCAGACAACTGACTGGGTGCTCCTGGCCTTCGAACCTTCACAGTACCCCCACCACATGTGACAGGGCTGGGCTTATAGGCAGCAGCCTGGTGGGGATGAGATGAGTGAGGTGGGTGGGGCTGTGGGACATGCCTCGGAGGGCGGGGGGCTCCAGCCCATGGTTGCCAGGAGGGAGCTAATCCAGGCTGCCAGGATTTCTGAGCCAAGAGAAGAAAAACTGAGAGTTTCACCTGAAAGGTTCTAATTTTCAAATGTCAATAGATAATTACATTATAAATTTTAAAAACTCAATAATTTTAACCAGCACTCTGCAGGCCAGAGGCAGTTTGTCAGGTGCTAGTTTGTGAGTTTTGCCCCATTCAGGGCAAACTCTTTGCTTTGCTTCAAAGTCTTTCCTGACCTGGTCCCTTTGAGCGCAGAGTTAACTTCTAGATACAACAATGCTTCCCTGTCCCAGGTCTACTCCCTTTACCCTGAACAATGCTGCCTTCTCCAGAAAGCCACCCTGACTTCCCCCAGACTCCCCCGGCAGAGTCCGTCCAAGCCTTGCTCCTGCACACCGGAGTGTCCTGCCCAGGCCTCACCAACAACCAAGGGGAAAGCCTGGTCTCGAGCCCACGGTCCTGGCCACATGCCCTGCTGCCTCTGAGGAGGATCAGTACACAGGATGCTCCCCAGGAACTACCACCCCTTCCCCAGATCCCCACCCCACCAGCAAGTGACGGAGAAAATGGAGGTGAGAAACTTCAGGAGCACCCTGAATCTCTTAAAACACTTGCTCAAGTTGGCATAAATATCACTGTTATCCCAAATACAACCCTCCCCCACAAAAATACACTCTCCTCCCACCATTGTGCTTCTGTCCCTCGCTCTGAGTTCATCTGCCAACTCCCCAGTGCCATGGGGCACGGCTGCCCAGCAAGGAGTGGCCACGCGACTGCGATCTGCAAAGGAGCTGAGTGTAGGCTCGTTGTCACAGCTTTGTCAGCCCCACCCCCAGGAAATGGCTGAGTCACGGTGACCCTCAGAGGTCTCTGCCCCGAACTTGTTCCCTGGTGGGGTGTGACTGTGGATGTGTTTCTCCCCCGCCCCCCGCCCCCCTCCCTCCCTGTGAAGCACGATCTGGCGGAGAGAGGTGCACACTGGCAGCGGGACCTGAGCTGTCAGAACAGTCAGCCCCTGTGACTGCATCCTTGGCTCCAACAAGTGCCCAGGGCCAAGCGCCTGGAGTGGGCACTTATTATGGCCATGGCTTGCCCTAGGCCAATTCCATCAGATGAAGTAGGTACTATTTTTTTTTAATATATCTTTATTGATTTCAGAGAGAGGAAAGGAGAGGGAAAGAGAGAGAGAGAAACATCAATGAGAGAGTCGTCATTGATCGGCTGCCTCCCGCACGCCCCTCACCGGGGATCTAGCCCACAACTGAGCACGTGCACTGACCCGGAATCGAACCCCGATCGCCTGGATCCTAGGTCGATGCTCAACCGCTGGGCCACGCCCGGCCGGGCAGTGAGCACTGTTTCTGAGGGCTGATGTCTACTGTGACACAGTGAGACACCCTCATCCTGTTCATAGGTCGCCATTGCCTGAGCCCCGCCCACAGAGGCAGGCCTCTTGCTGTACTAACTTCTTTGCCACTTTCTCCCTGCAGGATGAACCAAGCCAGAGGCGACTGAAAGTCCTCCTGGTTCAAAGGAGGGCAACAAACTGAGCACCTCTCCCCTGGCCCCTGTGCCGTCTGCCAGGCGCGGTGGGTGGGGAGAGGAATAGACGAGACAGCCAGGGCGCTCAGCGCCGAGAGGGTGGGTGGGGCGGGACCAGGGCACCAGAGAGGGTTTTTTGCCTCAAGAGCCTAAAGTTCTCTGTGGCAACTCCTCTGACTCTGCCGGATTTCTCTCAAAAGCAGCTGTAGACTATACATAAACAAATAGGTAGAGCTGTGTCCCAATAAAACTTCCTTTACAAACACAGACAATAGAATAGTGATCCCAGAAATAAACCCTCACACACAGGTCAAACAGTCTTCTCCAAGGCTCCAAGGGCCGTTCAATGGTGACAGGTCTGTCTTCAGTAAATGATGCTGGGAAACTGAACTCCGTAGGCAAAAGAATAAAGTCAGACGCATCCCTAACACTCTACACAAAATTTAAAAGGGATCAAAAATCTAAACATAGGAGCTAAAACTATCAAAATCTTAGAGGAAAACACAGGGAAAGCTTCCCAACGTTGAATTTGACAACAGTTCCTTCAATACAACACCAAAGCACCAGTGAGAAAAAATACTTAAATTGGACTTCACAAAAATTAAAAACTTATACACATCAAAGGACACAATTAATTGAGAGAAAAGGAAACCCACAGGATGAGAGAAAATGTTTGCAAATCATAAAACATATGGCAGAATATATGAAGAACTCCTAAAACTCAACAGCAATAAACAAACAGTCCAATTCAAAAATGAGCAAAGGGCTTGAAGAGACATGCAAACCGCTGAAGTGGACACAAAAAGACGATCGACGTGACCGGTCACTGGGGAAACGCACAGCAAGCCACACCCGGGCAGCACTTCACCGCGTTACCAACCCCCGGCCCCGCACCCCGAAACGAAACAAAGCAAAAAGTCCAAGTGGTGGTGAGGATATGAAGGGGGGACCCTCGTGCACGGCTGGTGCAGCCGACGGGGAAGCAGTAGGGTGGCTCCCCGAAAGCTTGACCATACAATTACCATACGGCCCAGCAACCCCGCTCGGGGTGGGCGCCCCGGAGAGCCGAAAGCAGAGCTCGGACACTCGCACAGCCTGCAGCAGCCACGGCGTGGGAGCAACCCCCGGCCACCAGCGGTTAAAGGGGAGGAAATGCGGCACCGGCCACGCCAGGGCCAGCTCTGGGGACAGCATGCGGCCAGAGAGGGACAAATAAGCCAGGCACAGAGGGACAAATCCTGTGATTACACTCACATGTGCCCGGAGTAGTCAGAATTATAAAGACAGAAAGTACAGTGGTGGTTGCCAGAGGCGGGGCGGGGGGAGGAGGAGTGTTTAACGGGAACGGAGTTTTTCTTTGGGAAGACAGAGTTCTAGAGGGGGATGGTGGTGAGGGGCACATAACAAGGTGAATGCAACTCATGCTACTGAGCTGGACATTTTAAACTGGTTAAAGGGGTAAATTTTATGATATGTATATTTTACTGCAAAGAAGAAGCATGTACCTATGTGAGCACATTGTTCAGTCCCTCCAACCCCATCCTTACTAGGGACCCAGGAATGGAAAGCCTCTGAGCTAAAGCTCCTTCATCTGTAAATCTGCTCCCGCAAACAGCAGTTTAAACAACGAGCTTTTAAAGACAGCTTTCCAATGCTCGACGAAGGGTGGGGAGCGGCTGTGGGGTCTAAGATGATTTAACACTGTCTCCAGGTTACATATCGTGACTTACAATTTATATACAGATATTAACAAACTGCAAAACAGTCATAAGAGACCAACAAAATTCTGGGTTTTTCGTTTTGTTTTTTGTTTGTTTCAGTTTTGAGGCTGCAAAGAGAGAGATTCAGAAGTGGGCGCTCACAGACCCATGTGCCCCAGACAAGCCCACAGGATATCTGCAGCCAGCGCTTAAATGGAAAACGAGAGTCACCATCTCAACACAGGCTGAGCCTTTAGCATCCTAACTCCCGGCCTGGAGATCTCACCTGGATGAATACAGTCTACCTCTCGGGCATTTTCTCCAGTCTGGTGCTTGAGGGGTTGGTGGGCGAGGGTCAGGGAGGCCCCCCCTCAACAGCTAAACCATGTTTCTATTTTAAGCAAACAGGGAGAATGTAAAATTTTTAAAAACCCTTTAATTTGCCTGTCAAAGAGACTATAAGAAGAAAAATGCAAATGATCCCATCTGCTGTCACAGCTGGCTGGCTGTGAGAGAGGACACCATGGCCACCCTGGGTTGTCAGTAAACAGGTAGAATAGATTTTAAAATGCATGTGCTGGCTTGTTTTGTTTTGTTTACTGTGATGAATGATGCCTTTGATGAAATAAATGTCCAACCTTTCACAAAAGAAAGAGAAAGGGCAGCTAGTGGGCTGTCCGTAGTTGTGGTTTCTAGATGCGATGCAGGCAATCGGAAGGTTGGGCTCCGTGTGGCCCAGAACAGGGGCGGCTATGGATGTCACAGTCATGATGGATGACAATGAAGCTGGTAAGGGTGTGGCAGGATCAAATGTCGATCCAGAACCCCAATTTCGCTACGGAGCACAGGCTCTGGTTTGCAGGGCAGCCTGGCATTTCTGGTCCTCTCCGTGAGAATGGAGGACCACGGCACAGGGGCGGGGGAGCCACAGGAGCCCCAAGCTGTTCTCTGCTTCCCTAGGAAGGCTTTGAAAGCTCTTTTGGCCAGGGTGGCATGTTCCTTGGAAGGCATTCCCTTGGCACAGGGACAGTGTGAGAGCTAAATGCACACAGACCTGCCGCCACTACCCCGCCTTAGTGATGAGGGCGTACACAGGCAGGCTCCGTGGTCTGCAGGAGCAATTTCAAGTCCTCAAGAGACAGGACAAGGACTCGCTGTCTTTCTTCTCAGCCTCAGCAGATCCTCAGGACCACTCTGTGAGGTGAGTGTCACTGTGCATAGAGCAAACTGAGGCTCGGTGGGAGAGGGGGTTCTCCACCCAGGTTTCCCTGACTCCAGCCTATGTTCCTCATGCCTGCCATCTCCCACAGGAGGGGACACAGGGCAGGCAGGGCAGGGGGTCAAGCGAGGGTCCCAATTCCAGATCCAGCTCTTCTGCTCTTATGCTGTGTGCCGTCAGGCCAGCATGTAACCTCTCTGGGCCACCTGTACTCCTCCCCAAAGCCACAAGTGGCACATAGTCGATAAATGTTAATTTTTCTGCTTCCCTTCCCCAAGGAGGAGCTACGCACAGTCTAGGGGGAGGAGGCAAACATTTAATAATCTGCAATCTGTGATGGGGTTGAAGAGAGCAATGAGCAGAGATCTCAGAGGGCCCAGGCGGGGCGAGCAAGCACGGGGCTAACGGAGGAGTCTCGAGGGCAGAGAACAGGATTGCAGTGGGTCCCCCAGGGCTAGCCCTGAGCTCTTGGCTGAACTCCTGACTGACTATAGGGACAGAGCAGGGATCCCTCGTGAGCTGGGCGTGCACAGCAGAGAGCAACCGTCCCAACTGCCTGGACGCAGGGCACCGCCGAGGCGCAGGAGCCCGAAAGGGGCCTCCACCTAAATGAAGGGCCAACTCTCTCACTGGGGAGAAATAATTCAGGTCAGCCAGGGGCAGGCAGAAAGAGCTCCCAGCACCTGCCCGGATCAGGCCTGCCCGCAGCATGCTTACCTTCCAACAGGGGCGGCGACAATAGAGCAAATTTGATAGACGGTGACATTCGCTGAAAATAGCAATGCCGACCCCTGGGAGGGCCGATGCTGCCGATGCAAAGAGGCTGGTCAGGAAAGGCCTCCACAACATGGAACTGCAAAGACTAGAAGGGGGGAGGGAGCTGTGTGGGCATCTGGGGAAAGAGGGAGCCAGGCACAAGGCCCTGGGGCAGGAGTATGCCTGGAGCGAGTGAGTGACAGGCAGCCCTGGAAGAGCTGGGGCCAGGGAGATGGCAGGGCAGGTGACCAGGTCAGAGGGTTCCTGGGAGGACTTTGTCTGACTCTGAGCCAGGAAGAGCCTGGCAGGGCTGGGGACAGGGGAGGCCTGGACAGACGGGTTTTATCAGGGTCCCTCTGGCTTTTCAGTGGGGAATGGACTGACTATGGGGAATAAATGAAGGAAGGAAGGAAGAAACCAATGAATAAATGAATAGAGAGGACAATGGAAACCAGGAGCCAGCCCAGCTCCACCCTCAGAAGAGACCCAGGTTTGGGCAGTATTTGGGTTGCGTGCCGCTGACCGTGTCCTGCAGGTGCCTGCCTGATACCTCAGAGCCAGAGCTCAGTACACTATCCTCTGGAGCACACCCCATCAGGTCCCTGGTACTGGCTCCACTTGGGTGCCAAAGATCCTGGAGCTCAAACAGTGACAGACCTTGCCAAGGTCACAGGGCGTCACTACCGGATACGTCACTATGCTGACCCACCTTCTGACCACAAAACCAGGCTTCCAGACCCCTGAGGGTGGCAGCATCCCCAATCCTCTGGCCCTCCAAGAGCTCCTTCTGAGTCAAGCTACTGGAGGAGGGCTGGGACCACCTCGGGACACAGTCTGGCGGTCCTACTCTGTGGAGGAGCGTCCTGCATGCTCCCTGTGTAGGTGTGCCGATGGCCCCTGGGCCCTTGAGCAGGGCTAGAATTCACTACTCTCCCTGAAAATCAATTCCCCTGGGAAGACAATTCCATGTAAAATAATATAGCCGCTGAGCAAATGTTAAAAGAAAACCAGCCAAGGGGCCCTGCACAGGCTGATTCCATGATGAGTGAGCAGAACACAGTAGACCTGGGAAGGCCATTAGCAGGTGGTGGTCATCTTGGGTGCAGGCCCGGGGAGGGGTTGATTTCTAACATTTGGGCCCCCTCACAACTTATTATTTCAAACCTAGAAGCAGCACCTGTGGGAGAGCCAGGCCTCCCACCTCCTGACAGAAGGACATGCTCAGCACACCGCAGGCCAGCGTGAGAGGAGCCAGAGGTCCCCAAGCTGGGGGCTGCAGAAGGACATGGCCTGTGGCCTCTGTCAGCCCCACACAGGCGAGCTCATACAGAAATGTGGGCTGTGACTTCTGAAATGTTGAGGGCCAGCATCAACACCAGCAAGGATTGATGGAAATGGAGAAGCCAGCTGAGGCCATAGATGGGCCCAAGTTTCCCCACCAGTCATCCTTTCTCAGTCACTCCCTTGGGTTTGCACGCCTTAGTGAGCCTTCAGGTGTGATGAGGCCTGGAGGGGTTAAGCAGGTTGCTCGGGATCACACTTCAGGCGGGACGGTGAAGACTCAGACACAGGTCAGCCCCAGTAGGCCCAGGGCACTGCTCTGGCCATAACCCCACATCGTGGGCGCAGCTTGGCTCAGGCTCAAGACTGACCAATCGGGGTTGGCATGGGATTTGGTATACATAGATCAAGGCTTGGCCAGCTATGGCGCTGCAGCGAATCCGGCCCGCCGCCTGCTTTTGTATGTAGTTGTATTGGAACACAGCCCCGCCCTCATCGGTACTGTGGTACTGCGCTCGGGGACAACAGTGGCCCAGGAAATGCTGCCCACTCAAGCCAGATCACTGCCAGAACCTGCGGGCTCAGCGTGGGTTTGCGCCCCTTCCTTCCCCGGGGAGGCTCACATCAGGGTGCAGGGTGTCTCTGCCAGGCTGTGGGGTGGGCAGCCGGTGGAGGGTGGGGGCAGAGGTGATGGGAATGGCAGCCAACAGCACAGCGTCAGGACTCCACTTATAGACCTAGCTGTCACTGCTGGGGGTAGCTAGTTTCCTGGGGAGGGGGGTGTCCCAGTGGTTCCCAAAGAACCCACTCAATTGTTTGTGTCCCCAAAACAGGGAATTAACCATGGGAGGTCTTGTTCTACCCGAGCCTCGGGGTGTCGGAGTATAAGGGGTCAGATGGATGATTTCTGAGGCCCTGCTCTGCCAGGACCGTCTGTGGATCAAATTAAGGACCTGCAGGGCTCTGAGCCCCTATTTTGACAACTGAGAAAACTGAGGCAGCAAGTAGTGGTTTCCCTGTAAAGTAGGGGTGTTACTGGCACGTCCCCACCTTGCCACGCACACTGGACTCTTAATTGTGCAGACTGCAGATACATGAGCGGTGATGGGCTCAACAGCTGGTCCATGTTAAGAGCTCAAGAAAGTGCACTGTGGGACTGCCATCAGTGATGTAACTGGCCAAGGTCATGGAGAGTGACCCCACCTGCCTGGCCCAGGACGCAGGGGCTCTCCAGCACACCTCCCATGGGAGCTCCTGCCCTCTCCTCAGCCTTTCTGGTTCAGTGACAGCCCCCTCCTTTCAGTGGCTGCTTCAGCCTACACTTAACCTGCCAATAATCCTTCAGCACCACTGCGAGGGCAGATGTCACATTCAAATCCTCACTTACCACCTCCACACCAGCATGTCTGCCTCGGGCCACAGGAAGGCCTCCTCAGGGCTCTCCTTGCCCAGCTCCTAGTCTGGCTCCCAGTCTGCACAGCCGCCAAAGGGATTTGTTTTTTTAATGTGTCTTTATTGATTTCAGAGAGAGGAAGGGAGAGGGGGAGAGAGAAACATCAATGAGAGAGTCATTGATCGGCTGCCTCCTGCAGGCCCCCGACTGGGGATGGAGCCCGCAACCCGGCATGTGCCCTGACTGGGAACTGGACCTCGATCTCCTGCATCCTAGGTCAATGCTCAACTGCCAAGCCACACCTGCCGGACAGTGTAAAACCTTTTTAGTTTGATGTAGTCCCATTTGTTTACTTTTTCTTTTGTTTCCCTTGCCCAAGGAGACATATCCAAAAAGATATTGCTAGGAGAGATGTCAAACAGTTTGCTGCCAATTTTCTTCTAGGAGTTCTATGGTTTCAGGTCTTACATTTAAGTTTTTAATCCATTTTAAGTATATCCTCATAGGTGGTTTTAAAAAGTAGTCTAGTTTCATTCTTTTGCATATGTTTGTCTAGTTTTCCCAACACCATTTATTGAAGAGACTGTCTTTACCCCATTGTATGGTCTTGCCTCCTTTGTCGTGTATTAATTGCCACATAGGTGTGGGTTTAGGGCTTTCTGTTTGGTTCCTTTGGTCTATGTGTCTGTTTTTATGCCAGTGCCAGGCTGTTTTGATTACTGTAACCGCATGGTGTATGTAGTTTGATACCAGGCAGGGTGATACCTCCAACTTAGTTCTTTTCAAGATTTTGTTGACTATTTGATGTGTTTTGTGATTCCATATAAATTTTAGGATTATTCTAGTTCTGTAAAAAAATGCCATTGGGATTTTGAAAGGGATTACACTGAACCTGCATATCGCTTTGGGCGGTGTGGACACTCCAATGCTGTTAGTTCTCCCTGACCATGGCAGAGCCTTCCATGCATCTGTCCTTCCACGGCTTTCTTCAGGGGTGTACAGTTTTCTGAGGACAGGTCTTTCACTCCTTGGTTAACTTTATTCTGAGGTATCTTATTCTTGTTGATGCAATTGTAAATGGGCTTAATTAATTTATTTTACTGATAGTCATTATTGGTGAATAAAAATACAACTGATTTCTGGATATTTATTTTGTATCCTGCTACTTTACTGAACTCATTAATCAGTTCTAGTAGTTTTTTGGTGGAATCTTTGGAGTTCTCTATGTACAATATCATGCCATCTGCAAATAATGGCAGTTTTACTTCTTTCTTTCCAATCTGGATGTCTTTTTTTTTTTATCTTGTCTGATTGCTGTGGCTAGGACTCCCAGGACTCTGTTCAATAAGAGAGGTGAAAGCAGACACCCGTCTGTTCCTGATCTTAAAGAAAAAGCTTTTCAGCTTTTCCCCACTGAGTGTGCTATCAGCTGCAGGTTTGTCACATGTGGCCTTTATTCTGTTGAGGTATGTTCCCTTTATTCCCACTCTGCCAAGAGTTTTTATCATAAATTGAGTTGGGGTTTTGTTAAATGTTTTTTCTGCATCTATTGATATGATCATATGATATTTAGCCTCCATTTTGCTTCTGTGGTGTACCGTTGTTATACTGAACCGTCTCTGCATCCCAGGAATAAATCCCATCTGATCATGGTGAATGGTCTCTTTAATGTATTGCTGGATTTGGTTGGCTAATATTTTGTTGAGGATTTCTACATCTATGTTCATCAGGGATATTGGCCTATAATTTTCTATTTTTGTAGTGTCTTTGTCTAGTTTTGGTATCAGGGTAGTGCTTGCCTTATAAAATGAGTATGGGAGTCTACCTTCCTCTTCCATTTTTGGGAACTGTTTGCCAAAAACAGGTATTAGTTCATCTTTGAATGTTTGATAAACTTGCCTGTGCAGCCATCTGGTCTAGGACTTTTGTTTGCTGGGAGTTTTAATTTTATTGTCCTACTAATTTGATTTTATTAGTAGTTATAATTCTTTTCAGATTTTCTCTTTCTTCCTAACTTAATCTTGAAAGATTATATGTTTCTAGGAACTTATCCATTTTCTCCAGGTTGTCCAATTTGTTGGAGTATAATTGTTCATAGTATTTTCTCATAATTCTTTGTATTTCTGCGTTGTCCGATGTCATTTCTCCACTTTTATTTCCAGTTTTATTTATTTGGACCCTCTCTCTTTTTTTCTTTATGAGTCTGGCTAAAGATTTATTCATTCTGTTTATGTTTTCAAAGATTCTGCTCTTGGTTTCATTAATCTTTCTAATGTTTGTGTTGTTGTTTTTAAATTGATCTTTATTGTTGAAAATATTACAGATATCCCCCTTTTTATCCCCATGATCCCCTCCACCCTGTGTCCAAGCCCCCCACCCCCCAGGCCTTCACCACACTATTGTCTGTGGCCTGGGTTATGCGTAATGCATATAAGTTCTTTGATTAATCTCTCCCCACCCACTCCCCCAACCCGCCTTCCCACTGAGATCCCTCAGTCTGTTCCATGCTTCTGTGTCTCTGGATCTATTTTGTTCCTCAGTCTGTTTTCTTTATTAGATTCCACATATGAGTGAGATCATGTAAAACAGAATCAGGAAGAATCAGAAAACCTGAATAGGCCAATAACAACTGATGAAATCGAAGCAGTAATAAAAAAAAAACTCCCAGAAAACAAAAGCCCTGGTCCAGACAACTTCTCAGGGGAGCTTTCTAAGTCTTTAAGTTGTAGGGTTAGATAGTTTACTAAAAATTTTTCTTGCTTTTTGTGGTAGGACTGCAGTGCTATGAACTTCCCTCTCAGGACTGCTTTCACTGTGTCCCATAGATTTTGGGTTGTTGTGTGTCATTTTCATTTGTTTCCAGGAAGTTTTTGACTTTTTTCTTGATCTTATTGGTAACCCATTCATTGTTTAATAACATGCTATTTAGCCTCCATGTGTTTGAATGTTTTTGAGTGTTTTTACTCTAATTGACTTCTAATTTCATGCCCTTGTGATCTGAGATACTTGATATGATTTCAATCTTCTTGAACTTTTAGAGACTTGTTTTGTGTCCTAACATGTGGTGTATCTTTGAGAATGGCCCATGTGCACTTGAGAGGAATGTATATTCTGCAGCTTTGGGGTGAAATGTTTTATAATATCAATTAAATCCATCTGATCTAGTGTGCCACTTAGTCACTGTTTCTGTGTTGACTTTTTGTTCGGAAGATCTATCCAGTGAAATCAGTGGGGTGTTAAAGTCCCCAACTATGACTGTATTGCAGTTGATCTCTCCCTTAAAGTCCTTAAGGTTATTATTGATAGGTCATTATTTATTGCCATTTTAATTCTCTATGCCTCTGTTTCTCTATTTCTTCCTATTACTACATCAGTCCCTTTAACATTTCCTGCAATGCTAGTTCGGTGGCGATAAACTCCTTTACCCTTTTTTTGTCTAGAAAAATCTTTATTTCCCCACCTATTTTGAACGGTAGCCTTGCTAGATAGTGTAGTCTTGGTTTCAGATCCTTGCTATTCATTACCTTGAATACTTCATGCCATTCCCTTCTGGCCTGTAGAGTTTCTGATGAGAAATCACTCCATTGTATGCAACAGATTGCTTTTTTCTTACTGCCTTTAAGATTCTTTGTCTTGGATTCTTGGCATTTTAATTATGATGCCATAATAAAATCTGGGCATGGGCCTCTTTGGATTCTTCCTGCTTGGGATTCTCTGTGACTCCTGAACTTGTGTGACTTTTTCCTTGACCAGGTTAGGGAAGTTTTCTGCCATTATTTCTTCAAACAGGTTCTCTAACCCTTGCTTACTTTCAACCTCCTTTGGCATTCCTATGATGTGAATATTGTTATGTTTCATGTTGTCCCACAGCTCCCTTAGACTGTCCTCCTTTTTTATAACTGTTTTTTCTTTTTGGATCTCTGATTGAGTGATTTTTTTCCCTACCATCTTCAAATTCACTGATTAAATCCTCAGCTTCCTCTGATCTGCTGTTTATTCCTTCCAGTGTATTCTTTATTTCTGCTATGTCATTCTTCATTTCCTTCATAGTTTCCATATCTTTTTTCATGCTGTTGAGCATCCTTACAATCAGTATTCTGAACTCTATATCTGAGAGATTGCTTATCTCCATTTCATTGAGCTCTTTTTCTGGAGACTTTTCTTATTCTTTCATTTGGGGCTTATATTTTGTCTCACCATTTTGGCTGCATGTTTGGGTTTGTTTCTATGTATTAGGTAGGCCTGGTAGGACTCTCAGTCTTTTTGGATGGTCTCTGGTGCAGGTCAATGTCAGATGCTGTTTATGACTAGCCTTGAATACCCTCTTTGAAGCTATTAACAACCCATGGCTTGAGGTCCTGTCTGTTGGGGTTGCATGAGTTTGGATAGGACCAGGATGAACACCAAAGTCTGCTTCTCCAATGCCTGGGTCCAGAAGCAGATCAGATAAAAGCTCAAAGCACTCTAAAGTCTGCCTCTGCCTGAAGGCTAATTAATCTGATTTTCTTAATGAGCCTCAGGCTATAGAAACTCCATGGGCAGGGCAAAGGTTTTCCAGCAGGGTGAGGCAATTGCTTCCTCCCCTCCAGGCAAAAGCTGCTTGGAAGGTAAATGTCTGCCTGAGAAAGATGTCCTCTGCTGTATGGGGAGAATGACTGGGCACAGGAATCCAGATGGCTGCCCTCTGAGCTCTATCTCCAGAGCCCACAATGCTGGACTCTCCTCACACAGCTCCAGTCTACTCTGCCCTCCCTCTGCTGGAGCCCAAGGTGAGTGGCTGCACAGGAAACTTTGTACATTGGCCCTTTAATTGGGTGTCTGCATTTCCAGCCATCTCTCTCTGGCAGACAGAAACCCAGATGATTTTCATAGCCAGATGTTATGTGGGCACCTTTCTCAGTTCTGGTGCTCTGGGCTGGGGAGGCCCACCAGGGGTTTAGGCCCCAGAGTCCTCAGTGGGAACCCCCACAGCTGAGATCTCCCTCAGGACCTTTAGCTGCTGCCTGTGGGAGCCCAGCCAGCCCACTCATGCCTCCGCACTGCCTACAAGTCTCTAGGTGGTCTCCACTTTTCCTCCTTGGTTACAAGGGTGCTCTCCAGCTTGTCTTAACTTGATTATTCAGGGTGGTTTTTCTCTATTTTAGTTGTCATTCCAGTTTGTTCCCGGGAGAGTGTCAGTGTAGCTTCCACTCAGTCCACCACCATCTTTAATCTCTAATGTCTGTTTGTTTTTAACTCATTTATTTTTGCTCTGACATTTATAATTTCCTTCCTTCTACTTCAGGCTTTGTTTTTCCTTCCTTTTCTAGTTCCTTTTGGTGTAAGGTTAGATTGCATATTTGAGATTTTTCTTGTTTCTTGAGATCAGTATAAATTGTCATGAGTTTCCCTCTTAGAGCTGCTTTGGCTGTGTTCCATAGATTTCTGGGTCATTGTGTTTTCATTTTCATTTGTCTCAAAATATCTTTTGATTTCTTCCTTGATCTTATTGTTAACCCATTCATTGTTTAGGAGCATATTTAGCCTCCAACGGTTTGATTTTCAGTTTTTACTTGTTATTAATTTCTAATTTCATACCATTGTGATAGCAGAAGTTCCTTGATAGTTTCAGTCTTCTCAAATTTATTGAGACTTATTTTGTGGCCTAAATGTGGTCTATCCTGGAAAATATTCCATGTGCACTTGAAAAGAATATATATTCTGCCCGGATGGGCATGGCTCAGCGGTTGAGCATCGACCTAGGATCCAGGCGATCAGGGTTCGATTCCTGGTCAGGGCACATGCCCTGGTTGCGGGCTCAATCCCCGGTCAGGGGCATGCAGAAGGCAGCTGATCAATGACTCTCTCATCACTGATGTTTCTATCTCTCTCCCTCCCTGTGCTTTCCTCTCTCTGAAATCAATAAAGATATATTTTTAAAAAAGAAAAGAATATATATTCTGCTGCTTTGGGGTGAAGTGTCCTAAAAATATCAATTAAATCCATCTGGTCTAAAGTGTCTTTTAAGGCCACTCTTTCCTGTTCATTTTCTGATGGGATGATCTATCCATTGATGTCAATGGAACATTAAAGTCCCCTACTATTGATCTACCACTTTACTGTTGATCTACCACTTTATGCCTGTCAATATTTCCTTTATTATGTTTAGGTGCTTCTATTTTGGGTGCATACATGTTTATAAGAATTATACCTCCTGTTGGATTGATGTCTTTATCATTATGTAATGTCCTTCTTTGTCTCCTCTTACTGCCTTTGTTTTAAGGCCTATTACTCCCCCTCCTTCCCCTTTCCCTTTCTATTTACATGAAATATCTTTTTCTTTTTAAAAGTATCTTTATTGTTGAAAGTATTACAGATGTCCCCTCTTTTCCCCCCATTGATCCCCTCCACCCCTCATCTGCCCCATGCCTTCATCACACTACTGTCTGTGTCCATGCATTATGCATGTATGCATATAAGTTCTTTGATTAATCTCTCCCTAACCTCTCACCTACCCCCACCTTCCCTCTGAGGTTCGTCAGTCTGTTCCATGCTTCTATGTCTCTGGATCTATTTTGTTCATTAGCGTATTTTGTTCATTAGATTCCACATATGAATGAAATTATGTAAAAGTAAATCAAGAAGAATCATAAAACTGGAATAGGCCAACAGCAACTGATAAAATCAAAGCAGTAATCAAAAAACTCCCAGCAAACAAAAGCCCTGGTCCAGAGAGCTTCACAGGGGAGCTTTACCAAGCATTCTACTTTTTTATTATTATTATTGTTATTATTATTATTTTTAATCCTCACCTGAGGATATTTTTTCCATTGCTTTTCAGAGAAAGTGGAAGGGGGGGGCGGGGAGAGAGAGAGAGAGAGAGAGAGAGAGAGAGAGAGAGAGAGAAACATTGATGTGAGAGAGACACACTACTTGGTTGCCTCCTGCACTTGCCCAAACCAAGCCTAGGCATTGAGCCTGCAACCAAGGCACGTGCCCCTGTGGAACTGAACCTGGGACCCTTCAGTCTATGGGCCAATGCTCCAACCACTGAGCCAAACCGGCTAGGGCCAAGCGTTCTACTTCTTATTACAGCAGCCCCTTTAACATTTCTTGCAATGCTGGTTTGGTGGTGATAAACTCCTTTAGCCTTTTTTTGTGTGTCTGGAATGCTCTTTATTTCACCATATATTTTAAATGACAGCCTTGCTGGCTAGAGTATTCTTTGTTTCAGATCCTTGCTTTTCCTTACCTTGAGTACTTCATGCCATTTTCTTCTGGCCTGTAGAGTTTCTAATAAGAAATCAGCTGACAGCCTTATGGGAGCTCCTTTGTAGTTAACAGATTGCTTTCCTCCTGTTGCCTTTAAGATTTTCTCTTTGTCTTGAATTTTTGGCATTTTAATTATGATGTGTCTGGGCATGGAACTCTTTGGGTTCTTCTTGCTTGGGACTCTCTGTGCCTCCTGAATTTGTGTGTTCACTAGGTTAGGGAAGTTTTCTGCCATTATTTCTTCAAACAAGTTCTCTAACCCTTGCTTACTTTTCACCTTCTGGCACTCCTCTGATGCGAATATTGTTACATTTCATGTTGTCCCACAGCTCCCTTAAGCTGTCCTCTTGCTTTTTAATTGTTTTTTTCTTTTTGGTTCTCTGATTGAGTGATTTTTTTCTACCCAGTCTTCTAATTTGTTGATCCAATCCTCACTTTCCCCTAATATGCTGTTTATTCCTTCCAATGTTTTTTTTATTTCTACTATGTTATTCTTCATTTCCTTCTTAGTTTCCATATCTTTTCTCATGCTATTGAGCATCCTTATGATCAGTATCCTGAACTCTATATCTGAGAGATTGCTTATCTCCATTTCATTTAGCTCTTCTTCTGGAGACTTCTCTTGTTCTTTCATTTGGGGCTTGCTTTTTTGTCTCCCCATTTTGGCTGCCTGTTTGGGTATGTTTCTATGTATTAGTTAAGCCTGCTAGGGCTCCCAGTCTTTTGGATGGTCTCTGGTGCCGGCCAATGTCAGACACTGTTTGTGACTGGCCTTGAGAAGCCTGTTTGAAGCTTTCAACAATCCATAGTTTGTGGCTCACTCTGCTGGGGATGGGTGCATTTGGAAAGGACCAAAATGGGCACCAAGGTCTGCTTTTCCAAGCCCTCTATTCAGAAGCAGATCAGGCAAAGACTCAAAGCATCAGGAGATCAGGCTAATTGTTATTCTCGGGCAGTTAATGAGCCTCAGGCTGTAGACCACAGCAAGGCTAAACTCCACAGAGTAGTGAGAGGTTTCCAATAGGGTGGGGCAATCACTTCCCACCCCCTCTCCCAGGCAAAAACTGCCTTGAAGGTAAATGTCTGCCAGAGAAAGATGTCCTCTGTAGTATGGGGGAATGACTCAGCACAGGAACCCTAGATTGCTGTCCTCTAAGCTCTATTCCCCAAACCAGCAACCCAGGATTCTCCTCACACAGCTCTAGTCCACTCTGTGTTTCCTCTGCTGCACACAAAGTGAGTGACTGCACACAAAAATTTTGTGTTGGCCCTTTAGGAGGGTGCCTGCATTTCCAGCTGTCTGTCCCTGGCAGACAGAAACCCCTTCTGTTTTTCACAGCCAGATGTTATGTGAACACCTTTCTCATTTCTGGTGCTCTGGGTTGGGGAGCCAGCTTGGTGTTTAGACCCCAGCGTTCTCAATGGGAACCCCCCCACAGCTGAGATATCCCTTCTGACCTTCAGCTGCTGCCTGTGGGAGCTCAGGCAGCCCTTTCATGCCTGTGCACTTCCTACTGATAAGGGAAAACTCAGTCTAAAATGGCTGATAGCCCCTCCGGGGCTTCCCCAATTGCCATCCTGCTATGTTCCCATGTGCACCAAACCAGAAACGGCTTTTCCCCACGCTAAGCAAGGTATAGCTGCCACATAGGTGGAAGCACGTACGGTATATAATCCCTTGCCCAACTGTGCTCAGGGCTCAAACTTTGGAGTTGGACTCCTCTGGGCCCGCTGGCATGAAATAAACCTCTTGAACCCAGAGCCTTTGAGTGCCGCTTGGTCCTTCCATAGCTGAATGTCTCCAGGTCTGCAACACTACCAGTCTCTGTGTGGTCTCCACTTTTCCTCCTTGGTTATGAGGGTGCTCTCCAGCTAGTCTTCAGTTGATTATTCAGGATGGTTTTTCTATATTTCAGTTGTAATTCCAGTTTGGTCCTGGGAGAGTGCCAGTGTAGCCTCCCTGAAATATCTTTTTTTATCCCTTTACTTTCAGTCTGTGTGTGTCTTTCTGTCTGAAGTGGGTGTCTTGTAGGCAGCATATTTATGGGTCTTGTTTTATCCACTCAGTCACCCTGTCTTTTGACTGGCACACTTAGTCCATGTACATTTAAAGCTATTATTGGTAGGTATGTAGTTATGTCCATTTTATTGTTTCCTGTTTGTTTTTGTGATTATCCTCGGTTCTTTTCATCCTCTTGCTATCTTCTCTTGTATGTTGATGACTTTCTATAGTGTTATGTTTGGATCACTTCTTCATTTCTTGTATTTCTTGTATAAAATTTTGTTTGAGGTTACCATGTGCTTCATGTATACCAAGCTATGTTTATAGCAGCCTATTTTAAGTTTATGGTTTGCTTTAGTTTAAGTACGTTTAAAATCATTACAATTTTTGTTCACCGTCTTCACATTTATATCTTTGTTATTTTTTTACTTCTTTTGTGTGTGTGTCCCTTAACTTATGTTGTAATTACACATGCTCTTCCTACTTTTGTCTTTTAACCTTTGTAGTAGCTTTATAGTTGGTTGATCCAGTGTTTTTACTGTTTGCCTTTGTCAGTAAGAATTTTTTCTTTCTTACATTTCTTTACTTACATTTTTTATCTTTCCTTTTCTTCTTAAAGAAGCCCTTTCAACATTTCTTGTAATACTGGCTTAGTGGTAATGAACTCTTTTAGCTTTTTCTTGTCTGGGAAACTCTTTATCTGTCCTTTGATTCTAAATGATAGCCTTGCTGGGTAAAATAATCTTGTTTTTAGGTCCTTGCCTTTCATTACTTTGAATGTTTCATGGCAATCCCTTCTAGCCTGCAAAGTTTCTGTTGATAAATCAGCAGATAATCTTATGGGAACTCCCTTGTATGTAACTAATTGTTTTTCTCTTGCTACTTCTAAGATTAGATTCTTTGTCTTTAACCTTCAGCATTCTACTTATGATGTGTCTTGATGTGGGCCTCTTTATTTTTAACTCTCATGTGTATTATCAAATATTTATTTGAGTATGTTCCAGATAGTTAATGCATGAATTGGTTTATGACATAACATGAATTCAATACATTTGTGCATGCTAATAGCAAAGACTGTGTAGAAGAGTGTAGTTTTAGTGTTTCAATTCACCTTGCATTGTTTAAAACTGGAGTGAAGTTTCTGAACACACCTAGAAAGATGTATACAATACAGATGTGAAACACTCTTTTTAGCACTATTATGATTACTTAATGAAACACCTAGTATGTAAACAAGGCAGTAATATGCGCCTTCTGTAAATATCATTACATTATAATACTTCACAGAAGAGCATTCTACACAGGACTTCTCTTGTGTATTTCTTCAAAGATTGAAACATGTTCCAAATAATATGTGTACTTTTTCAAGACAAAACATAAAATCAATACATTTGTAAATGGTAATAGCAAACCAATATTGGAACAGTGTCATTTTAAGGTTTCAGTTAGCAGGTCATTGTGTAAAACTTGATTGATCATTGTAAAATTAATTTGTAGGAAGCAGGATTTTGGCAAAGTTTTAAGCAAACACCAAAATTAATAAATGAGATATTAACTATATAACTAATATTCAAAGATGCTCCCCCAGTAAATGCCACTATATTAGAATACTTTACAGAAATCAGCATTCTACACAGTAATTCAACTGTGTATTACTTCAAAGATTGAAACATATTCCGAAAAGATGTAATACATATATTACTCTATGAAATAACCTACAATCAATATATTTGAACATGCTATTTGCAAAGTCTATTGAGAAAAGTCTATTTTTAGTGTTTGGATGAGTCTTGTTTTGCATTATTTAAACCTCTAGTAAATTTTATGTGCATTCTTAGAATGTTGTATATTTGCCAAGGATGCATCTGATAAGGGGCTAATTTCCAAAGTGTACAAAGAACTCATAAATTCAGCAAGAGGAAGACAAACAATCCAATTTAAAAATGGGCAAAGGACCTGAATAGACACTTCTCCAAAGGGGACATACAGATGGCCAAGAGACATATGAAAAAATGCTCAATCATCAGAGATGCAAATTAAAAACACAATGAGGTATCACTTCACACCTGTCAGAATGGCTCCATCAACAAGTCAACAAATGACACGTGCTGGCGAGGGTGTGGAGAAAGGGGAACCCTAGTGCACTGCTGGTGGGAATGCAGACGGGTGCAACCACTATGGAAAACATGGAGGTTCCTCAAAAAATTAAAAATGGAGCTGCCTTTTGACCCAGTGATCCCACTTTTAGGAATATATCCTAAGAATCCTGAAACACTAATCAGAAAGAATATATGCACCCCTATGTTCATAGCAGTGCAATTTACAATAATTAAGATCTGGAAACTCCCCAAGTGCCCATCAGCAGATGGTGGATAAAAAAGCTGTGGGACATTCACACCATTCACACTATGCAGCTGTAAAGAAGAAGGATTTTGTACCCTTTAGGACAGTATGGAAGGACCTGGAGAATATTATGCTAAGCAAAATAAGCCAGGCAGAGAAAGACAAACATCACATGATCTCACTTATATCTGGAATCTAAAGAATATAATAAACTGATGAGCAAAACAGATTCAGTGACATAGAAGCATGGAACAGACTGGCCAATCTCAGAGGGAAGGTGGGGTGAGTGGAGAGAAATTAACCAAAGAATTTATGTGCATATGTGTGTAACCCATGGACACAGACAATAGTGTGATGAAGGCCTGGGGCAGGGAGGGGTGTGGGGCTGAAGTTGTCAATGAGGGAATAAAGGGGACATCTGTAATATTTTCAACAATAAAGATAATTTTTTAAAAAAAGAAACACTAAAACTACACTCTTTACACAGTCTTTGCTATTAGCATGTACAAATGTATTGGATTCATGTCATGTCATTAACCAATTCATGCACTAACTATCTGGAACATATTGAAATAAATCTTTGATAATACACAGGTGAATTACTCTGTAAAATGCTCATATTATCATCTAAAGCCATTTACTGAAAGAGCATGTTTGAACATGTATTACATAGTTTGGATTTTCATGTAATAGATATAGTTTCTCCTAAAAATCAGTGTTCCCAAATACTCTATGTATACAACATTCTAAGGCTGTGGGCCTCTTTAGATTCATCTTGTTTGGAACTCTCTGCACTGCCTGGACTGTATGTCAATTTCTTTTGCAGGTTAGGAAAGTTTTCAGTCAATATTTTTTCAAATAAATTTTCAATCCCTTTCTCTTTTGCCTCACCTTCTGGTATCCCTGTGATGCAAGTGTTGGTATGTTTGATGTTGCCCCAGAGGTTCCTTAAATTATCTTCACTCTTAAAAAAATTCTTTTCTTTTTGCTGTTCCAGTTGGGTGTTTTCCACTACTTTTTCTTCCAGGTTGCTGATTACACCCTCTGATTCTTCTAATCTACTGTTGATTTCTTACGGTGTATTCTTCAATTCAGTTATTGTAGTCTTCATTTATGACTAGTTCTTTTTTACGTTTTCTATCTTTTAATTGAAGTTCTCACTGAGTTCATCTACTCTTCCGCTAAGTTCCTTGAGCATCCTTATAACAGTGTTTTCAACTTTGCATCTGATAGATTTCTTATCTCCATTTCATTTAGCTCTTTTTATGGAGTTTTGTTTTGTTCTTTCATTTGGGACATGTTTCTTTGTCTCCTCATTTTGGCTGACTTCCTATGTTTGTTTCCTTTTATTAGGCAGATCTCCTACGTCTCCTGGTCTTTACAGAGTGGCCTTACACAAAAGGTATAGTGTGGTGCCATCCGTCACTTGAGCAGACGCTCCAGGGGTGTCCCCTGTGTGGATTGTGTGTTCCCTCCTGTTGTAGTAGAGCCTTAATTGCTATTGGCACCTCAGTGGGTGAGGCCCATCCTCACGCTCACTGGCTGTAAGCACTGTGACTACAGAGGGCAAGCTGTTGAGTGGGGGCTGTCCCCATGGAGCAGAAGTCTGCTGTCAGCTAAGTCCGCCCGTTGGGTGTGTCATCTGTAGTACTGTTTGGGTGTGGTCTGAAGCTGGGTCCTTGGTGTATTGTTTCTGGAACCTCATGTAAACCAGTGATTTTTAACCTTTTTCATCTCATGGCACAAAAAAACTAATTACAGAAATTCTTGGCACACCAAAAATATAATTTTGCTGATCTGACACAAAAAAATAGGTATAATTTTGATTCATTCTCACTGGACAGCTATTGTTTTGTCATCTATTGTTGTTTTTTTATTTGACAATCTGAGGGAAAAGAGGTCCATTCGCTCCTGCACGAATAGTCAGGTAGTGCATGTTTTAAACATTCTTGCAGCACACCAGTGCTCCTCTGCAGCATACTAGTCTGCTACAGCACACTGCTTGAAAATCGCTAGTGTAGGCTAACGTCAGCAGCTGCTAGTGCTGGACTTGAGGCCACTTAGCAGGTGCTATGAAGTGATTTGCAGTTGGCTGCTGGCTTGGAGGTGCCTGGGAGAGACTATGTTGCAAATCGAGACCGCTGCCACTTGTGTCAGGCCTGGGCTCCTTGTGCCAGGCTGGGACCCCTTTGATGGGCACCACAATGTGAGCTGACTGGCCATTGCTTATGCCAAGTTTGGGGCCGCCTGGTGGGAGATATAATGCAATGAGACCAGTTGCCACTTGTACTAAGCTTGGGGCCACATGGCAAGAGCTACAAGGTAAGCTGAGTTAGGCCACTGCTTGTTTGGCATTTGTGGACTTTTGGGAGATTTGAGGAAAGTCCACAGTGTGCATGCACCAAGGAAGACCACTGAGTGTAGGAGCCACTGGAAGAGGTTTGGTCCTGTTGGGTGTTTGGGGTGGAGCAGGGTCTTAAGGGATGACTAGAGTGGAGCAAACAGTGATAGGCTTATGAAGAGCACAGATTTGGCACCCGCCTGCACTTGGGATGGCTGGGTCGAGGAAGCATTCAACAAAGGAACAATGGTGCCCACCAGCACTTCTGTCCCCAGAGAGCTGTTCTGACCCCTGCTTCTCAGCCCTCTCCAGGTGGTTAATCGAGTTTGTCCTTGTCCATATGTCCCTGCTGCTTTTTGAACTGCTGCCCCTGTGCTGCAGCTTAGAGCAGTGAGTTTATGAGCAAGTGCTTCTGTGCCTGGGCCCCCTAAAAGGTTTGCTTCAGTCTCCAGCGCTTTCTGTCCTTCCCTGTTTCAGTCCCTGCCAGTTTTCACAGCCAGAGGTCATGGCTCAAAGCAGCGGCCTCCGGGTACTGAGCCTGGTGTGGGGCTGGAGCCCCTTGTTCTTCAGAGCACCTATGAGGCTAAGGTGCTCCTCCCAACTCTCTCTTTTTAATCCTCACCTGAGGGTATCTGTTCAGTGCTTTTCAGAGAGAGTAGATGGGACAGAGAGATAGAAACACTGATGTGAAAGAGACTCACTGATGGGTTGGCTCCCGCATGTGGCCCAACCAGGGCCGGGCATCGAGCCTGCAACCGAGGCACGTGCCCTTGGCCAGATTCAAACCTGGGACCTTTCAGTCTGAAAGCCGATGGCTCTAACCACTGAGCAACACCAGCCAGGGCTCCCTCCCAATTCTTAATCACACACCATAGGTGTAGGACCAGGCCTTGTCATGTCTCTGCTCTTCCTATCAGTCTCATAGTGGCTTCTTCTTTATTTCCTTAGAAGAATTCTGTTCAGCGAGTCTTCAGTTGGTTCTCAGTGATGGCTGTTCTATAATATAGTTGTAATTTTGATATGGCTGTGGGAGGAGGCAAGCACAGCATTTACCTACTCCATCATCTTGACTGGACATCCTGAGTTCTTTTTTTAAATCAAGAATGGGCATTGGATATTTCTGCATCATGGATATGATCATATGATTTTGTCTTTAGCCTGCTGAATTGATAGATTACATTGATTGAATTTTATATATTGAACCAACCTTGCATATATGGAATAAATCCCATTTAGTCACTGTTAAATATTTTTATATATTACTGGATTAGTTTTGCTAGTATTTTGTTTAGAATTTTTGCATCTATGTTCATGAGAAATGCAGGTCTGTAGTTTTCTTTCCTTGTAATATTTTTGATTTTGGTATCAGATAACACAGGTATCATTGAATGACTTGAGAAATATTCCCTCTTTTTCACTTTTCTGGAAGATTTTGTGTAGAAACGGTATTATTGCTTCCCTAAAATTTTGGTTGAGTTCACCAGTAAAAACCATGTAGGCCTGGAGTTGTCTTTGTGAGATTTTAAAGCTATTTAGATTATCTATTTTCTCTTGAGTGAGATTTATTGGTTTGTGCCTTTCATAAAATTTGTATATTTCATTTAAAATTTTAATTTATTGGCATAAAGTTATTCATAACAGTGTCTTATTACCCTTTAAATAACTTTCAAATATGTAGTGATGTCATTGTTTTTATTGGTAATTTTGTAATTAGTGTCTTTTCTCTTTTTGCCCTGGGTTAGTCTGTCTAAAGGTTTAAAACTTTTATTGATCTTCTCAAAGAACCAGGCTTTGGTTTTATTTATTTTCTCTATTGTTTTTCTGGTTTCAGCTTCATTGATTGTTACTCTGATATTCATGCTGCCTTCTTTCTACTTACTTTGGTTTTAATTTATTATTTTTCTTAAAAACTAGTTTCTTAAGGTGGAAACTAAATTAATTTGAGATATTTTTCTAGTATTGGCATGCAGTTCAAAAGATTTGCTTTTGAGTTCCTCTTTTACTCATGGGTTACTTAGAAGTATTTTATTTATTTTCCAAATATTTGGGGATTTTTTTCAGAAATATTTATGTTATTGATGTTTAATTTAATTCCACTGTGTCATGGGAGACACTCTGTATGACTTGAGTCCTTTTAAATTTATTGAGATAAGTTTTATTACATAGAATTTGGTCTATGTTGGTAAATCTTCCAAGTGTACTTGAGGATGTGCATCTATTGTTGTTGGATGGAAGGTCAAGTTGATTGATAATGTTATTCAAGTCTATATCCTTAGTCATTTCTGTTTACTTATATCAAATATTGAAAGAGGAATATTGAAAACTCCAACCATAACTGTGGATTTACCTATTCCTCCTTGCTGTGTTATTATCAGTTTTTTCTTTATGTATTTTGAGCATGTGTTATAGTGACTTTAGACTGACATTTATCTCTTTATGAATTGATCCATTAATGATCATGGAATTGCCTTCTTTGTCTATATTAATCTTTGCTCTGAAATCTACTTTGATATTAATATAGCTATTTCAATATTTTCTTTTGATTAGTGTTAGTTTTCCATTCTTTCACTTTTAACCTATTTGTATCTTTATATTTAAAGAGTTTATAGGCAGTATATATTTCCTGCATTTTAAAAATAACTATTCTGATAATCACTGCCTTTTTATTGGGGCATTTTGACCATTTACATTTAATGAATTATTGAAGTGGTTAGGCTTAAATCTATTTGTTTTCTTTTTGTCCCATTGGTTTTTTGTTCCATTTTTTCCCTATTCTTTTTTTTTATTATTGCATTAGAGTTTAATGTCTACAAATTTGATTTGTGTTTTTTTAATAAATGTTTTTATTGATTTTTTTTTTTTAGAGAGAGAGAAAGGGAGAGGGATAGAGAGATAGAAACATTGATGAGGTCAAGATCCAAGATGGCGGCAAAATGAGTGGAAGCTCCCAAGACCAAATTGGAATTACAACTAAAATAAAAACAAACCACCCTGAATAATCAACTGCAACTGAAAAGTAGCTGGAGAGCACTCTCATAACCAAGGACAAAAAGTGGAGATCAGATATAGAGTTCAGAATACTGATCATAAGGATGCTCAACAGCATGAAAAAGATATAGAAACTATGAAGAAAATTAAGAATGACATAGTTGAAATAAAAGAAACATTGGAAAGAATGAATAGTAGATTAGGGGAAGCTGAAGATCAGATCAGCGAATTAGAAGACAGGTTAGAAAAAAAATCACTCACTCAGAGATTCAAAAAGAAAAAAAACAATTAAAAAGCAGGAGGACAGCTTAAGGGAGCTGAGGGACAACATGCAACATAACAATATTTGCATCATAGAAATACCAGAGGAGGTAGAAAGTAAGCAAGGGTTAGAGAACCTGTTTGAAGAAATAATGGCAGAAAACTTCCATAACCTGGTGAAGGAAAAAGTCACAGAAGTTCAGGAGGCACAGAGAGTCCCAAGCAAGAAGAATCCAAAGAGGCCCATGCCCAGACACATCATAATTAAAATGCCAAAAATTCAAGACAAAGAGAAAGTATTAAAGGCAGCAAGAGGAAAGCAATCTGTTGCCTACAAAGGAGCTCCCATAAGGCTGTCAGCTGATTTCTCATCAGAAACTCTACAGGCCAGAAGAGAATGGCATGAAGTATTCAAGGTTATGCAAAACAAGGATCTGAAACCAAGACTACTGTATGCAGCAAGATTATCATTCAAGATAGTTGGGGAAATAAAGAGCTTTCCAGATCAAAAACAGGCTAAAGGAGTTTATCACCACCAAATCAGCATTGCAGAAAATGTTAAAGGGACTGCTGTAATTAGAAGTAGAAATAGAGAGAAAAAAACATAGGCATAAAGAAATACAATGGCAATAGATAAGGACTTGTCAAGAATAACCTTAAATGTAAATAGATTAAATGTCCCAATCAAAGACATAGGGTAGATGAATGGATAAGAAAACAAGACCCAAATATGTGCTGTCTACAAGAGACCCACCTCAGAACAAAAGACTCACACAGGCTGGGGGAAAAAACAAAAAACCTTCTGGAGGACTTTAAAGGAGTGATCGACAGCAATACAGTCACAGTAGAGGATTTTAACACAACACTGACTTCACTGGATAGATCTTTCAGACAAAAATCAACAAGAAAACAGTGACTCTAAATGACTCACTAGACCAGGTAGATTTAATTGACATTTACAGAACATTTCACCCCAAAGCTGCAGAATAGGCATTCTCCTGAAGTGCACATGGGACATTCTCAAAGATACACATGTTAGACACAAAACAAGTCTCTACAGGCTCAAGAAGATTGAAATCATATTAAGCATCTTCTCAGACATTTACACCATGGATACTATGCAGCTGTAAAAAAGAAGGATCCCTTACCCTCTGAGACAGCCTGGTGGGACCTGGAGAGTATTGTGCTAAGTGAAATAAGCCAGTCAGAGAAAGACAAGTGTCACATCATCTTACTCATATGGAATCTACTGAACAAAATAAACTGATGAACAAAATAGATCCAGAAACATAGAAGCATGGAACAAACTGACAAATCTTAGCGGGAAGGCAGGGGTGGGTGGTTGGGTGGGGAGAGATTAACATAAGAATTTATATGCACATATGCGTAACCCATGGATGCAGACAATAGTTGGATGAAGGCCTGGGGCGAAGGGTACAGGGGAAGGGGTCAATGGGGGATAAAGAAAGACTTTTTAATACTTTCAACAATAAAGATAAATTAAAAAAAAAAAAAAAAGAAACATTGATCAGCTGCCTCCTGTATACCCCCTACTGGGGATCGAGCCCGAAACCCGGGCATGTGCCCAGACAGGGTATCAAACCAGTGACCTCTTGGTTCATAGGTCCACACCCAACAACTTAGCCACCATGGCTGGGCTTATTTGGTTTTTTAAAAATATCTTTCATGTGTATACATAACCTGCTTTTTGTTTATTTATTTATTTTGCATTAATGAAATTTTTTAAATTAATTGTATTGAGGTGACATTGGTTAATAGGTTTCAGGTGTGGGTTTCTATGTTACAAGATCTGTACATTGCATGTGTGCCCACCACCCAAAGTTAAATCATCTTCCATCACCATATATTAGGTCCCCTTCACCCCCCACTTCCCCATAACTTGCTTTTTAATATCTTTCATGTCTATACATAACCTGAATGTGCAAAATACAGTTATAGTAACTATTTAATGGCCTTTTCTGCTCATTCTAGCATCAGTATCTGTTTTGGGTCAGTTTTGATTAATTTTTCTTTTCATATGGGTTATAATTATGTTTTTCTTTTCACGCCTAAAACCTTCCACGGGATGCCAGACAGTGTGAATTACCTCGGTGGATATTCCTCTAAGCTGTCTGGAGCTTTGTTCTAGGATGTGGTTAAGTGATGTGGAAACAGTTTGATCCTTTAGGGTCTTGCTTTTAAGGTTGTTAGGTGGGATCCGAGCAGTGCTCAGTTTAGGGCTAATCATTTCCTACTACTGGGGCAACTCTGTTCAGAATACTTTAGCAAACATCCCATGCATCACAAGGTTTTCCAGTCTGGCTGGTAAGAATAGGCATTTTCCTGTCTATATGAGCACCAGGCACTGTGTTATCCCTGATTTCTTAGAATAGTTAATTCCCCAGGTTCTGGTAGTTTTCTCACACACCCATACTGTTTAGTGCTCAGCTGAATACCCAAGGGGACCCTCTGCATACCCCTGAGTCCTCTCTTTGTGCGGTCCAGTCCAGTCTAGTACTTGGTTTTGGTGCACTCTAGCTGCCTTGGCCTTCCCAGACTCACAGCTGTGTCCCTTCAACTCAGGGAGTTTTCTGGGTTCTGCCTGCCTGCCCTGTCTCCCTGGAGCTGTGTCAGGACTCTCCCAAGGCAGATGCTCAGCACACCATAGGGATCACTTTTTTTCTCTCCTTTCTGCTGGGGATCACTGTCCTTTATCACCTGATGTTCAGTGCCTTGAAAACTTGTTCCATGTATTTGGTCCATTTCTCAGATGTTTCAGATGTCCCATTCTGTTTGAAGCCTGGCTTTAAACATCAGATGGGTTTTTCCTCCAACAAACTTCAGGGAACCCTAGGGGATACTGGAAATTGACCCCATGTTACAAGCAGAGACTCCCTTCACACCTGTACCTCCTTCTCATTCCCAAAATGCATGAGTCACCTCTTTGCTATCTGAATACAGAAATGGGGTGGGCGCTGAAGGTCTGTTTAGAGATAAGAAAATGAGATATGTTTCTTTTGCAATAATTTGATATTAAAATTTGATGTCAACATTGGCCCAGATGACCTTTCAGTACAGAGGTAACTGTCTGACCAGCTGGTCCCATAAGTACTGCTCTGATCAGAGGGCCTGTGGTCACGGAGGAGAGGTTAGAGAAGCCATGCTGGCTGGTGTGAGCCCTGTCACTGCCTCCCACTCTGTCCAGGCAGTTTCAGGCATAGATTCAGATGTGTCCCCAGGAGACAAAGCTGGAATCAACAGGAAGCTAACTTCCTGTCACTGTGAAATGTCTCAGGTAGTGATGAGCTCCCCATCCCTGGAAGGATGTAAGCAGGAGCTGGATGATCCGGTAACAAGGATATCACAGTTGGCTCTGAACCAGATGGCGCCCTCTGCTCCTTCCATGTAGCAAATCCCATGACCATGCTGTGGAAGTGAGCATCTAGCCTCATTAATTCAAACTCCCTGGCTCCTTGCTGGAAGTATGTTTCCATGGAAATGCGAGTGAACAGCACAGACCCACAGCACCTGCCTGCATTGACCCCTGTGGTCCTGGGTGGCCAGCAGCCTTGCCAGGCCTGGCTTTGCCCTGCTTCTCTGAGGAGACCAGGCCATGCCTCACCCGGCAGTTACATGACTGGCCGCCGCACAGAGTCACAAGGGTTAGCAAACTAGTTCAAGGTCATTTATGACTCTGGGATGCTTGGGTTTCTAAACACAATAGGCAACCACAAACTGCAAAGGCTTCCATCTCCCTCCCCAAATGAAGACCGCCCAGCCCAGCCCAGGGAGCCCCGAGGGCCTGTGCCAGGCTGGCAGGGAGGGGTGTCACAGTAGCGGGCCCAGCCTCGCTCACCGGTACCCAGCAGAGGCCCCTCAGGCTGCAGTCCTTCCTTCCCTTATCTCTGGTGTGCGTGAGGAGGTTATGATGGTTTTTCTGATGCATTCTGGCCATGTGGGAACCGCACTGCGTTCAGAGTTCCACAGCCCAGCTGGCTTTTAAAAAAAAAAAAAGCTAATATTATTTATTTTGGATATGTCAGAATTCAGGCAACAGAAACTCCAGTAAGTGGAAATTGGCTGAAGTTCCTCCTCTCCTCAGGGTGGTATGCACTGCCCAACTTTGTGAGCCGGAGGCCCCTTTGCACCTTCTCCTACAGGTTACCTTCCTGACCCCGCGTGCTGGCTATAGTTTTGGACCTGCTTCCAACTGTCCGGAAGGGGACTATAGTGTCCAGCCTTGGCCACTATACTCTCTTGCTGCTGCCCTGCATCAGGTGCCCATTCCCAGCAGCCCCTGTCCCCACCCTGG
Organism: Miniopterus schreibersii; assembly: GCF_964146895.1. NCBI lineage: Eukaryota > Metazoa > Chordata > Mammalia > Chiroptera > Miniopteridae > Miniopterus > Miniopterus schreibersii. The sequence goes on along the minus strand of NC_138106.1, from coordinate 90,299,465 downwards.
GCTCACAGCTCAGTGCAGTGCCCCTCCTGCTACCCCTGCAGAAACGAGAAAGATACCTCCATGGGGACTGTTGAGTCTAGCTCTATCACCTTTGGCCTGGTCCTAGAGCGTCCCTCAGGACAGCCGACATAGCCCTGGCTGGCTGTCCAGGGCCCTGCCTCCTGCCTTGCTCCTTGCTCAGTAACAAGCTATGCTATGATTGACCCAGAAACAGCCCCATTTCTCCACCTCCCTGTTCTCACCCCCTTTGCACTGTGACTGGGCAGCAATTCTCATCAAGAGATGGGTTCCTCCCACCTCCCTGCTCCCCGCCTTGAACCTGCACTGACTCCATGACTTGCTCTGGCCAAAAGAATGTGATGAAAATGACACCGTGCAAGTTTCAGGGATAGGCCTCAAGAGGCCTTGTGGGACCATGCTACCTCTATGTGCAGAAGCCCAACTAGCCTCTTGGAAGGAGAGACATATAGGCCAGTTACCACCACCCCAGGTGGCCTCAGCCAATAGCCAGCCACAAATAAGCCAGCCCCCAGCAGCCCAGTTGCCCTGATGTTGACCACATGCTTGAGGGAGCCCACAAGACCTGCCCAGCCAGCTAGGATGTTGTTGTAAGCTGCTACATTTGGGAGTGGTTGTTATGCAGCAGAAGCTAACTGATACAGGCACTCTGGGATTCTGAGCATGCAGGACTCAGTGTGCACAGGCTGTAGGATTCATGAGAGGAAACTTGGCTGCAGACAGATAGGTTGGCCGGCCTCAGGGCTCTCACCTGGCCCTCATGTTTGCCATTACCTGGGCTCTGTCCTATAGATTGGGCCCCAGGCCTCAGTTCACACAATTACAACCAAGACATAGTCCACCTGGAAGTCCCGTGCCCAAGTCCTCTGACCTCTTTGCCTACTTACTGGCCCTACTTTGAGCCTTCTAGCAGTTCCCGTGGCACTCAGGGTGAAATCCAAATACTTCGCTGAACCTACCCACCTTCCATTATTCCCATACCCCTCAGTTTCACTCACTCTTTCATGTCCCCCACTTTCACTCCACTCCAGCCACGTAGGCGTCCAACCCACAAAACGCAACCCTTTGCATATTATAAGGGAGGGTGGGGTGGTAAGGAAGGGGGTCAGTCTTGGGTCCTTTAGGGCACAGACCAGCTTACTCAGAGCCCAGGGTCCCTGAAGCAGCCACTCTCTTCTCTGCCTGACAACTGCCAGCAACACTGGGGCAGTTTCCCTCTTCAGCCACTTCCAGGAGCTAATGTCTTACTCAGGAGCTGATGTCTTACTCAGGAGCACAAACCTAAGTTTGCCGCCATGGCATAATTGCTTGCAAACCTCATGCAGGTGATACACGTTTGTCAGAAATACCATGACTTGAGGTGGCTCTAGAGGTGTGTTCCATGGAACATAGGAAGCTCCACAAAGCAGGTTCTACCTGGGAGCAGGGTCTACAATCTTCTAATTGAGGGTCTTGCATTCAGGGCCTTTCTCAGAACTGTTAGAGTCTACAAAAGACAGAATTCTTAACCTGGAACTGGGCTCCCCTGCAGCAGGCAGGAATCTTAAAGCCTGGCCCAGCCTCAGAAGCTGGGGAGAACATCCTCCAGAGTCGAGGAGGCCAAGGAAGGCCTAGGTCCGCCATGGATCCAGGGCTCAGGGACAAAGCTCTTCTACACTCTGCGATGGGGGTCAGTCCCTATGGGGACTGAGGTCTCATCCAAGAGGCAGAGCTGGAGGCCTGTTCAAGGTCCGAAGGGACCATGTGGTGTCATAGCTAGGAGCATGGAGTCTGGAGACTGATAGCCTGGGTCCAAATCCCAGCTCACTCATCGATCTGCTGAGTAACCCTAGGCATGTCACCCACTGGCTCTGAACCTTGGCTTCCTCAACTGTAAGTAGGGCACAGACACAGGGCTGGGAGGACCCCATGAAATGCTTAGACCAGGGCCTGGCACATCACAAGTGCTGTGGAAGTGAGTGGTTGTCATCATCATAGTTATCATCAGGGGATGGGTCAGAGCCACAGTCAGAGTTGAAGAGGCTCCAGTAGCCTTTCCCTGTGGGACTGTCCTGGGCTCTCGGCCCCCATGGGGCGGGGCTTGGAGGGGGGGTCAGGAGTGGAGCCTGGGAGCCAGACAGGGATCAGGGCAGATATGAGGGGGGACGCTGGAGTAAGTGCCCACTACTGGTCGCCAGTTATGGAGAAAAGACCACTTCCCTTCCAGGCTCAAAACTTCAGAGTAGGGGCCCACTGCATGGCCCCGGAGTTAGGGATGAGCCAGGGGCGGGAAGAGTGTAATCGGAGGCTACAGCTCTGCACACCCGCAGCAGATGGAGCTTTCCTAACTAGACAGGCTCTCTGTTCCAGGCTTGAGGGCGATAGGGTGCTGCTCCCAGAGTTCTTCATCTCACCACCAGGCAAGGAGCTAGCAGGGAGCGTGAGAAGGAGTCTCGTCGTCACAAGGACACCAGGAGGGACCAGGCAGAGAGTGAGAAGCAGAAGCCGCAAGCGCCTCTCAGGCCGTTAGGAGAAACATGCCAGAGCAGACTCCGTGCCCGCTCAGCGGGCCCCGGGAGGGCAGCGGAGAGGCAGGCTGCTGGGCCTGATCCTCCTCAGCACCCGCCCGGCTGCGCGCAGACACTGCAAGGAAGGAACACAGGCCTGGCGCTCAGTGAGCCCCAGGCAGACCCCTCGTCGGGTCACCTGGGCACAGCCACTGCAGACTCAGCCCCTGGGCGCCTGTACTGCCTCTTCCTCTCACAGTGTCTAGGGCTTGCTGCCCCGCTCTCCCGAGGCACGTGCACATACCAGAAACTGCAATGGGAAAGGGAGCAGACAGGCCAGAGGCATGACTACAGGGGGCCCTAAAAATTACCAAAGGTCTGAGGGCCTCAATACTTAAGATTTTTAAAAAGGCTTCTTTAAATGTGACTCAAGAAAAGAGGTCCATTTATTGAAGGAGGTGGGACAACTGGGTATTGAATGGGAAAACGAAGTTGAATCCCTGCCTCATACCACATCCCCAAAACAATTCTAGACACATTAAAAACTACATTTGAAAGGGAAAAATTTAAGAGGAATTTTCTACAAGGGACTGTCTTTTCAAATTTGGGGCTGAGAACAATTTCTTAAACAAGAAACAAAAAGCTCACAAAGCATAAAGAGTGGTAGATTTGACTGCAGTAAAATGAAGAATTACTTTTTACCAAAAGACAGGTGAAAAGATAAACCACAAATGGCAAGAAGACATTTGGACTATGCAGAACCAGCAAAGGATCAGTATCCAGAATACACAAAGCCCTACAAGTCCATAGGGGAAAAGAGAAGCAATGAGCAAAAGGACTGGAGCAGGCACAGGAACAAACACAGGAGAAGATGCTCAGCCTCACTAGTACACAGGGGATGCAAATTAAGATCCCAATGAGGCAGCGTTTTATGCCCACTGGATTGGAAGAAGGAAGACATCAGGCAGTGCTAAGGGTTTGACGGGTACAGATCAACTGGAATCCGCATGGGCCGTGATGAGAGTGCTAACTGGTGCCACACTTTGCAAATCACTTTGGGTTCACCATTCATATACCTATGGTCCTGCAAGTCCACTCCTAGGCATTATACAAGGCAGGTACAAGATCTCGTAGCAACATCGCTAATAACAGAAAATAAAAGAGAAGTAATCCAAATACTCATTGGCAGGAACGTGTAAAAATAAACTGTGGAATAGCCATACCAGTGAAAATAAACTACAGCTACACACAGCAGCACAGGTAACGCGGAGAAAGTGAAATAGTGGGTAAAAACTGCAAGTCTTGTAAGTTCACACATAGTATAGCACTTTTATAAAGTTCAAAAACAAACAAAATAATATATTATTTAGACATATGAGCAAGAGAATCCCAAACACACACAACTCCAGGGTAGGACAATATGCAAACACGCAGATTCAAATTATTGAGGAGGTTCTAGCCCTGGCGTTGAGAGTTGATTATCTGATTGTCCTTCATAATGTACAAAACACACTGAATATTAAAAAGATACAGGCCAAGGAGAGACAGAGGAGGGGCACAGCATGAATCCAGAGGGGCTCACTCTGGTTTTCCTGCCACACAGCTCACTGCCTTCACTTTGGGTCACAGTGGGCGCTCAGGGGGATTGGGGGGAGGGGGGACCAGAAGGCGAAAGGCCAGGAACTGGGTGAGGGCACTTCTCCCCGTGGGCCTCAGTTTCTCCATATGCAACATAAGGGGCGCTCCAGGAATAACACACAGCTGGCAGGCCTGGTAGAGGCCTCCCACCCGCGCCCGCGGCAGACATCGCTGGTGGCTTACAGCACCCTTTCAGGGTAGCACATACTGCAGGGCTTTGGAACCCTCAGCTTTGCACTGCAGACTGCCAGGGACGGTCAGTCAGAGAGAGTGCACTAAAGGAGACCTACTTGCTGACCTGGAGAGTCCATCCAGCTCTGGCCTGGGAATTTTGAAGCCCAGCTGGCAGGTACCAGCCACTCTGAAAGGCAGTGCCTGCCACGGAGCACCCACTGGCCCTGGAGCTGGCCCTGGAGCTGGCCCTGGCTGGACCCGGGCAGTGTGGAACTTCAGTTTCTACAGCTCCCCCCCCCCCCGTGGCTTCCAGTCTCCTGGATCCCCCTCCCGATACCCCCCACCATCCTCCCAGGGCTCCGTTCTCCCCTGTCTGGAGGGCAGGCTTGTGACTCCCCCATGCTGGTGAGCTACACTCGACTCAGAGCAGCCGGACCGGCAGAGGCAGGCGGCCCATCGTCATGGACGTAGAGGGCAGCACCGGGAGCAGCCCTGTGTCTCCTCTGACCAGCCTCCCGAGGCAGAAGGACGGCATTCCTTCACCACCTTTGCCTACTCAGCCAGAGGCCTTTGCTCCTGGGCCCGCCACTGCCTGGAGGTTCCCCCTTTTTGCTCCCCTCAGGGCCCCATCTTTTAAGAATCCTCCACGTTTGCGCCACCCCAGCGCCTTCGTAAGCAGGAGTTAGTGCTTCCTCCTCTAGATGTCAGCTCTGTCATGGAGCGCCTGTGCACTGGATCAGGGTCCAGGTTCTGTGGGTGTCTGTCCCCATTTCAGGGAATACCCCAGAAATCATCTTTCAACTGGCATGAAAAAATAATACCTTCAGAAAGAACAAGGATTCCTGGGAATAAACAGGCTTTTCCAAGCACTCTCCACGCAGTGCTCCTGCCTCACAGCAGCCACGGTGGTGGTGAGGACCGCGCGTCACTCCCCACGGTAAGGAGTGAATCCAGGGCCACAATGGCAAGCGACTTTCCTGTGTTACTGCCCGCCTGCCACCTCAGGGAGGCTGGGCAGCGATCCTGCCACATTCTGTCAGGGCCCTGAAACCCCTGTCCTGTGTGGACACACCTCCCCTCCCCAGGTCAGGGGACTGCTGAATGACCATAGTCCCTAATCACTCAGCAGGGGGGTCGTCCAGTCTTACCCTGCTGCCTGCAGATTATTTTAAAACCGAGATACAATTGAGAGATTATGCCCAGTGACGCGGTGTTTCTGATGATTCATCTCTCTTCTATCTTACTCATCTTGTGCAAATCTTAAATGACTGCTAGGGCTGTGTGCACAGAAAGTCTCGATTTACTAGAAAGAACTGACTCTTATAAAACAAGGACAGGAACCTAAGGCATGAAACATCTCCAATGGGCATAGTGGCAACAAAGGTGTCTCCAGCTGCTTCATCCCAGAACAAAGCACCAGCATGCACCCAAAGGTGGCCACCAGACCCTCAGACTAGAGTCTGTCACTGACACCCATTGTGCTGAAGGGCCTGGAACCTGCTATTATCATCACTGTCCACAGACTCTGAGAGGCAAATACCGTATGGACACTGAAACAACACTTGTGTTCACAGGAATTTAGATGCCCGATGTTTACTTCTGGTGCCTGCTGCTCATGGGCTCATCTTCTTTCAAGCCTTGGAAACTTTGGGCACACTGCTGCTAGCTCTATAATCTCTCCCACCACACTTCCCCAGCAAGTCCCCGACTGGGCAACTCCAGTCTTCCTCAAAACCCATTCTGATGCCTCTTCCTCCAGGCAGTCTCCCTTTCCTTCCCTCCAGTCTCTTTTATACTCATTTCCTGCTAGAATGATCACAATGGGCTCCAGTGGTGCTGCCTGCATGTCTCTCTCCCCTACCATGGGGCAGGTTTGTGGGAGCAAGGCTCATGGCTGATTCACACACCTCTTACCTCTAGCCCCTCAGCACGGGCCCCGGCACACAGTGGGGATGGAGCAGGGCCTCAAAAGGATGCAGGCTAAATTCCTGGACTCTGTCTTCTGACCTGGAACTTATCGTTTAGTGAAAGAGATCTACTGACAAAGAGGGTGAATTCAGGCCATCCTTCCCTGAGTGCTTCCCACTTAAGTGGAGAGCTCACTGCTGAGTAAATATTAACAAAGGAAGGCGTAAATAACTTTCTGAGGAGAGAAAATAAGAGACAAATGTCCCAAGATGGGAGGAACAACATGTGTAAGCAGAAAAGCCAGTGGGGCTTCACAAAGATGGAGATGAGCGAGAGCCTCGGACCATGTGCGTCAGGACAAGCTGGTCATGCTGAGTAACGGGCAGTTCCTCGGGGCTGAGGGGCCTCAGGCAGCGTTACTTGTTGCTCACACCTCCCTCCCACAGCCCTGCTCCATGTCACCCCTCCGCTGGACTCGGGCTGCCGGGGTCTCTATCTGGAACATTGCCCTGGCCGAGGAAGAAGTAAAAAAGGCCACTCACACCCTGGCCCTCCAGGGATGTCTCCCGCTCTCTCCCCGCTGGTTCACTGGCACCTCGGCCGTGCCCAAGAGCATGACCAGGGCGGTGCGGTTCCAGCAAGCTGGGGGCCATGGCGAAGGGCACTGAGGGTGGGTTGGAACCCAGCTCCCGCTGCACTAAGATTTGGATGTTGACCCTCCGAGCAATGGAAAACTGGCGAAGACATTTTCCATGCTCGGTGCACTCTGGCTGTAGTGAGAACAACAGGCAGGAAACGGGCAAGAGTGATCTAGGGAGAAAAACTGGGAGGCACTTCAGGTTTCCAGGCCCTAAGAAATAAAACAAAACAAAAAAGGATAGTGCGTAAGACTAGGGCAGTAGCTGTGAGCAGTGGGATTCGGAGGGACGCTGATGGATTTAAGGATGGAGGACCGTGGTGTGGTCCTGGGGGCGAAGAAATGCCACAGACTTGGCGTCTCGTGTATTGCCAGATGCAAATGCCAGTCTTCTGAGAAGTCCAGCCTCTCTAGTCTCTGTTTTGGGGTTCCTTCTGTTTCCTAATAACTCTCCCCTCTCCCATAAAAAAAAGCATGAGATATGCAAAGGAGGGAACAAATGGCTTAATAAGATGATGAGGGGCTGAGTGACAGAGTGACCAGGGGAATTAACTCATGTCCCCAAATGTTCAAAGAAACGAGACTCAACCAGACGAAAAAGAAAGGCCTCCCCACTGGACGTGCTCAGAGGGGCCCTCCCTCCCCCTCCCTCCTCCTCCCTCCCCTGCCAACACTTCAGGGGTCTCTACTCTTGCAGGACCCGCGCCCATTTCAGCTGCAGCAGAGAAAAGGGGTGGGAGGGAGAGGAAAAGAGGAGGCAGAGGATGGAGGGGCTCGGGAAACCTCCCCTCCATGACCCCGTCCCTGCACCTCTGTCTCAAGAATCCCAAACTTGACTCTCAGTGGTGGGAGGCCTTGGGACTCACAAACATCCTGACAGAGATTTTCTGTAGCAGCAGCAGCAGTACTGGGCACTCGCACAGGACCTCGGGGCCTGAGGCCCTCACAGGCCCAGCAAGCCCCAGACCCTCCTCTGCCCTGAGCTGACTCACAGCCAGAGAGATGCTCTAAGACAGATGCTGCACAGCGTGTCAGGGGGGGTCCCGGGATCTCATTTTCCCCAGGGCCTCCCTTTGCAGAAGAGAAAGCGGAAGCCCAGAGAGGGGAAGGGATGTCCTCCGGTGGGGGGCAGGTGCCTGCTCAGATTCAGCTCATTTCCTTTGGAAGACTCCTGGGTGATGCCCACTCTCAGGCAATTAATGGTCCTGAAAACTCATAGTAGCACATAGTAGGTGCTCAGTGGATGTTTGTTGACCAAGTAAATGATTATAATGGGGGACTTTAAAAAGCAGGCCTTGAAGCTGGGAGGGGACCCCATATCCTGTCTTCAAACAGGAGGTCTCACTCCTTTTGGCTTTGGGTGAAGTGGGGCGTGGGAAGGAGAGAGGTGCCCCGAGCACCTCTGTAACGCAGACAGGAGGGTGTGGGAGAGGTGCGGGCAGGCGCAGGGCGGGACGCCGAGCCCAGGGCGCTGCGCCCAGCCCGCTGCGGGCTTCACACTGTCTCCTCCCCGGAACTCCGGGCTGCAAGCTGCCAGGAGAGGGTGCTGACATCATCTCGAGCTGGCCAATCAGCATATTCCTGGCCACAGTGACTGGCTCAGGCCTAAGCATGTGACCAATCAGGTCCCAGGGTCAGGTCTTAGCGCTGGAATCCTGGGGCTGGAGCAGCGCTGTCCTGCAGGGTGGTCAGGCTGGTCAGGGGGCTCACGGGCTCAGGGGCTCAGGGGGCTCACGGGCTCAGGGGGCTCAGGGGGCTCAGGGGCTCAGGGGGCTCAGGGGCTCAGGGGGCTCACGGGCTCAGGGGGCTCACGGGCTCAGGGGCTCAGGGGGCTCACGGGCTCAGGGGGCTCAGGGGGCTCAGGGGGCTCACGGGCTCAGGGGGCTCAGGGGGCTCAGGGGGCTCAGGGGGCTCACGGGCTCAGGGGCTCAGGGGGCTCAGGGGGCTCAGGGGCTCAGGGGGCTCACGGGCTCAGGGGGCTCAGGGGCTCAGGGGGCTCAGGGGGCTCAGGGGCTCAGGGGGCTCACGGGCTCAGGGGCTCAGGGGGCTCAGGGGCTCAGGGGGCTCAGGGGGCTCAGGGGCTCAGGGGGCTCAGGGGGCTCAGGGGCTTAGGGGGCTCACGGGCTCAGGGGGCTCAGGGGGCTCAGGGGGCTCAGGGGGCTCACGGGCTCAGGGGCTCAGGGGCTCAGGGGGCTCACGGGCTCAGGGGGCTCAGGGGCTCAGGGGGCTCAGGGGGCTCAAGGGGCTCAGGGGGCTCACGGGCTCAGGGGCTCAGGGGGCTCAGGGGCTCAGGGGGCTCAAGGGGCTCAGGGGGCTCACGGGCTCAGGGCGCTGTCAGCCTGCGGCTATGGATGACCATCTTGCTTTCAAAAGGGAAAGCCTAGCTGGGAATGGCATTGATGCCACTGAGCACCCAAGTACAGTCTTCCCTGAACCTGCCTGAGTTACCTAAATTATTTCCTTCTCCTTTGGTTGTTTAATCCACTTGGGTTTTTGTCACTGGCTATCAAAAAATTCTGACTGTTCCTTTCAGCTGGCTAAATGGAGCACCTTGAAACTGGAACATTATGGATTAGACCAGCTTTGAAGACCTTCCAGATAGCACTGCAAGACTCCAATCTACTCTGGAGATCCAAATGGATTCAAGCAATATCTGTCGAGGGCCAGCTACAGGCTGGGCCACTCATGTTACCCAAATTAATCCTCATGGGGTTAACCCTGTGAAGGTAGCAACTAATGTCCCCATTTTACAGTGTAAAACTGAGGCTCAGAGAAGGAGATACCTGGGCCATAGGGGGGGAAAGTGGAGCCAGACTGCAGACCCAGGTTTTGTGGCTTGTGCTCTGAGAAGCCACAGGATGCAGCATGTCCATGTGACAAGGACTGAGGCACCCAGCACCACGCCCGGTGAACCATGGGTGCCTGAAACTTGGAAACTGCCACGTGGCCACTAGGAGACTCACAAAAGCAATTGGCAATTGGAGACTCCTTCACCGGCACCGCCTCATCCTCCCAGCTCCCCTGCGCCCAGCCTTTCTCTTACTTTGCTTGGCAATTACAGAGTCATGCTCATGTGACCACACAGGCAGGCCCTCGTTCACAGACCAGCATCTGGAGCCCTTACGGGGAGGCTCCGAGCCTCCACCCCCACCACACCTACAGACATCTCCTTCATTTGGGCCCTGGGGGACTCTACTCCTTAGTTGCATACCAGCAGACCAGAACATATACCCCACTCAGTTCAAAACTGCCCTCTCCACCTCTCCCTCGACACTCAACTCATGAGCTTCTTTCTCTGTATCATGGCCTCTTGTGTCTGCCACTCAGTGCTTAAAGGTACTTGTCAGGCAAAATCTGACGGCTGGGACCTCACCCTTTATGCTGAAGGACTGCGGAAGACCCCAAGTTCCAGAAACAGTGCTTGGGACAAAGAACATCTGCGGACTTTGATGGCTGGAGGTTTCTGGCCATGGAAAATGGGGGAGAGGTCCCTGGGGTATCCTGAAGACCCACTGTGTGCAGGCTCACAGTGCACGGAGCACAAAATGCAGAAGTCTAGCCCAGCAGTATTCATAGACCAAATACAGACAAGCCAGACAGACAGAACACCACAGCTCATTAGCTGCTTTCATGGGTGAAGGGTGAGGGACAGGAGCAGAGACCCAAGCCTGCTGGGGAGCTGGGTAAAAACAGGGAATTTTCAACAGAGATCTCAAGGCTGCATTAGTTAGATACATGTTTCAATGAAGTAACAGGAAAGCCTACTAAGAGTGGTTCACACTACAAAGCATCTAAGGTTTAATGATTAAAGATGATATGAGAAATGGGAGGTCCAGGGGTGGTCTGGTAGCCCCACAATGTCACCAATGTCAGTGTCATCAGTGACTCACATGTCACCCTCTTCTTTACCATCAACAGAACATCATGGCTGCACTGTGGCTGCCTCCACTCCAGCCATCGCATCTGCAGAGTCAGTGCTCAAGTTGGACGCAAGGGGCCACCTTCCTCCTTGCCCATCTCTTCTTTCTCAGGAAGGAAAGCCTCTCACAGAAGCTCCTGTAGACTTCCTCTAATATCTCATTGGTGAGAACTGGGCCACAAGTCCAAGGAGTCACTTGCAGGGGGAAAGCAGCTGCCATGACCAGCTTGGATCAATCATGATGCCCTCAAACTGAGCATCCACAGAAGAAAGCAAGGTGGGGTGGGTGAAAACTGCAGTGTGAGCAACCAACACCATCCTGCCATAAGGAGTAAAGAACAAGGGAGCTGAGGGCTCAACCCCAAGGGCACAGAAGAGCAGGAGGAGCGGCCCATGCAGAGGGATTCCTGGGTAGGAACTCAGCACAGGTGGGAAAAGGCCGGCAAGGTCTCAGTACACTTTATGCCTGGAGGGAGGCAGGCCCTAGGAAGTGGGGAGCTACTGAGAGACACCACACAAGAGAGTGAGTGCAGGAGCAGATGGCACATGAAGGTGTGTGGAGGTCACTGGTGGCTTAGGAACTGAGCAATCCAGCTGTGACAGGCAATAATGTCATTAATGAACTACAAATGCTTCCATCCAAACAGGTGGTTATAACTGACAGGAGAGTGAACATGACCCTAGTGAATGAATTTGCTAATGGCAGCTCCCTGTTTCTGGATATTAGAGCGCATGCGCAGCCAGTCCTTTACACAGCTATGTTGTCACATCTGTGACACTGCACCTCACCTCTCCCACCAGCCCTGGCCCCGCCTTCCAGCCCCAACAGCCCCAGAGAGCCGAACACAACCCAGCACGTTGTTATAATTTCAAAGGGTGCCCCCAAATCTGAGGGCGAGGGTGACTGTGTCCCATTGTACATAAAAGAAAATGGGCTGAAATTGGGCATGAGATTTACTGAGTTGTGGGGTGGGATTTGAACCCAGAGCCTGCCTTTCCCAATCCATCATGACGCTTTATGATTTCAGAGGGGGCACACCTTCCAACCCCCCACCCCTGGCCAGGATGTTTACTAAACCTGGGGGGGCTCAGAACTCCTGCTCCCTCCTAGCACTTCCTTAGGGGGTGAGGTGGGAAGGAGAGGGCTCTTCCGTATCAGATGCTCACCCATGCACATGTGACCCACGTATGACCTGGGGCCTCCCAGTCCAAGCACAAGGCACACACTCTGCACTGTGGGGACCTGAGTCCATGGTGTGCACATGTGGGCAGGTGTGCTCCAGGTGAGGCTCTCACCATCCCACCCATGATTGAGAGGACAGCACCCCCAGTCCAGGCCCCCAGGCCCGGATTTAAGGGGCACCTGTGGGTCAGGGTGGCCAATTCTGGCCTTAAAGGGCAAACTGTTATCATCCAGGAGGCTGAGTTTTAAATTACGCATTTGCAACCAACAGTCAAGTCCCTTTTCCTGTTCCCTTTTGGTCCTCTCAGCTTTTATTTCTCTCTGGGACCAAGTTCTTAGCTTCAAATTGTGTCCCATTATGAACTAATACTGTCCCTTGCAAGTGTGAACTTCACTATAAGAGGCGACCGTAAACTCTTCCTCCCTTCTCATTGCTAATCCCTCTGCCCAGTGAGCAGGGCTCTTTTAATGCAGTTCTGCAGACTTCAAAGCTAAGGATTTAGAACAAGGAGGCCAGGAAGGGTCTGGGCCTCGAGGCAGGTGGGTGGTGATTCTCTCAGCTGAAGTGTAGATAGCAAGGGAGCTAAAGTCAAGGGCCAGTGCATTCAGAACAAATCCACCGAATGTGTTAATCCAGCCCCCTCTGGGATGGCGGGCGCCAGAGCATAGTCATGAGTGTGAAGGACTGGGGATCCTAGTGTCTGGACCTTCACCTTCCAAAAAACAGGGCTTGAGATTTGACGGCTTTGAAATCAGGACACTGGAGTGCAAAGCTGGCTCCACCACTTAATTAGCTACTAAGGGCAAAATGAGCCTCACTTTCCTCATCTGCAGAACAGGAGTATTGACGTCTCTCTTGTTGTAGGTGGGGCATTAAATGAGGTGGCGGGTAGAGCAGGGAGCTAGCTTGGTCTGAGCACCACACCCAGGCGTGCGATGGCTGCTGGGGTTTTTTCTTTTTTAATTCTCACCTGAGGATATGTTTAGAGAGAGAGAGAGAGAGACATTGATCGGCTGCCTCCCAAACGCGCTCTGACGAGGGACAGAACCCACAACCTTTTGGTGAACGCCAGGGATGATGCCCCAACCGACCGAGCCGCTCGGCCACGGCAGTGCGGCGGCTGCTTCGGTTCCTGTCCTCCAGGGCTGGTTAGCACACATTTTCCGTAAAGGCCGGGTATAAATATTTTAGGCTTTGAGGGACTCTGGTCTGTCACAGCTGCTGGACTCTGCTGCTGTCCTGCAGAAGCGTCACCTACAGCAGGCGGGCACGCTCTGCACCTGCTGTCCAGATGGTGGGGCCCAGCACTCAGGAGCCCTGCCCGGCACACTTGGGTTTCCAGGAGTGGGCACAGCTGTGCTCTGATAAAATCAAGCTTGGCCCTGGATTGCTAACCCTGATCCGGAGCCTGGCCATGAGGAGTGTGGGGTGGTGGGCAGGAGTCCCTCGACGTCATCGCGCAGACAGTCTCACACTCTGAAATCACATCTCCCAGCATGCTTTACTTCTGAGCACTTGAGGACAGGAGAAGGTTCTTTTAGGACTGGCTTTTGCCTTTTGAATGAGGGCCTCCTGTGGTTTCAGAGTGACCGAGTCAGGTCTGGAAAGCTGAGCAGAGAGGTTAGGGAAAGTCTCCAGGTCGCAGGTTGATAGGGGCAGAGCTGGGGTCTGACGCAGACCTAACGCCCAGGCCCACGCCCTCTCTACCTTCCCAGGAGCCATCACGATCCCACACGTCAGTGCCCCTCAGAGGGGCGCCGATATTGGCACTGGGAGCCTTGCCTGCTTCACAAACCAGGACGCCAGGGACATCTCCTGTGAGTGCATGACACCTAGGAGGCTGCTCTCCGCCGGGGCCCAGAGCACCCACTAGTGTCAGGCTGGGTCTGGATCCTGGCTCTCCATGGGCAGGTCACTAAGTCTCTGTGCCTCAGCTGCCTGTCCACCTGGGGCTGGACTCAGCAGCTACGTTGCAAGGTTTCGAGGAAGATTAAATGTGCTAATATGTACAAAACCCTTGACGAGGGTCGGCTGGGCTCGTCTTCCTACCTCGTCTCTCCCCTCTGCTAGATGAGGAGAGACCCGGGGGCAGGGCTCGTCCCAGTTCTCACCTCCACTTGGCGGCAGGCAGGGAGGCGCCCAGGCTGGACTCTTCCCTCTCCCCTTCCTGGGCCACTCATTTTTCTTGGAAACTAGCTAGGTCCTCTGTGCCTCTCCCCTGCCTGTCCCACAGCTCCTCCAGGGGTGACTCCGGCACCCTCTGCCATGTGGGTGTGAGGCTATGGACACATGCTGTGCCTCCTGGACAGTCTGGGGGAGCTCGATATCCCAGTCCAGTCCACAGGCCCGAGAGCCCACAGGGGGAGCGCTTCCTTCAGGCACTAATTCCTTCACCGTTCTCGGCACCTGCTTTGCTGGGTGGGATGGAGAGATGAGGTGAACGCAGACTAGCTGGGCAAAAAGGGGCACATGGACATTCACACTGCTGCATGAGGAAGGGGTGACCAAGGGCTCATCTCATAGCTCTTCTCAGCCTTGATTTTCTCATCTTTAAAACGGGGGTGGGAAAGCCTGCGTGACAGGCTGTTGTGGAAGTCTGGTTCACTGCTGGACACTGGGCAGCACTTCATCCTCACACAACTCTGGGAGGCAGGTACAAATGTTATTACCCCCTTTACAGATGAAGAAACTGAGGCACAGACGGCTGAGGAGGCTGCTTCAGATAATGAAGCCCACAGTGCAGTCCAGGCATCCGGGTTCTTGGTTAGCATCCGCACTGGGTGTCCTCTGCCCCCCTTCACTCTTCTCTGTGGCCACAGCCGCAGCCGCAGCCCCACAGCAGGATTATCGGGGGGGGGGGGCGCAGGGGACACTGTTTTCCCAAGAGGTTGCACACCTGGGCCACACCCACATTGGCCACAGTGCAAGGCCTGAACTGAGGTTTCTTGTGTGTGGGGTGTGCTGTGCCCACCATATCCTCGCCCTCACTGCACACTTGGCTGCATGGCTGTCACCTCCACCAGGCCCTCTGCCGGTGACAGCCAAGGGTACCCACCCAGGCTGCTCGTGGGGGACAGGAAGCCTTGGGGCCCTGTGGCTGGCCCAGGTCAATTCACAGGGAGGCCTCGCCAGCTTTCAGGAATGGCAACAAGCTCCCATCCCTAGGGGTGTGCAAGTAGGTGCCAAGAGGTGCTTCCTGAGGACGACTCAGCATCCGATGGAGAGCGGGTCAGCCTGCTTTCAAAGTCTATTCCAGGCCTGGACCCTGTCAGAAGCATAGGGCAGGGGTAAGGACATGGGGGTGGGCCTGAGCTACAGCAGGCCCTGTGGCCGTGGGCAGGCCACTTCTTCCCTGTGCCTCAGTGTCCTCATCTGTAACAGCCGACGACAGCCCTCAGGGTGCTCGCTAAGAGCGGCTCTCTTCATCACCCCATCATCCCAGAGGGGGGCGAGCAGAGGAGGCCTGGGACAGGGAGGAGGAAGTCGGGAAGCCATCACATCGCTCCACTCCTCACACCCTGAAAGTCTTGCCTCTGAGCTGTTGTGTGTATTGTTCCACCAAGCACACCCACACCCTTTCCCAGTCCGCACTGGATCAAAGCAGGGTGATGCCCTAAGCAGCCCAGGTCCCTTCCCCCCTCCCCAGCAGATGTCTCCCCTCCTCACCGATGGCCTGTGTCCCGCCTCTGCATCTGGCATGATCTGATCTCTCGTGAACACAGGCCAAGGCTCCCTCCACTCCACCCCGGGCTCCCACCCTAGGACCAAGTGCACAGCAAGTGCTCAACATAGTTTAAGGTTGCAGGGTCCTGCTCGCTACCCTCCAACTCGAAGGCATACTCAGTCGCCTTCCCACGGGGGCCCTCCAAAACGTCAGGCCCGCAGCTCCACCTGCTTCAGAGCTGCTCAAGGAAAAGGGCAGCCCCCACAAGAGCCCAGACCCCAATGCAGCAGTGACCGAGCAGCCACAGACCACTATATCCCATCCTGGGGGCTAAAGTGTCCCCTGAACACCCATAAGGAGGCACGGGGTTGGGGGCTGTGTAGTGACAAGAGCATCCAGAGTCTGGACCCTGCCTCGCGCAGCCATTCCTGAGCCCACTCTGGTCATGTATCTTAAACCAAGGGCCTCAATCTAGGACCTAGGGGCAAACTGAGGTTTTTTGGGGTTTTGTTTTGGATTCATTCTAATGTTGAAAAACTGGAAGATTTCAAACAAAAACCCAGGTGTATAGCTTGAGAGATCCAATCACCTGGGCCACAGACTCTTGGCAACATTTTGGAACTGAGTTGGAGCTGTCCTCTGGATGGAGCTTGTCGCCCCCGCTTGTCACAGTCCCTGCAGCTCCCTTGGCCCCTCTGGGAACAGTGAGAATGAGCTTCAAAGCCAGTGCTCACCTGCCCTCCAAGGCAGCCCAGAGGGATGGAGGTGGGTTACAGGCTCTGGGCGGTGTCCCCAAAGAAAGCCATGTCTTCTCACTTCCAAAGCTGCTCCTGGACCTGCTGCTTTCTCCCACTCCCTTACGCACCCTGCATCCAGGCATTCCGCTCACCCAGCCATGCTCCAATCCCAGCCTGGGCACCAAGGGCACAGCCATAGTGACCGGCCCAGTGCCCACCTCCGGCAGCCCATACAGCACAGCTGCTGTGAGGGGGCTGCTGCCAGATTTACCTACAGTGAGAAACTGAGGCTCCAAAGGGACTTTCCCAAGGTCATGCAGATCTGAGGGCTTAGCTGGCCTCTCAAGCTGTGTTCCACAGAGCAGGGGGAGAGTGTCACTGTGGGGCAGGGGCACTGGACGGGAGGGTCAGGGACAAGTCTTCAGAGGAGCAGAGTCCTAAGGGGTGAGGAGTGTTGCCTGCAGGCAGCAGAGGAGAGGAGTTCCCCGTGGAGTTCCCAGCTTGCGCCGAGCCCTGGAGGTGCGATGCAGCGTGGAAAGCACACTCCTGGGCTGAGGCAGGAGTGCAGGCGATGGCAGAAGTTCACCCTAGAAGCCCCGTCACCCCACGTGTGGAAGCCCTGGTCTCCCCTCCTCTGGGCGCCAGGCCCTGCGGCTCTCTCTGCCCTTCTGCCTGCCCTCTTCCTGCTGCCCCGAGGCCCAGCCCTGAGTCACCTTCTCCCCAACGTCCTGTGCTTCTACTGTCCACCCTTGACTCAGACACAAGGGCTGGATTCCCACTCTGAAGTGATAACTAAGTTTCTCGTTACAGAGGGCACCATCATGACATGTTTTCAAAGTTCAAAACGTGATTAATATTGAAAAAAATGATCCAGGCTATTAATGGTGAGAGAAGGCCCTGGAGGGAGGGAGGAGGAGGTGCGTTTGGCTGACGCAGGGCCCGTGTCTAACCCTTTCCTCTGTCTAGTGTTTTATCCACCACGTTTTCCTGAGCCCTTTTCTGCACCTGGCCCGGAGCATCCACAGACCGACAGGCTGGAAAGGTAATCATGAGTGTGGTCACAGGCGAGGCCGGAAGGGGCTGCGGGGGGGATCACGAAGGGCTTCATGGAGGAGGTAACCTCTGAGCTGGGTTTCCAAGGATGAGCCCTTACCTAGCCAGGGCCTAGCATACGGCGGCAACCAAACACATCAAGAATAGATGAGTGAATGAATAAACGAATGAATGACATCCACCTAACAGCCCACCCAGTCCGAGGCTTGAAAGACAGGACACGCTGGGTGTCAGTCCGTTGGGGCTGCTATAACAACACGGTGGCCACCTTGCTGTCGCAAGGGCCTTGGGCTCAGGCAGTTCGGGAGCCCTCATCCGCCCTCTGCTCCTGGGTACTGCTCATCTTTCCCAGAAACACCCACCAGTGTGGCCTCGGAGTCCCCGTATCTAACTGTATGTGCCTCTTGGGAGTTTGTGAAGGGGGATACTGGTGCACAGCCCAAGACCGGAGAGGAGAGTGGACAGACGGGAGCCCCTCAGCAGAAGGGTCATGCGGTAGGACACACCAGAGGGGTGGGGAGAAGAGGGCTCTCCCTGGGGTTCAAGGGCCCAGCTGGTGGTGGACTTCATGGAGCGAAGGCAATCATGAGGCCAGGGATGAACTCAGTTTTGGACACATGGACTTTGAGAAGCTTGGGGACATCAGGACAGAGATGTCTAGGAGGAGCTGCACATAGGGAACAAAGGAGTGACAGAGGGTCAGGGTCTGAGCTCCATATCCAGGTAAGGCAGGGCAGGGGTGCCGTAAAGGGGGCTTAAGGACATCCAGAAGGGTCATTAACTGGGGTTGCCAGGGTGACTTGAATTCATTTCACAGCCTCCTGGTGCCTAATGCAGCTGGGCCCAGGGAGGCCACTCAATAAATGCATGTTGACTTGACCCAAATTCACCCGTTTTCACTTTAAATCACAGGGACTGAATTTGCTGATTCGAACAGATTGATTATCCAGGCTCAGGTTAATTAGCTAGAAAGGTAAAACCAAGGTTTATAAATAAAAGCAAAATACAGACTCACAACAAAACTAAGAACTGAGACTCTCAACATGCAGCCCACTGTGGCCTCAGGACCTTTGCACTTGCTGTTCTCCTACATGGCCTGCTCCATAAAAACCTTCAGGAATTTGCTCAAATGTCCACCCTGACTTCACTTTTCAACATAGTGCACAGGGGTATATTGTACTTACTATTCTCCGTTCCTCCCACTAGGACATCAGGTGCATGAGAATGGAGACCTCTGCCTGCTTCACCTACTGCTGGGCCCTGGTTTCTGGAACCGGGCGCTGGGTGAGTGAGCACTGCAGGCCACCGACAAGAATGTTTCAGGGGGTGTTCACTCACTATTTACTGAGCTCCTACCGTGTGCCTGGCACTGACCTAGGCTGTAGGCACAACAGTAAATTAAACAAACCCCACTGCTCCTATGGAGCTGGCCTTGTGGAGGGGAGGCAGTGAGCACTACACATTAGAAGGGATAAGTGCTGCGAGAACACAGAGTTCAGGGAAGTCAGGAGGGCAGGGGAGGGCTGGAGGCCAAGGGCCTGGCACAGAGCGGGAACCAAATACGCCACGAATAAATGAGTGAATGAATAAATGAATAAACAGACTGTCTTCTCAGTGGCAGTCATCTGAGTGGAAATGGGGTGAGAGAGGAGAGGAGAGAGGTCAGGGCCCAAACTGAGCAGGGCCTGGTGGCCTTTACGGACCTTTGCTCTTGGTAGGGGAGCCATGGCTGGGTGTTGAGCAGGGGGCGAGCCCAGCATGCTATGAGGCAAGTGAAGAGGGCAGTGTCTGGGGAGACTTGAGGCTGTCACTGTAGACTGCATGGGCAGGGAAGGCTCCTCTGAGGAGACGTCAGCATGGAGTCCTTGTATGGACCATGTTTCAAGCTTCTGCGAATCTGATGCGTTAACATCTCCCTGCATGCACATGCTGGACATGCCTTCTTCTAAGTCACCTCAACCTGGCCTCCTGCCTCCTCTGTCAGCCACCTCCCTCATCCCCAGGAGGAATTCTCCTAGAGATCCACTTTTCAAATGCAAACCAGCCAATCCAGTGTCCATAGCCCCCCACCTCCTGGCCACTATCCTGTTGCCCTCACCGTGGAGGTTCAGGCATAGCCCTGTGCCGCAAAACACATGAAATTACTCAAACCAGCTAATCCCAAGCCTGCTTATCCTGCCTCACCTGTTCCCTTCTGCAGAAACCCCAGTAAAGGCCCCTGTGCACAGTTCCCTCCACTCCCTCTGCTCCCAGCTGACCCAGCGCTCAGTGCGGCCCTGCATGGGCGGTGTGCCCCTCCTCTGGGAGCTGTGCCTGACGGGCTGTCTTCCCAATGGCAGCATCTCCTGACCCACTGGCCTGCTGGACTTCACATTTTCTATTAATATGTTCTATTTTAAACCAGCCCAACAGGAAGATACTTTGCAGACACTTAGAGTAAACAAATGAACTCTATACCTTTTTACAATGTCCTCAACATGTTTAATATTTTAATATACATTAGAATTTCAGGTTCCAGAGAGTGGAAGGAATATAGGAAATTACACAGACAACACCAGGCCCCTGGGAGTTCTAAGTATCTGTCTCCCAAACTGAAAGCTCCCGCTAAGGCTGGGCCACGTTCCGGTCGCTGCCTTTACACTACGAGTGGAATATGGTTGGTTTTTCAAATTAACACGGAACCTGTCAGTTCCAAACGCATCTTGCTAGCAATAATCAAGTCACACCGTGTGTGTGACAGCCTGTTCTGAGTTATGTAATTAGAATCTGCAGATGTTAGCAGGAAAGAATCAACACAGCATATTTCAAAACAAGCCCCATCTCGGGGCCAGAGCAGGGATGCACAGGTGAGGGAGGCAAGGCCAAGGCGGTGCCGGGAGCATGGCTCTCCACACGCTGGGCTTCCTGAGAAGCACCCGGAGAGGACAGTGGGCTGGAGCTGAGCTTGGCTGTCACTCCGTAGAAGGAAGGGTTGAAAATTCAGACAGCTGTGGTTCTTGGAGCAGCCTGACCCAGGGGAACCACACAGCAAAGTCCCCTCCAAGACTTCTCCTGGTTAGGATAAGGGCCCGCGTGAGAGTGGCAATTGGATGTCTGGATATCTCTTCCGCTCACTCTGTGGGCAGACAGTCCAGGGCTGGGCTGGCAGGGCTGCTCCAGGAAGCTTCTCTCCATGATGCCACCATCACAGGGGAGTTGCCCTCATTCACACCAGTTGGAACTGGGCTCCAGCCCCAGAGCTCACCTTCCCAGCAGCAGGACAGAGGAAGAAGCATAAAGAAGGTCCTGCTTCTCTCCCTAGAAAATATGCTGGAAGTTGCACAGATTGCTTCCCTTCCCATGCTAGAGGAAGGGCTTAGTCACACACCCAGCATAGTTGCAGAGGAGGCTGGGAACGCTGTCATCTTGTGTGACCACATGCCTTGTTCTGAGAGAGAAGTGGACAATGCTGTTGGGAGCCCTCTGGACATCTCTGCCATACCCCTTTCAATGTTCCCTCCCACCATCCAACCACTCCCTACCCGGAATGCATATCTTATGATAGCACATCAGACAAATTGCATTAAATAATTCATAGTTCAGGTGCTAGCTGAAAATCATGGGCTGGTGGGTGCTTTTCATCAGATTTGTTGGCAAATCACTGGTGGGACTCTATTACTGACCCAGGCTCTCTCCCACCAAGCCCTCTGTGACACACAGCCAGAGGTGTCTTGTCCAGTGGATGTTGATCACGTTCCTCCCTGCCCAGGATCCCCTGCTCTTTACAACAAAAGCCTGTGGGACTAATGAGGGAGGTGAGAGGCAGCACTGTGCCAGCCAGACGCCCGAGCTCACAGGAGAAAGTGCCTTAGCGGTGTTCTGTCATCGGAGCTGACTGCTGTCCAGACTGAGCTGGGATGTTTAAGTTGGGAGACAGTGGGAGTGGTCCTGGGAACAGGGATGCTGGTGCATCTCCTCTAGCCTTGCCGCCTCTTCTGTCCTATGTGCACCTAATACTCCAGCTTTCTTTGGCCCCACACCTCCTCTCCATTTCCTGTGGCCAAAGCCACGCATCGAGCCCCTCCCCAGTGGGGAAGGGGAAAGCTCAACTCCTGCCTTAGAGTCAGGAGACTCAGCCGCACAGGTAAGTGACCCTAAGCCAGGTCGGGACCACGCCCATGCCACCTCTCCGACCCGGTCCCCAGGCTGTGTCACAGGACACTGTTATTCTGTTGTGGACATCTTGGTTGTAATTAACACAGGCCACAGGACCAAGATCTCCAAGATCTCCCTCCATCCCTCTGCAAACATTTGGATATGTGAGTGCAGGAAGGTAACAAAATTTCAGCCTTTCTGCCCTGCAGCATGACTCACAGCCTTTCCCTTCGGAAGCGTATTTGCTGCTGTTGGGAGTTCCTGGGATAATTCTCTTCAGCCATTTTTCCATTCATTGTCACTGTGTTTCTCAGGCGGGAGGATGCACAGGCCCAGTTCTGTGCAGGGCAGATAGAAAACAGAGTATCAGATGCATCTTTCTGGAGCACCCAGTTTATAATTACAAGATCTGGGAGAACTAAGTACTTTCATAAGAATCGTCCCTCCCCCAGAAACACAGAAGACAAGACAGAGAAGGGGAGCGGAGAGGGGCCACAAGAAAAACAGTCCAGTCTCTGAAGTTTCAGCAGGTGGGGCCGAGGGAGGGACCCTCAGGGAGGGCAGCCTCTCCTGTCCAGGGCCTCCAGGCTGTCTCCCAGCTCCCAGGAATTTCGGACGCAGTGCTTCTGAAGGCCATGAGGGTGCCCTAGTCCCCGACGTGCACCCGTGCAGAGGCGGCACAGCAGTCTGCACCCTCCCTCTGCACTGGGCCGCGTGCCCTCGCCGGGGTCCTTCACGCGGTGTGGGCTTCTTGCGTGGCTCCCACCGCAGCTGTTCGTGTGCAGCCCCTGTGCCATCTCCCGCACACACTGTCGCCTCCCCAGAGCTCAGCATCTTCGATTTAAGGATTTAAAACGCAGGGAGTGTGGCGGGACCTCCCCGCAGTCTCCTGTGGCCCTGCCTGGCATCCACAACTTAAAGGGCTTTGCCCTGTCCACGTGCCGCGCTGGGTGCGCCGGGGGCCTAAAGCAAAGGCGTCTTCAAGTTCAAGGGCGCCCGGCCACCCGACCAGGCCGGAGCGGCTGGGGCACCGCCCGGCCCCGCTGCCCGGCGCCCCCCCCCCCCCGCGCGGTCCCCCGCTATTTCTTCCCAAGTTCCTCGGCGCTGGGGCCGAAGGTCACGAGGTTTTCCCAAAAGCCTCCGCCGCGCAAAGGGCGTAAGCACCGACAGGGCGCTGCCAGCCGCGCGCCCGCTGCGCCAGCAGCTCACCGCCCCCAGCGCGCGGCCCGCGGGGGGAGCGGGGGCGCGGCCGCGGGGCGTCAGCTTAGGGGCCGTGAGCCTCGGGCCTGGGCGCGGGGCTGAGGCCGGAGCCCGCGCCCACGGAGGCGCCGCCGCCCCGAGTCCCTCCCCCGACGCCGAGGACCCGGCCCGGCCTCCGGCGGGTCGGCAGCAGATCCGGGGGCTCGGCCGGGGCGCCCGCGCTCCCGCTCCCCCCGCGGCGCGCAGGGGGGGCCGGGGACACCCCCTCCCCCGCCTCCCCTCCCCCCGCCTCCCGCGCCCCGGGGACACCCCCTCCCCCGCCTCCCCTCCCCCCGCCTCCCGCGCCCCGGGGACACCCCCTCCCCCGCCTCCCGCGCCCCGGGGACACCCCCTCCCCCCGCCTCCCGCGCCCCGGGGACACCCCCTCCCCCGCCTCCCCTCCCCCCGCCTCCCCGCCTCCCGCGCCCGGGGGACACCCCCTCCCCCCGCCTCCCGCGCCCCGGGGACACCCCCTCCCCCCGCCTCCCGCGCCTCGGGGACACCCCCTCCCCCCGCCTCCCGGGCCCCCCACGAAGGGGCCGCGACGGCGCCCGGGGGTTTAAAGAAAACAATGAGGAAAAGAACAAAGGAGAGGAAGAGAAAGGAAAAGGAGGGGAGGTGAAGGAAATGTGAGGAGAGAAGAGGAGCGAGGAGGGATGTAAACAGGACACGGAGAGGCGACGGGAAACGGGAAACGGGAACCGTGAACACGGGACCGAGAGGAGGAAACAGCGAGGCGGGGGCGGGGCGGGCTGTGGGCGAACCTCGGCCGCCCGGCCGTCGGGTCAGCAGGGCCGCCCGGCCGTCGGGTCAGCAGGGCCGCCCCGGGCCGTCGGGTCACCAGGGCCGCCCCGGGCCGTCGGGTCAGCAGGGCCGCCCCGGGCCGTCGGGTCAGCAGAGCCGCCCGGCCGTCGGGTCACCAGGGCCGGCCGGCCCTCGGGTCACCAGGGCCGCCCCGGGCCGTCGGGTCACCAGGGCCGCCCCGGGCCGTCGGGTCAGCAGAGCCGCCCGGCCGTCAGGTCACCAGAGCCGCCCGGCCCTCAGGTCACCAGAGCCGCCGGGCCGGGGCGGAGCAGCGGCTTCTCATCTTTGGTCTAAAGATCCCTCTACTCTGGGGAAAAGGGACCCCAAAGAGTTTTTTGTTCATATGGTATATGGAGGACTGATATTTACTTTATTAAAACTTAAAATATGTGGGATGCGTCAGTGGCCTTTTCATTCATTCATTCATTTATTTATTTAATATATCTTTGATTTCAGACAGAGGAAAGGAGCGGGGGAGAGAGAGAAACATCGACGATGAGAGTCATTGATCGGCTGCCTCCTGCAGGCCCCCGAGTAGGGATCGAGCCCGCAACCCGGGCATGTGCCCTGACCAGGAATCGAACCCGATCGCCTGGATCCCAGGTCATCACTCAACCGCTGAGCCACGCCCGGCTGGGCCAAAGTAGACTTTCAGTCAGAAAAGGTTACAGGAGATGAAGAAGGACATGATATCTTAACAAGAGGTTCAATACAGCAAGAAGAAAAAATGATACACATTCACACACCTAATGACAGACCATCAAAATATATGAAGCAAAATCAGTAGAACTGAGGGAGAAATTGACAGCTACAATAATAATAGTTGAAGTCTTCAGGACCCCACTCACAATATGGAAAGAAGAACCAGGCAGACTATAAGTGAAGAAATCGAGGACTTGAACAACACATCAAGTGGACCTAACAGACGTACAGGGCACCACCCAACAACAGCAGCACACATTCTTCTCAAGTGGCCTTGGACACTCTCCAGGACAGACCATGTTAGGCGAGAACTTCACAATTTCAACAGACTTTAAAAGACAGATATACAAAGCATCTTTTCTGACTGCAATGGGATTAAGTTAGAAATCAGTAACAGAAGCAAAGATGGAAAATTCACAAATTTGTGGAAATTAAACACACTTGTAAAGAACCAATGTGCCAAAGAAGAAATCACAAAGTAAATTAGAAAATACCTAGACATGAGAAACAAAACACAACCTATCAAAACCTATGGGAAACAACACAGCAATGCTAAGGGAGAAGTTTATAAAACAATCTGAGAAACAAGTTCTTAAATGAAACTCTTACATTAAAAAACAAGATCACGAGAGAAACAAGATGGCAGCCTGGTAACAGCTTCACCCGCCGCCTCCCGCAACAACATCAAAATCACAAAACACAGAACCACCATCACTCAGAGCCTCCTGAGATCTGGCGGCACAGAAGCCCCACAACCAGGGAGCTGAAGCAGCACCGAGAGCGGGAGGAGGAGGAGACTCGCCACGGGCACACCCCCGGTGCCTCGGGTTAACCCGGGAGGGAATCTCCGTGATGGGGGTTTCCTGGAGGAGCGAGGGGTCCCAGCCCCACAGCAGGCCCCCAGCCCAGGGCTCCAGGGCCAGGAAGAGGCGGCCCCACACCTTCGGGCTCTGAAACCAGCGGGGACTGTCCCGGAGGGTCACGGAGGCTGCGGGAGTCCCCGCAGCTCCTCCTAAAGGGCCCGGCACGGACTCACTCGGACACTCCCTCTGAGCCCAGTGCCAGGCAGCAGCTTGAAAGGACCTGGGACACTCGGGGAGGAACTAAGTTGCCTGAAGTCAGGGTGAGAGGCGGAGGGCGGCTTTCTCCCAGGCAGAAGAGCTAGCGACGGCCATGGCTCCTTTGGCGAGTCCTCCCACACACAGTGGGCAGGCAGACGCATATTTGAATTGCCAGCACCTGACTCGAACCTTTGGCCCCGCCCTGTGATTCCCGGAGGCCCCGCCCCTCCCCACCTGTAGCTCATCCAGGCCAGTTCCAGGGGCTTTTCTGTGCAAGTGGCCTCTCGAGCCTCATGCTTAGGACTTTCCTAAAATCTCTCAAACAAGCAGCAGCAGGCCCGATACAGCTTGATAAGCGGCCCCAGGCCTGGCACTAGCGGCAGCTGCATTGGCTCAGAGCTTGGCCTCTCCTGGGCACCTCCAAGCCCAGCACAGGTAGCAGCCAACTACGGTTTGCTGTGTAGCTCATGCTGGGTGGCCCTGGGCAAGGCACTGGCACAGGCTGACTTTGCACCTCCCAGGAGGCCCCAGAGACAGTGCACCTGGTGCTCAGACTTGACCACGCTGGACTGCAACCCCACGACATCCACGAGTGACACTCAAGGGGCACACTTGGTGAACACCAAAGCTCCACTGAAGTAAACCCAGTTTCATAGGGGTGTCTCCAGCACAGCAGCTCTTTGGCTATAGTTGCAGCTGGTCCTCACAGCCAATTGGCCTGGGGGGAAATTCCTCTCAGGGACGCCAACAGCAACCAAGGCTCAACTACAACAGGACAGTGCACACAGCCCACACAGGGGAGCACCTAGAAGGCCCAGCTCAGGTCACTGGGGAGGCTGAGCCTCTGGACCCTACAGGACACCTACTACACAAAGCCACTCTACAAATTCCAGGAGACATAGCAGCTCTAGCTAATACATAGAAACAAACACCTAGAAGCAGCCAAAATGAGAAGGCAAAGAAACATGTCACAAAGGAAAGAACAGAAGAAATCTCTAGAAGAGGAACTAAATGAAATAGATCCAAGCAAGCTAACAGATACAGAGTTTAGAATTTTGTTTATAAGGATGTTTAAGCAAATGGTTAGGGAAATAACTGAGAAAATCGATAACATAATAAAGTACCAATTTGAAATGAAGACTACAGGAACTGAAATGAAGAATAATTTACAGGAAATCAACAGTAGAGTAGAGGACACTGAGAATCAAATCAGCAATTTGGAACATGAGGAAACAAAGACCCAACCAGAAGAGCAAAAAGAAAAAAGAATCCAGAAATATGAAGATAGTATAAGGAGCCTCTGAGACAACTTCAAGAGGCCCAACATTTGTATTATTGGGGTGCCAGAAGGGGAAGAAAGGGCAAGAAATTGAAAACCTATTTGAAAAAATGACAGAAAACTTCCCCCACCTGGGGAAAGAAATCAACTTACAAATCCAGGAAGCACAGAGAGTCCCAAACAAGAAGAACCCAAAGAGGCCCACAGCAAGACACATCATAATTAAAATGCCAAAGGTTAAAGACAAAGAGAGAATCTTAAAAGCAGCAAGAGAAAAGCAGTTAGTTACCTACAAGGGAGCACCCATACGACTGTCAGCTGATTTCTCAACAGAAACCTTGCAGGCCAGAAGGGAGTAGCAAGAAATATTCAAAGTGATGAAACACATGGAACTACAACCAAGATTGCTCTACCCAGCAAAGCTATCATTTAGAACTGAAGGTCAAATAAAGAGCTTCAGAGATAAGAAAAAGCTAAAGGAGTTCACCACCAGACCAGCACTACAGGAAAAGTTGAAGGGTCTTCTTTAAGAAGAAGCTAATGAACAAAAGAATCTGATGAACTAAATAGATCCAGAGACATTGACACATGCAACAGACGATCATATTTCAGAGGAAAGAGGGAAGGGGGGTGGAGGGTGGGAAGAGATTAACCAAAGAAGTTATATGCATAACCCATGGACACAGTTAATAACGGGTGAAGGCCTGGGGATGGGGTGGGAGCGAGGTGGAGGGGGTCAATTGGGGGGGAAATGGGACACACCTGTAATACTCTCAACAATGAAGATTAAAAAAAAAAAAAACAAGATCTCAAATCAACAACCTAATTTTATGCAACTTAAGGAACTAGAAAAAGGAGAACAAACTAAACCCAAAGCTAGAAGAAGGAAAAAAGAAGAAATATTGGAGAAGAAGCAAATGAAACAGAAAATAGAAAAGCAAAAATTGGCTCTTTGAAAAGATTAACAAAATTGACAAACCACTAGCTAAGAAAAAAAGACTCAAACTGTTAAAGTTGGAAATGAAAGTGGCAACATTACTATTGACTCCACAGAAAAAAAGGATCTAAGAGAGGGCTATGAACAACTGTACTCTTTCTAGAAATACAAAACCTACCAAGACTAAATAAAAATTTGAAATAGAGTCATAACTAGTAAGATTGACTCATTAATCAAAAACCTCTTGACTGCCCTGGCGGGTGTGGCTCCTTTGGGTGCAGTGTTGTCCCCTGCACTGAAGGGTCGTGGGCTAGATTCCCGGTCAGGGCACATGTCCAGATTGCGGATTTGATCCCTGGTTGGGCCACATATGGGAGGCAACTGATTGATATTTGTCTCTCACATGAATATTCTCTTTCTGCCTCTCTGTCTGTCCTTCTCCTTCCTCTCTTTCTAGAATCAATGAAAAACATGTCCTCGGGTGAGGATTATAAAAAATCCTCTTGACAAAAAGAAAAAAAAAAGCTCTGGACCTATGGCTTCACTGGTGAATTCTACCAAGCATTTAAAAAAGAATTAACACCAATTCCTCTCTAAATCTTTCAAAAAATGCAGGAGAAAGAACCTTTCCTGGCATTTCCTCAATAACCCCTAATATCTCTGGCCCATCTACTAGAAAGTGATTGGAGGATTTTTCTTAAATATCCAGCCAGAGAGATTCTTTGCCCAGTGACTGACCTGGCTTCTAAAAGATCTTTCTACTTTCTGTGTAAAGAGAAGACCAGGGTGCCTCCAGAATCAGGCTGGATATATGGGCCCCAACCAAGAGCCTCAGTCCACAATGGATGAGCCACACAGCAGACTAGACACAACTGAAGGAAGAATTCGTGAACTGAAAGACCAGCTTGAGGAAATTGCTCAGGATATGGCACAGAGAGCCAAGGAGATGGAGAAGTAAAAGACAGGCTCTAAAGAAAAGAAGGCCCATGAAATTCTAAACAGGATCCTAGAGGCAGAAGGGAGGGTGAAAGAGAGTCAAAATGTAATATTCCCCAAGCTGGGGCTGGTACTTCCTGCTCAAACAAACATGGGTCTGTCTCTGACCCTCCCTTAGGATTCCAAGGAGGTGAGTCTCCAGAGACTGGCGAAGGGAGATGAGAGGAGAGGGTAGTGGGCATTAACTGAATGCCACTACACGTCACACACCGTCCCGTCTATGGCTTCATTTAATAGGTCCTTGGCTGTGAGGCTGAGATCTTTGCTTGCATATTCACCGTATCTTATTGGTCTTCACGCCCTTAGTGGTTAGCCCAAAAACATGCATACAGCAGGCGCTCAGTAAAGACTGTTGAATGATGTGACATCTGAGGCTTGGAGAGTTCAACGTCTGGTCCCAGGTGACACAGGGCAAGATGAGGAGAAAGGGTTTGAGTTCAGAAACGTCCGACCCCAGTGCTCTTACCCCTTCCATTCCCCAGCACTAAGAAACGCTTGCCCTGGCTCAGTCCACACCTCCGGACATGCTGTAGGAGAGGCTCCCAGCCCATGTCTGATGTGAGGCCACCTCCCCTCTCTCTCGGAGGCAGACACTCCAGCTCTGCTTACCCAGCACAACAAACAGTCCCAGTTCGTCTGCCACCTTTGTCAATTTTTATACTTCCTTGTGCACAAAATAAAGTGCACATTCTCATTTTTGGTTTGGGGGGAAAGGCCCGGTAATTACAAAGGCTATCTTGCCTTGGTGCAGAGTGAGAGGGGATGTTCACAGGAAAAGGGATTAATTTTGACTAGTTATTTCCCTTAACATGCATTGGTTCTAATTAAGACATTTGTAACTGAGCACGCCTCCTCCAGGAGCAGCTCCCATGCTCCCCAAACAAACAGTCCTGGGGTTGTAGGGGCTGTGTCCAGCCCTGAGCCACTGCTGGTGTCTTTGGAAAATGACAGCATTTCAGATTCCTACACAAGGGAGGCAACTGATGGGACACCACTTCATTCAGTGTTTTCCAGAGGGTCAGTCATCTCACACTTGTGAAGTGGGCATAACGTGACGCTGGACACTGGCCTGCTCGGAGAGGCGGTATACTCAGGCTGCCTATCAGAATCAGAACCCTGGACCTACTGAGTTAGACATAAGAGGGGCCTGGAAATCTGTATTTCCAACACAGGTGATTCTGACTTGAAAAGACATCCCAGCGCACGACATCCCAGCTCTGCACTGAGAGCGGTGTTATCCTAGGGGAGCTCCTTAGGATTTCTCAGCCTCAGTTTCCCAGAGCTGAAAAAATGGGGGCTCGTAATAACTCCCTTGAAGGGGTGGAGTTGGTTGTACAGATGAACTGACCCATAATAAACACTCATTAGATGGAACCTGCTCTGTTTATTTCAAGGAGTTAACAAGAGCCAGGAAAAGCGGTAATTCCGTGCTCAGGAAAGTCACGCACCTGGAGTCCTGTATCAGCACCCCCCTGGGCCTCCACACGGCTCTTCATTCGCTTCAGACTCCAACCCTGCAAACCTCTCTGCCTCCCATGGGCCCCCCTAAATAAATCATTAGACAACTCAAAGCTGGGGACCCCGAGCTCTGTCTGAATGGAATGGAAAGCGGATACACACTTCTGGGGAACAAGAGAAAAGTCCTACGTTTGCAAAATGGTAAAAAATGAGTCATTTCCTTTGTGGGAAATGAATATATACGATCTTGCAAATGTCTCGCCTGGGGAAACAGTGCACACGGTCTCCAACAGGCTTCTCCCAGCACCAGCTCCCTTGTCTGGGAAGCCGAAGCAGCCAGCCAGAAAGGGGTGGCTGGGATCTCTTGGGTCTAAAGAAAAAGCCCCTTACCCAGCAGGGATCCAGGTGGGGGTACAGGAGGGGTCCTCAGGGTCTATTTCCTTAATATTTAGCAAAGACTATCAATTCCTGGCACCCACATACCTTGCTTAGTCAGGCTGATGAAGCCCTGTCTTTCTGAGTCAGGACAGGCAGCCCCTCTGCCCCGTTTCCAGTGAGTGTTTCCTGGGGAAGGGGATGGGCGTTTCTCCACTGAAAATGGGGAAAATGGTCCACATTTTCTTCCTTTCAGTTTGTGGCCTGAAAATATTTGCGTCCTGAATCCAAGTAAACAAACATTAATTTGTGCTTGTTCTGTGCAAAGCGTTCTGCAGGGCATCCTGGGGACACCAAAGTGAACTCTTGCCTGAGGCCTGTTGGTGCCTGGTCTGTGCCTGGTTGGCACTGGCCCCAGCTGGAGATGACCCAGGTGCCTCATCCTGCCTAACTTTCTCTGCCCCAGGGAATGAGACAAGTGCTCAAGTCACTAAGACACAAAGCAGAATAAACTTGGATACCAAAAGCAGGCACAGAAAGGCAGAGTGTATGCAGAGGGATGAGCGCCTCAGCTAGCCCCCCAAAACTGCAGGGGGTTCTGAGAAAGGCTGAGTCTGCCAAGTGGAGGGCAGAGGAATAGCAGTCACACAGCCAGAGGCGGGCAGAGAATCAATGGATGCGTTTAGAAGGGCCAGCAGCACTGTTTGCGGGAGCAGCAGGTGCCCAGGGCTCTGGAACAGACCAGGCTGCACAGGTATGAGGTGCCAGGTGCGGGGATCTCAGTGAGCTGCAGCTACAGCAGCACAGGCCACGGGCTCCTCGGGGTCAGAGGCCGGAGGGCCACTGTGGGACTTAACTTAGAGTGCTGCCTCTGGTGGCTTGCAGGGCAGAGATGCTATGGGAGAGCGCCTGAGGAGAGACTCGGCTGGCTTAGAGAAGAGGCCTCTTGGATGCTCTTCCCTGAAAAACAAAGCTTGCAGCTGTGCAGGGCTGGAGCATGGAGAGCGGGTGTGGGGCCCTCCAGGAGTCAGATCTGAACGGTCTGGGGGCTTCTGGTCCTGAGTCGAGGGAGGGCTTTCCATCTGCGCCCCGTGCCCATGCTCATGAGCAGAGGGTGGGCCATGTAACTGAGGCTGGACACCCACCATGTGGACAGCTCTCTGAGAGCTGAGAGAGAGCAGTCAAGCCCAACAAGGCATCTTAAAGGCCTAACAGCGTTTTCACCACAATTCCCATCCCCAAGGGTCCACATGGGGAGTGGACCTCCCCATGCAGCCTCCTCTGTTTGAATTACACTAGTTTCTTCCTTGCAGCTCCCAGTCTGCATGAATCCCTCTGAGAACCATTTGGCCTGAGCTGCAAACAGATGTTCAACTTTTCACACCAGTCTCCCAGTTACCTGAGACCATGCAGGTCCACGTGCATGCTGTTTCCCCCACTGAGAGGTCTTCCCACCCTACCCCCTCTAGAAGAATCATTTGCCTCCTTCGTGGCCCAGTTCCAACATTGCTTCCCTTGCCAAAACACTTTCCTGACCACCTACCACACCTAGTGCTGAGGCGAGGCGTGGGGGCAGGGCTGAGGCATGGTACTCAAGCTCTCTTCAGGGCCGAAATCTCACCACCCTATGGATTCATTCACCCAACACACATCTCCCAGCACCCATTCAAGGTAGGGATGTGGCTGGGAGCCTGTCCCTCACCAAACATCCAAAGGCTTGCCACCACTCCACCCAGCTGGCCCCAGAAGCTGTCTGAGCTGAAGAGCTTCCGGTCCTGGATGGGTCACTGCCTTGGCCACGCAGGCCACAACCCCCACTAAGCTGGCGAGAACCTGTCCGAAATGAAAGCACAGGGTTCCATGGAAGCCGCCCACTCCCAGGACAGACGCAGGACGGGCAGGTGGCACGTGCCTGTCGCTCCGTGAGCTTTCCCCCTCCAACCTGCAAAGAGAGAGAGCACAGGCTTAGAGTGCGGCCACTCTGCCCACTACCAGCTCTACTTTCAAGTGCCCCAAATCAATGACACCACTTCAGAAAGGAGATAAGCCTGAATGCCAAAAAACTAGACAATTAGATTCTATCAGGCACACTCAAACTTCCACAGAAATTACGAAATACTTGGCACCCATGGGCAGCAATGCCTCCCCACTCCGTGAGCCAGAGGAAAGGGGCTTGAGGCGTCAACCACACACAGCTGACGGCTAAGGCCACAGCGGGGATTCCTGGGTCTGAAGGAGCAACGGGCTATGAGCAAACATTCAGAAGTCTAATTCCTGGATGTCCCAAATTGGGTTTTATTGCCAGTGAACTTGAAAAATAAAAACCCAAAGTCAGACGACTTTTCTTTTGGTAAATTGCCTTTCTAGTAATTTTGCAAACTAACGTGTGGCCCTGCCAGCACATAAACTCCAGGGATGGCTTCTCCCAGGGAACAAACCTTGCTGGTCTGTGAAGACTGTCCTGTGCCCCTCCTGTGTCTGCCATTGCAATGACAGGTGTTACCCAGGCTGTGTGAGCGCCCAGACACATTTTGAACTCAGATTTGCCAACTCTACCCACTCCACTCACTTCCTACAACACCACCCTTCCGTCACAGCCTCAGCAGCGAGCCGCAAACCTGACTCTGCCTGTACTGTTAGGAGTCAGAAGAGAGCTCGCTCTTTGGTCAGTGATGGGGGGGACACACAGGCTTACAGGGGCTGCTACCATTTGGCTCCTGATCTGGGTACTGGTTACTTGGGCACGCAGTGCGACTTTAGTCCTTCAGATGACTAAAATACATTTCTCACACAAATTTGGTCTTCACCCCTGGTTTTGGCTCAAAGCTCCCAAACCCTTGGAATTTCCTGAGTGATAAGAGCAATGGGAGCATCTTTTGTAATAAAATTTGGTCTCTTGCCCTGGCCAGTGGTTAGAGCATCAGCCCGCTCACGGAAGGGTCACAAGTTCGATTCTGGGTCAAGGGCAGGTACCTGGGTTGCAGGTTCAATCTCCAGCCTGGCTCAGGGCACATGAGGGACGCAACCAATTGATGTGGATGTGTCTCACATAGATGCTTCTCTCTCTCCCCCCTCCCTTCCACTTTCTCTAAAAATCAATGGAAAAAATATCCTGGGGTGCGGATTAACAAAACAAACAAAAATTTGGTCTCTTGTCCTCAGTTCCTGAAAACGCAGTCATAAAGGTCGGGGTCCTGTCGCACACAGCAAGGCCCTCCCACCGCAGCCGGTTTATACCAGCCGGGGCCGGTTTCAGGGAAACCAGCCGTGCACAGGGCCGAGGGGGGCGCAGGGGCTGGGGGTGGACTCGATCACCAACGGCCAGGAGTTAACCCCCCAGGGAATGAAGCCTCCACAACCCAGATGGATGTGGTCAGAGCTTCCTCGCTGGCGGGCCAGGCGGCTCCCACGTGGCGTCCTGCACGGCCCCCAACTCCCCAGGGACAGAGGCTCCTCTGCACGGGGCCTCTTCCTAGGCATCTCTTCTCCTGGCTGCTGGTTCATAGCCTTTAGTACCCTTTGTAATAAACCTGCAACCTAGTCAGTAAACGGGTTTCCTGACTCCTGAGAGCTGCTCTAGCAAATGAATCAAACCCAAGGAGGGGTCGTGGGAACCTCTGATTTAGAGCCATTCTGGCAGAAACACAGGTGGCAACCTGGACTTGGGATTGGTGTGGAAGTGGGGGCAGCCTGGTGGGACTGCGCCCTGAACCTGTGGGGTCTGATGCTGTCTCCGGGCTGAGTTGCAGAACGCCCAGCAGTGTCCGAGCATTGCTTGCTGGTGTGGGAAGCACTCAACATGTCAGAATTTGGTACCAGAATCTGTACCAGGTGAGCTCACAGTGTAAACACTCTCCCTGCCTCACACGCACTACACCAGCCCTTTTTAGTATATGTGTTTTTCTATAAAAACTGCAAAAAATATGAACGGGGGGGTGCCTGATGTAAATTAGCTGTGAGCTGATCGTTGTTGATGCTGGTACGTGGGGAGGGGCGTCATTATATTGTTTTCCTTACTTTTATGTACATTTGAAGTTTCCACAAGAAAGTTAAAGAAACAAAACACAAGAGTGCATTTGGGTGCATTCATAACTGCTGTGGCTGGTGGTGAGAAGCACACGATCAACTGTGGCTTCCCCGAGGGGCTGAGCACACCGTCCCCCCACAGCCACGTCACAGAGACAGACTCAATTCAGATCCATCATCATGATGACGGCACCCCTTGTGTGGATGACAGACCCTTCAGAGGATCTGAAAACTATGGACCTCACCCCCAGAAAAACGCAGACACTCAGCTGCAAACCCAGTCTTGGAGCCCTGTACACCGGCCACAACGGAACAGACCACAGACAGGGGCTTCAGGATAGCTGACCCTGACTTGCACAGCGTGTGGGCTCCTGCACGGCCTCTTACCTACTTGGGGTTGTGCTGGCTGGGGAAAGAGCTGGCCAGTATGCGCTTCAAGGGCAAGGAGACAGATATACGGCAGTGTTCCCTGCGGCACCTGGCCCAGAGAAGCTGGGGTCTGTGTGGTCACTGGGGCTGGAGGTGGGGAATGCAGAGCTGTTGGTCAAAGGGTACAAAGTTATGTAGGATGAATGAGACTATAGATTGAATGTCCAGCCTGGTGACTACAGTTTACAACACTGTCTTGGGATGTGAGTGGCCAGTATCTGTGACTGAACTCTGTGGCTTCCACAATGGCAGAAATGACACTTCTGCCAGATTCAGGCTAACCTTTAAGAGACTGGCATCTTTTACTTTCTGTCCCTTAGGAACTAGTCATCATGCCAAGGGGAAGCCCACACCCCAAGGAGGAGAACTGAGGCCCCTGGCCACCAGGCCAGCCGTGGCGAGCAAAGCCTCAGCTGATGCTGCACGGGGAAAGGCGGGTTCCATGAGCCCTGCGCAAACTGTAACATCTGAGTAAATAATGATGACAGTTTTAAATCAGGAAATTTAGAGGTGTGTGTCACACAACAGACAACCCAAATACTGTCTCACCTCTCGCCCCATGTGTGCTCCAGTTCCTCACATTCTCCTCACCCCTGTTATGGACTGAATGTGCGTGTCCCCCAAAATCCATATGTGGAAGCCCTAACTCCCAGTGTGGCTGTATTTGAGATGAGGACTGTGAGGAGATGCTAAAGGTCAAAGGCCTGGCACCTGACCCTGAGGATGGGGCCCTGACAAGAAGAGGAAGAGACACCAGAGCCCGCTCTCTCCACCATGTGAGGACACACGAGAAGGTGGCTGGCTGCAAGCCAGAAAAGGGGTCCAAGCCAGAAACTGATCCTGCCACACTTTAATCTGGAACTTCTAGCCTCTAAAACTGTGAGAAAATAAATGGTTGCCCTTTAAGCTGCCCCATCTATATTATTTTGTTATCAGCCAGAGCTGACTAATATGACTTCTCCAGCCTCAAAGCCTTTGTACTCACTCCTCCTACCCCTGAATGCTTTCTACTAATACCTCCTGGCCATCGATCACTCTCAGCAGCTATGTCGCTAACTAGAAGGGCATCTCTGACCACCCTCTGAAACTCTGCCAGGCCTCCCTGCCCATCCATCCCTCTGAAAGCAGCCTGCCTGTCTCTCACAGCACAGGCCAGTCTGCAGCTTAAATTTCTTTGAATAATGGCTTGATTAATGCCGCCCCTCCCCCCCACCCCACCTCAGCACAAGGCCTCGCACACAAAAGTGTTCCCTTTTAGAAAGACAGTGGCATTGCCCAGGAAGGTAAAAGCACCCTTTGACCCAGAAGTTCTGCTCCTAGATATAAATGCCAGTAAAGGGGTGACACAGTCTGGAGTGATACGCCTGGAGCCCAGCTGGAATGGGTCCAGTGTGTCTCACAGGAGAATGGATGAATGTGCCCCATCCACACAAAGAGCACTAAATGGCCACAGAAATGTATGAGCCCCGGCCACCCCAGCAGCAAGGTGTTCCTTAGCCAGCCAGTCCCAAAGAAGGCATGCATCACAATCCACTTGAATGCAGTAAAACAGGCAAAACTCAATGGCTCTGGTGAGAGGTGTCCTCCTGGGAGTTAAACTATGAGGCCCAGCAGGAACATGATTGTCATAAAAGTCAGGGCACTGGTTACCCGGAGGAGAGGGATTGCTGTCAGGAGGGACACCAGTGGCTTCTGGGCTGCTGGGTAGTAAATGCAGGGGTCCATACTATAGCGAATCTTTAAACTATATACATATACATACACATACACATACACATACACATACACATACCTATGTATGCATATGCATTTTGTATATGCTTCCTATGTGTATAAGCCTCAATTTTTAAATGGAAAAAAATGAGCAATTGTTCAGCGGAGTAATGAATTATTTTTATAAGGGGGAGGGACAGAGTCTGCACTTCGCTCTTCAAACGTCCAAGCAGAGGAAAGCAGTCCTCCCCTGTCAGAGCCCAAGGCCCCAGACTCTTCCAGTAGCAACTGAGAGGCAAAGCAGGTGGTTCTCAGAACTGTGTGTTGTCTGGATGTGAACCCCTGTTCTAGAAGGACACTGGACGCCTTGCCATCAGTCCTAGGTGACGATCAGGACACCCCGGCGTGGCCTCACCACTCCTGCACTGGCAGGCAATGGAAGACCAGGATGGCCACAGAAACCTGTGCTGTCTCCTTGCCCGGGGGCAGGGGCAAGGAGCAAAAAAGCCCCTGTCAACCGGAGGCTCTGCACAGCCATTCTCAGGATGGCCGACGCAAAGCCACCAGAGATGGGTAAGGACGGGCGGTCCCTATAGCAGTAGAGTCCTTGTCCTTTGTTTTGTCTTCCAGGCTATCACAGCAGTGACAGAAAAGGAAGCAGGTGGGCACCGCAGTGTGTGCGCATGTGCGCGAGCCTCAATTTCAGTCTCTATCTCCATTGCTCACCCTGGGGGAAGCCAGCTGCCACGTCCTGTGAGCCCTGTGCAGAGGCCCTCATGGTGAGGACCTCCTGCCTCCTGCCACCAGCCACATGCGTGAGCCTAGAAATAGATTTTCCAACTCCTCAGATGAGGTGGCCCCAGGCAACATCTTGACCACGACTTCTTGAGATTCCCCAGACTACCTGAGTCTTGGCCATTCTCTCTCCCATGCATTCATGCATTTCTTCCTATCAACAAATATTTGAGTGTTTCTTATATGCCAGGTCCTGTGCCAGGTGCTATACCTATACAGACACCTGGTCCCTGCTCAATGACACTCACGTCCTGGGCATCAAAGGGAATCAACAAATGAAACAAATAGACAAACAGGTCATTTCAGACACCGGGAAGTTTTATAAAGTGAAGCATGGCGGTGTGTTAGATTGAGGGGAGTAGCTTGAGGCCTCTCTGAGGATTTGAGTTGAGCTCTGAAACATGAGGAGGGGTCTGACAAAAAAGCATTCCAGACAGAAGCGACGGTTATGGGAAAACTTAATGGAGGTGAGTAAGTTATCCATATGGTGCCAGGAGCACAGACCCTTGAGGTAGAGGTCTGGGCTTTCTGATGTGGAGCAGAAGATCAATGGTCAGTAGACACACGAAGATAAGCCCCACTTCACCAGCCATCAGGGCCACACACATCAAGACACGATAAGATGCTGTTTGGCACCGACTAGACTGACAAAAAGAAGTCTGATAATTCCAAGCGTTGGAGAAGACATGGAGAGACAAGGACTCTTACCACTATTAGTGGGTGGGTTTAAATTGTAAAATCATGTAAAGTTGAAAAATTTCATCTCTATGACTAATCCACTCCTAGGTACATGCTCAATGTAAACTTATGTTTAACTGCACCAGGAGGTGTGCACAAGAGTGTTCATAGCTGTGTCACCCAAAATGGCCTTGAAATGGACACAACTCAATGCCTGTCAGTAGCAGAATGGACAAACAAACCATGTCAGAGTGCAGCAGTGAAAGTAAGCTTAGGTATAATAAGTAAAGTTATGTATAATAACATGGACATAGCTCAATTATCTAATCAGGAACAAAGAAAGAAAGTTCTAGAAGATAACATGCAGCAAAATATGTTTAATAAAATTTAACAACAAAGACAAACCAGGACTCTTGGCTTCTGCTTATAAGGTGAAACCTGGAAAGAGCACTATTCTCACCTTAAAGAACCACAGTGACAAGCCTACTTCACAAATTTTCTTCAACTCAGTAGACAGCTCAGGGTGCAGGAAACCAATAAACTCAAAAGTCTAAGAAAGGCAGGCACCTCCAAAAAGAGAGAATGTGAACACTGCTTACCTAAAATATTTGGAAAAGTAGTGGCTGAGATTTTTCCAAAATTAATAATGTTCGCTGAACCACAGAGCCAAGA
The DNA here is from genome assembly GCF_964146895.1 of Miniopterus schreibersii. Classification (NCBI taxonomy): domain Eukaryota; kingdom Metazoa; phylum Chordata; class Mammalia; order Chiroptera; family Miniopteridae; genus Miniopterus; species Miniopterus schreibersii. The sequence goes on along the minus strand of NC_138106.1, from coordinate 90,260,749 downwards.
AGCTTAGAGAACACCAAGTAGGTTACATACAAAACAGAAACAAAAAAAACCTGGCACCTCATATTTAAACTGCTGGAAGATAAAGACAAAGAAAACATATTGAAGGCAGCCAGAATAAAAAGACGCATTAACTACAGAGGAACAAGGATAAGAATTACAGCAGATTTCTCATAAAAATTATGCAATCCAGCGGACAATGGAGTGATATGCTTAGACTATTAAAAGAAAATTGTTAACCTAAATATATTACACACAGTAAATATATTACACATAGACATTACATAGTGATAAAGGGATCAATTCTCCAAGAAGACATACCATTCGTAAATGTGTGTCCACTTAATATGAAGCAAAAACTCATAGGACTAAAGGGATAAACAGATAAATCCACAATTATACTTAGACTTCAACAGTACTTTCTCAGTAATTGATAGAGTAAGCAGAGAAAATCAGCAACCATATAGAAAATCCCAAACAACACTATCAATCAACTTGGTCTATTGATATTTACAGAACACTCCACCCGATACCACCAGAATGTATACCCATCCCTCCCTCCATCCATCCATTGCACAAATACATATTGAGCATCTGTTATGGGCTAGGTACTGTAGTAGGCAGAGATGTATCAAGCCTCTCAAGTTGCTTACAGTCTAGTCAGGTAGACAGACTTGTAGACAGATGGATGCAGAGGGAACAGCAGGGCCACTGAAGGAGTGAAGTCCACATACCAGCACCTAGCAAAGCAAAAGCCCTCAGTAAATATCTGATGAATGGATTTGTTTTACTTGTTTTGAATGTGTTTTGAATAGGATTTTATTATGAGACATATTATGAACATATATTTTTGAATTATGAGTGCATTTCATTTGCTAACACACATATTATCTCTCTCCTACCAGAATGTGGTTTCTATGAGAACAGTGACTGTCCTGTTTTGTTCACTGCTATACCCAAGAACCTAGTGTTATAGTTAGCACATAGTAGGTTCACAATGCACATTTACATGCTAAAGAAATATATACATCTTTTAGTGCCATGGGGTTCCAGATTGTGACGTTGTCATTTTCAGCCATGGCCATTGCGTTTGAACTCATCAACTATTCTTGGTCAGCAGATCTGCCTTTCAGAGCTTTGTTAAACTTGAAGTTGAAATCATAAAAAAAAAAAAGTTTTCCTTCCTTTCATGCCCTGTCATGGGTTGGCTTTGCCTGACCAGCATCCATTCCCTGTTTTCTGGTAACTGTATTCTGACCATTTTCTTTTGGGAACCATCCCTCCACATTCTCATCTGTGAGTTTGATGTGGAGCTAAGTCCACTTCTCCCATCAAGGAGTGGGTATATGACCCTTCTTGGCCGATCTGAGACCCATACTCATGAGTCACTATGTGATACAAGGGCAATAATAAATATAAGTAGTAAAAATATTTGTTATGTACCAGGTACTGTTTTAATGAATGGAAGGATGGATAAATTAATAGATGATGGATATAAGGAAGAATGGATAAGTGGATAAATGGATAAATCAACAGGCAGATGTGATTAACGACAGATAAATGTGTGATCAATGGACAGGTGAATCAATGGATAGATGGTTGGATGAACACAAAAATAAATGTGTGAATAAATAATGAGTGGAGAGGTGAATAGAAGGATGGATAGATAGATGAATGTGCACATGAAATATACACCAACCAAGACCACTTTCTGGGTCATAAAACAAACCTTAACAAATATAAAAGAACTAGAAGTTAAATAATCACTTCCAGATTACCCAGGGATCAAGGAGGAAATCACAAGGGAAACCTAAGAATATTCTAAATTAAATGAAAATGGAAACAACATATTAAAATTTGTGAGATGTAGCCAAAGCAGTGCCAAGAAGGAAATTTATACCATTAAATGCTTATATTATAAGAAAACGTCTCAAATCAAGCTTCCACCCTAATAAATTATAAAAATGAGAGCAAATTCAACCCAAAGCAGGCGGAAGGGAGTGAATAACAAAGATAAGGGCAGACATCAATGGAATCAAGAATGGAAAAACAATGGAGAAGACAAGTGAAGCAGAATTAAAAATGCAGACCAGGAGTCAGCAGGCTTTCCTGTGAAGGGCTGAACGACAATTCTGCAGGCTTTCCTGGCCGCGTCAGTCCCCACCACACACGCTTCTTTCTGTTTTACTTTCTCCCCCCTCCTCTTCAACTTTCAAAACGGCCGTGGGCTGGACCTGGCCTTCAAGCCAGAGCTGACCCCTGCTCTAGGCAGACAGACCAAGAAAAACAAGAAAAAACATTACTTACAAGCAAGGAAATCCTAGGGACAACTCTACACCTATAAATGTGGGTACTTGACAACATGGGCAGGTTCTTAGCAGACACAAATTGCCCAAGTTGATGCGAGAGGAAACAGATGACATGAATAGGCCCACATCTTAATCCTAGAGAATTTTCACCAGTTTTACACAAACTCTTCTAGAATAAAGGGAGGAATCACTTCCCAACTCATTTTATGATGTAGTATTTATCCTGATGTCCAAACTAAACAAAGATATTGCAAGAAAGAAAACTACAGACCAATATCCCTCATGAACATTGACACTAAGATCCTAAACAAAATACCAGAGAGTAAAAATCAACAATAAGGTTGGTTCAACATTTGAAAATTAATCCGTGAGGAGATACAAGATGGGGGCGGACTGAGTGGAAGCCACACTGACACTCCCCCAGGACCAAACTGGAATGACAACTAAAACATAGAAAAACCATCCTGAATAATCAATTGAAGACTAGCTGGAGACACCCTAATACCAAAGGAGGAAAGGGGAGACCACGTAGAGACTGGTAGGAAGTGAGGACATGAGAGGGCTGGCCGGGCTCCCACAGGCAGCAGCTGAAGGTCCTGAGGGATGTCTCAGCTGTGGGGGTTCCCACTGAGGACTCTGGGGTCTAAACCCCAGGCTGGGCTCCCCAGCCCAGAGCACCAGAACTGAGGAAGGTGCCCACATAACACCTGCTGTGAAAAGCAGCAGGGCTTCTGTCTGCCAGGGAGAGGAGGCTGGAACTGCAGGCCCCTCTTAAGGAGCAAATGCACCAAGTTTGCCTCTCACCTTGGGCTCCAGCAGAGGGAGGGCAGAGTGGACTGGAGCTGTGTGAGGAGAGTCCAGGGGGGCTGGCTAGGGGAAAAGATCTCAGAGGGCAGCTATCTGGGCCTCAGTGCTGAGTCATTCTCCCATATGGCAGAGGACATCTTTCTCAGGCAGGCATTTACCTTCCAAGTAGCTTTTGACTGGGGGGGGGGGGGGGGGGAGCAATTGCCTCATCAAGCTGGAAAACCGTCTGGCCCCACCCTGTGGAGTTTCTACAGCCTGAGGCTCATTAAGAGTCTGAATAACAGCCTCTGGGTGCTTTGAGTCTTTGCCTGATTTGTTTCTGTAGAGAAGAAAACTCACTTTCATGGGGATCTACTTTGCACAGTGGCCCTGGCCATGGGCTTTCAGACACGCAGGCTGACCTACATGTCTAAAATGTGCCATCTGGGATGCCAGGGACCCTGATGGGTAGGGCTGTGATGGAACTGAGGCTCACAGTTGTTTCCTCTTAAATGCTGTTCCCAGGCCCCAGCATGAGGTAGTGACATGGCCCAGCTTCAACCTGAGTTTATGGGACATGAAGTATTTGTGTAAATCGAACTACAGATGCCATTTTTGCACCCAGATTTCACACATCCTACACATCTTTGCATTCTGAGGACCTAGTAGGGAGTGTGGCACAGTAGGTGCCCATAAGTGGAGTAGCCCTTGGAGAGAGAAGCCACTAGCATGCAGAAGCAAGTCCAGATAGGGAGAGAGACAGACAGACAGACAGACATCAAATGCTGATGAGTGTGAGGTCTGGATTAAGCCTCACCTGAAGCCCACCAGCCCTTGCCCTGGAAATGCTCAGTTCCATGAGCTAATACCTTAATCTACTCCACTCCCCGTCCCCCTTTTATTTAAGTCTGTACATTGGCCTTTTTGCCACTTGGAGCAGTTCTTAGAGCCCAGTGTGCAAGCCTATCCGTGTGCTCCCCCTCTGCACTCCATTTTCTCTTCACCCTCCTGCACACATTTCCACTTCGCTCTCTCTCTTCCTGTGCCCGTCTCCCTGTGACCCAGCCCTGGATTCCTCTCCGTTCTAATGCCATCATTGGCTGTTCCCAGAGCCAGGCCTTGAGTGCGCTGAGCACATTCCTTTCTCAGGGACTTTGCACCTGCCATTCCCTTTGCCAGACTTTCATGTGTCCCACTCCCCTTTTTTCAGTCCAGATTTGATCAATCATTACCTCCCCCAAAAAATCCACTCTTGGCCACCCTGTCCTAGAGGGCCTCACAGTGCCCTTAAGTCTTACACCTTCCCTCCTCATTTGTCTTCATGGCACTTAGCACTGCCTGGAATCACATCCTGTCTATTTACTGGTGGATTATCCGCCACCCCCGAGTGACAGCGCTGATTTTGGCGTTCCCATGGCCCAGCACTGGGCCTGCCTCTAGGTGGATGCTCTGTGAGGATCCCAGAGCTTCAGTCTGTACAGATCTTTTCTTAGACTATAAATTGTGATGAAGGAAGAAACAGTGACAGTCTGTGTAAATACGATCATTACCAGAAATGAAAAGTCTGGCAAAAAGGGTATTGACAACTGCTTAAAATACCCCACACCTGGAAAGAAGTTGTTTGGGGCTGGGAAAAGCTGGGAAATTGGGTTCTTTTATGTTTTAAAGACTTATCTACTTTACAGTTTTTAAAAAAAGACTCAGTAGCTTGAGTTGGAGGCTCCTGGCACTCTAAGAGGAGCCTCTTAACCAGAGGGACTGAAATGCCTTAGCATTTTCATTTGCAGAGTGGGTGTCTGGAGAATGGACTGCCAGTTCTCTGTGGATCCAAGGACGTGGCAGAGCTAACCCAGGAAGTCACTATAGTTGACCTCAGCAGGGAGGTGCTCAGTCCCCCACTGCATGTGGCTGAATGGTGTGTCCTGATGTGTGGCACAGCGGCTTGGCACCAGGAAGGACTTTAATCCTTTGGCAGTCCCTAGCACCGGCGGGGATTTAATTTCAGCTGGAACCAAGTCTTTCCTGGGACCTGCCCACAAACCCCAAAGGAGACATTCAACAGCCAGGAATAGAATCAAAATCCCCTGAAGGCACCAGATCCAGGATAAGCGCATCCAGATGTTATAAAAATTTCCTGTCAAGGTGTTTTGGACTTGTTTTCCCTTAAGTGTTAGTATATAGGTTAAAAGAGTTTGCTTGACAAATGGAATATCTGGACAAGTTCCTTCATCCATCCACCCATCCATTTGTCCTTCTACCAACTATCCATATATCTACCTATCCATGTACCCATGCATTCATCTATCCATAATTTCTATCCATTTACCCACGTATCCATATACCCATCCACCCATCATCCATCCACTCATCTCTCCATCCATCCACCCATCCACCCACCCACCCATCCATCCACCCATCCATTAATATATCCATCACACAAACACATACTGGGGGTCGGTAATGGGCCAGGTGCTATAATAAGAAGAAATGCATCTAGCCCCTCAAGGAGCTTCCAGTATGGTCCACATACCCAGCACCTAGCACAGCAAAAGCTCTCAGTAAATGTCTGATAAGTGGATTTGTTTGACTGGTTTTGAATATGTTTTCAATAGAATTTTAACATGAAACATATCATGGAACACAAGTTTTTGAATTGTGAATGTGCTTCATTTGTTAACCCCGTCAGCGTGCAGCACCCAGGGGAGCAGTGCGGCTTCTGTCTTGCTCACTGCTCTACCCAAGGCCTGAGAGCGATGGGGCAGCACACAGTAGCTGCTCAGGAAACGTTTACATGCTAAATAAACTTCTCTTCTGGTTCCTGACCCAGACATCTGTCTCCTTTTTCAGCCATTCTCTTTGCCTTGGGACACATCAACTGTGTCTGTAGATGTGCCTGTCAGAGCTTTTACAGGATCTAAAGTTGGAATCGCCACCAACTCTCCCTTTCCATGCCCTGCCATGGGCATGTTAGCTTTGCCCATCCAGCTTTTATTCCCTGCCTTCTTGTAACTGTATCCGGACCACTTTCCTCACTTCCACCTGGAGGTTCGCAGGGGGGCTGAGCCCACTCCTCCACTCCAGGGCTGAGCATGTGACCCAGGCCAGGCCAATCAGAGCTCTGCACTCGCGAGTCACCAACACTGGCTCCAGGATACAAACAGTAAGAGTAGTAGGAAGCTTTGATTATATGCCAGGCACTGTTTTAAAACTTTTCATTTTCTAAGTCTTTTCATCCTTACAACAAAAAAATCTTATAAATTTCACAAATGAAGAAACTGAGGCCCAGATAGGTTAAGTGACTTGCCCAAGGTCACACAGTGCTTAAATGGCAAAGCCAGAATTTGAACCCTACTGTCTGCCTCCAAAGTTCATACTCTAAACTTTCCTTGTCTTTTCAGCAAAGGCCAAAGCCACACAAATAAAAGTTAGTCCCCAGACTTGGGCTCAATCTACTGAACAAGAGGTGTCCCCTTCCACTGCAAGCCTGGAGCTATCAGACCACCACAGAGAAAGAGGCCCCAGGGGAGGAAGGTGACTAGAAGCAAGCAGAGCTGAAAGAGGAAGAGAGGGAGGGCCAGGGTTTGTGGCCCTGGATCCATCCATACCTGAAGGCTGGTTGGGTTTTTAATTTTCATGGGCCCCAAATTCCTTCACTGGAATTTTAGTGGGCCCTTGGGGACATCTGAGTTGGGTTTCTGTCCAGACTGATTAGCTGGGTTGTTTCTACTTGCAACAAGCCTGGGACCCAAACCTGCCCCACCCCCCCAGAAGCAGTTTAGACTTTCCATGTTGAGTTCTGTCCAGTCGCTCTTCCCTGCATACCTGAATCCCAGCCTACCCAGGTCTAAGGCCACCTGTAGCAACCCCCCCCCACGCCCAGATAGGCTGGGGGTAGTGCTATGTGACCCTGAACCGCCAAGCAGGGACTGCAGGAGCCCACCAGCTGCCCACACTGCAGTCTGCCTGCCTGTGCCCCATCACATCCGCTCACTCTGCTGATGGCCTGCTTCAGTTTCCCTTACAGCCTGACTGAATACCCTTGTTTTGGGGACACCTGCTGGCATGCCCTGGGGTGAGCCCTGTTGCCCCACTCTCCCAACACTGGCTGGGGTCTTGCTCCAAGCCAATGGCCTACCCCTGCCTCCTTCCCCCACCACCCTAGTCTGGAGACTTCTGAAGGCCAGTCCTTCCCTCCTCTGCCCAGTCAGCACCCTCCTCCCTGCTTCCCTCTCCTTTGCCAGAACAAGTCCTCCAAAGGCCCCGCCGAGCACACCCCATAAGTTCACCTCTGCACCCTCACAGGAGTAGCACAGCACAGGCAGCTCAGAGGACAGGCTGTGCTAGTCCCTCTTCTGTCCCATGATCACAGGGCCCCATTAGTGTCCACACCCTGCCCTGCTGTCCCTCCGCCTGCAGGTCTCTGCCGAAAAGCCACCTCTTCAGAGGCCCTGACCAGCCAGTCCCGAATTTCCTCATGGTGCATCTACTCCGCTGGAAACACCTTCTTTGTACATGTGCTGACAGCTGTCACTCTCCCCCAGTGGGCTGTTAGTGCCCTGAGGCAGGACCCCCCCCACGCTCACAGCCTCGTTTCTGCACACATTCCTGCTGCATGAAGCCACACTCCAAGCCTGCTGCTGGGCGCCCTGGGGCAGACACTGAGCCCAGCACCCTGGGTCACAGGTTCTGACCCTTGCACCTGTCCTGGTCTGCCTAGGGCTCCCTGAGAGCCACACCAACAGTGACAACCAACCAGTCAGGCCCAGTACCCGGCTGGACAGGGTCTAATTTCCATTCTAAGGATTAAAACAAAACAAAGCGAAACGAAACTGCACAGGCAGGAGACCAACTGTCTGTAATAACCACCCCTTTCTAGCTGGCCTGAAAGAGGTCCTTCAGGCAAACTGGAGGCCTACAAACAGCCAGCTGCCCCAAAATATGTTTTTATTGATTTTAGAAAGGAAGGGAGAGGGAGATAGTTGAGGAAACTGAGGCTTAGAGAGCTCAGGGCTTGTCCAAGGTGACTCAGGGCACAGACCCAGACCCAGACCGTGGCCACCAACACTGCTCGTCTGTCTTCTCCGCCTGCTTCTGAGCAGCCTCTCAGTCTCCCTCCCAGCTGGAAGCAGGGCCCTCAGCAGCTCTCCCCTTCAGCTTCCTTCTCTGTCAGCCCCAGGCTCTGGGTGGCCCCACACCACCTGCTCAGGGGCCCAAAGCCTGTGTGGCCACCAGGAGTCCTGCCAGCTGTCCTACGAACCCCCTTCCCAAACCTCCCTGCCCTCAACTGGCTGCCGCCTGCAGAGCAGCACAGTCAGCCCCCAGCCCCCGGAGACCCCTACCAGCAAGTAACTGGTACTGAAGCCAATACAACCCTACGGAATTCTTTCCCCCAGCTTCTCTGAAGTATCATTGACCAAGAAAATCATATATTTAAAGTGTACAGTGTGATGATTTGATACATAAACATATATATAGATATATTTACCACAATCAAGCTAATTAGCACACCCATTACCTCATATAGATACCTTTGGGGGGCAGTAGTTTGTAGTGAGAACACTTAAGATGTACTCTCTTAGCAACTTTCAAGTATACGATACGGTGCTGCGAACTATAGTCCCCATGCTGTACTTAACATTTGTTCTTTCTTTTCTTTTTTTTTTAATGTCTTTATTGATTTCAGAGAGAGGAAGGGAGAGGGAGAGAGAGAAACATCGATGGTGAGAGAGTCACTGATGGGCCGCCTCCTGCAGGCCTCCCCTGGGGACCGAGCCCGCAGCCCTGCACGTGCCCAACCACGACCGGAACCTTGAGCTCCCGGGTCCTAGGCCGATGCTCAGGCGCTGGGCCCCCCGGCCGGGCGGACTCACTCATCTTTTAACTGGGAGTTTGTGGCCTTTGGCCAACATCAAGTTTTCCCTAACGCGGCCTCTGGGAAGCAGCGCTCTGTCGTCTGTATCTGAGCTCAGGATTCTGCTGCTGCTAATCCTCACCTGAGGATACTTTTCCACTGGTTTCTTCCTTTTTAAGAGAGTATGAAGGGAGGAGGGGAGAGAAACATCAATCGGTTGCCTCCCACACGTGCCCACCTGGGGATCTAACCCGAAATACAGGTATGTGCCTGGCTGGGAATCAAAACCTCGGCCCCGAGGTGCACGGGGTGACACTGCAACCAACGGGGCCACACAGGCAGGGCTCCAATTTTTTTTTTATTCAACATAGAAATTTCTCTGTCTGACTTATTTCACTCAGCATAATGCCCTCCAGGTGCATCCATGTTGTCACAAATAGCAGGACTTCCTTCCTTTTATGGCTAAATAATATTCAAAATAGCCATGGGTGGGAGACAAATGGATTTTTAAAATGTGGACTCTCTGCACAGTGGAAGACCACTCAGCCCTACAGAATTCTTGGGAAACAGAAGCGCACACACCTGACCCTTTATGAGCAGTCTACCAAATTTCAACTGTGGAAAAACTAGCCATAGAAAACAGACTGGAGAGAAATTCTCAAAAATGTTAAAACAGCATTTGCTTCAGCTTCATGGAGCCCTGCAAGATTTATTCTCTCCTTGCTGCTTTCCTGGACTCTTAAATCTGAAACAATGACAATGCGTTACTTTTGCAGCCATCAACAGCAACTTTTACAAAAGGACTTTTGTCAAACTTCAAGGTTAGGGACGGCTTCAGATGAGGACATTGAGATGGAGAACTAAGTGCCCAAGGTCACAGGCTAATGCCAGCAGGGACAGTACAGACCCTGTGCCCGACGCCTGACTGACGGGTCTCTGTGCGGCAGAGACGAGACAGGCGCTGCTTCTTCCCCTCAAGGGCTGGGGCGGCTGTGGGGAGACGGCAGGACAGGGGCGAGAGCAGCACCCGGGCCCTCGGCGGCACAGCCGGCCCGACACGATCCTTACACCTTCACACACACACACACGCACACACACGCACACGCATACGCACACACGCACGCACATGCACACGCGCGCACACGCACACACACACGCACGCACATACACACACGCACACGCACGCACACGCACACACGCATGCACATACACACACACGCGTGCGCGTACCCACGTGCTGCACTGTTTTTATTTCATTTGCTCTTGTCAGTTACTGCCTTGCTCTGTGATTCTGCGTGAGTCACTAGACCTCTCGGTGCTTCCATGTCCTCATTTCTAAGTTACAGATGACAATTTTGGGGGACACTGAAATGAGATCGTGAGTGTGAGAGCTGAGTCAACTGTAGAAGGGTGTAACAAGCCAGAAAACAAAGTATCTGCAAATGGGGAAACTGAGTCAAGGCCACACTGCAAGTTTCCTGACTCCTACCGACTGTACCCCTTCAGTAACAAGAAGCCGCATTCAACTCACTTTGGGGGGACTACCTATGATTATCTCATCTAATCTTCACAACAGACCTACGAGGTGGGATATGTCACCCCACTGTGCAGCAGAGGGAATTGGTGGTCAAAGAAACAGAATCAGCTTGCCCAAGGTACATGGCTAGGAAGGGAGGTGACTAAACGCAAGCTAGGGCCCCTGAATTTCCCTGCACCCACCAATCCCCCCTGGCTCCTGTGCGGGGTCCGGAGAGGGACGTGGGGAAGGCCTGATTGGAGGACCCACTGTGAAGGGCAGAAGCTCGTGGTCACGGCAGCACCCTGGACAGGGGCACCACACTTTCTCCTAAGGATGATTTGTGGGGGAGACGACGTTTTAATTTCCAGGATTCGAATAAGATGGGGTGTGTTCTAACAACTACTGCAATGCACGCCCCAAATTCAGCCTCCATGCCATGCATCTGTGTTGCTGTTAGTTCATTTGTAGCCACGAACACTGGCTTTTTTGAGAGCTTTGTTACATTAAATACTGCTAGTAGGACAGATGGGGAAAGAAGGTGGGGGCATCATTACCGAGCACGTTAAAAGAAATATTAGATTATTTTCCAAGCCACAGAGACACTCTAGCCCACTGATAGCCAAGTGCTGCCAATAGGAATCTTCTCTGAGGGAACGGCGCCTGTCACTACCCTCCATCCACCAGCATTTTCACTCCGTACAAAAGTCTGCTGGAACCTCACCCCACTAGGATGGCTACCGTCAAAAACACAGGAAATAACAACTGCTGGTGAAGATGCGGAGAAACTGGAACCTTGCGCCGGCTGGTGGGAGGACAAAGTGGTGCAGCTTCTGTGAAGACACTATGGCAGTGCTGGCCCTTCCTGCCCTGAGCCCCTGGCCTGGGTGTAGGTCTCCGAGCAGCCCCGGCCTCGCTGCCCAGGCCCATCTGTGGAGCCCCTTCCAGGGAGAGTGTTGTCCAGTCCTCAAAAGTGAGGAGCGAGGCATTTTCCACCGAACGGGCCGCAGGGCCGAGCCTCTGCTGGTCAGGGGAGATTACAGGCCCACAGAAGCTCTAGCCGCCCCGCGGGAGCGGCTGCTGCACCTCCCAGGGGCTGCGGTGTGACTGACGAAGCAAGCCCTCACCAAGAGCTGCAGCAGCAGGACGGCCACGTCCAAGGAACCGGGAACTGCCACGAGCAGCGGTGCCCCCCACTGCACTGGGATTTGGAGCCGGAAAACATGAGGGAACAGCGGCCGAGGCACGTCTGTCAGGGCGGCAGGGCCGCGTACGGCTATACAATTTGCAAAGTCCTTTCACAACTGCTGTCGCCTCTCAGCCTCCCACAACCGCAGGAGGCACTATTCTAATCTCGGTTTACAGGTGAGTGAGGTGAGGCTCTGAGAGGCGAGGTGACACAGAGACTGTTCGCAGCGAGTGAGAGGTGGTTAATGCTGAGCCTTCGTTTTCTCATCTCCAAAATGGGGACAGCGATGCTTGGCTTTCAGGAGCTTTGTGAGGACTGCGTGGGGTAAATGGACATGAAAACCCCTTAGCAACGTGCCCGGCACCTGCTCGGCAGAGCTCAGCTCAGCAGGGCCAGCCCCGTCCTTTTCCTGTCTTTTGTGCTGCACAATCTCCCACCTCCGCCTAAGTCACAAATTTTATACAGAAAATGTTTTCTTGCTCTTACTGGCCTCTGTCCCCAGAGGGGAACCAGGTCAGCATGCATTCGCCATTCCTGTCCTGAATGATAAGACCAAAGCATTAAGGAGGCATGTCATCTAGCTCAAAATTAGACCCCCTGAAACATGAGGGACCATCCTCTGCCACAAGTTCATCTCCAGGTGGGATACACCAGGCTAGTTCAGCCACTCTGCCCATCACAGAACCACCAGACTGACTACAAAATTCACCTGCACCGTACCCCAAGACTACAGCACTGCCACCACACAGCTCAAACATGACTTATATTCATACACGAGATGCTTTCTAGCCACCCCATCCAACCATGCACCTACCCACCCACCTATCCATCCATCCACCCACTTACCCATCCACCCATCCATCTGTCCAGCCAGCGAGCCAGCCACCCATCCAGCCACTCACCCATCTACCCATCCACCCATCCAGCCACCTACGTACCCACTCACCCACCCACCCACCCACCCATCCACCCACCCACCCACCCATCCACCCACCCATCCATCCACCCACCCATCCATCCATCCATCCACCCACCCATCCATCCATCCACCCACCCATCCATCCATCCACCCACCCACCCATCCATCCGCTCTTCACTTCTCCTGTAGCAAATGGGTTGACTGACAGCTATCCTGCTTCTGGACAGCCAGCTATGTGTATGAGAATGGCTGGTTTTTTCTATACCAGCTGGTTCTCCTCTAATTGCTTTTTATCTCTCTCTCCCTCTCTCTCTCGTTCAGCTGGGTTCACTCTGGTAAAGCCTTCCTTTTGAGGTTTTCTCCATTTCAGCAGTGTATCTTCAGTTCCTTACTGTTTCTAATTTATTCATTCATTCCGTAATAACACTGCCTTGATCTTCACTTTTTCTGTCAGTCTTCAGTCTCCCTTTCTGTCTCCTCCAGATTTTTAATCTTCTAACTGTGGAGCCCTCCCACAGGAGAGCTCACGAAGCTGCGGAGGGCATTCTACTACATCCTCAAGTTATTTATTTTCTTGAGGTGGGTCGCTTTTTTCTAATATCATATGACAAAAATTAGCATAAAGACAGTAATTGAAAAATAGTTTTAGGTCAAACCATATGAAATTGCTGATAAGTGCCAATAAAACAACAATTTCATGGTTCAACATAATACTATCAACACTTGGTTATATATTTATTTACACACCTTTTTTTTTTTTTTTTTGCAAAAACAATAATAATAATGTTATCAGGCTCATAGTACTTCACTCGTAAGATTCCAGCATGCGTCCCCAAAGAAGAACTCTGTCCTGTGACACCACACTTCTATGATTCTGTTGCATTATGTATCTCTTTCCCGCTTTCTGTCTTTCTCGCTTTATCTTCGAATGTGTTAGCACAGCATATTTCATCTCGCGCATGCTTGGGCAGCTCTGTGCAGATGTTCTCTTTGTCTTGATGTGGTGGGCGTGGATCCTCAGCTCTCCCTCCTCAGTACAGCATAAATGGTGAGTATTTGGCAGCCCCTCTCCCCTTCCCAAGCCCAAAATGCTGGCAGCAGGAGGCACACAACTCAGGAGAACTGTGTGCAGTTGTTGTTAGGACACCCAAGCTTTGCTCTGTCTGCAACAGGGGGTGGGAACCAAACACTTAAGTGACCCTCTGGGCCAGTGCAGCAGCCCTGTGCCATCCTGGGGCTGCCGGCTGGGGGCTGGAGCAGGCAGGGAGATGGAGGAAGGGCCTTCCAGACCTTTCTGCCCTTTAAATGAGCAATTCCTTCTGCCTGGACCCTCTTCCCCTTAACTCTCCCCTTTGCCTGCCTAACCTCATTCTATTGTCAGGGCTCAGCTGAAATGTTAGCTCCTCCAGGAAGCCATCCACGTTCACCCAAACTAGCTACAGGTTCCTCCTCTCCACGCCCACGCCCACGCCCACGCCCACGCCGAGTTTTCCCATCACTGGTGGATCTCGAGGCTGTCTTCTTCTACCTGTTAGTCTGCAGGTGTCTTTGCAGCAGAGCCTGGGTCCTCACCACACACCTCCATGCCTAGCACAGTGCCCGACACATACTTCAAACTATGTTCTGACATAAATGCAGAAGCAAATGGTGTCAAAAGGAACCTGCATCACCAACAAAGCATGTGTAACAAGATTATATAAAGACATAAGTTGAATTCTAGTAAAATTAAGAAATCCTATGCACCATAACACCATAAATAGAGTCCAAAGACAAACAACAGAGAGAAAGAGGTCTCCACCACAAGTGACTCTCACGGGGACTTGCACCCACAGTATATATTTCAGAGCTTCCCACAGTGCAGCAACAGAAAGACAGACCACACAATAAAAGGTAATGAGCGAAGGCCTGGTCATACGTTTCACAAGGAGGAAATTCCAGTGGCTGGGAAACCTACAGCAGGATGCTCAGCATCCTCGGTCACTGAGGAAATGCACGTGACAACCATGAGGTTCCACTGCAAACCCATCAGGGCAGCTACAGTTAAACAGACCTATGACAACACTAAATGTTGAGGCTGTAGAACAACAGGACCCCCATTCTTCATTGGTGGGAATGAAAAAGCTACTTGGGAAATTGTTTCTCTGAAAGCCCTTTACAATGCCACTTCTAGGTACATGCCCAGCAGATAGCTACCCATGTGTCCACCAAAGTCACGGGCTGCTGAACAGCAGTGAAAATGAACCAGTCACAACTCTACACAAAAGCATGTGCCTCTCACATCACGCTGCATGAAAGAAGCAAGATGCAAAGGACTAGATGCTGTGTGATGCTGTTTATATCAAGTACAAAAACACTTCAACTTAATCTATGCTGATGAAGGTCAGGACTGTGGTTGGGACTGGGAGCTAACGGCTGGGAAGGGCCAGGAGAGAGCATTCTGGGGCACCGGACATGTTTCCAACCTTCTTCTCCGTGGTAGGCACATTGGTGTTTACCAATGTAAAAATTCAGTAAGTGTGCAGTTAAGATGTGTGCCCTTAAACTGAAAAAAAAAATTGTATGCATTATGTAATAACACAAAACCAGGGGAGGGTTAGACACAAGCTTCAGGATAGTGGTCACCTGGGGGGGGGGGGGGTGACGGGGAGGGGCAGACACCGGGCTGGAATCCTGGAGAAGCACATGGGTACATGCAACTTACTGATAATATTCT
Source organism: Miniopterus schreibersii (assembly GCF_964146895.1). Lineage (NCBI taxonomy): Eukaryota > Metazoa > Chordata > Mammalia > Chiroptera > Miniopteridae > Miniopterus > Miniopterus schreibersii. The sequence goes on along the minus strand of NC_138106.1, from coordinate 90,245,469 downwards.
CAATATTCCTGCCATTTGCCACACAAACGTTACCTCTCCCAGGAAGCCTTCTCTGATACCTGTATCTAAATCAACTGTCCCCACTGCCACTGCAACACAACCCCTGGAAGGTGCGAGATGCCACCACTGAAGCTATAGGACTGGTCATGCTGAGAGGACAGACTAGATTCCAAGATGGTAGTGGATTAAGTAGAAGCTACACTGACGCTCTCCCAGGACCAAACTGGAATTACAACTAAAACATAGGAAAACCATCCTGAATAATCAACTGCAACTGAAGACGAGCTGGAGACACCCTCATAACCAAGGGGGAAAAGGAGAGACTGCACAGAGACTGGTAGGAAGTGCAGAGGCACGAGAGGGCTGGCTGGGCTCCCACAGGCAGCAGCTGAAGGTCCTGAGGGAGATCTCAGCTGTGAGGGTTCCCACTGAGGACCCTGGGGCCTAAACCCCAGGCTGGGCTTCCCAGCCCAGAGCACCAGAACTGAGACAGGTGCCCACATAACACCTGCTGTGAAAAGCACCAGGGTTTCTGTCTGCCAGGGAGAGATGGCTAGAAATGCAGGCCCCTTCTTCAGGGGCCAATGCATAAAGTTTCCTGTGCAGCCACTCACCTTGGGCTCCAGCAGAGGGAGGGCAGAGTGGACTGGAGCTATATGAGGAGAAGACAGCATTGTGGTCTCTGGAGATAGAGCTCAGAGGGCAGCATCTGGATTCCTGTGCCAAGTCATTCCCCCATAAGGCAGAGGACATCTTTCTCGGGCAGACATTTGCCATCCAAGCAGCTTTTGCCTGGGGTAGGAAAGCAATTGCCTTATCTGTTGAAAACCTCTCACCCTACCCTGTGGAGTTTCTACAGCCTGAGGCTCATTAAGAGACTGAATAGCAATTATCCTCTGGGTGCTTTCAATCTTTGCCTGATTTGCTTCTGGACCCAGGGCCAGGAAAAGCAGACTTTGGTGCGAAAGTTGATCCTTTCCAAATGACTCATTCGCAGCAGAGGGAACCACAAGCTATGGAGTGTGGAAAGCTTCAAAGAGTGTACTTAAGGCCAGTCACAAACAGTGTCTGACATTGGCCTACACCAGAGACCATCCAAAAGACTGGGAATCCTAGCAGATCTACCTAATACATAGAAACAAATGAAAACTGGCAGCCAAAATGGGGAGACAAAAAAGCAAGGCCCAAATGAAAGAACAAGAGAAGTCTCCAGAAGAAGAACTAAATGAAATGGAGATAAGCAATCTCTCAGATATAGAGTTCAGAATACTGATCATAAGGATGCTCAACAGCATGAGAAAAGATACGGAAACTATGAAGGAAATTAAGAATAACATAGTAGAAATAAAAACATTGAAAGAATAAACAGAAGATTAGGGGAAGCTGAAGATCAGATCAGCGAGTTAGAAGACAGGGTAGAAAAAATCACTCAAACAGAGATCCAAAAAGAAAAAATGAAAAAACAGGAGGACAGTCTAAGGGAGCTGTGGGACAACATGAAATATAACAATATTCGCTTCATAGGAGTGCCAGAAGAGATAGAAAATAAGCAAGGGTTAGAGAACCTGTTTGAAGAAATAATGGCAGAAAACTTCCCTAACCTGGTCAAGGAAAAGTCACACAAGTTCAGGAGACCCAGAGAGTCCCACGCCCAGACACATCATAATTAAAATGCCCAAAATTCAAGGCAAAGAGAGACTCTTAAAGGCAGCAAGAGAAAAGTAATTTATTACCTACAAAGGAGCTCCCATAAGGCTGTCAGCTGACTTCTCATCAGAAACTCTACAAACCAGAAGGGAATGGTATGAAGTATTCAAGGTAAGGAAAAGCAAGGATCTGAAATCAAGAATATTCTATCCAGCAAGACTATCATTCAAAATAGATGGTGAAATAAAGAGCTTTCCAGACAAAAAAAGGCTAAAGGAGTTTGTCACCACCAAACCAGCACTGCAAGGAATGTTAAAGAGACCACTGTAATTAGAAGTTAAAATAGAGATAAAAGAGGCATAACTAAATAAAATGGCAATAGGTAAGTACCTATCGATAATAACCTTGCCCTAGCTGGTTTGGCTCAGTGGTTAGAGTGTCGGCCCGTGGACTGAAGGGTCCTGGATTTGATTCCAGCCAAGGACATGTACCCTGGTTACAGGCTCAATCCCTGGCCCTGGTCAGAGCACGTGCAGTAGGCAACCAATGGATGTGTCTCACATCAACATTTCTCTCTCTCTTTCCCTTCCACTCTCCCTGAAAAAGCAATGGGAAAAGTATCCTCTGGTGAGGATTCAAAAAATGTAATAATAACCTTAAATATAAATGGATTAAATGCTCCAATCAAAACATAGGGTAGCTGAATGGATAAGAAAACATGACCCAAATATGTGCTGTCTACAGTAGACCCACCTCCAAACAACAGACTCACACAGGCTGAAAAACAACTTCTGGAGGACTTTAAGGGAGAGACGGACAGCAATACAGTCACAGTAGGGGACTTTAACACCCCACTGACTTCACTGGATAGATCTTTCAGACAAAAATCAACAAGGAAACAGTGACTCTAAATGACTCACTAGATCAGATGGATTTAATTGACATTTACAGAACATTTCACCCCAAAGCTGCAGAATATACATTCTCCTCAAGTGCACATGGGACATTCTCAAAGATACACCACATGTTAGGACACAAAACAAGTCTCTACAAGCTCAAGAAGATTGAAATCATATTAAGCATCTTCTCAGACATTTACAACATGGAATACTATGCAGCTGTAAAAAGGAAGGATCCCTTACCCTCTGAGACAGCCTGGTGGGACCTGGAGAGTATTGTGCTAAGTGAAATAGGCCAGTCAGAGAAAGACAAGTGTCACATGATCTTACTGATACAGAATCTAATGAACAAAATAGATCCAGAGACATAGAAGCATGGAACAGACTGAGGGATCTCAGAGGGAAGGTGGGGATGGGGGTTGGGGGATAGAGAGAGAGTAATCTAAGAACTTATATGCATAACCCATGGACACAGACAATAGTGGGGTGAAGGTCTGGAAGGGGGTGCAGGGTGGAGGGGATCAATAGAGGGAAAAAGGGGACATTTGTAATACTTTCAACAATAAAGATAAATTAAAACAATAAATAAGTAAATAAACCGTCCCTGCCAATGCGGCCACATTGTCACATGTTCCCTGTGTGTTCTTCACAGCCCTCACCAGTGAGTTGCCTGTTTCCTTCCTTGCTGTTGACACCACTTCTCTCCCCACTCGAACATATGCTCCAGGAGAGAACACAGCTATGCCTCTATTGTTTCCCCAGCCTGACACATTGTAGATGCTCAATAAATACATCTCGAATGAATAAATAAATCACTGAATATTTATATTAAGGACATTTTTCTCTGACTTACTAAATGGTTTGCCAAATGGCACAGCTTTAGCGTGGCTCAGCTGGTTGGAGCGTTGTCCTGAACACAGAAAGGCTGAGGGTTCAGTTCCCAGTCAGGGCACATACCTAGGTTGTGGGTTAGGTCCCCAGTTGGGGCATGTGTACAAGAGGCAATTGATGTTTCCCTCTCTCTTTCTCTCCCTTCCTCTCTCTAAAATCAATAAACATATCCTTGGGTGAGGATTAAAAAATAAATAAAATTCAAGTTTTTAAAAGTATGTAGTAGTTCAGAATCTGGTGAAACCTGGGTGGGTGGGTGGACAGACATATATGAGCAAATAGAAAGTGACTGACACGGAGTATTAACCAGATCTGGAACAACCACTTGAGGTTTAACTGAGCAGGTGAAGCTGGGGAATAACTTGGGGGATAAATCCTTCTCAGTTTTAGAATCTCAAATAACTTCCCTGGAACACACCCTTCCGGGCTTCCCCTGCTACAGGGAAAGGCACCAAAGCCAAGGGCAGAGAGGATCCTTCAGGATCTGGCCACCAGCACCTTCAGTCCTTCCCCCAGGCCCCAGAACTCTTCTCAGGTCCTAACCTCCTAGTCTCCCTTCCATGATGTTTCTCTGCTCATCCCTTATCCACCCAGTGAGCTCCTACTCACCCCTAACAACCCAGGCTCAGGAACCCACTCTGGGATGCCTCCTTTCATCTCTCTTAGCCCAAACCCCTCAGACACACCTCCGCCTAAGTGCCCCATCCATGCTTTCTTGCATGGATTCATTTACCTGCCTGCCTCCTGGGCTGGTTCACACCTCACCCCCAGCCAGGGCTGGCCAAATGACTTTGAGTGAGGGGGCACATGAAGTTTCAAATGAAGTGGTGGTTAAGCTTTCTCCACAATCAACCAATGTGCTGATTTAAGACAAGCCCCTGACCTCTCTCATGCTCCACCTGCCTTTCTGCCCGGGCTGTCCACACAAACCCCTGGTTTTAACTTGCTTCATTCAGGTCTCCCTCCTGGGGAGCAGGCAGAAATCCCCCTGCAAAGCCGTCACTACCCTCCCATGGAGGCAGAGGCCACTCCAGGAGCCAAAGGCCACACCTTCAACTAGACAGGCAGCTGGACCAGGCCCACAGCAGAATCAGACCTGACCAGAAGGCAGGGGGTGGGGAGTATCTCACCCAGTCCAACACCCTATGGAGACAGTGTGTGAATCACCATGAATAGCAGATTCCAAGGACAGAGCTGCAACTTGAGCGTCACCTACGTCCAGATGTCTCCAGTGCCATTCGTCATCAGAAGACGCGGCCGCCGTCTCTTTGGCTGAGCCCAGACAAAGCCACCAGCTGCATTCAGGGGCCAAAGCCAGTGTCCTCAGATTGGACCCACACTCTGCAGGCAAGATGTACGCAGCACAGTGCCTGGAAACAAAGCCCCCAACTCTCTGCGCAAGCAAGCCCACGCCAGGAGAAACGGAAGGCAACCCGCTACACTGCTGAAGTGGTTCTCCCTTCCTCCTCCCCTTTCTCTCCCTCCCCTCTCTCCAATCTGCTTAAATTAGCATAGATTCAGCGGCCTTCACTGCAATTCCCTGAAATGTGTTCCTTTCCCAGTCCAGTTAAGCAGCGAGCAGACACCCGCTGAGCAGCTGTGGTTCCAGTGCAGGGGCCAGGCTGCCAGGGAGGGCTGGGCAGGGACCCTCAGGACCAGTTCAGTCAGGGTGTCCCCAGCCAGGCATCAGCCCTGACAGCCTGGGTCCACCTCAATGCCCTCCCTTCCCGCAGCTCACTCCTGTCTCAGTGCCCTCTCAGGGGGCCACACAGAGGGCTCTCCAGTTAGCCAGGGCTGCGGATTTCTAATTCCAGCAGCCTGGTGGTGAGGGCCTGTCCAAGTCCACAGCTCCCCGCTCCTGGCAGCCCAGGGAGGACGGGCCTGTTCTGGATGCAGCTGTTTTGCTCCATCAAGAACTCTCTTCCCCACGTTCCCAACATCCTGCACGGGAGCCGCTTCCCTCTCACTAAAGCCACAGCTCCCGTGCCTGTCCCGTCTCAGGGCCTGAGAGTGGCGCAGGGACACCATCCAGGCTCCATTTAATATGCTGCAGTGGAAGGTCACTGAGCAATGTCGTGCCCTCACTGTGTGACCTTGAGCAGGCCACTTCACCCCTCAGATACCCAGTCCTTGGCCTAGGTCAAGGGCAGCACAGCCCCCTTGCTGGGCTTCAATCCCAGCTCCATCAAATGCCAAGGATGCGACCTGGGAGGAATGGCTTTACCTCTGTGGTCCTTAGTTTCCCCAGTAGTAACATGGGGATTTCAACACCATCCTCCAGCTGAGGTAGCCAATGAAGTAGCATTGTCTGACACACAGTAGGTCTTCAATGAAGGGATGATGTCCCCAAACCAGGCAACCTGCAAAAGCCTCAGTTCTCACCATCTAGTCTTCCACATGCTAACAGTGCACAAGGCTGGTGGGCTCTGCACCTCCCTGTACTGCCCTGGGAAGAAGGGGACCCCTAATTCCCAGCCTCCTCCCCCACCCTGTAGGGGCTTCAAGCTGTCAGGCGCTCTGCTCCTTCCCTGGGATACCATGCTCTGGGGATCAGGAGGCTAATTAGTGCTTGGGGGTGATTAACCCTGGGGGCCCCAGCAGCTACTTGAGATAATTTCAAAAAACTACCATTCTGTCACCAGTGCCCATGGGGCTGGTGTGAGGCCAGACACTGGGGACAAAGAGACAAGAGTTCCCTAACTATAGAGACATTGTGTGCTCTGCTCCCTACTGTAGCCTCAATAGTGCCTGACACATAGTAGGTATGCAGGACAGGTTTGTTGAATGGCTGAGTGACCCCTCAGGAGCTCATAGTCTGTGGACAAGACAGAAGATCAGTGGACCTCCATGTGATCACTGTGCTGGGAAAGCACAGCCTGGAGCAGTGAGGAGCCAGCCCTGCTTCCATGCCTGTGGTGATGGGGGTCTCACTGCCTCTTGGACAGCACTGACCAAGGAAAGTCTTCCCAGCAGTGAGCTCTTCATCCGTTTGTTCCTGAACCCAGTATTTCCAATAATATGTGTTCCATAAAAATCACTGAATTAGGGAGAAAGAAGATATCCCTGCCAGAGGTTCCTACTCTGCTCTCTGACCCCTACAGGCCCCTCCTGCTCCCTGATCCAGGTCATCTTACAAAGACCCCAACTTGGGGCCTGAGGTATGCCAGGTGTCCACCCTTCCCTTCCCTTTTAGGGAGAGGGTCTTCAGCTGTCTCCCCTGACATGTTTCTCTCCGGGGCAGGAGCCCACAGGCTGGCAGATGAGCCACTCTCCTTTGGCCCCCAAGAGGTCTCATCCCTTTGGCATCTCCCTGAGAGCCAGGAGAGTCCCAGTGCTCTGCCACCGCCCAACCTCGCTCAGTAGGCACACAGCTCAAACGGAGCTGCCCAGCCTCCAGGACTTGGCCCTGAGCTTCCCTCTTCCTGGAATGCCCCCCTCACTGCCATATCCTGGAGCCACAGTCGCTCCACTCCAGCTTATATTTTCACATTCCTTCACTGGCCTGGGCACCTACCACACACCACACTGCCCTGGGCTTACCTGCCAGTAGGCACCGTGGGCAACCTCTTTGAGAAGCCCTGGTGGGTGGCTGAGGGCGCCCGCTCTGGAATCAGGCAATCCAGAACCTGAGTGTGGCCTATGCCACGTTTGTATTGTGTGACCTCAGGGACAGACTCCTGAGCCATGGTTTTCTCATCTGTTAAATGGGGATAATTATACCTTCTTGCCAAGATTGTTTAAAGATTAAATGAGATAATATAAGACAAAGTCTTGAAACTGAGCCCTGCACATAGGGGGTTCTGATAAGCCGTGGCTAGTAACAAGAATAACAATACAATAGCAACAATATAAGTCCATACACATCTGATAAAACTTTTAATTGAATTTTTGGGGTAATACTGGTTAATAAAGCCACACAGGTTTCAAGTGTACAACTCAATAACATCATCTGCACACGGCATCGTGGCTCACCGCCCGGAGTCAAGTCTCTTCCTGCCACCACCTGTCCCCCTCTGCCCTCTGCCACCTCCCCCACCCCCTCCGTCACCATGCTGTGTCTTTGTGATGTGGTATGTCCATGTCTATGTGATATTTTGCTTAATCCCTTTGACTTTTCCCACCCAGCCCCAACCCCCTCCCCTCTGACAGCTGTCAGTCTGTTCTCTGTATCTATGCTTCTGTTTCTACTTTTGTTGTTGTTCAATTATTTTGTTGATTAGATTCCACATATAAGTGAGATCATATGGTACTTGTCTTTCTCTGGCCGGTTTATTTCACTTAGGATAATAATTTCCAGATCCACCCATGCTGCTGAAAAAGGTAAGATTTTCTTCTTTTTGTGATCATGAAGTAGTCTGTTGTACCCCACAGCTTTTTTATCCACTCACCTACTGATGGGCACTTGGGCTGTTTCCAGATCTTGGCTCTTGTAAATAACACTACTATGAACACAGGGGTGCAAATATTCTTTTGAATTAGTGTTTCGGGTGTCTTCAGATATATTCCCAGAAGTGGGATCACTGGGTCACAAGGCAGCTCCATTTTTAATTTTTTGAGGAATCTCCATACCGTTTTCCACAGTGGCTGCCCCAGTCTGCCTTCCCCCCAGCAGTGCACCAGGTTCCCCTCTCCCCACACCCTCGCCAGCACTTGCTGTTTGTTGATTTGTTGATGGAGCCAGTCTGGCAGGTGTGAGGTGATACCTCATTGTGGTTTTAATTTGCATCTCTGATGATTAGCGAGGTTGAGCATTTTTTTCATGTCTCTTGGCATCTGTATGTCCTCTTTGAAGAAGTGTCTATTCAGGTCCTTTGCCCATTTTTTAATTGGATTGTTTTTTGCTTAATTGGATTGTCTTCCTTTTGCTAAGTTGTATGAGTTTCTTATATACTTGGATATTAGCCCCTTATCAGATGTGTCATTGACAAATGTTCTCCCATACAGTGGGCTCCCTTTTCATTTTGTTGATGGTTTCTTTTGCTGTGCAGAAGCTTTTTATTTCGATGTCGTCCCATTTGTTTATTTTCTCCTTTGTTTCTCTTGCCCTAGGAGATGTATCAGCAAACATATTGCTAGGAGAGATGTCTGAGATTTTACTGCCTATGTTTTCTTCTAGGATTTTTATGGGTTTGCAGCCTACATTTAAGTCTTTTATCCATTTTGATTTTACTCTTGTGTCTGGTATAAGTTGGTGGTCTAGTTTCATTTTTTGCATGTACCTGTCCAATTTTCCCAACACCATTTATTGAAGAGACTGTCTTTATTGTGTGCTTTGGTCATATATTAAAATACCAACAGCATATTTCACAGATCTAGAACAAATGTTCCAAAAATTTACGTGGAACCACAAAAGACTCCAAATAGCCGCAGGAATCTTGAGAAAGAACAAAGTTGGAGGGATCACAGTACCAGATATATTAAGTTATACTACAAAGCCACTGGAATCAAAAAAGCCCGGTGCGGGCACAGGAACAGGCACAGAGATCAGTGGAACAGAACAGGGAGCATCTGGTAAATTGTACTGATAGCAAGTGAACCAGGCAGCTCAGGAGGAACCTGGAGGCAGCAGCTCAGCGAACCAGTTTCTGGGGAGGAAAGGCCAGTGGGCTGGGGGAGACGTGCCGGTGCTGCATGTTCTAGACAACTCCATTCTGGATGGATCCTGGCCAGCGCCTGTGGGGCGTGGAGGCAGCAAGGAACCTGCCCATCAGCGCACTGGAGTCAGGGCACAGGATCTGCACAAACAGCCCCTGCCCTGGCAGTTCCCTCAGATCGCTTCTCCCCGCCTCAGGCTCTACCCAGCTCAGCAAGTGGTTTGGGCCCCCGGGCCAGGGCCTCCAGGCTGGTGGTGGCAGCAGCTCCCAGATGACTCCCAGCTTCGGGGACCCTTTGCTTCCAGCAGGTCCCAGCAGCTGAGTGTGTTCCACAGCTGTGGTCTAGCCTAGCCCACCGGGGGCCATGGCTCCCTCCCAAAGGGAGATCTAAGCAGTACTGCTGGTCTGGGGGGCTAGAGAGGAGACCACAGAGCGCGGGGAAGATAGGCCCAACCCCAACGGCTTTCAAACACTGAACCATCCTCAGATGTGGTTCCTTCCCAAACCACAGGAGAACCAAGCATTCTCAAGCTGTGGCACTTCCACAGTGACAGAAAACCTTCGGAGCCCCCACCCCCATCCCTGCCCCCATCCCTGGGGGCACAGGTCACCGCCACGTGACCCACATACCGCCCAGGCTACTGGGTGACTTCAGGTGGTGCCCACACAGATGAATTTTTTATACTTATGCATCTACTTACTTGCTTCAGGAAAATATGCAGCAGGAGCACCACACCCAGGATTCGCAGCAATTTCTGCTCCCGCAAAGCACAGCGCAGCAGACGCTGTGCTCGGGAAGCTGGGCTGCCCTCCTCCCAGATAAAGCTGCTCCTGAGGCCCCTCCTGCACTGCAGCCCTGACCCACTCCCTCCCAGGCAGGCTCCCTCCACTCCCTGCAGTGCCTGCCCTCCCTCTGCCGGGGGTATGAGACAACTTCAGAGCTCAGCACTCTGGGCCACCTGGCTGAGGCCTTCGCAGCCCTGGCCGGGAAGTCTCCTCTCCCAGGCCTCCTTCTGCCGGGTGGTGCAAGGGCCGGCCTCCCACAGCCCTTGCACCTTGGTGCACAGGCCTGGCTTGGAGTGCGGGAATGTTTGTAAAAGGTAAGCAGGCAGGAAACAAGAAGGGAGAAGGAAACCCTGCCCATAACTGATGAACCAGCCCCGGTCCTAACTAGAAATCCGAGGAGACGGTCTCTGCCAGACCCCACCGGGGCCTTCCCAGTGCAACTGGGAGGCCAGGGTGTGGTTCATAGGGGACAGCTGACAGGTTTCTTCACACAGGCACTGGGTGGCCTGTTGGTCTCTCTCTCTCTCTCTTTCTCTCACACACACACACACACACACACACACACCTTTCTGACCCCAGCAGTGCAGGTGTATGTGTGACACAGGCTCATCTGAGACACAGGCCTGGCTGGGCCAAGCACATGCAGGGCCCTCCCAGTACATCAGTAGTGCTGTCCCGGGACCCAGCCTCCGGGTCTCTCTGTCCACCCTGGGGTGGCTCCTCATCCAGCCCGCACCTTGAAGGACTGGAGCAGGCACGGGGCCTCACCTGGACGGCCGGCAGTGCAGGGAAAGCATAGCCGTGTCCATGGCAGCCACTCCTGGCCCAGTGACCCAGGCTTGGGGCATCTTCAAGTGTGCTCATGCTCAGAGATGGCTCCATGCACGAGAGGATCCCTGCATGGGCACCAGGTGAAAGGAAGGGAAGGCCTGGGCACCTGAGGAGGGCACACTGCACAGCAACCTTCACCAAGCTCTCACAGTCTCAGCTGACATGCACTGGAGCCAGACTGTGGCCTGCAAGACACATGAGGTCAGAGGCCCATCCACCCACATCTGTGTCCACAAGTCCACACAGTCAGCTCCAGCAAACGCAGAAAATGTATACTGCCCCCAACACATCACTGATGCCACTGGTCACTGACAGATATGCCAGCAAGTCAGCAATGAGGTCAAGATCTCAGTGACGCTCCTATTTTATTTACCCCACCCAACAGCTGCCTCCACCAACCCACGACGCAAGGCATTTCAAGAAAACCACAGAATGTCAAGTCCCAAGGAGCTAGAAGGATGAAAAGGTTGTATCTCAATAAAGGTGTTTTTAAAAGTCATCCATCCATCCCCAGCAGTCAGGAGTCTCCTCTACAGCATCCGGAGGCGGCCGTGAGCTGCTTCTCAAACGCCTCTAGGAATGAGCAGTTCACACTTTCTTTTTTTAATGCTTTATTAAAGCGTAACTCACATACCACTCACCCACTTGAAGTATGCAGACCGATGGCATTTAGTCTATTCGCAAGCTGTGGACCATCCCCACAATTTAAGCGCATTCCCATCACCTCAGAAAGAACCCCTCTGTTCCCCACACTCGCAACCCCAGCCCCTGATGACCACCAATCCACTTTGTCTCTATAGATCTGCCTTTTCTGAACATAGATGGAATCACACGTGTCCCTCTGTGTGGCTACTTTCACTGAGCACCATGTTTTCAACTTCACCCATGTAGTAGCAGGTGCTAGTGCTTCATTGCTTTTTATGGCTGAAAAAAGCTCTGTTGTATGGGAAGACCACGTTTTGTCCACTCAGACCTCACTCACTCATCAGGGACATTTGAGCTGATTTCATGGTTTAACTATTATGAATAATATTGTGTGGACAATGTGGCCATATTTCCATTTCTCTCGGGCAGAGACTTCATAGTGTGGCCATGGGACCACGTGATGTCCCTGCTGTTCCCACAGCAGCTGCACCGCTTCACGCTCTCACCAGCAACATGTGAGGGCCCAGTTTCTGCACATCCTGGCCAGTTCTTGCTATTGTCTGTCATTTCGATACTAGCCATCGTAGTGGGTGTGAGATGACAGCCACTGTGGCTTGGTTGCATTTCCCTGACGCTTAATCAAACACCTTCTCATGAGCTTATTGGCCATTTCTATGTCCTGTTTGGAGAAATGTCTATTCATGTCCTTTGCTCATTTTTAAAATGGGTTGTTTGTATTTTAGCTGTTGCTCTGCTCACATTTTAGTTAGGGTATTTGTCTTTTTATTATTGAGTTGTAAGAGTTCTTTATATATTCTACATACAAGTCCCTTATGAGATACATAATTTATAAATATTTTCTTCCATTCTGTGTCCTTTGAAGCACAAAAGTTTTTATTTTTATTTTATTGAAGTGCAATTTATTTTTTATTTAGTTGCTTTTGGTGTCATATCTAAGAATCCTTTATGAAATCCAAGGTCACAAAGATTTAGCCTATGTTTTCTTGTAAGAATTTATCATCTTTAGCTCTAAAATTTAGATCTCTGATCCATTTTGAATTATTTTTTTTGATATGAAGTAACATTTTTCAACTTCATTCTTTTGCACATAGCTATCTAGTTGTCCCCAAATCATTTGTTGAAAGACTTTTCTTTCTCCACTGAATGGTCTTGGCAACCTGTGGAAAATAGTTGACCAGTAACATATGAGTTTATTTGGGGTCTCTCAATTTTATTCATTGATCTAATGTCTATTCCTGTGCCAGTACCATACAGTTTAGATTACTGCTGCTTTGTAATATGTTTGAAAATCAGGAAGTATGAGTCCTCCTGCTTTGGTCTTTCTCAGGACTGTTTTGGCTATCCTGGGTACCTGGCACTTCCATGTGGATTGCAGGGTCTACCTGTTACCTCTTTTTAAATTAAGTTTACTGGGATGACACTGGTTAATAGAAGTATGTAGGTTTCAAGCATACATTCTATGATGCATCATGTGTGTGTTGCACTGTGTGCCCCACTCAGTCGAATCTCCCGTCACCATATACTCAAGCCCTCACCCTCTCCTGCCCGGCCGCCCTGCCCTCTGGGGACCACCACGCTGTTGTCTGTGAGCTCTGTTGGTTTGTCCTGTGTGTTCATTTGTTGCTTTCAGTTCTATATCCCACAGATGAGTGAGAGCACATGGTTCTCGACTTTGAATCTGCAGGAAGGGTTTCACCCAGGGCTCCTTTAACCGTCCTGTCCTTCACTTTGACAAGCTTTCAGCCATGAAGGATCCTATTAAATCCAATGAAATCCAATCAATCGGCACATTTAGTAATTACCAGACTGTACACCAAAGTGACTGCTGCTTTGTTGCGACCAGGTCCGCAGGCCTGAAACTGGGGGCACAAAGAGGAAAAAGATGGTGCAAGTGTCTGGATGGAAAATAAACAGATGCTCTGGCCTTGCGAGAATGGCCGTCACCTGATCAGTCGCCCAAACCAGGGACCAGCACAATCACGGACTCCCATACTCCCAACCAGTCACCAAGCCTTATCAATCCTAGCGCCCCAAAATCTCATACGGGGCCCGCCCTCCAGCCACAGCCTGGACGCCATCCTCTCCCCCCGGGGCCTCCTCCCTGCCGCGATGACCTCCTTTCCCGCCGTGTCCACCATGCTCTGTCGACACTGTCACTCCCCGTGGGCTGTGGGGAAGACCCAGCCCCTCCCTGGCACTGTCACTCCCCATGCCTTTGCAATGCTGTTCTCTGCTCCAATGTCCCTCCCTACCCTCAAAGAGTCCCACATCCCTGATGTCACAAAGCCCTTTCTCAGAGATCTCTTCTTCATTGTATTGCATTTTATTGTATTTTCTTCCTCACTTTATTGCAGGCATACCTTGGAGAAATTGTGGGTTCGGGTCCAGACCACCACAGTAAAGCAAGTCATAAGCTTTTTGTTGATGAAAGGTCTTGCCTTCAATTTGTAAAAAAAAAAAAAAAAACACCAAAAAAACCCCACATCTCTGAAGCACAAGGAAGCGAGGTTTGCATGTACTTACCTTTAAAGTCCTCCCTCACTTCACTGGACAGCAGCTGTGGGGTGCCCAAGACAGGCACAGCAAGTGCTGGGGCAGAGCAGTGAAGACGTGCTTCGACCTCATGGCCACTTCCGGCAGGAAGGACAGCTAACAAGTAAACATAGGAGCCCAGGGATGGAGCTGCTGGGACACAGACCAGCCATAAATTTAACCTGAGTGGGTAATGCCCAAGGATCCCCCCAGGGCTTACCCCATTTATGTTGCCCTTGAGGGCACGAGCTCTCAGTGCTGCACAGCCTCGACAGTGGCACTGTCCCTCAGCAGCCTTCACTTCTTATTTCCTTGATTACAAGTGAGTTCAAGCACCTTTCTGTTTGTTTGTTAACCATTTGGAGGTCTCATTTTGCAAGGCACCGCCTGCCCCGGCCCCAGGTCAGACTGAGCTCCCTGCCCGAAGTCACCCGCATGAACCTCCCTCAGAGGTCGGGGCGCTCCCTCAGCAGCAACCCCCGGCCCCCGCTGCCGGTGACACACTTGTCCAGACCATCTCCACCGCTGTGCTCGCAGGCCAGGGCGGGGAGGCGCGCAGCAAGGCTGCAGAAGACTGCAGTTGTGACTTTCCGCCATGACCCCCTTGCCAAGTTTGGGGAACTTCTCTCCTCAGCCTCCCGTAAGGAGCGAGAGAAACGCACTCTTGCAGCTCCCACTGGCGCGCAGGGGCAGCAGGGGCCTCGCCCGCCCGAGCTGCACCTGAGCAGGAATCCCGCCAGGGGCCTGCGCCTTGGGGCACCCACCCAGCAGGAGGGCAGACTGGGCAGGCAGGCAGGACCACGGGCGCACGTGCAGTCCAGAGGAGCAGGGACCCCCGCTTGGGTGCTGCCTCTGGCACTGCAGCCAGAGCTCTCTGGACCTCCCAGCCGGTGCAAAGTACCTACATCCTTTAACAAATTATTTCTCTGCTTAAACTCACAAAAGCAGATTCTGTCATCTGCAGCTGAGCTCTGAGACTTTCACAGGATTGGAATAAACACTGGTGGAGCGAGTGAGTGGGTATCTTACTATACTGTGGCCCAGTGCCTGGCAGAGTCGGCCTAGGGAGTGAGCACCTACTGAATGTTCCCAGACGCTGGTCTGGGTGTGCCTGGCAAAGGCCCGGCGGAGGCGAGATGCAGATGGTAGGGATGCAGCTCCCCACTCACCATCTGGAGCGGAAGAGAAGGTGACTCCTGACACCGTCGCCTCCCCTCAGGCCGGCGGGCAGGTACCATGGCCTTCATGACCGAGAGTGTCCTGAGCAGGCTCCACAGCACATGAGATACAAGCGCAGGGACAGGTGTCAGGCCCTCAGCCCGGGAGTGAAAGGGGCTCCAGAACCAACCATCAGCCGAGGTGCAGAGCAATGACTCGGGGACGCCCAGAGGACACAGGGTGCCAAATGCTGGCTGCCTGGTGAGCTCATGAGGGACACACTAATTAAATTAGCAAGAATAACCAGCTCACGATCCAAATAGCTACCCGGGGGCTGCGGCGGCCATGATCCTACCAGGCAGCTTCCCGACAGTCCTGGAGAACACCCTCGGGCTCCCTGAGAAAAGCAGAGGACAGTGACGGCAAGATTTTTATTTTAAAAAATATTTTAAGCCCAGATGGCTCCTGAGTCGTAAGGAGCAGGCGCAGCACTGCGTACCTGTGAGGCCATCAATAAAAGCTTCTTTGGGGCTGGAGCAGGGGAGGCGAAGCTACGCAGATAACGAAAAACCAAGCTATCATAAACCATTCTCCGCACAGACGGGTGGACGTGTCCATGCAGCACAGAGGAGGCGGCCGCGTGGCCACTGTCTGCCCCCAGGGCGCCGTCCGAGTTCCTAATGGACTCCGTGAGGCTCAGAGCTCAAGGAGGCCCCGGAGGGCTGACGCCTCACGCAGGGCTGCAGAGCCCAGGGCACCGGCGGCAGGGCCAGCCTGCGAAACTCACAGGATGGGGTCATCGTCTAGGCTCCAAAATAAACTGTCCCAAACCAAATGGCTGTTGCCAGCTCTCGCAGCCACAGCCCGTTTCCTCAGCACTGGGGGGGAAACTGCGCCTTGCACGGTGGAGCCACGGCCTAGAGCTGGGCCGCCGGGCGTCTGCCTCCGGGCGTTCTAGGCGTCTCTCCAAAGTGCACAGTCAGGCACAAAGACCAAAAAATATTGGCAGTGGCCCACTCTCCACAGCAGAGGACTAATTTCTGATAACACCATGCACGTGATACAGGAAATCATGCAGCTGTGGAAAATGCTGCATGGAAAAACCACCTTCCCTAACAGGAGTCCCACGCTCCACGAAGCCCACGTGACCTCAGGGGGAAACACAAAGTCAGATTGTTTAGGGCTTGCCACCGGCAGGGAACAGAAGGCCCTCCGTGGACCCTCAGAGTGAGCTACACGAAAGGGGCCACCACAGAGGTGTGGGCAGGGCTGGGGGAACCAGCCACAGATGCTGAAGCTCCCAGGGCTGGCAAAGTGGGGTGCTACGAACCCCCTAGCCCTAAGGAACAGGGGAAGGGGAGGAAGTATTTTCAGAACCTGAAAGGTTTTGAGGGGGAGGGTCACTCAACAGGAGCTCTGGCTAGACACAGGGACGCAGCACTGACCACCTCTGGGACAGCAGGGCTGGGCCAGGGAGTGAACACTCAGTCTCTCTCCATCCTGTCCACTGACCTTGTGTCCATGCCCCTCATGAGCGAGCCCAACAGGAAGCCGGAGGGCATGGGAGCCAGGGACGGGGCAGAGCATGGTGGAGGGGACCCAGCAGATGCACCCCAGATACATTCTCTTCCCCTTGGAGAATTAAAATGAATGTTCATGAGCACATTCCACACACATGTCCTACTCCTAGTACCCCCACCCCTTCCCGAGGTCACAGGCCTTTTCTGACGTTGGGTCACCCTGACCTGGAGTAGTTAATGACAGAGCATATCATTAAGTAGGTGAAATTAGCAGACTACAAAACTTCACTGACAGCCCGGCCAGGCGTGGCTCGGTGGTTGAGCATCGACCTAGGATCCAGGCGACCGGGGTTCGATTCCCGGACAGGGCACATGCCCGGGTTGCGGGCTTGATCCCCAGCAGGGGCGTGCAGGAGGCAACCGATCAATGACTCTCTCATCATTGATGTTTCTCTCTCTCTTTCCCTCTCCCTTCTTCTCTCTGAAATCAATAAAGATATATTTTTTTTTTAAATGAAAAAAAAAAAAACTTCACTGACAAGCTCAGTTTGGTGAAAAAGTACTTATGTGTGGAGAAAAGACCCAAAGTTCTTCCATAGTTATGGACAACCAAAGACGGCTTCATTCTGTTCTTAGTGCTTTTATTTTTCTAACTGAACAGGGTAAATAGGACTCAGGCTTTTTAGTTTGTTGGTTTGTTTTCTCTTATAATCCAGTGCGTCTTAGTTTATTGAGTGGTACAACTACCCCCACAAATCAGGGGGTGTTTTTGTTTTGTTTTGGTTTAAAATATTACAGATGTCCCTTTTTTCTCTCCAGTGACCCGTTCCACCCTGTCCCATCCCCCTCCCCAGTCCCTCTCCCCACCATTGTCCATGTCCTTGGGTTGTGCATAGATGCATATAAATTCTTTGGTTACTCTCTCCCCCTCCACCCACCCACCCTCCCCCATCCCTCTGACATTTCTCAGTCTGATCCATGCTTCCATGTCATTGAATCTATTCTGTTCATCAGCTTATTAAGTTCTTTAGATTCCACATATAAGCGAGATCATGTGTTTGTCTTTCTCTGCCTGGCTTATTTCACTTAGCATAATACTCTCCAGGTCCATCCATACTGTCCCAAAGGGTAACAGATCCTTCTTTTTCACAGCTGCATAGTATTCCATGGTGTGACTGTCCCACACCTTTTATCCACTCATCTACTGATGGGCACTTGGGCTGTTTCCAGATCTTAGCTATTGTAAACTGTGCTGCTGTGAACATCGGGGAGCATATATTCTTTCTGATTAGTGTTTTGGGATTCTTAGGATACATTCCTACACAAATCAGTTTTAAAATATTTTCTTCTCCGAGTAAGACCCCTCGTGCCTTGTTACATACAGTTCACTCCTTTCCCATCTCCAGTCCCTAGCAACCACTGATCTACTTCTGTCCTACGGATTTGCTTTTTCTGGACTTTCATGTGATGAATCCTATAGTATGTGGTCTTGAGTGACTGATTTCTTTCATTAGGCATCATGTTTTCAAGATTCATCCTTGACCCAGGATGACACAGTGGTCCGTTCTTTCTGTAGGGCTGCGCAGTATTCCACTGTGTGGATGGAACACTCACACTGCTTCCCAGCACATTTCCACCTAGGTGTCCCCAAGGAGAATCCCAATTTCCAGAAAGAGGGCAGAGTGGGCCCCATACCTGTGCAGGTGGCCTCGCACCCAACTTCCCCAGCCTGACTCACTCCAACCTCCTTCCCCAATCTAGTGTTTTATGACTGTTGTTTACTCAGTATTATCCTTCAAATTGCCTCATTTTCTAACTTAAATACATTCATTTTAAAAAGGAAATTCCTATTTATTTATATTTACTTTAAATGTTAAAATACTATCACTTGCCTGAAAAGGAAAAGCACCCCAAAATAAATACCTTGGAAACAAAATAACCTGGCTCCCAGTTATACCTAGCTGTTCTCCTTCATGGAACTAGACGGGCCAGAAAAAGTGGGAATGGAGTGACCTTCTCGCATGGGGCTTAGTGCCTCCAGGAACAGCACAACTGCTCAGCCACCACCTGCCCCAAAGGAGCAGCCTCACCTCGGAGGCCCCGCCCTGCCAGCTCCGCCATCCCAGGATTCCAGGGCTCCCAGGTGTGCAGGCTTAGAGTCCCCAGAACTCCCTGATCAATTCCTTCCACACGTGCCTACGACACCAAAGTGTGTGAGGACGAGAGGCATTTGGGACAGAGCAGGAGCATACTGGACCTGGCCTGACTTTCAGCTCCTCCAGGGCTGGGGCCATTGCTTATTCCCATTAGCCACCCCAGGGCCAGGCTCCGCGCAAGTATACAGCAGGCACTTGTTAAATGTGGAATGGTGCATGCATGAATGAGCTGGCTGGCAACACAGATGAGACAGACATTAGTACGTCTGACTACTCAACTTACCAGAAAAAGGCTGTTTTCTGAGAGAACGGGGCTTGGGGCACGGTGGCTCTAACATCTAGTGCTGGTGGTAGGAAATGAGTTTCTAAAGGCACAGAGATGGAAAAACAGGTTCACTCATTCTGTTTGCTCCTGCCCATGGACAGGCTGAGGTGAGGGGAGGCAAAG
The DNA here is from genome assembly GCF_964146895.1 of Miniopterus schreibersii. Classification (NCBI taxonomy): domain Eukaryota; kingdom Metazoa; phylum Chordata; class Mammalia; order Chiroptera; family Miniopteridae; genus Miniopterus; species Miniopterus schreibersii. Next base: position 90,226,341 of record NC_138106.1, on the reverse strand, counting down.
AAGGTTGTGTTTGGGGAGGCCCTGCAAGCTTCCTCAGAGTGTGCGAGGAGTCCTGAAGGCAGCAGGCAGGGAGCCAGTGGACGTTCTTGAGCAAGAGAGGCCCTGATCACACAGAGATGTCCTAGGACTGGTCTGGCAGCAAGTGTGCAGTGGGGGGAAACCCCCACCCCCACCCGCACCTCCATCCCAGTGACCTCTGCACTTGTCCAAACCCTCTCAAATCAGCGCAATGCTTCACTCTCCTCACCCAGTACTTCCCAGCCCTCAGAAGTCAGCCGGGAACTCCCTCCAAAGTGTACCTGAAGTCACCAGCTCCTCCCCACACCGACACCCGCCCTGGATCAGGCCAGCCAGCAGCACCTCTCCCTGGACAGCACCAGCCTCCTGCCAGTCCGCAGCTTCCTTGGGGACTCCACAATCAGTTCAGCAGGAGGACGGGCTTTATAGCCATTGCTGCACCACATCACTCCCCCGCTCCCATGCAAACCTTCTAAAGGCTCCGTCAGTAACCCCGGCCTGGAGGCCCCACAGCATCGCATCCCACCCCACCCCACCCCACCCTTGTCCCCTCACCTCCTGCCAAGCTCATGCCCATCTCCTACTTCGCCGCCTCACACCAGCCCTCCCTCCACTTGGAACAGTCCTCACCAGTCTTCACAGCCCCTCCTCTCCATTCGCTTCTAGCTTCTAGGCTTGTGGGCCACCTCCCGACCCCACTCCCATCACCGGGCTTGTTTCCATCACCGCACTTCTGTGCTTCTGTAATATCTGCGACCTGTTCACCTCTGTCTTCCCCCAGGAGACATGAACTCCCTGCAGCCAGGGACAGCCCCTGGCCAGTCTACCCAAACAGTGGGCCCTTCCTTAAGCCTGCTGTTCGGACAGCATTCATAACGCATGCACAGCATTCGTAACGCATGCTTCCAAGTTCATTAGCAAGAGGAAGTAACAGGCGGCGGACCCCGGAACAAGTCACTTAGCATATTCAACATACACACATGGCACCTGCTTTGTCCAGGTGCAGGAATCCCTCCCTGGAGTCACTCACAGTGACGTGAGCTGCCTGTGGCAACTGGCCCCTCCAAAAGGACAGACTGCCCAGCTCCAGAACCACCTCTTCCCACAGTCCCAAGTTTTAAGCTTGGAAAACATCCAATAGGAAAAGGTGACTTTTCACCAACATTGGGTGCCCAGGAGAGAGGGTGCCCTAATAATTATTCATCAAATCAAATGACTAATTAATAATCAAGGTACAGTCATAAAACAGAAGATGACTTCCTCCTCTGGCTTATTTATTATCTCAGAAGCAGGTCCCTAAAACACATCACTCGAAATGTTCTGAGGCAGATTTCAACCCCTGCAGAGAACGCCCGCCCCCCAGGTTCAATGGTTTGCCCATTTGCACACTCACATCTTGGGATGTGGCTAAATCAGCCTTATTAATAGTCTGGCTCCTCACGTGGCCTCTCCTCCGTCTAAATCCACATGGATGGGGTTTTGCTGCCAAATTCCCGTTACTATTGATAGCTTCCAGCTACAGGAGTGCTCCAAAGGCCTTTATTCCACTTACTTCCCAAAACGCCACCATGAGCTGCTTACCCCATTCTCCAGTCGGGAAGAGAGGTAGAGAGGGGTGTGATAAGTCTGGGGGGCAGGGAGGCCAGGAGGAGGCCAGAGGGTGTGGCTCTGAGGCCACACTGGTAACTGCCCCCTAGGGTCAGCCACTGGAAGGACCCTATGAGTCAACACCACAGAAAGGCTTCCAATAAAGAGACCCCCAAAATGGTGAGAAGTGGTGGTGTTTCTGCCCCTGAGAAACACCAGGCCCTATGGGCAGAGGCCAGGCCTCCCCAGCTGCTCAAGGTAGAATCATCTCAGGCAGTACCCAGAGGGTGTTCCTGCCTGGCAGGGGCCCCTGGGGGACACCTAGGGCCTCAGGCGTGCCTGCTTCCTGCCCATGGCCCCTCTGCAGGCCCCTCTGGCTCAACCAGGATGATATCAGTCCTGCAACAGGCCCAAGACCCTGCCAGTGGTGCCAGAGAAAGGGCAAAGGAAAGACAGAGACTTGGGACACAGACCACACCCCTCACACTGCACAGCATCTCCAGCAGGCACCTGAACCTCTGGACAAGCCTTGTGGGGCCTTTCCCTGGGAAACAGCAGACTGGGATCCCCATCCCTGCCAGCCCACCCAGCTGCCTGGGGCCCTGTTCTCCATGCACAGTTGGGTCCAGAGCCCCAATGAGCCAACCTGCGGCTTCCAGGAGCAGACACCTGGAGTGTGCCCTGGCTCCCCCAAGGCCCACGGCACCACGGTGGCTGCAGCTGGAGCAGCACGCGGCTGGGTGACTGAGTTGAAAGGGCCTGGCCTCCTCCGCACTGAGGCGGCACCAGCAGCTGCTCGCCTGCAGTGGGTGGCCTGGAAAACGAGGCGTGGTGCCCACACTGAGCGGACTCGTGAAGGGTCCTAGGGGCAAGCAGCCTGAGCTCGCAACATCGTGTGTTCCAAAGACGAGCGAGTTTCCTCAGCCAGACACAGCTGGAGACTGGAGCCCAGACCAAGGGGCCGGGGGAAGGATGAGCCCCTTGCCCCGCCTGACACCCCTGCAACCTGAGGAGAGTTTCTGCCCTTTGTCACTGTGGTGACAGACGCCTAACATGGAATTTGCCATCTTTAAGTGTACAGTTCGGTGGCATCACACTGCTGTGCCACCATCCCCACCGTCATCTCCAGAACTTCTCATCTCCCCAACTGAAGCTCTGCCCCCATCAAACCCCCTCCCCCAGCCCCTGCAATAGCCATTCTGAGTCCTGTCTCTTTGAACTTGACCCCTCCAGCGACCTCATGTAACTGGATTCTACAGTACTGACCTTTTGTTACAGGCTTATTTCACTTGGTACAAAGTTTTCAAGGCTCCTCCACAAGGCAGCACATGTCAGAACGTCCTTCCTTTTTAAGGCTGAGTAACAGACCACCGACTGTGTGGATGGAATACACTGTCTGCCCAGTTCCCATCCATGCGCTTGGCTGCTGTGAACACGGGTGTGCGGACATCTGTTCAAGACCCTGCTTTCAGTTCTTTCGGGTATAAGCCCAGAAGTGGAGCGGCTGGGTCACAAGGTAGTTCTCTACCTTTTTGAGGAGCCACCACTGTTCCCCACAGCAGCTGCACCCTCCTGCATTCCCACCAGCAGGGCACGAGGGTTCCCGTGTCTCCACCTCCTCAGCCCCTGGAGAACAGCTTCCTGAAGCCTGCTCTGGGTGCAAGCTCTACGCGGGCCACAGACTTTCCAAGTCAAGCAGGTGTGGGAACCAGTGAGCAAGTCCCCCCACAGGACTCCCGCCAGGGAGCTCCAGGGAGCTCAGGGGCCAGGCAAGAGGCGACGTGAGGAACTGCTCCAAGCTTCTTCGACGCTGCGGAGGACAGCTCGCGTGCAAGGGGCCCAGACTCCTGTCCCCAGGTGGCAGGGCCATATGAGCACAAGACCAGACGGGGCGTCGGCATTCAGAACGTTCCTGTGGCCGCTTACACTGCCCTGACATCCGAGGCAGGCTCTTGCATTTTACCAAAGTATCAATAGTGACGGATTGGAAACAAAAAGAGGTTTTTTAGAGAGCTGTTGAGAGGGTCACTCTAGAAGACCCTTTACAAGGTTTGGGGAGGGGTTGGCTTTCCCTGCTGCATGTCCTGGGCTCATCTTCCTGACTCTCCATACTTTGTAAATAATCCTCAGAATGTTATCTCTTAATGGAAAAATAAAGGCTTCATTGCATAACTGACCTCCTCTGGTTTAGATACCGGGCTGTAGGAAGAAATTACAGAAGGGCAGAAGCTCAGGTTCAGAAGGGGCCGTAAAGGCTCCAATCCTCCCCGAAGAAAGCCCTCCGGACTGTAGCCAGGTGTCCACCCTGCCTCTGTGTCCCCACCTGCCAGGAGGGGGTCATTGCCTGGGCAGCCTTCTCCACGCCTGATAGGTGTGAAAGCTTTTCCACACTCAAAGCAGAGCCCTCCCCACGCACAACAACTGCTCATGGCCAAATTCCTCAGGGCTGGGAGACCTGCTGTGTCAGACAGAAGCTGGAGACGGACCCCTGCACAGTGCCCACCCTGCCTGTCAGGCCAATCTGCAAGCTTCTTCCAAGAGGCATGGCTGGGACACCAGGGAGTCGGTGGCCATCTGCAGAAGTCAAAACAAAGGCATTAGAGGGAGGAGGAAAAGCTTATTAATTTTTGGGCCCCATTCCAGATTTTACACCTGGCCCATTGCAGCATTTTCTGAACTGACAGACTCAAACAGAAGGAGAGAAGGAAGGGGAACATCTTGTACCCTAGAAATTCACAGCCCAGAGCCACCTACTAAGGCGGTGCTGACTTAGATTCATAGGATGTTAAATTAGCTTTGGGAGGGAATGGGAGGTCAGTACAAGGTAGTGATTCAGAGCTGGGCTCTGGGCTGAGTCCTCACTGGGCAACTTTGAGCAAGTTACTTAACCTCTCTGAGCCTCCAGTTCTTTATCTGAGAAATGGAAACAAGTAAAGATGCCTATGTCTTGAGGTTGTTGGGGGACTTAAGTGGGGAAAGGCAGCAAGACAGTGCAATCCAGGGCGGCAAGGGGCAAGAGTGGGTGACTGGGGACATTAGAACTGAGACCTCTAGTTCCCCACCCTGGCTGGGAGTTTCCTCCACAGCCCAGTCCAGCCAAAGGGAGGGAATGGACAGAGGCTTACCCTGAGCCCCTTGAGGTTTAGCAGGAAAAAGGATACTCACCGCACCTAACTATCAGGCCCCAGAGGAGCCACAGAGGGGCTGGGAAGTTATTCTGCCTGGGGGGTCAATGCTGAAAGCGCAGGCCCTGGCTCAGCCAAGGCAGACCACCTATCTGGGTGCAGTGGGAGGATGGGCCCTGGACACAGTGTGGGGTCCTCAGCTTCGAGACTTCCCTTCAACCAAACTGCTTTCTCGTTAGTCTCCTAAGTGTTGAAATAAGAGCCACTTACTTACTCCCCAGTACTGTATTGGGCAAATATTCCAGCCAGTTCTGCAGGGCCACCAGAGCAGAGTGTCACCTCAACGTTCAGGGCCACACAGCTCTCCAGGCTCCATCCACGAAGAGGACATGGGGCAGGAACACAGCTCGCTAGCAGAATATTTTCAACAGTCCCTCCTCTGTGGCAGCACCCCAGCCACCTGAGGACTGTCTCCATCATCACCCCCATCTAGGTGATCACTTGGATGCAAGGAGATGAGATACACATCAGACAGGTGTGGGAGCCACCCTGGCTTCAAGCTTCATGCTCCATGATGCCAACACCTCTTGGAATAATTTCAGCGCCAGAGTATCCGGGCTCCCACTAGGGATACAGCCAGCACAGCCCGGGTATGGGGCCCATCCAACCCGTCCAGGCGCCACTTACTAACCAGGAGACATTTCACCATAAGCAATGCTGCCCAGCTACAAAGGAAAGCATTTGTTTGGTTCCCAGGGAAACAGGTTTTGCTACCAACAGTCCACATCTATGACCTTTGGTTAACAACTTTACATAGAAGTTAATGCATTTTATGACCACCAGGGCTTGTCTGAGTGCAATCCCTTTTATCCCCGAACCAAGTAGACGTTTCTTATGGCCAGTTAGTTTTATAGTCCCTACAATGCCTTTTGATCCTGGAGGTCCAATGTAACTACATCAGATGACATCACATGTTGGTATTTAATATATCAGCAACAGAAACTACTTTACAGATGCATTTTCCTCTAAATGAATGACTGAAACGTCATCACTAGATATGATTTTATTAGATTTTGTTATGATTTTTCTCTCTGGGAACATATGGGCAGTTTTCAAATGAAAGTTCATCATAACTAGGGTTCACTAAAGTGCCAGAAACACTTTTAGTCATGTGTTCAACAAATATCTATTAGGCCCCTAGCGTGTGTTAGACACAGGCTGAGAGAGACAAAATAAACAAATAAATAAAAGAAGCTCTCTGCCATCAAGAGAATCAAAGTAAATGGGGATTCAGAAAGAAACACAAACAAGTGGGCTGTAAGGAATGTGACCAAGGTGTGTCTGCAGGGCAATAAAAGCTAGGGAAAGGGAGAAATTAATTTCCTGATAGAGGAGCAATTTAGCTCGGGATAAGGAATGAACTCCCAGGAGTTCTCTATCCGAAAGGGCATTCTAATGAGGGGAGAGCATGTGCAAAGGCACGGAGGCAGGAGACAATCAAAAGCAAGACAAGGTCTGATGATCTAGTGCACAGGGTACAAGGCGACTCTAGAAGGCCTATGTGAGTCATTAATTCACCAAGCTTTACTTAGACGTCAATTCAGCTCAGAAATTAAGAAAACAGGCTCTGACACAGACCTGGGTCTAAAGCCCAAGTCTGACACTTAGTACCTGCCTGACCCTTGGTTAACTGCTCTGCGCCTCAGTTTACTCATCTGTAAGATGATAATAATCGTACCTACCTCAGGTCATTCTTCGCTCATTCAGCAAATAATTACTGAGCACCTACTAAGTACCAGGACCTATCCTAGGCCCTGGGGACAGGTCAGGGGACAAAACAGATCCTTGCCCTCTTGTAACCCTCCTTCTAGTGTAGGATAGTAGGGGGAGCACAAGGAGCCGTGAGCCATGGAGCCTGCGGGGTGACGAGGGCTGGCTGTGAGGGCCTGGGCCCACTCGCCCAGCTGAGGCAGAAGCCGTGGGAAAGTGCTGGGCAGAGAGAAACCAGGGCTGACTGGGTTTCATCGGGATCCCTCTGGCTGAGGGCACAGCAGGGAGACCATTTATGAGGCCGCAATCCAAGTGAGAACTGGGGGTGATATGGCCCAGGGGGGCAGCGCAGGAAGGTGGGGTTCCGGGTAGGTTTGAAGGAAGAGCCACCAGAAGGCGCTGACAGGGGAGACAGGTGTGTGGGACGTGAAGCGCTGTCGGGAACATCTGAGGCCTCTGTCCCCAAGTTCCAGGCAGCCCAGGTCCCAATCATCAAAGCACTGAAATGTCCGTCTCTCCTGCTCCAGCCCCAGATCCCGCACCAGCACCAGGGGAGCCCCCAACCCTTAAGGGGCTCCCAGCCTTCTGTGTGACAATTTAAACAGCAAGGCGAGAGGTGAATAAGGACTGAGGCAGCCAGGCTAAGCTGCCACGGGCCACCCAGAACTGCCAGTCATGAGTGAATTACGGACAGTGCGGGGGACACAGGGGGAGAGGACTGGAGGTCAGCGGGGCATCACCAAGGAGAGCTGGCAGGGGACTCACATTCACTAATTCATTCTTCTCTCAAACTCCCCAAGCCTCTTCCTGCCCCGGGGCCTTGGCACATTCTGTCCCACTTGCTGCAACCCTTGCCCAGGTCCACCCGCGGCCTGTCTTGGGCACGGCACAGCTCTCAGCTAGAAGGTCGACTTCTCTGAGTCTCATCAGGGCGGCTCGGCCATCGCCGCTGGAGGGCTCTGGCTGGACTCTCCGCTCCACAGCTGTGACCTCAGGTAAGTGGCAATCTCTCCATGCTTCAGTTTCTTCACATGTTGAGAGGAACAAGAGCTGTACTTATTTCATGGGGTTGCTTCAACGTTTCAGGTCTCAGTATGTGTAAAACAGAGCAGTCCCTAACATATAATAAGCCTATATATATAGGCTTGGTCCCAAAAAAATGTATGCACACTTTGAATAATTAGAAAGGCAGTGTTTATTAAAATACATTTCATTTTCAAAATATAATAGAACCTACAGACATTGTGTGTATACATTTTTTGGGACACTCTGTATATTCAGGCTTTAGCAGCCAGGTGGCTGACCCCAGCTGCCACTGCAGCTGCAGAGGGGACCCTGCTTGACACTTGTACCCCTGTGGCTTCCAGGCTTGGCCTACAACTGCTCCTACCCACCATGTGTGGGCTTTGTCCTGTGAAATGCTACCTCCAAGAGTCCCTATGGCCACTGGCTAGCCTGCCTGGCCTCCCATTTTGCCCCTGCAGGTTGTGCTTGGTGACTGGCCCACATCACAGCCTGCTCCAGACACCTTCCCTTCGTCTCTTGATGGGACCATCCAGATTCTTTGGTTCTTCACATAGTGGGCGCCTGACATGAGCATTATTTTTATGTAAAACGAGATAATGCCTACTTAGTTGTAACTTTCATGCACAACAATGAATATGAATTTTTTTATAAACTATAAATTACTATGCAAAGATGATCCTGATGCTATTACATGTGGGTTTGGACTTGCTCACAATACTCCAGATGTCCTCCAGCCAGCCTCCAGCAGGGTAGGACCATCACCTCCTTTGCCCTCCACACTTTACCTCTATTCATGTCGCCTGACGCAGCAGCAGCCCTGTTGGCAACCACACCATCCCACGACTTTGGTATTATTTCTGGCCCCTCACACCTGTCTCTTCTAGGCTGCATGCAAGCAGTTCGTTTTTCTGGAGCCAAGTTTGAGGCTTTATATTTAACTGGTAAAAGTGCAACTTGCCAAGCCTCTCCACAGAGCCACCTGGGTGGTCACATACATCATATGATTGGATGATATGAAAAAAAGAGCTATGGGGAATTACCACCCCCCCCCCCCCCCGAGAGGTCAGCAGAGGCTTAACCAAGGAGGAGATATGAGCTGGCAGGTACACTCAAGTCCCTTCATTTATTCACTTGCTCATTGATCACTCATTTATTTATGAATTTATTCACGAATTCACTCATTCATCACTTACTCATTCATTTATGAATTCTCTCATTCGCTCACTCACTCATTCATCATTCACTCATTCATCATTCACTCATTCATCACTCACTCACTCATTCATCACTCATTCATTCATCACTCACTCATTCATCACTCACTCATTCACTCATTCATTCTTCCCTAAACTTCTGCTCCAAGCATGGGGGCTGGCACTCCATGGGAATTAGTAGTGATTGGGTCACTGCACAGAGTAGAGGAGCAGCATTGACCCTGGCCAGCTACACATGCTCCAAGCTCATCCAGCCTGTGGGGATCGAGCCCTCTGCCATGGAGGACGTGAGGTACCCTGCAGAGGGGTCACGAGGACAGGGAGATTTGGTCAACCCATGAGCCAGTGGTTCCTGACATATTCTCAATGTCTATGCAGGTGATAAGCCTGTGTGCTCTCCCATCTCCACTGACTCCAGCCCAACCTCCTGGACATCCGTCGTCAGGCCTGCCACCTGCCCTTTCTGCCCAAGCCCACTCCTGCAGGTCTCCACCCTGCCCAGAGGCTTCCCAGTTTGCCTCTCCCCACAGCCTTCCTGCCTTGCTCTGGAACACAGGGACCCTGAGTCACTGTTGTCCTTCCCAGCCTTGCCTAAGACAGCCTCACACTAGAGGGGCTGAGGCCAGGGGGAAAGGAGGGGCAGGGAGGTCCTGAGTGGGGTGGGCGGCTGGACTCCCACCCACACAGAGAGGATGGGCAGCAGCAGCCGAGGGAGCCAGTGGAGTACCCAGAGTTGGTGTCTTCAGACATGAGCTTTTCCACCCAGCTTCCTGGGCGCCCAGCTCACTTTCTCAGCCATGAGGGGTGGGCCGTTGCCTGGGCGCTGGAAAAGCTGGGGGCAGAGGGGCTTCATGTGTGCATTAGCGGCTCCAGGCCCACAGGCTGGGCCAGGAGCTGGGGGCCGACGAGCTGTGTGGGCTTCGTATGTGTGCATTGCTTTTCTTAGAGGGAGAAGATCCATCGGGCTCCTCTGTGAGATCCAAGACCCAGAGGATTGAGAGGCTGGGCCAGCGGCCTCTCCCTCACACAGCAAGGGCTGAGGGTAGCTGGCTGGTGTTTCAACCCCCGCCTGGCTCTCCAGGGACACATGGCTGGCATCCCCTTCCAAGATGGTGCTGGGCCTTTGAGGACCTGTATGCACCTCCCTCCATGGGCGCAGAGGTGGGTAGAGCCCAAATCCATCCAGAAACACCCCTGCTCCCAGGTGGGATCTGTGCACCCCACAACTCCCCCAACAACAAAATCCCCAGATGAGATGGCCCGGGAGGACCTTCTCTGGGTAGACACCCCTGTTATTGGACCTATCTCCAGTATCTCCAACAATCCAAGAGGCCAAAGGGGAAGCTGGTGGTGGGGTGAACGGAGGCTGGCCCTGAACTTGAAGGGGGTTTGAAAATGTTACAGCAGGAAGGGGGGATTCCGTCCAAAAGTCCCCTTCTGAGAAGGGAGGGTGGTGCTCCCTGCTGGTGTTAGGCAGCCACCTGTCCTGAGGCTTGGAGCCCACCTGTGGACATTCGTCTGGGACCCCAGGCAGCCGGGCAGCTGAGTAACAAGACCCTGTGTGGTGATGCATGTGGGAGCAGGTTATTCTCGCGTCCACAGCTCATCTGCAGTGGCTGCCACGACAGGCTTAACGTGGGTGCTTGCTGCTTGAAGTATGAGGCAGGAACAAACTTGAGAGGGAGACAGGAAGGGCAGTGGAGGCTACTGCACACCCAGGACAGCCCTGGGGAGTCTGGTCTTCAATCTGTTCTCTCACTGCCCCTCGCCCTCCACAGTGCCTGCCCACCTGAACCTGCCTGGGGCTGTAAAACCTGGTTCTCATCCTGGCCCTGCGCCTTCCAGATGGGAAACCCTCAGCAAGAGATGCAACTTCTTTATGCCTTTGTTTCCTGGAGAATGAGGTGAAGGGTCTGGCCCCAGGGACCCGGTGGTGGTATGACTGGTCCTGAGCCCTGGCACTCTGCCAGGCACAGCTAATGTTCACTACTGCTGTTCCCATTGCTCCTGATCCAGAGAAGTCCAAGGGCAAGAGGCCACGCCACAAGCTCCCAGCTGAGAGCTGGGGAAGAGGCCCTTTGGACAGGGCAGCTTAGTAGATCAGAGTCCAGATATGCAGCGAAGTGCCTCAAAAGCCAAGGGCTCGAGCATCCCCTGCCTCCAGGGGTGTGTCCTTCACAATCCAGCCACGTTGGACTGGAAAGCACTCTGATATCCTGATCTTCCATAGTTTTCTAAATGAAATTGGCCACCTTGTCTGCTCAGTTGATATTTTAAGTACGAGGCTCTCTGCTGGGGGTGAGGCTGGCATCTCTGCCCTGCTTTCATTTGTGGGAAAACCGTGGTTCCAAGTGGTCATAAGAGTGTCACACGCAAACTTGCCTCCAATTTCACATCACTGGCTACAAGTTTTCAGAACAGAAGAAAGCCTCGTTCATCTTAGTCCACTCTGCCTTCACCTGGGCCCCATGAGGTGGGCTCCACATTTACCCCATTCACCAGAGAAGGACACCGAGGCCACACAGCAAAGTGAGGGGATGGGATTGATGCCCAGGCTGTCTCGCTCCAGCCACACTCTGACCACAACACATGGCCTGAGAGGCGCTGGGTGGACATGAAGGAGAGGTACAGTCAGGCAAGGCCTCCCAAGGCGCAAGCAAACCCTCCCAAGCTCCCACTCCTCAGCCACTCTGTGCCCTGGACACAGACCACTCCAGTGACAGGAGGCTCACTTCCTTACAAAGGGCCATCTTCAGGCTCTTCCCAATCGCTGAACCCTCCCCACGAAGCTGATAGCCACCCCCACCTTCTCAAGGTGAGAACATCTGCTCTGACTGCCTGCAGAGGTGGGTCTGGGAAGGCCACCAGCTCCATGCAGGGCAGGGATGGGGCTGGGGAGCAGCAGGGTTGCCACTATCAGCCGCCTGGGGAATGGAAGGGAGCCCTAGGACATTCTGGGAGGTGTGGGGACCCAGTGTGGGCAGGCACATCTATTAGGTAATTTTCATTAGATTTTGCAGGTGAAGGTGACTGGGGATGAGTTGACACCTGTTCCTGCTCTCCCAGCAGGTTCTAAGGAAAAAAGCAGATGTCAGACCAGCTTCTGTTGCAAGCAGGCTGACAGCTGACAGCCGGAAGCAGCTCAGGAAGCTCAAGGAGGTCCGTTTGGATGTTTGGAAACTCCTTTCACAAAAGGCTCATGCAAGGCAAGCGGATCCGTGTCCCAGGGGCAGGATCACTGATCAGCCCCAGCTCAGGAGAGCAGCCAGAATCCCCCATTCATCGGGTGGGAGATGGGTCTGTGTGGGGCTGGGTCTGTGCCCCCCACAAGGACATGGGCTCACCAGCTGTTCACACCTGTCCATGCAGTGAGGCAAGGAGTCCTCAGGATTCTGAAAACTGCCATCGCAGTCTTTGCCATATTTGTATTTCCTCTGCACTACTATTCTTTTATTTATTTTTTTTTTTTTAATTGTGATAAAATACACATAAAGTTTAGTATTTTAGCCATTTATACGTGTCACTTCCGTGGCATTCAGCACATTCATACTGTTACGCAGCCGTCACCACCATCTCCAGGCTTGCACCTTGCAAAACAGAAACTGTCCCCACCAAACTCTAACTCCCCCTCCCCCTCCTCCAGCCCCTGCAACCTCCCTTCTGATTCCTGTTTTAGGAATAGGACCACACACCATGGAACCTGAGGCATCTCAGGCCCCTCCTACCCCACAATGAGATAACCACAGACACATGACAAGATCAACCATGTCCAGTCCAAGACACCCAGTCAACCTGGAGACTCCTGAGAGATGATACACGGTGGTTGTTTTAAACCATTAGGCTTTGGGGCAGTTTGTTTGGTAGCAATACATAACTGACACACTCTGCTCCCCAACACTGTGGATGGTTGGTTTGTCCCCACTGGGATTCTTAGGACAGTCAGCAGTGTGTGAAGCTGCGACTCCCAGTTGGCACAGGCTTACTGGACTCTTCCCGATCCCAGAGCCAATGGCCAGGGCCAAGGCGCCTGTCAGGCAATGCATTCTTTCAGAGCTGCTGGCCTGCGTCGGTGTTCGCTTGAGGTGAGTCTTCCTCCAAAGCCCTCTGCTCACTCCTTGACAGTCCTCTGCCGTGGGTTTATCACATGGACGTGACTGAGCTCGGAACCTGGATGGCTATGAGCCGTCCAGGCGGGTGGCTCACAGCGGCCAGCAAGGCCTGGACCGCCCACTGGCTGTGGAAGGGCTCGTCGGAGCACTGGGGCTGCGCACGCTGGCACCTGGGCCTCTCCACTGCTCTGTATAGCACCCACTTACTCAGCACCATCTGCCACGCCCAGGGCCTGCTGCATGGATGATAGCTGCGTCACATTTACCGATTGCTAAGACATTAGTGTTGCGTAAGTTGCAGTTTCAGCTTTTTCTGCACTTTCATAGAGGAGCTACTTCTAAGGGTTAAAAATAGATGGCACTGTATGCCTTTATCAGCTGCTGTTTTTATCAGCTGCTATTTTAGAAAGCAAGTGTGTGGTGGATTCAGACTGGCCAGGGTCCATCTTCAGCTCTGGTTACACACTGAGGCCATCCCTCTACCTGGCTCAATACTGTATCCTCAGCACCCAGAACAGTGCCTGGCACAGATGTGTGCAGAGCAAATGAAAGGACATCCAGCTTTCTTAGTGAAGCCATCTGTGGTGCAGACACCAGTGTCTGCTCTTTGCAGATGAGGGAACCCTGGCGGGGAGTGATACGGGCCACATGGGGCTCACACAGTGAGGATGCAGAGAAGCAGAATTGAAACCTGTGCTCTCGGCTACTCTGCACTCTGCCAATTTGCCTCCCCAGGAATACAGAGAATGCCCAGAGACTGGCTGCAAATCCCGATGCTTCTGTAAGGGAAACCTGCAGAGGGGGATGAGGGGATCTGTTCTTGGACTTCTCCTTGGTCGTAAGGGACCTCAGTGCACAGGAAGCAGGGTTGCTGGCTGTCGGCCTCCAGCTGTCTCCCAGCTGAGCACATGTGTTTAACCTCAGCCTCACTGGTTCAAATGCTTCAGTGAGAGAGAAACAAGAGTAGGCACGAGGCCAGCAGCCTCTCCTTCCAATCATCTGGAGCTGAGAGCCACCCGCGGGAGGAAGGCACCCCTCTGGAAGGCTCAGTCTGAAGCGCACTCCCAAAGAGGCTCTTATCTGGCTTGGGGCGGGGGGGCAGCCTGTGACTGAGGGGGCCCCCAGTGGGTTCTAGGCTGGGTACCTCACAGTGGTCATGAGTCCCCTGCCCAAATTGGAATGAGGGCCTCCCAGTAGTGGGGCCAACTCAGGGAGTGCCACTGGGAAGGCAGGAAGGCCACTGAGGTAGGCTTGGTCCAGGGAGATGAAGATGCAGATTAGGAGACATCTGAGTCCCTCTGTGTGCCCAGGCTTGTGCTTGGGCTCTGGCCCAAATCTCTCTCTGTGCCCCTCACAGCCATGAGTCTTGCTGCCCGCATGTGTTCAGGACAGTTCTGAGACCTAACATACCCAGGAGTCAACCCTGCAGATCAGCGGAACACTTTTACACTCTCTCACCATCCGCGTCACTGCAGGGATCTAAGAAGCTTCCTGTAAGGCCCCAGTACCTACTCAGAGACAAGCCCTCGCTCCCTCATCTCCTCTCTCCCTCCCCCATCTCCTCCCTCCCTCTGTCCAGTTGGGTGGTTCTCAGACTTTCCGTGCACAGGCTCCTGGTGGGGCTGTCTTCCCAAGCCCAGAACGCGGCGGTCTGCGGGTGATCCAAGGAACTTTCAAGGGTTCTTTGCCTGCACACAATTTTCACCTCACACACAATGTTGACCCTGGTATCCACGTAAAATGAGATCGCAGTTCAGTCTTGGTGAAGGAGAGCCCACGGAAGAGCTTTACAAAGGCCAGATACTAAACTTCAAAATGAGATACTGATTGAAGTAGGATGTCCATCTAGAAGCCTGAGCATAGTTACCATGGTTGTGAAGCCCACCCAGGGCAAGGGAACAACATGGCCAACACGCCTGCGTCCCTGGAGACCCGTGCAGTCCTCCCTTCCCCGCGCCATCAGAGCCTGCGAGCAGGCACACCAGCCCTGCACTCTAATCACCACCCTGCACCCGGAGCCACCTGCCCAGCCCTTGAGGTCACAGACTCTCCCTCGGGGACTGGCCCAGGCCCATGGGTTCTTGGGCAGTTGGTCCTCTCCTCTGAAAAGGGAAAGGCGCTGGGGTGAGCCCAAAATCGCCCCCCCTCATGACAAACCACACCTGCCGGACTCAGGACAGAACAACCGGCACACCCTCACCCAGTTCCTGTGGCTGCGCATTTCAGAAATGGGTGTGACGGTCCCTTTAACAGCTGGGCTCACCTAGAGGGGAGAGCACCTCAGAAGCTTGCCCCCGGCCAACTCAGACCCCTCTCTCACACACTAAGAGCCTCCGGGACCTTCAACATGAGAGGCAGCTGGGGAGAAACTTTCAAAACTGAAAGCAGCCCCAGTGTGAGCTCGGGAGGATGAAAGAGCCCGAGGCGGCGGCCAGGGCTGCCCAGCAGTGAGCCAGCCGAGTGCCACGGAGCTGCACGTGTGCAGACGGTGAGCACGGCAGGTTCGGTGCTGTGTGCAACTTGCCACAACCAAATCCGTGTGTGTAACGTCATACATACTAATGAAACAGCCCGTGGGGCAAAGAGACGCCCGTGTGCCACATTCGCTGCGACAGCCCCAGGCCGAGTGAGGCTGAGCAGCTCGGCGCCCAGGAAACGCCTGTGGGAGCAGAGACAGGAGGTGCTAGAATCAGGTCGGGCGCTCATCTCCCCGACCCGGGTGAGCTACTCAACCCTCCTGGAGCCCCGATCTGCAAAATATGGGAGACAGGCTGGTCCTGGGAAAGTGAGCCACAGATTTACAGACCTGCTGCTGCTCTTCAGGGGCGACTCCACTCCTGAGGAGTAAGGTGGGTGCAGGGCCTCCCGTGTGGCTCAGAGACATAGTGAACTTGCCCGATCACAGAGCCAGCAAGGCACAGCCAGGCCTCTGCTGCACGTTTCTGGGTTGTCCAAGCCACAGAGCCGGGGGCTTCCTCTGAGAGGCCGGCCGCCTCCAGAGCCCCACCAGGCTCATTCCCGACCTCCCCAGAGGTGTCCCTGATGGGACTGCCTCCTGGAGGCCCAGCAACTGCACCTGCAGGAGCTGTCTTCTGGGGTCCAGTGTGCTCTCACTGACCCTATAATCTTTTGTCCAAGGCCACAGGCCATCTGCTTTCCAGCATCCTATTGGGCTCAAGTCCCAGCTTCTGACGGTGTGGGTTTTAATGTCCTCACACCCCAGGTGGGGGAAACAGTCACCCTGGAGTCACCAGGGTTGGGGGTTGCCCCCCTTTCCATTGGATTTCCAAAGGTGCATGAAGGGAGTGCTTTGGACTAAGAAATGGATGCTCTGCTACTGGAAACCAGGCTCTGCCCTGGCTTCTCCCCACGAGCTTCTTAGAGGCGGTTCTCACCACCTCGCGGCTGCCGCACAAAGCCGGGTCCCCAGGGGCACTCGTGGCTGCCGTGCTCTCTGGCCTTCCAGCCCCAACTCCCACCTGGGCCCACACCCTCGCCACCTGCCCTCGCAGGTTTCTACTCAGGCTCACAGGCTTATCCCTCAAAACCCGCTCCTAGGCCTCCCCCCATGGATGGCCACCCCTCTGCTGGGTCCTCCCCAACCTTAAAGACCTGTCCTGACTGCCTGCTTCTCCAGGGGGTTTCCTGCCGGCTATAGACCACACGGTGTCTTCTCTCCCTCAGAGCTCTTTGACCCTGGTAATAATTATAGTGAGCACTTACTCAGTGCTTAGTATGTCCCAGGCACTGTTCTGAGCATTTTACTTACAGTATTTTATTTAATCTTCACCATATCTCCATATTGTGTGTACTTTTATAATGCCCATGTTTAGATGAGGAAACTGAAGCACAGAGATGTTAAGTAACTTGCCTGAGGTCACACAGCCGGTCAGTACAGAGCTGGGGTTGAATGACCCCTCCCTGCTGCTTTACGAAGGCCCCACCTCCGCCCTCACACTGTGAGCAGGGCCCTCACTCATCCCGGAGGCTGCCTTTTGAGGTGAGACCTCAGTGCATGGTTGTAAGAAAGGAAGGACATTTCCTTCAGGGAATTTCCTTACAACTTCACCATAATTTCAGTAGACAGAGTTCATTTTAATTATCTTCCTTGGTCATTTTTGTCAGCTTATTTTTGCTTACTTCAGGTGACTATAGGAGCCAGTGATGGAGAGCCAGCTGGCCGTGGGTGGAGTCTCAGCTCTTGCTGTGTGACCCTAGGCAAATTATCCCATCTGTTTAGGCCTAGTTCACCCTTCTAGAAGACAGGTGGGAGACTGTAGGTCACGGGCAGGTATGAGGAAAGGATGAGATGGGGCACAGGCATTGAACTGAGTCTGAGTGGCGACCACCACAGCCACCCTCATCCTCTCAGGTCAGGGCTAAGACTTCCAGGTGTCCCGGGCAGCTGTGCCCCACAAGCCTTATGCCCGCAGGCTGACAGCTAGCTCTCTGAGACTCAGTTTCTCCATCTGTACGGAGGCCCCTTCCAGCTAGCACCTCCTCCTGCACGTCTGAGGCGCTGGCATTCTGTTTGGAGGTGGAGAAGCATGCTGTCTGCTGCCACCACGGTTACTGTTTTACAGCATGGCGCCACGCTGCCTCAGACAAGGTACAGTAGGGCATTTCCTCCTTGCCCTTCCCAGGGCTTGTGACAGCTGTCAGGGGGCAAAGGGTCTGCGGACTCAAAGAAGCTTACAAGCTGGGTCCTCCGGTTTGGACCCACTATGGAGGAGATGCCCCACGTGCCAGCCACCGTGCCTGCTTGCCTGGATTATTGCCATGGCACCTCTGGTCTCCCTCCTTCCACTCTCAACCCCCTTGGTCTCTTCCCCAGGAAGCATCCAAAGTGACCCAAATCCAGATCATGTCCCTCTACTCAGAAACTTGCATGGCTCTCCCCTCCCAGGGGTTAAAGTCAGAGAGTCCTACAGAATCCCACGTGGACTCTCCCTCCTTGGCCTCTGTGTCCTCACCTCCTACTCCTCTCACCCTCCTTCACCCTCAGCCACACCAGCCTCCTCACCATTCCTCCAACATGCCAGGTGCATGCTTGCCTCAGGGCCTTTGCACTGGCTGTGCCCTCTGCCTGGCTTGCTCTCCCCAGATATGCATGTAACTCACCCCCTCATTTCCCTTAGGTCTTTGCTGTTCACTCAACCTAAAATGCCAACAGCATCCCATTCCCACCCCCTCAGCTCTCCCTGCCTTTCTTTTTCTCCTAATCACATTTCCTGTCTAAATATTGTCCATATTTATCACAATTATTATCTGTTTCTCTCTATTAAAATGTAAGTCCATGAGGACAGGATTTTTTTATTTTGTGCCCTGCTGTAACTGCTTAGCAACCGGAATACCTGGCACATGTAGTAGATGCTCAATAAACATTTACTAAACGAATGAGTGGTGTTTGCTGAAAGAACCCACGCACTCAGAAATATTTTAAATGTTGCTGTGCTTCCCAGACAGCAAAATACAGAGGAAAATCGAGAAGCTGACTGTCACAGACAGGTCCCAGAGGACGGAAACCACACTGTTTACCCACCAGCATCTGAAAGAGTGAAATACACCAGATCAGAATTGGAGCCTGGGCATGAAAGACAAAGGTCCTGACAAGGACTGCAAAAGATCCCTAATCGAGGGATAAAGCCAACGTGGTCTCACCAGCTCAGAGGGCTGAGCTACAACTCCTGTACCTCATGCCAAAATTAGAGGCCAGGCAGGAGATTCAACAAAAGTACCCACTCAGTACTAGGTGCTGAGACCACAATGCCCAAAAAAGGGGGGTTGTTTCTGACCTCAGGTAGCTCCCAGCTTAAGGAGTACAACAGCAGCAGTAAACACAAAACCCAGTGCTCACTGTAGATCAGATATTATTTTAAGTGCTTTGTAAATATTAACTCATTTAAGCTCCAAACAATCCTATGAGGTAGGTACCATTATTAGCCCCCATTTTACAGATATGGACACTGAGGTGCAGAGACGTTAGTAACTTGCCAAGAAGCTAACACCATAAGTGGGATAGTCAGGATTCGAACCCAGAATGCCAGACTCTGTAGGGAGTGCGCCGGCACCCAGCGAAGGGGCGTGCCGCCTGTTGGGCAGCTGACTGCTCTCTGCCAGGAATCACCTGCCTACGAGACAGCATCCGGTGCAGCTCTGTCCAACTCAGCTTGGACGGCGGCTGCTGCGTGGAGGTGGTGCCGTGACACTGAGGAGGAAGTCCAAAGGCTTCGCACCGAGGTCCAATGAAGCCTCTTAGTTATACTTCACTGTTAACACACTTCAATGCTGCCACGGAATAAACCAAACTGAGCACCATTTTCATTAAAATTCCACCCACCAAAGCATTAGGTGAGGAACGGTTAGTGTTTGATTTCTAAAATGCGAAATGCACGGACTCACGGGGCAATGACGTAACACTGCTCCTAAGCAACTCTACTCCCAAGTGTCAATCGCCTCATCTTCTGGGGATCACCATGGGGGAGGAAGGGGGCTCGGAGCTGGGCTGCATGACCAGAGCTACGTGAGGGGACTAGGGGGCCAGGATATACTGGGCTGAATACAACCCAACAGCTGTGCCTTCTCATGTTGAACAGCTCCATCCCCAGAGCCCCGGAGTGGACCACCCCCCCAACACCCGACTGAGGTGCTCAGACGCCTCCCCCCCCCCCCCCCCCCCCCCCCCCCCGGTGACCCACAGGCCAGGGCAGCGGCCCCTGCAGTCCACACCTCAGCTTTGTGGTCGGTGAAGGAGGGGCTTCACCTGACTGCAGTCCCGGGCCTGTTGCCCACAGGGCCCGCCGGGTGTTGGGGCCATGGCTGCCTGTCTGTGTTCTCCATTTCTCCCAGCCTGCCTGCACCAACATGCCCCACCTTCGTGCGTGCACACTCAGCAAACAGGAGCCGTGTGCCCCCGATGGGCTGGGGGAGGCCAGCAGAGATGCTGGTGACCGAGCCTGGAGGGACCAAGGGATATGGACCCCTGCCCCCGCCCCGCCCTCTCCTCAGCCCCACAGTGCCTGCGGTGGTCTCAGCAGAGGGGGTCCAAATCCCTCTGAGAAAAGGTGCTAGTGAGACATAGAGCAAAGAGGCAAAACCAGGAGGTGGAATTCCACAGCCGCAAACCCCCTCTGGGGGCTGTGCAGTGAGAGGCGTGAGGGTGAGTCAAGCACACACTCCGGGACCCATACTTAAATGACAGCCCTCTCCTGACAACGGCCACGAACTTTCCTCCCTCCTCCGTCATCAGTTCCGGTGAGGTTCTACCCGCACCGACCCCTGACCGGCGGCAGAGCCACACACAGCCATGCTGAGCTCTGCTGGGCCACCCTGGGCAACCCCAACTGCCCCCAAGTCAGAGACGAGCACCCTGTGCAGCCTGCCCAGGCCTGGACCCAAGTCCCTTCGCAGTTCCACACAGCCTTCTTCAGATCACCCCAACACCCCCGTGCAGCTCCACATGGCCCATCCCTCTCAGGCCGCCTCCCCCTGCTCCACTCTCGATAACCCACAGCAAGCGGGGGCAGGCCCAGAGAGCTGGCGCGCTTGGGACACCCATGTTGGGCTGTGCCGAGCCTCCATGCCCAGCAGCCCTGAAAGCTGCATTTGTTTCAATTAAAGACCAATTTCTGGTACCGAGGAAGGAACCGGGGCAGGATGGACTTCATCAGAGAGCGGGCAGAGCAGAGGCGGGGCAAGTGTCCGCCTGCCTGTCCCTGACGCATCGGCTGTCCAGAGAGGGCCACTCCCTCCTGGGGCAGCGTGGATGGGCCATGGGTGGGCGCCAGCTCGCCCACACCCAGAGCCTGTGTGCGTGATTCCCAGGTGGAATCGTGCTTGCATGCAAGTAGCTCCCTTGGCCAGGTACCATCTCAGTCTGTGGCTGCCTCCAGGCCAAAAGCTTCAGTAACATCAGAGGAAGTCTGCGCAAAGGGGCCCGAGCAGTAAGGGGCTCTTCTCGGTGATGGAAAAAGCTTCATAGTGTTTTAATGATGGATTTGCTCCCCTAAAATGGGTGCCTGGTTTTCTAACTAGCTTCAAACTCTTAAACAGTGGCTCCCATCAAAGGTAATTTCCAACTCAACTCAGGGAGCCCTGGGCAATGCCTGGAGAAATTTTATTTATGTATTTATATTTTTAATAAAACCTGAAATCAATTCCCTTAGCATATTTCCAGTGTTCAATATAGTGCTACTGAGCCCAGTCGCCGTGCTGTGCACTTGATCCCAGGGCGCATCCGGCCCACGTAACTGCAACTTTGTACCTGTCTGGAGACCTTTTTTATGGCAAGACTGAGGAGGGATTGCTGCTGTCACCTAGCAGGTGGAGGCCAGGGATGCTCCTGAACATCCCCAGGTTACAGGACGAGCCCCACAACAGGAACCTATATGGTCCAAAATGTCTGTGGTGCCAAGGTGAACACACTCTGTCTTAAAACAGGTGGACCTTTAGCTAACATTGCCTCAGGAAAAAATATAATAATGGACTATTATAATACAAAATATAATAATGTCTGTTTAATGGGGACAGAGTTTCAGTTTAAGAAGATACACAAGTTCTGAAGACGCTGGTGGGGGTGCCGCACAACGTGAATGCGCTCAGTGCCACTGTGCGTACACTAAAAATGGTTAGCTCGGCACATTTACAAAATCTGTTATTTAATTACATCATATACTATACATTACATGTTATTACATAATTATAATGACTTCACAAATTTAAGTGTTCCCCACAAGCCAACTCCTATTGTAACCCGTGACACTGGTCCCACCCGGATGCCCCTGGACGGAGGGTGAGCAACCTGAAGCATGGGCGGGGGAGGGGCTGGGCAGGGCCCGAGCCTGGGCACTTGCCCACTGCTTGTGGAAAAGACCTGTACTCCTGGAGCTCTGTTCTCAACCGAGCTGACCTCACCCCCCCCAAACAGCCTCCAGGATGGTTTACTCCGCAGACACTGGGCACTGGCTATGGCCAGGTGCTGGAGAGTCGGAGGGAAGTGGACAGGCCAAAACCCCATCCCTCCGGGAGCCAGGCCACAGTGAGGGAGAACAGGGACCAGGAGCAAAACCCAAGGGACACACTGTGAGGCACGTGAGATGGTAAACGCAGCGGGGGAAGCAAGGCGCACAGCGGTGACAGGGAGGCCTGAAAGCGGGGCGACGGGGAAGGCACCCTGGGTGCCAGGAGCGGCAGGCAGCGAGAGCCCCACGTGACCCACGGGAGCGCCGCGTCCTTCCCGCTCCCAGAGCGAGCACTGCTGTCCCACTGGTGCTCTGCACAAGAGCCCAGCCAATCTGCTGTGTGCTCGTAGGCAAGTTTCCTAACTTCTCTGTGATCAGCTTTCTGCTCTGTAACTAGGGATGATACATCTAACAATGAGAGGACTGAGGGTGCTGTACTCTCAAAGGCACAGCCCCAGCAGCCGGGAACCTGGGACAGACATCCCCAAAGGTTTAGTCTCGTATCAAATGTACACACAAGCTGTTCATGAGAAACTTCCCCTGTGGGTGTGTATGAGAGACACACAGACAGACAATCAACAGAAGACATATTCCGGCGGGACGCCCAGCCTGTTTCACACTGTCTTACGCAGCCGCCAACTGGGTCAAGTCATGCACACTGCCCCCTCCTAACAAGACCAAACCCATGCCGTGCTCCCGAGTTTCCCTCCCACTTCTCTGCTCCCAGCCTGGGGTGGTCCGAGAGAGTTCAGGGACTTCAGGGACTTTTTCTGGTTTGTGCTCACTTGAGACCATCATGTTCTTGGAGGGGCTCCCTGCCACCCACCTGGACCGACATAGCTGGGGAAGCGACAGGGTTTGGGCGGAGGGAGCGCACTTGGATCTGTGAAGTTCTTGGAACCCACAGCCCCTGAAATGGGTCAAAACTCTAGAGCTCCAGGAATGCAAATGGGACAGCCACTTGGGAAGACTTTGCTGGTTTCTTACAAAACTAAATATTCTCTTATCACACGATCCAGCAGGCACGCTCCCTGGCATTTACCCAAAGGAGCTGAAAACTGATGTCAACACAAAAACCTGCACACAGATATTCATAGCAGCTTTCTTCATAATTGCCCAAACTTGGGAGCAACCGGGGTGCCCTTCAGCAGGTGAGGGATAAATGAACTGGCCCATCCAGACAATGGAGTATTATTCAGCACTAAAGAGAAATGAGCTACCAAGCCATGAAAAGACATGGAGGAACCTTAAATTCGCATTACTAAGTCAAAGCAGCCCATCTGAAAAGGCTACATGCTGTCTGATCCCAACTCTAGACTTTCTGGAAAAGACAAAACTATGGAGGCAATAAAAGACCGCTGGTTGCCTGGAGTGAGGGGCAGGGAGGGGTGGACGGGCAGAGCAGGGAGGGGTTTGGGGCAGGGAGCCTGCTCTGTGTGCTACAATGATGGACATGTCGTCATGCATTTGTCCAAACCCACAGAATGTACGGCACCGAGAGGGGGCCCGCTGCAAACTGCCGACTTCACTGACTTAGCGCACATACCGGCCCGTCCGCTGTGATGAGTGCGCCACACTAATGAGGTGCGAGCAGCAGGGGACACTGGAGGGGGCAGGGGCATACAGGAGTTTTCCGCACAATTTTTCTATAAACCTAAAGTGTTCTAAACAGTAACGTCTATTTTGAAAAAACTTTAAAAACCTAGAACCCAGAGAAGATGACCGAGGCAGGAGAATGCAGCAGGCGAGAAACACAAGCATAGGGACCTGCAGCCTCTCACAGCAGCACTCTCTGCAGTGCACCCCGCACCCCGACCGTGCCAGCAATAGCGGCTCCACTACCCTCTCGGGCCAGAAACCCAGAGGGACTTTCATGATGCCATAACTACATCCCCCAACCCATTTGAGTCTTGTGAGCTTGCCTCAAAACAGCCCCCAAATATGGGCTTCTGACCAACCCCATCCCACCTACCCAAGACCATCATCTCTCTCCTGGGCCACGGCTACAGCCCACACCAGGCCTCACTATGGTGGATTTCCCACCACAGCCAGAGAGGTCTTCTAAAATGAGGACTCAGGACTCTCAGAGCAAAGCCACAGCTCTCCCGGGGCCACTGCCAACCTCTCTTCACCTCCCCTACCTTCCGCCATGCAGGCCTTGGCACACAGCGCTCTCCCCTAGAACAGGACCCCACATGGAGTGGGTGCGAAATAAAAAGTCAAATATACTGAGGAATCAACAAACCTGCAGTGTGCTGGGCAGATGCTATCTATCACGTGAGTCTGTTGGTGGGGAGTCTGGGAAGCACCCCTGGGCCCCAGGCTGCTGGTGAGCGGAGTGCGGAGGCCCTAGCTGCTTTACCTCTGGCAGCGGCAGAAGAGCACCTGCACTAGTCTGCCGCCATTCAAAACGGGGGCTCCTCAGGTCCCCAGGTCCCCCGCCCACCTTTGCTCTTTCCCTCCAGTGGGAAGCCTCCATCACTCACCTCCACCTGCTACCACCTCTGACTCAACAGAGGCCGGAGGGGCAAGTGGGACACCACAGCCCAGGGAGGCTACGCAGGAGATGGCCGGCAGGGTCCCCCGCGACGCTCACCAGGAGTTTCTGCAGATCGTTACTCACAGCTTGGCTCACACACCAGTATTTAGTACTGTTTGCAATTAAGCAGATCTGCTTTCAACATATGACTAATTACAGCCGTGCTGCAGGGAGACTTCTGCAAGGCACGCAAGGGCTCTTGCAAAAGCCACCCCTGCCAGACAGGAGGTACAGCCTTGGCTCTGCACTCCCGGGAGATGCCAGGGGGTCGGAGGAGAAGGGGAAAGAAGAGCACAGAGGTGGAGGGAAGGAAAGTCATAATCCTCAACCCAGGGGCCTCAACTTATACGATGCTAGTTAACCACATGCTCTGGCCTGACATTTTGTGTCACGTGGAAGCCGATCAGAGAGATGGGCTGCCGCTCTGGGGGAGCCAGCAGAGGGGAACCTGGATGAATCTGGCTGATGTGTGAAGTCTGCACTCACCACTCAGGCTCTGCCCACAACACCCTCAAGATTGCCAGAGAAAGGGACAAGGCCTCTCCGATTTTTCAATGAGCAACCATTTTTGATCAAAATAAGTACAAAGGTGCCAAAAGCCCAAGTCCTTAGAGACATCATGACAAGACCGCCCAGTGTGTCTACCTGACCCACAGCTGCCTCTGTCCTCATGTCCAGCTCAGGCCCCTACTCTGTGCCCAGCCAACCTTGACCTTGACTCTGACCCCAAGATCCCCCAGGTAAGGGACACGGTCATGGAAACAGACGATGACAATGCCTTGGGACCAGGGTCAGGCCCAGGTGGGGAGGACTCCTGGAGGGGGGGGCTCAAAGCTGAGGAGAGGTGTGTCCTCTGGGCCAAGCAGGCACACGGGGGAACAAAGCTGCATGGTGGGTGCAGAGAGCTTCCCGAGTGGGTAGCTGCTGAGAACACTGGGCACCACCTGACCCCCCGCCTCTCACACCTCCCACTTCACTGGCCGCGCTCACAGCCTTCCCTGACGACGTCCTAATGCTGCGCCCCTCACTCCCATCTCCTTGTCCCCCATGGTTTTTCAGTCCAGCACCCCCCTCTGCTGGACATTCCACTCCACACTGACCTGCTTATTTTCTCAGGGTCTAAACCCCACACACAGTGCAATGGAAGCTCCCAAGACAGGGAGGTCCAGGCAACAGTGCAGAGCCTGGTAGCCCGTCAGAAGCCCCTCAAAATGTGTTGAACCCGTCAGTGAACCCAGCCCCTGCAGCATCATGACATCACCAACTGGTTGGTTAGCCAGGCCTGCGGGGGGCGGGGGCCACCGGAGGAGTGACATCAGGGCTCAGGCACTGACCTGAGGACAGAGCACCTCCAAAGAGAGCTGTAAAGGCCGGAAGGGAAGGAGCAGGTAAACATCCTGCGTGAGGACAACGCCCGCACTGATGGATGCTGGGCATGGAGCCGGGGCACCTCTGTGAGTAGCAGCTACCCCTGGGGGTTCACCCCATGGAAATGCTCATGCAGGTCCCTGGGGTGACAGCAGGAGGAGCTCTCACTGTAGTGGAGGCAACTCAGGAGTCGGTCCCGGAGGGAGTGGACAGTGGATCGTGGTGGACACCACACCCCCATCCCTGGAGGTTCTGGTCAGGGAGGAGCAACCAGCTGCATGCATATCCGTGTCGCCACGCACCTTGAAAACACAGAGCTGAATGAGCGAAGGAAGAAAAACAAGGTGCCGGGGGCAGCTTCCCAGCAGCAGCAGCAGCAGCAGCAGTGAACAGGGGGTAGCCTGCGGGAGAGGTGGGGAGGCAGGGGCACAGAGGCTGTCCCCATCTGACCGTGGAGCCTGGAGAGGAAACTCACCAGAGGTGTCCTGCATCATGGGTCACTGGTGCCCAGGTGGGGGCGTGACCTGGGAGCCTCTCTGGGTGAGGTCCCCAAGCCAAGAGGCCAGCCTGGTGGCAACTGTGGGAGTGGAGGCCGTAGAGGGCATCGGCCCACAGAGAGCCCCGTGCACACATGACTCCACACGCTGAGGGCAGACAGAGGCCCAGGGCCTGGCAAAGCCAGGAGGGAACAGGTTGGATGTGGAGTCAGGGGAGGAATGAACGGACAGAGGCGGAGGGAGGCCTTGGCTAGACAGCGATGACAAACGCACCAGGCCCATGACTATGACTGACGCCCACCTCACCCTCCAAGGGAGATACGACTGGAAGGGGCAGGGCCCGCCACAGTCCCTTGCAGTGCAGGTGAGGAGGGAAACCGCACACTGCAGCTGGGTCGCTGCATCTGAGGAGCCCCCAGCACCAAGCAGCACCTCTGAGTGTGGAGCGGCAAGGGCCCCGTGGAGGCCAAGTTCAGAGCTGAAGTGGTGGAGCGCACTCGCT
Organism: Miniopterus schreibersii; assembly: GCF_964146895.1. Lineage (NCBI taxonomy): Eukaryota > Metazoa > Chordata > Mammalia > Chiroptera > Miniopteridae > Miniopterus > Miniopterus schreibersii. Next base: position 90,199,626 of record NC_138106.1, on the reverse strand, counting down.
GCCGGCCCTGAGCGCAGGGCCTAGCGGGCGGGCAGGGACAGGGCTCCCCCAGGGGGACAAGGCTGGGCGGGCAGGGCTGAGGCTGTGCATAACCAGCAAGAAAGTGAGAGAACGCCCGGCCACTAGGTCACTCAAGGAGTACTTCCTGAAGGCCCACTGTGTGCCAGGTGCTGGGGCTTCAAGAGTGAGCAAGCAGACAGCATCCTGCGTCCCCTGAGCGGGCAGGCAGCAAGCGCACGGCACCGCACGCGCTGTGTGTGCTGAGAAACCCCGGGCGGAAGGGACCGGCAGTGCCAGCAGCCTCCCGGAGAGGTGGTCAGGGAAGGCCCTTCTCAGCAGAGACCCCGAAAGGAGAGGAGGGAGCGGGCCACAGAACGGTCGTCCAGCTGCCCCACCACTCCTCTGCCCCCGTTTTCCCACCTGTAAATACCGGTGATAACACCTACTTCTGCTGGTCTTGTGAGAGCTGAGGTGCTGTATCTAAGCCTCTCGCACTTCACCAGGTGACCAAGGACCCCACTCCTGGGTTTATACCCAAAAGAACTGAAAGCAGGGTTTCAAAGAGATGTTCGCACACCCATGCTCACAGCAGCACTATTCACAGCAGCCAAGAGGTGGGAGTAACCCGTGTGCACCCACAGATGAATGGGTAGACGACAGGGGGCATAAGCATACAATGGAATATTGTTCAGCCTTAACAAGGAAGGAAATCCTGCCACACGCTACACCATAAATGAACCTGGAGGGCATTATGCTCAGTGAAACGAGCCAGTCACAAAGAGACAAATACGTGATTCCACTCACATGAGGTTCCTAGGAGTCAAAGTCACAGAGACGGACAGCAGAGGGTGGGTGCCAGGGGCAGGGGGATGGGGACAGTGTTCCATGGGGACAGAGCGTCACTTTGGGAAGATGAAAGATTCCAGGAGATGGATTGTGGTGGTCGTACAACTGCCTCTGAGCTGGACACTTAAAAATAGTTACAATGGTAAATTTTGTTATATGTATTTACCACAATTTTTAAAATAAAATAAACCACCCTCCTTTGTAAAAACAAGTACGTAGCACATAGTAGCAGCTCATCTAATGCCTGTACCCTGCCATTCTCACCCCACCCTCAGGGCACAGAAGCAGTCAACAGGAGCCAGGAGCACAGGGCTGGGTGCTCACTAGCCAACAAGGGCCAAGCTCTCAGGCTCTCCCAGTCAGGTGGCAGGGTCCTTCTAGCCCAGCCATTCTCTGCATTCAGTCCTGTCCCCATGCCTGTTGACCTGGGAGGCCAGCATGTAAAGTCGAGCAGGACACAGGCTTTGCACAGGATCAGTGAGATTCAAAGATTTGCTGGAGTGGATATAAATAGCCCCTAAGCTCCTGGCCACTGCTGCTGAGGCAGAGGGGCCAGGGGAGCCCAGCAAGCCCACTGCGCCGAGCCCACAGCAGGGACTACATCCTCACTGCCTGCCACACTTTCTTTTAAAACTCAAATTGATGTTTAAGTCAAAACAGAACAACCAGCAGGCCCCTCTCCTGCCTGTGAGGGCATCTGGTTTGCTGTGTAAGTGCTTTACTGAGGAGACAGGGTAGTGGGCACACCCATCACGCAGGAGAATTGGCAGAGCTGGAGCAAACAGTGAGAACATTCCCCCTTGTCTGGGTTCCTGACCGGGGACCTGGGTCTCAGTCTCTCACCTGATTCCTCTAATGATTTTCATGAGCCTAAAATCAAGCCAGATGCCTCCAAAACATGTGGTGGAGGCATTTCTGATGGGTGCAGGGGGGCCCCCTCTCCCCTCCCCTCCAAGCCGGCACCCCCTGAGGACTGACCCTGGCCTCTGTCTGCTCCAGCATTTCTTGGCTGACAGCTAGCACTTGCAGGGCTTGGCAAATGCTAGTTAGGTGGATAAACAAGTGAATAAATCTTTACTAATTCAACACATGGGAGAAAAAGGGAGAGGCTGGGAGGCCAGACACTCCGCCTCCCTCTGCCCCCCATCCCTCCCCACATCTCCCTGCACCCTTCTCCGTGTCTGTCTCCCCCAGCAGTGCTTCTGCAAGCAGAAGGACCAGAGGACTGTCGGCTTTCACTGTGCTGCCCCGTCTCTGCCTAGGAGGGGGGCAGGAACACCAATTCCAGACTCCAAAAGAGTGACCTAGGCCCAGAAGGTCTGCCAGGTGCCCACTGTCCCTCTGTCCAAAAGAGTGGCATCTGCTCCCTCCTTCTTCCTGGCTGTCATTCCCCTAAGAGGACCTGCAGCCCCCATGACTCCCTACTGGGCAGAAGCCCCACCCCAGATAGGGCTCTCTCTGTCACAAGACACCCACCATCCCCGAGGGTTAGGGTCCAGGATCTCAGCCAACCCCTCACACTGTGTCTCACACTGTGTGAAATAACTGGCCCTTGCCCACGGAGTAATTAAATTCAGCAGCTACCCAACACCAAAGGCCCTGGGCCACACACCTCCACTCCCACCAATTCAAACACTGAGGCCCAGCCTCCCAGAGATGTAGTCAAACATCTTCAAATCACAGCTGTAAAACCACCCTCACTGTACCCTTAGGACTGACCAAGAGGGATCAAAGCCCAACCTCCCAACATAGACTTAAACACAGTTTCACTCTCATGTAAGTCTAGAAGCAGGCAATCCAGCGGCACAGAACAGCTCCCCAGGCTATCAGGGACCCGGGCTCCTTCCAGCCCCCTGCCCTCCCATCTCTATGGTGCAGCCTTGTCCTCATACACCATAAGGGCTCCCCAGGTTCATTCCAGCCCAGAGTGGAGGAGCGAGGGGCAAAGCACCCACCTCACACCCCTGCTTACCACTTGCTGGTCAGAGCTGTCACACGGCCATTGCTAGGCACAGGGAGGCTGAGATGCAGCCTTTATTCCAGTTGGCCCCGTGGCCATATTAAAAAACAAAAGTAAAAACACATAAACAAAAGTTTTAATGTTAAAGAAAAAGAGAAAAGCAGCTATGGGAGGCCGGTGTCTGGGTCACACCCATCCCTGTCCCGGCCAGCACCGGTCACCATTCCCCACCCCTCCAGAAGATCGATGACTAGGCACTAGGACGAGTGGGCACTCCTACTGGCGTGGCTCCTCTTTCCCAGTTTTGTCCTACGGGGAGAGCTCCGGCCTCCGTTCTTATGCCCACTCTCCAGATGCAGAACGTCCTTTACTGCTCAGGAAGGAGCCAGAAGCCAAACCCAGACCCAGAAATTTTTATTAACCAAACAGTGCTTGGCAAATTGGGGCAGGAGAGGTAGCCATGCTCAACCCCACCCCCGCAGCCTGACGCACCTGTCCCTGGAAGTATCTCAACTGTAGAAAATGCCCAAGGACCCACCACAGCTCAGAAAACACCAACACTGGCCTTTCCCAGACAGAAGGTCCAGCTCAGGCTGCCCATGGCCGGGCTGAGCCGAGCTCACAGGTGCTGGAAAGTCACTGGGCTGGGATTTTCCCATCAAGCCAGGGCACTCCCCATGAGCCACATGTTGCACACAAAGCAGCATCGGCCAGCTCAGTGGCGGAGGGGGAGGTGGGGTGTCTATTTCAATCAAATTAAAGAAAGGAGAACCATTCAGGGAGAAAAAAATTATAAGCTTCAGCCACAGCTGTCACCTTGAGAAGAAATCAAAAGCCAACCCCCTCCTAGAGGGACAGAAGTAGAACTGAGGATGTGGAGGCCCTGATAAGAATCACAAAAGGGGGGTACTGGCACTATTAGGGGCCCGCTGTCCCTCCTGACACCCTCCCCTGCCGGCCTGGGCAGGCTCTCCTCACAGTCCCTGCGCAGCGGAGGGGCAGGGCTGTCTGCTTCCCACCAGGCCCCACCCTGCACACGGCGGCCCCACGAGGCTCTGCCCACGCTCGCTGGGTTGACGTGCAGCACCAGCTCAGTGGGGAGATAAAGGTGGTAAAAAGTCCATGAACAGAAGAAAACAGAAGCTGCCTTTCTCATTCCTCTGCTCTCCTCCAGCTGAGGGGGTCAGGACTTTTGGCATCTGGTGAATAAAAAGTTAGGAAGATGGTGCTGAATCAGCTCCCCACCCCTGCATCGCCCTGTCCCTTGGGGGCCAGAGTCAGCACGTTTCTTACTTAAGACGGCTGTTCCCACTGGGACACTGTCTTCCAGTTCCATGCACACCCTCTCCCACTGGCCTAGAGCTTTCAGGTTTGTGAATAGATGACAGAAGGGGCTTCCCAAGCCACATCCAGACCACTGCTGGCAGGAGCACCCTCCCCAGAGGCACAGAAACTCAGAGAGGGGACATGAAGGCACCTAGGCATGGCACAGTCGAGGTAACTCAGACAGGAGGCCCCTGGAGGGACCCAGGGCTGCAAGCATAAATATAAAGAGAAGGCTTATTCTAGCGTACCAAAATCATGAAAAGTTCTGAGATGGGAGCCAATCCTTACAGGAAATAGGGGATTTCTAGAGGCAGGAATGGAAGGTGAAGGAAGGGCATTCCAGGCAGAGGGAACAGCATGAGTAAAGGCACCAAAGTGTGGAGACGGCATGTGTCCGGAGTGTCAGTGCAGAGTAAACGCAACCACCTGGCCTCCCCACCCAGGGCAGGGTTCTGAGCAGAAAAGTGCTTTCAGGAAATGCCTGTGTCTGGGAAGGGGAAGGGAGGAACAGAAGGGGATGCACAAGTGCTGCCTGCTCAGCATGCAGCCAGCAGGGGCTCGCTCACTCCCTTAACCCTCCCAGCCACAGGACACAGCCCTCCCAGGGATCCGCCTGAGGTCCCTGGCAGGAAGGGAATGAGGCTGTGGGATGCCTACCCTCTGGCAGGACAGCTGCCCCCCTAGGCAGGAGTGACGCTGCTAACACTACCCACAATGTTGGGAAAGAAGGCAGAAATGGGATGCAGCACCGCTCACGCCTCTTAATGACTGCAGTCATCAAAAATGCATCGCAGCCCTGATTTCCTCCAGACCCCCCTTCTCCTCCCAGGATGTTTGGCTGCTTCGCCATATGGCAGGAGTTCTCAAAAGAGCTCAGGGAGGGGGGATGTGGAGAGTGAGTAAGCGTTCCCTGAGTTAATGGGTGGGGGGTTCAGGCCAGCTCCAGCCCCCAATCCAGTCCCTGGTCAGGTCACAGGCCTGGAAGGTGCTCCCAGCTCACGGTGCTGGTCTCCTAAGGAGCTGTGGAATGAGAATGCCCTTCAGACACACAGCCACCCACTGAAAGCTACCTGACACCAACAGGTCACCACAAGGGGGCAGGACAGGCTGCCACATTCCACACAGAGAGAGAGGCAAAACTTGGGCCCCACCTGTGGGTAAGCCATGCGGGAGACTTTGCCAGCTTGAGGTGGGGAACGTGACACGTGGCCTACGGTGGGTTAAGACAGCTGCGCATCCTCACTTCCCCACTGAGAGTGAATCTAATTCTCTTCCCTTGAACCTGGCCTTGGGATCTGGTCAACTGACGGGATGTGGCCCAAGTAACCCTCAAGACTCCCAAGGTCAAGTCTTAAGAAGCCTCCCATCTCCCCCTAGACCTTTTGGGTCACTGGCTCTGGGGTCTCTGGGTCACTACATAGGAAGTCCAACGCCCCTGAGACCCCCATGTTGGAGAGGCCATGTGCAGACACTCCAGTGAGCGGTCCCAGCTTTGCCCAGCCTTCCGGACATGTCCCCAAGTTCCCAGGTATGTACATGAAGTCATGTTGGCTCCTTGAGACCAGCCTATCCACTATTTGAATACCACTGAGTAACTTCCATTGACAACAAAGGGAAGACTCAACCAGTGAAGCCCTGCTCAGCTCTGACCTGCAGTCTCAAGATATAAAAGTGTGGTTGGTTCAAGCCTCTAGATTTTAGAGTTTGTTACAGAGCCACAGATAACCAAGGAATTCAGAGTGATCAACAGACAGCCATCCATTCACTCACTCGTTCATTCATTCATTCAACACATATTCAGGGCCTCTCATAGGAACAGCAATGGCAAAGAATTCATTCTCTTTTCCCCAAGGCAGCTTCTGGGCGGGTTCCTCAGTGCCTACTCGGCTTGCCGGGTCCGCACCCACGTCCGTCTTCCTGATTAGCAGCGTTCTCTCTGGGGCCTGCCCCTTTGGGCTCTGCTGCCAGCATTCCCATCCAGCTCCAGCCCTGTCTTCATTCTCTCTGGGCAGTGAGAGCATATGTGGGATGTTCTGCCTCCTGGGCAGATTCTGTTATACTCTAAAAAGTCCCCTGTGTACTAAGACAAGAAGGGAACAAAAATCTTGCACTAGAAAATATCTATTTGACACAAAAGAAGGTAGAAAGGAAGGGATAGAGGAAGAAAAAATGCATTAGACATATAGAAAATAACAAAATTGCAGATATAAGTCCTACCATATCGACAATTATATTAAATATAAGTAGATTAAACACTCTAATCAAAAGGCAGAAACTGGCAAAATAGATTTAACAACACATCACCCACTACATGCTGTCTACAAGAGACTCACTTCAGACTCAGACACAAGCAGGTTGACAATGAAAGGCTGGGAAAATGTATCACGCAAACAGTGATCGAGAGCGAGCTGGGCTGTCTATGCTAGTATCAGACAGACAGTGATCGAGAGCGAGCTGGGCTGTCTATGCTAGTATCAGACAGACAGTGATCGAGAGCGAGCTGGGCTGTCTACGCTAGTATCAGACAGACAGTGATCGAGAGCGAGCTGGGCTGTCTATGCTAGTATCAGACAGGCTTAATACATAAATTATTACTAGAGACAAAAAAGGACATTTTATAAGGATGAAAGGTCAATCCATCAAGAAAACATAGTAATTATAACATACATGCACCAAACAACAGAGCTGAAATCCAGGGGGGGGGCAACAGTCGGTTTACAGTTGTGAAACATGGAGTTTATTCTTTATTATTGTTTGTTTATCAGTGCATTGTGTTTCTCCATATGAACAACTATAAACCTACTTTTGCTTACACCTCTATATGAAGCAAACACTGACAGAAATAAATGAAGAAACAGACAATTCGACAATAATAACTGAGACATCAATACCTACCCCACTTTCAGTGGACAGAACTAGACAGAAGGTCAACAAGAAGATCAAGGACTTGAACAGCACCCAACAAGCAGGCCCAACAGTTGTGCACAGAGCACCCCACCCAACAGCAGACTCTCCAGGACAGGTCGTATCTTAGAACTTAAAGTGAGCCTCAATACATTTAAAAGTACTGTAATCATGCAGAGTATGTTCTCTAAAAACAATGGACTGAAACTTAAGGGGTCCCTTAAAAATGTCCAGATGACAGTTCTCATGGGAATGTGCTAGGCTCATGCTTGCCTCAACTATAACCTTCCTCGCCACCCTTGCCTCTGTGACTCTGTTTTCTCATCTATACAATGCGGACAATACTGGGACCTACCTCGCAGAGTTGTATCAAGTGTTTACAATAAGTGAGTCAGTCATCATAGTTATGATTACTCATCATCGACGAAGGGTGGTCAAAACAACCCCTTACATTACATTCCGGGGGAGGAGACGTTCATTCATGCACACGTTTGCTCCCACTGTTCCCTGGTACTCACTGCAGTCCTGCAGGATCATCTGTACAGTGGGGAAAAGTTGGTGGTGCTAAGACCCCCATCCAGTAGCAACTGCTGAATCCTCAGCCCAGTGCCTGGCTCACAGGAGATGCCAGAGAGAGTATAGGAATTGTTTGGACCACGCTGAATGGGGTGGTCAGACTTACCCTGGACATTCCTTTTAGACAGAGGATTTTCATGCACCTCAAAGTTTGAGAACTGCTGAGCCTGTGGAAGTAAATCCTCAGAGAAGTCTAGACAGAGATGTGAGCCTGTAATGGGCTCAGGGAGGAGGGCAGAGTAGTCGGATGCCTCTGCTTTATTATGGGGAGTCCTCCATTCTGTTTTAAATAACAGTAAGTCGCCATCACTTTCATACATGTGAAGAAGCTGTTACTGAAGTTTAAAGAGATTATGACAGCACATCTTACAAGGGTTGATTCAAAATCAGCTGCACCAGCATGCTGAAGGATGAGCGGTAGGTAGCTAACAGGCACGGGCTGAATGCCAAGTTATCCAAGTCTACATCCCCTGACCTTTCTCTAACATCAAATTTCTTCTCAACCTAGAAAGAGGGAACAGCGATAGAAGCTAGTACAAAGGAGGGGTGCTCTGCATCTATATATTAAGGATTTAATCCTCACAACCCCTCTATGAAAAAAGGGATGTTTTATAGGTGAGAATACTGGGACACAGAGAGGCTAACTGGCCAGAGGAGACAGAGCAGGTGCATGGTGGAGGGAGTATCCTGGCCCGAGGGCGTGTCGTGACCACTGCCAGGGTGCACGTACTACATACATGTGCACACTGACCAGGAACCATCTAGAACCCCCAGCCACCCTTGGGGAAGTGGGCATCCCTTCTTGGGCTGCCCCTCCAGAAAGGTGAGCTAAGTGGGAGGAGCTGGAGGCAGGGCCTGGGGATGCTGGATGGTCCCCACTCACTCACCAGTCCAAGAAGTGCTGCAGGGAACAAAGCCTGACATAACGCACGAGGCCTTCCTTCTGGTTAAGCAATGATCTCTCCTTCCCATCTTGGATGGGTGGTTGTTGGAGGGAAAGATCCAATGGGACCCTGTTCCTTTTGTCTAAAGCCAATTTGCTCCTGTCTGCCTCCACCAGAACTCTTGGGGCCAAGCTCCCAGCATCACCCAAGTCCTGCAGCATCTCCTGCAACCTCCTACTCACTGGTCACCACATCCCCAGGAGCCAGGTGCCCTGCCCACACCTAAGTCCGATCACAGCCTCCTCTGCACAACACCCTCCAGGGACTCCTGTCTCCCAAAGTCCTTCTGGGCCTCCACGGTCCTGCTCACCCAGTCCACCCCTACCTCTGGGTCCCCTCACTCACTCTGCTCCGCACACACTGGTCTGCTTGCTGTGTCTCAACCATGCCAGGCACCCCCCTTGAGGGCTACCCCAAAAGGGAGATACAGTGGGCACTGTTCCTTCCTGTAGAAACAATGAAGCGCAGGCTCACGGAGGTTGATTTCACAGGCCAAGGGAAGAGGGCTGTCACCAGGCTGGAACCCCACCCAGAATTTTACCCCAGGCTGACCACATGGGCTGTCCACCTTCAGGCTGTCTAGGGACCCTGGATCCCAACCCTGAATCTCATCCCCACACACATACATACCCCTAGAAGGGTTGCTGGAGGCTGGACCCAGCACTGAAGCTGCCCAGGAAGATGGTGGGGTCCTCCCAGCACCTCGTCTCAGCCCTGTGTGTCAGCCATTTCACAGGCAGGTTACAAACAGCTGGGTCCCCTAGACCCGCCCATCCGGGACACCCTCCACGCCACCCTCCACAGGGGCCCCTTTGCCTGCCCTTGGGAAGCCCTGTTCACTGTGGTTCAGATGAAGAGGGCCACTTCCAGGTACCTCGATTCTCTGCAAGTTCAGATACTCTTCATGAAAGGTAGATGCAGAGCAACGGGCGACCCAACCAACATGGGGCAGGCAGAGCCAGGAGGGCACAAAAGCCAATCCTCCTAAACACGCCCGGGTCCCAGCATGTCCTGGTGAGTGAACCTGTAGAAAGGCCCCAGGTGCTGCACCAACAGCTTTCCAGGCGGCTCACAGGTTTGGAGTGGGGAACCGGGGCCACACAAAGCGGGATGCCCAGCACTGGCTGGGTGCACACGTGCGCCTACCGCCCGTGACTACCCACCATTTGCTGAAAAGGGACCTGGGCTCCCAGCAGTAAAATAACTTTCCACGGTGACCCCAGAGGGTGAGGCCAAATCTGATGCTCGAAGGGAAAAACTATAGCTGTGCTTGAGTGGGTCACGGTGCTAAAGTTAACTCTGGTGGCTGAAGCCAAGTCTGGGCAAGCTGACCATACCACATCTGGAAAGGGCTCAAATGTTCCACAAAACATTCACACACTGCAATAAACAGCCCTGAAGCCGCAGTGTGGTGGCAAACTGCACGGACTCTGGAGGCAGACAAACCTGGGCGTGACTCCGCCCCACCACTAGGTCACTGTGGGCAAACTGCTTCACCTCTCTGAGCCTCAGTTTTCACAGCTGCAAAACGGGATGAAAAGGAGTTAGAGTGTCCGTGGGGACACTGAGGAGAATGTGCTAAGTACATGGCACCCAGAGCAGGCTCAGTTACTACTGTGGTTTGACTACAATCGAAGAGTCTAAGTTTAGGTACAAAAAACAGGACTTCTGTCCTGTCCCTTTGTGACTCTTATCCCTCCAAGAAGGAAAACAGAGCATTTTGCAATCAGGGATCAGACAAAGCACAGCTTCAGAGGGTGAGCGAATCTTGTCCCCAGGCTGAAATATGGATCCTAAGCAAGCACTGCCCCCAGGCGGGTCTGTGCCTATCTGGACCTCACCTGGCCCAATCATCCTACTCACAGGCCTGGCATGACCACCACAGCACCTGCCACCCAAATATGCCACCCACCTTCTCGCCTAGTCTTTCACACATGCTGTCGGCCTGCCCTCCTCCTCTTATTCAAGCCCTGGCTCAATTGTCACCTCCTCCAGGAAGCTTCTGTTGACACCTGAGGGTGGCCATCTTCTTCCTGGCCCACTTCCTATCCCGGCCCGATTATCTCTGCAACCTCCCAGGTACAGGTCTGTGTCCCTGTCACATGTTTCCAAGTAGAGGCAGTGGGGGAGCTGCCCTGATCAGGGACAACAATCCTGTGTGAGTCTCCCAGAAAACAGTGACTACAAGGCCATGGGGACAGTGTGTGTGCAGTGCTCAGCCTGGCTCCTAGGCCACAACAGGCTCCACAAATGTCAGCCCCATCGACGTGGCCCCAGGTGCCCTCCAGGATGGACAGGCATGTCATAAAGCAAATATTGCAAGCCCTTCATTGTAGAACTTGGGGGGTGTTCCACCTTGTATAGCTCTTTCAACGTTTCCATACGTTTGAAAATGTACGTAACAAAACACTGGTGAAAATAATCCTCAAAAGCATTCCCAACACCCTATTTCTGGCCCTGGGTCTACAGTGCCAGACACCCTGTGCAACTCCTCCCGGCGCTCTTCCTGGACAGAAGCAGCCCTCTCCATCCCACATAGGGAACGGCCTCAGGGAGCCAAGGGTGACATTCGTGAAGTCCACACGGCTGGGAGGTGGCTGAGGCAGGACAGGACCCTGCAAACACACTGCCAGGGCAGGGCTTAACTGCTCAGGTGTCAGTCCTCAGGGGGTCTAGAGGGTATCCAGAGCAAAGCCAGGGCAGCTGGGGGTAGGGAGAGACACTTGAAAACCTCAAGGCTGTAGCTCCTTGTCAATCAAAAGGAAAGCACCAGGCATTTGTAGTAACTGGTTTGGCATGTCCTGCAGAAATTCCAGTCCTGCAGAGGGCGTAGGACTCAAACTACAAAGGCTCAAAATTCCTATCAGTGCTGTCACTCAGCCAAGCCTGGTTCACAGGTGGAGCAATTTCAGCTACAGCCAGCCCACGGCTGCACTGGGTAGGGGGGTGAATGCAAGGCCCACAGATTTCCAGGCCACGTGTGTGGCCCTGGACCGCCTCCTGGCCTTGTCTGTAGCTTCCACTGGTTTCAATTAGGTCAGTTCACTTTCCCACCTCCAGTTCTGCCCAAACTCCGGGGTTGGCTGCGTTGTTTTTCAGCTGCTCTGTGACAATGACACAGATGCCACTTACCCTGACAGGCTCAGAACTGTGCCCTTCCCATGTCAGGCAGAGCACTGCTTTTTCTTAAAAAGATAGGAAGCAAAGAACAAAAAACACAATCAGCTGTCAAAACAATTTCACAGACAAAACACCGATACATAGTCACCCAGCTGACAAAAAGTGATGATGCTACAGACTCGCACCTCTGGGCTCTTCCCTGCGTCCCAGAGTTCCCGGCCTTCCCGCGGTACGCGCGCACACACGCACACGCGCGCACACACACACACACACACACACACACACACACACACACCCCTCCTCGGGCACCGCAGGCCAGAGCTGAACCCAGAGGGGGAGGCAAAAACGTGCTGGATGAAGAGCAGGTCTTGACGTCACCACACACACGGCTGCTCGGTTTTCTCAGCCTGAGCTAAAGCCTTCCCAACGCGCGTTCCAGGCTGCGAGATAATGATTTGCTGAGCTTGTCAGACGGCTGGGAGGAAGCGTCAGAGAAACCCTCTCGCTCTCTGCGGCTTCTACCATCTGCTAGAAAAGTAGGGCCCGCTCACCCTGCTCCCTGGAGTTGAATACATTTTGACCGAGCAGAGCAAGCCTCAAGAGCATGCTGCCATTCCCGGCTGAGGGACATCCTCCTGGCGCTGGACACTCGGCTTTATCTCGGCTGGGAGAGCAAGAACATTATCTCATGAAATGTGAGCGCAGACCTCCCTCTGCCGCCCCCACAGCCCAGCCGCGGGCCACACACAGTCCCCGCCCTTCGCTAGGCGGTGGGCAAGAAGGAGCGTCGGAGCTCTCGGTCTCAGCTGCAGTGGTCCCAGCCGCTCTGAATAACAACATGGTTCGAGGGCCAGGGCCCTCCCAGGCACAGCCCCTCGTGCCGTCACCTCCAGCCATCCGTCCTCCTGGCTGTCCTCCAGCTTCCCTCCAAACCGGTGCAGCTGTCACGGTTAATGTCACCATAGGCCTGGGAAGAGACTGCCACTGGAAAACTCCCCAGAGTCACCCACTCAGAACTTCAGAAAAATGTCCTCTCTGAGTGACGTGACAGCACTCGAGGGTTGGAGGGCGTGAGGACGCCAGGGAGTCTGCTCCACGGAGCTCTCCTCTGTGGCAGCTGCAGGACGCCATTTACTTCTACCAGAAACTTCAGAGAACCAAAGTCTAGAAGGGATCCTCTGGTTCAGTCCTTGCCCCAGCTCACTGCCACCTCACTGGCCCATGCAGGACAAAAGCCCTGCACGGTGGGCTTCCTCCAGCACTAAAGGCAGGACCCCAGGAGGTTGTCTGGTCACTCCTCAGCATGGTAGGATGAGAGCAGGGGGCCTGCTACCCGAGTCCCACTCCTGGCTCCACCACTGGCCAAGTGGCGAACTCCAGCAAGTCACATAACCTCTCTGAGCTTCAGTTTCCACATCTGTAAAATCAGCGCCCAGACCTGGAGTGGGTGCATCCAGGGTGCCCTCAGCAGGCGTGGCTGTCACGACGGCACCTCTGCCTCCGGGAAACTTGGTTCTCTCTGCTCCTCAGCCTGCCGTGTCCACTAAAGTTCAAGCTAACTCTCTAGAGGAAAACACAGTGGCCCTGATCTGTCCCCCACCTTCACCCACTTAGCAAACATACACTGAACACCTACCATGTGTCTAAACCCCTCATGCGAGGGGCTCTAGCACCATCATTAGAATGCAGCCCACTAAACACTGGAAGTGGATTCTGATGTCACAAACTAGTTAAATAGCCCAACCACCCAAAGGTATTCGATTTCTTCCCTGCTAACTTCCTGTTTTCCCCAAAGCTAAGAGATTCATGATGGCATCTTTCAGGGGTGGTTGAAAGAGCACTTTCTGAGAAAGGGCTTAAATGTCTCTGGGTTGAAAATGCCCATCATGCCCCACAGCCCCACCCCAGGACTGCGTGGGTGAGGTGGTACCAAGATGACTTGTCCCAGCATGAGGCGTGAGCCTGTTCCCTTGCACCTCCCTATCCCCAGCAGGACACTACCTTTCAGGTACGCAGGGCATCCTGTCCAGAGGCAGCAGGGAGCAGAGGACTCCTGTTCCAAGCTGGAGCAGCGAGGTTGCTCAGGAAAAGGAAAGCCAGGCCTAGCTTAGCCGGGCATGCTCCCTGAGCCCTGGCCTATGAGGGACCCTGTCTGCAGACAGCAGGGCCCAATGGTGGGCACGCCAGCACCAAGGGAAAGTGGAGCCGAGTCCCCCAGCAGGAAGTCAGTCTGGCGCTGTGGCCTTGCACTGCCTGTCGCCTTGGTGAGCTCATGCACAATGTTCCTATTTCTCTCAAGGATGGTCAACCCCAACCCCACCCCAACTTCTGGACAGCAGTTCTTCATGGCGCCATGTTCCCCACTCCAAGTCTCCTGCACCAGGCCCCCAGAGGGCTCACCAGGTCGTCAGGAAGTTCACTCACCTCCTGCCTGTGCTCAGGTGGCCCAAAAGAAATGAGAAACTGATTGACAAGCGGAGAGTCTGAAATGCATTAAGCACCTGTGCGCCAGTCTCCTCAATACCCATTATCTTCCCTTAACACTCAGCAAGCATGGGAGACAGCTATGAACATCTCAGTTTTGGGGGAATTTTTAAAAACCTGAGGCGTAGAGAAGAGGCTTGATGATCGCCTGCTGGGAAGCGCCAGGGGGGCCATAAGACCCTAGTTTGTCTGCCGTGGCCCGTTCTCCACGGGGAGTTGTTTCTTCTTTTCCTCTCTTCTCTGCCTTTTCCATGTTTCCATGCCCATCACTAATGCATACAGAAGGCACTTAGTAAAAGCTGCCTATTCTCAGGGGGTGGGTTATCCCATGCTCCTCGGGCATAAAATCACCTTGCCCCATGGATGAGCAGTGGGCACCTCAAGTCCAGGTGTGGGAAAGCAGCCCTCAGCCCACTCCCCCCAGGCTCAGTGACCGGCCCCTAGCCGCCCCCACCAGAGTGCCCTGGAAAGGGAAGGGAAGCAGATGCCGGAAGATGAAGTCTCAGATGACCTGCTAATGTGCCAGTGGTCCAGGGCCAGCAGCACCTGCCTCTTCCAGGAGCTTGTTAGAAGTGCAGGCTCCCCAGCCAGCCCCAGGCCGAGGCCAGAATCTGCATTTCAGTACAACCCCTAGGCACTTGGTGTGTGCATCTCAGTTGAATAAGCTCCCCTGATCCACAACCTGGGTCAGGAACCGAACTGCCACCGTTTCTCTTGAAGGGGTGCTCTAGCTAAGGGAAGCCAGGCTGACACAGAGCTGGGGACAAGTGAAGCCCCGCATCCAAGGCCCGGCCAGGATGCGACACTGAGGCCTCCCCCGGCAGGCAGGGCTCACTGCCTCCCAGAATCTCCCCATCCCCAGACTTGGTCACCAGAGGTGACTTTGACAGGAAAAAGGAATCCATCCCCCTGGACAGTGCTGTGAGGCCCTGGCCAACAGCATGTGTCACATGTCCTATGAAAGCAGGGCTCCCCACCCCTGCCCGGTGTGTCACCTCCCTCAGCTGCCGAACACTTCACCTGCAGCCCCCAGCTTTTCCTTAGGCTGCCTGGGGGATAGGGGCGCAGACCCCTGAAAGTAGCACTAGGTGACCCACGACTACTGTGGAAGGGACCCGGTGATGACGCAGGTCTCAAAGACCCCCGCCAGGGGCAGAGCACAGGAAGGCAGTGGGGAGTCTCTTCTTTCTCAGTGACACCAGCGAGGAGCTATCCACAGGCCGCACTGCTCCTTCCCGGGGTAAAAAGCAGGAAGGGGGGCAGTTAAGGACAGAGCCTGCAGGCTCACCCACACCTTGACCCACCCTCACAACTCTCCTCCTCCGGAGCCCACCAGAGCCCCAGCAGGGTAGGCGGCGGGGACCCTGTCCCATGGCCCGCGTGGTGCAGCCTCTCACGGGCTCTCAGGGGGCCCCACCTGGGCTCCTGGGATCAGGAGCATCCCCCACCCTCTCGGCCAAGCGCATCTGGGGTCAGGGTTAACTGCGGACCACCCCCCGGCCCAACACAGTTCTCCCCTCACCCCCGTCCACTCGGGGCGGTCCCGGAGACACGGGGGGAACGCGCACAGTGCGCGAGCGCAGGACCCACCCGGCATCGCCCGAGCGCCCCGCGCCCCGTCCCCCGCCCAAGACGGGCGCCCAGGCGTCCGCGGGGAGGGGCGCGCACCCGTCTTCGACACCCACGGCCAGTGACCCGGCCGCCCGCCCGCGGGCTGAGGACTTGCGGGGACGCCGGGCCCTCGGACCCGGCAGCCCAGCCCCACCCGGCCCCGGCTTAATCCGGGGTCTGAAATAGCCCCAGGTAATCCCGGGCTGGGTGGGCGGGGTGTTAGCGCGGAGCCTCAGAGGAGGACCTGGCGGCCTCCAGAGCGAGGGTCTCGCGCGTCGGGGGGCCCCGGGGTCGCCTCGCGGGGGGCTGGGTCCTGAGCGCCCCCGGCCCGGGCGGGGGCTCCGCGCCCGCCGCGCCCCCAGCGCGCCCGGTGGGCAGCGCGCGCTCGGCGCCCAGCGCGCCCCGCGGAGGGCCGGCCGCCGGACCCGGGACGCGGGAGCCGAGCCCTCGGCCGTCAGCGGCGCGGAGCCGCCCGGCGGAGCCCTGGGCCGCCCCGGGGCCCTTTCCGAGGGAGGCCAGTGCCTGCCCCAGATGAGCCCGGGCAGGGGCCGGGCCCCAGCTGCGCCCGGCGCTCCGCAGATGGCACCCGCCCGCCGGCCTGGGAGAGGAAGGCGGCCTCGAGGAAGTTCGCGCGGCCCCGACGCGCCCGCCCCCCCCGGGCCCCGCTTACCTGTCGCGGCGGCTGCCGAGCTCCGGGCGGGCGCCGAGGGGCTGCGGGCCGGGGCCGGGGCCGGGGCGGGCGCACGCGGCCAGGTGCCGCCGGTGCCGCTCCAGCAGGCCCGCGTTCTCGCGGCTCAGCCGCGCCACTCGCCGCTCCAGCTCCGCGATGCGCCGCCCCCGGCGCGCCAGCAGCTCCCGCTGCGCCGCGACCACCCGGGTCAGCTCCCGCAGGTCCTCGGCCGCCCGGCCCGGGGGCCCCGCCGCGCCCGCCATGGTGCCCGCCGCGGGCGAGCGGGAGGCGGGGCGGCCACGGCTGCGCGCCCGGCTCGGCGCAGGGCTCGGCCGGGGGCGCGGCGCTCCGACCGGCGCGGCCCCGCCTCGGCCCCCGCCGGCGCCGCCCCCGGCGTCCCGAGCCTCCCGCTCCGCGCTGCGGGCTCCGTGCCCGCGGCCCCACGCCGCGCGGGGACCAGCTGAGCGGCCCCACGGCCGGGGCGCGGAGAGGAGTTTGCAAAGTGCCGGCTGCGAGCCGAGCGGGAGGCCGAGCCCGAGCCCGAGCGGCCGGCGCGGGGGAGGGGGGCGCGGGAGGGCCGGGGAGGGCCGGGGAGGGCCGGGGAGGGGCGCGGGAGGGGCGCGGGAGGGGCGCGGGAGGGGCGGGGGAGGGGCGGGGGGGCGCGGGGGCGGGCCGGGGAGGGCGCCGCCCGCGGGCCCTGGGACCCGCGCCCTGCCGCCTCGCAGGCGTCACTCTCACTGCATCGCCACCACGCCTGGCCCCTTGGATATGTGAATTTAATAAAAAATAACTTAGGCAAAAAATATATCCTCATAATACCATCAGCCTACGATTTGGGTTTGAACAGAAAAATAATAAATTCTTAAGGACTTTGAAGTGTTTAACAGATCTATGTCTACCAAACGAGGGTTTGTTTTGTAGATGTACCCCCCAGGACAAGTTTTCTAGACTGACTCTTCCACATTCTAAGCAGGTGGTGGCCCTGAAGCCTCCAAGATGTCCAGGTGGACCAGCTGCCAAAGCCCAGGCATCGGCCTTCCAAACCTCACCCTCTGTGTCCTGGGAACTGATCAGCTTGTAGCACAAGGACCCACCTCCATACTGGAATTTAGGTCTTCACCAGTTCATTTTGCCTCTGAGCTTCAGCTTCTTCAGCAATAATGTTTTCTATTTCTTAGCTTAAAAAGAAAGTCTTTAAATTGTCTTACTCCAAATTTCTTTGACACTAAATTTGTTTTTCTGCCTTCTTGACTTGCAGAGTTAAGTATTTCCATTGTTTCTTATTTTCTAGCAAATGCATTTTTAAGGCTATAAATTTACCTCTGGGTGAAGCTTTAGCTACATCTCATAAGTTTCTAAAGCTTTGTAATAATGTTTGTTTTGATGGTATAGCTTTTCTTTGTTAAGGCTGGCATTACACTGGCTTGGATGGCACCTGGTATCTCATACCTGTGTTTGTTGATATGCCCTCCACCTCCAGGAGAGGATGAGCCCTGCATGCTGAGACCTCAACCCTGCAGGGGCCCTTAAACCCTTAATGAAAATGCCCTGGGCAGGACCTAGGGGGAAGGAGAGAATGGCAGTGGGGCCATTTAGTGGGGTGCTCAAATTCACCAAGGACTCTCATCAGGATGAGATTAACAAACACCATGCTGAATGAAACAGTTAACACTTAACTTTAAACACTTAACTTTAAACTTCTTAACACTTAACTTTAAACTTCTCGCTCATTACTAGGCCAGTAAAAGTGCTCTAGAAATGAATATTATTTTTATAAGCCCTGTAATTATCTTGTGAGAGCACAATTATATTACACCCTATTTGTGCGTGTGTAAAAGTGTTCGTCACTTCAGTTTGTACATTTAAAATATGCCAACATCTTTGTAAACCAATTCTAATATTTCTTCATGTTATAAATATACCAGGAGCCACTCTAGCCAGTTTGGCTCAGTGGTTAGAGTGTTGGCCCATGAACTGAAGGATCCCGGGTTTGATTCTGGTCAAGGGCACGTACCTGGGTTGCAGGCTTGATCAGGTCGAGATGCGTGCGAGAGGCAACCAATTGATGTGTCTCTCTCACATCGATATTTCTCTCCCTCCCTTCCACTCTTTCTGAAAAGCAATGGAAAAAATATCCTCAGGTGAGGATTAAAATAAATAAATAAATATATATATATATATATACCAGGAGCCTCCCAAAAAGGGATGTGGTACAAACTTCTCTCAACTTTTTGGAGAGACCTGAACCTGGAGTCACACATGGAACCTCTGTCAATATTTGAGAGTGAAAGAAATTCAATCCTAAATCCTGGCCCATGTCAGTGAGGATGGTGGGGAGCAGAGCAGATTGAGCAAGGAGAAGAGTCTGGGCCTCCCCTCCAGGGCCACAGCCCCCACCACAGACACCCCCTTCCAGCTATTCCAGGTTGAAGCCGACCTCACCTTTCCATCTCCACACAGCTTCCTTGCTCTCTGAGATTTGCTACCTCTCCACGCAGCAAAGGGCTCAGCTGGTGTGGGTACTAAAGACCTGGGCAGGGAGGCTTCATCCCTGCCTCCTGAGAGCAGCCAGGCCAGGTCAGGCTAGGGCAGAAAATGGCAATGGGCAGACATGTGCTGTGGCAGCCTCAGGGGAGCTATACCACCTACACCCTAGGACTGGGGGGCCTGCCCTTCAGGGCCTGCCACCCTCCAGTCTCCTGAGCCAAGCTGAGATATCCACAGAGCATTAGTGGAGAACCCCCCAGGTGGCATGAGTGATGGCGAACCTTATGACCCATTTCTCTGTTGCTTCCAGTCCCTAGCATCTTGACAGTGGGAGGGGGGAGGGGAATGAGCCTCCACCAGCTTGCCATCTGCCTCCCGTGTTATTCATTTTCCTTGGCCTCCGTTCCTGGAATTCTGGGGTACTCCAGTTATAGCCAAACCCTTGGACCTGGCAGTTATAACCAAGTCTGCCACCCGAATGAGATCACATACACCAGCCTTCACGACTCACAACTGAGGCACACCCCAGAACAAAAGTTGCCCCCTTCCCCAGAGAAGAGCATCGGCCAGCCACTCGCTGAGCAAATGTGACTGAGCAGCAAGTGGGGCCGGGCTCTGACAGAAAAGGGCCCTGTTCTCTTCGAGTTCTTCTGTGGAGACAGACACTGAAGGACCGTGATGGGAGGGCCGTCTCCCAGAAAGACTTGCTCTTGGGTTAATGTTCTGCTGTCGCCATCTTGATAATTTTTGGACAAGGGGCCCACATATTCATTTACACTGTGCCTCCCAAATCACGAGGCTAGTCCTGGAGGAGTGCAGTGATGTGCTGGTGAGGGCTGAACAGCCAGAAAAACACACCACGTGTAGCATTTGCCACTTTGCAAGGTGTAAATACTTCCACCATGGCTGACATCATGAAACCGCAGTGACTGTGGAGCTGGGCCTAGGTGCACATGGCATATAACCGGTGCTTGGCCTGTTTGAGATTCAGCGTAAACCAAACAGTAACAACAATGGCATCAGCAGAAGAGTTTCACCTTTGGGTCAAAGAAGATGAGAGCTGGGAGCAAACCTTCCCACAGGCTAGAGAGCACTTTCCATGGCAGCATTCACTGGGGGAGGAGGGCACTGACATGCCTACATGCCTCCGTACCCCCAGGCCAGATTCTGGAAGATGGTCCAGCACAGCCTGCCTTTTGCCACACTCTGCTGCCACATACTCGAGTCTCCCTGGCTTTGATCCTGGACCCCAGATGTAGTAACTGACCTCTCTTCTGGACAACTGAACCCTTAGCCACCCAGATATTGCTTATGGTTTCCCCATATGAGCCTGGACAGAACGCGGAGGGCAGAGTGGCAGAGGTGGGCAGGTGGGGGTAAAGCAGGGTGATTTAACACAGCTGACAACCAAATTTAGATGGTCCAACGTAGGCACGTCTCTTCTCTAAGTTCCAGTGTATAATGAAAGAATTGGAACTTTCCAGTGGATGTCGTGTTGGCTGACAGACTCCCACTTAGGAAGATGCTCTCACCCTCCAAGGCCAGGCACATTGGCATCTGACGGCTCACAGGCGACACCGAGTCCCTCTCGGGAAATTGCCCTGTGCCGATGGCATCTGTCTCACCAAATATTATGCCATCCCCTTCCTGGGGCAGCCCTCACCCATGACTGGTCCATGCAGGATCTTGAACAAGATCTGAGCCCCCTTGCCTAAACTTGGACAGCTCTGCAGCAGCATCCCAGCTCTGGAGGTCTTGAGAGGAGCCCTGGAGGCTTCTGTTGAGACTGCACCCTCTGCTCACTCCTGCTTCCCTCCTTCTCTAGTGCTGGTCCCAAGGGCACTCTCCAACAGAGTTCCTGCGTGCCAACCTCCGTCTCACAATGTGTCCCTAGGAAACAGCTGGACGCCCTCTTCTCCTGACACTGTCTTCACACCACTGCTTCCACCGTGCTAGGATTTATGAGTTTACATGCTGCTTTGTAACTCTAGTTAAGGTCTTCCTGCTTTGCATGTAGATAAATTCTAAGCCCTACAAAACCAATAATTGGTTTTTCCAATATTATAATCACATAAATACAAGGCCAAGCTGTTTAAACTGAACTGCAGGGGGGGGGGGGGAGATGTAACTATGATCTCAAAAGAAAATAAAGGTAAAAATTGGAGGAGGAGACAGGGGAAGGAGAAGCATATTATAACCACTTACTAATTTTTACTATTACCGTCCACATCTATCTTCTTAATATTACCATTTGTTGTACAATATTCAATTTTCTTCTTAAAAGCCTTCCTCTGAGAGCTCCTTGACTCACTGTTGGAATTTGAGCTGGCTGCTGCTTTGGCCAACTACACTACTATCAGTGGAGATTCCTTGGCCTTACGTTCAGGTTTGGGCCCATGGTTTCTTGGATCCTATGCATTCTCTTTCTTGGATTCATTTTGCATTTTGCCATGTATATCTTCAGCAGAGACAGTGTGTGGAAAGGTCTTTGAGTCCTGTGTATCTGAAAGAATTTCTTTTTTCCGCACACTTGATGGACAGTTTAGCTGGACATAGATTCTAGGTTAAGAATTAATTTCCTCAGGACCTGGAAGGGTTTGCTTCCTTTTCCTGCCACCTAGTGCCACTCGTGCTAAGAAGAGATTCTCTTTGGGCAGGGAGGGTAGGTACTTCCCCGCCATCAGGGCATTTGGAAATATGGTGAGGGGCATTTTTGATCATCACAGTGACTGGGTATACTCTGGTGTTCAATGGGCAGGGCCTGGGATGCAACGGGCAGGGAAGTCCCACCCAACCAAAACTGTCCCCCTTAAATTGCCAAAAAGAGTAACAAAGTTGGAGGACCCACACTACCTGATTTCAAGACTTAATACAAAGCAAGAGTAATCAAAACAAGTGATACTGGTACAAAGATAGTCATAAAAAGCAATAGAATACAAGAGTGTCCAGAAATAGATCCACACACAGTCAATTGATTTTCAGCAAAAATGCCAAGGCAAGATAAAGAGCGAAAGTATAGTCTTTCAACAAGTGTTGCTGAAAAATCGGAGATCCGCATACAAAAGAATGGACCTTGACCCATGCATCTACACAAATTAACTTGGAATAGATAGTAGACCTAAATGTAGGAGCTAATTAATAAAACCACCCTGGCTGGTGTTGCTCAATGGTTAGAGCATCGGCCTATACACAGGAGGGTCACAGGTTCAATTCCAGGTCAATGGCATGTACCTGGGTTGCAGGTCCGATCCCTGCCTCCAGTCGGGGCAAGTGCGTGGAAGGCAACTGATCAGTGTGATCAGTGTGTCTCTGTCACATCGACTTTTATCTTTCTCGATCTCCCCCTGCCCCATCCCACTCTCTCTAAAAAAATCAATGGAAAAAATATCCTTATTCCTCAGATGAGGGTAAAATAAATAAAAATAAAACTTCTAGGGAAAAAACATAGGAGAAAATCTTAATGGCCTTGAGTTTGGCAAATATTTCTTAAGTATGAAACCAAAAGCATGAATGCTAAAAGAAAAAATCAATGAAGTGGACTTCATCACAATAAAAACTTGGTCTTCAAACAACACTGTTAAGAAAAGAAAAGGCAGTATTGGAGAAAATATTTGCAAAATATATACTCAACAAAGGACTTGTGTGCAAAATATATAAAGAACTCTGAAAAATTAACAAAAAGACAAATAACCCAATTAAAAGTAGGCAAAAGATTCAAACAGGTATTTTAGCAAAGAAGATGTACAAAGGGCAAACAAGGCTTCTGGTCGAGACAGAGGCTTAAGTAACCACAGTACCTGCTGCCTCCCACAACCACATTAAAATTACAACTAAAATACGGAACAACTATCATTCAGAACCACCTGAAATCTAGCTGAACAGAAGTCCTACAACTAGGGAATTAAACAAGAAGCACGTCAAGACAGTAGGAGGGGAGGAATCACGGAACTGGCTGGTCTGACACCAAGGTGCCACGGCTTAAACCTGGGAGGGAATCTCGGCGGTGGAAGTTTCCCTGAGGAGCGAGGAGTCCCAGCCTCACATCAGGCTCCCTAGCCCAGCGTTTCAGTGCTGGGAAGAGAAGTCCCCACAACTTAAGGCTGTAAAAACCAGCCAGGATTGAGGCTGAGAGGCTGCTGGACTCCCAGGCTTTCCTCTTAAAGGGCCCGCACATGGACTCACTCAGATGTGCTCCCTCTGAGCCCCAGCACTACGCAGCAGCTTCAAAGGAACCTGGGACATTCGGGGAGGAACTAACTTGCCTGGAATCAGGTTGAGAGGTGGAGGAGCAACTTTCTCCCAGACAGAAGAGCTGGCAGAGGCCATTGCTCCTTTGAAGAGCTTTCCCCCCACAGAGTTGGCAGGCAGGCACCAGATCTGAACCTGGCTAACACGTTTTGCCCTGCTCTGGTGATTCCCTGAGACCCTTCCCCTGCCAACTTTCAGGCCCATCCAAGCCATTTCCAGTGGCTTTTCTGTGCAAGTAGCGTCTCTTGCCTCATTATTCAGACTTTCCTAAAATCTCTCAAAAAAGCAGCAGCTGGCCTCAGCATGCCTCATACCTCTCAATAAGTGACCCCAGGCATGGCACTAGTGGCAGCCTGCATTGGTTCATAGCTTGGCCTCTTTGGGGCACCTCCAAGCCCAGCACAAGTAGCAGCCATCTAAAGATTGCTATATAGCTCATGCTAGGTGGCCCTGGGCAAGGCACAGGCAGAGGCTGACTTTGCATGCCCTGGGAGGCCCCAGAGACAATGCACCTGGTAGTCAGCTTCAACCATGCTGTATTATAACCCTACCACATCCATGACTGACACACTCAAGGGGCAGACTCGGTCAACACCAAAGCCCCACTGAGGCAAATCCTGCTCCATAGGGGTGTCTTCTGCACAGCAGCTCTCCAGTTATAGTTGCAGCTGGTCCTCACAGCCAATTGGCCAGGGTGTGTGTGTCAATTTCTCCCAGTGATGCCAACAGCAATCAAAGCTCAACTACAACAGGACAGTGCACACGGCCCACACAGGGCACCTAGAAGGCCCAGCTCAGGTGACTGGGGAGGCTGAGCCATTGGTCCCTACAGGACACCTGCTGCAACAAGGCCACTCTACCAATTCCAGGAGACATAGCAGCTCTACCTAATACATAGAAACAAACACAAGCAAGCAGCGAAAATGTGAAGGCAAAGAAACATGTCACAAAGGAAAGAACAGAAGAAATCTCCAGAAAAAGAACTACATGAATAGAGCCAAGCAAGCTACTAGATACAGAGTTCAAAACAATGGTTATAAGGATGCTCAAGGAATTCAATGAAAATTTCAAGGAAATTAGTGAAAACATCAATAACATTAAAAAGAACCAGTCAGAAATGAAGAACAAACTAACTGAAATGAAGAATAATTTACAGGGAATCAACAGTAGAGTAGAGGATTCTGAGAATTAAATCAGCAAGTTGGAACATGAAGAAACAAAAAACACCCAACCAGAAGAGCAAAAAGAAAAAAGAATCCAGAAATATGAAGATAGTATAAGGAGTCTCTGGGACAACTTCAACTGGCCTAACATTTGCATTATGGGAGTGCCAGAAGGAGAAGAAAGAGAGCAAGAAATTGAAAACCTATTTGAAGAAATAATGACAGAAAACTTCCCCTACGTGGGGAAAGAAATAGACTTACAAGTCTAGGAAGCACAAAGAGTCCCAAACAAGAGGAACCCAAAGAGGCCCACAGCAAGACACATCATAATTAAAATGCCAAAGGTTACAGACAAAGAGAGAGTCTTAAAAACAGCAAGAGAAAAGCAGTTAGTTACCTACAAGGGAGCATCCATACAACTGTCAGCTGATGTCTCAACAGAAACTTTGCAGGCCAGGAGGGAGTGGCAAGGAATATTCAAAGTGATGAAAAGCAAGAACCTACAACCAAGATTGCTCTACCCAGCAAAGCTATCATTTAGAACTGAAGGTCAGATAAAGAGCTTCACAGACAAGAAAAAACTGAAGGCGTTCATCACCACCAGACCAGCACTACAGGAAAAGTTGAAGGGTCTTCTTTAAGAAGAAGCTAATGAACAAAAGAATCTGATGAACTAAATAGATCCAGATACATTGACGCATGCAATAGACTGACGTATTTCATTGGGCGGGGTGGTCGGAGATTAACCAAAGAACTTATATTGCATATATGAAAAACCCATGGACACAGATAATGCAGTGAAAGCCTGGGGAGGGGGCAGGAGTGGGGTAGAGAGGGTCACTGGGGAGGAAACGGGGGACATCTGTAGTACTTTCAGCAATAAAGACAATTTTTTTTTTAAAAAGGCATATAAGCACATAAAAAGATGCTCAACATCATTAAGCATTAGGGAAATGCAAATTAAAACCACAATGACTTATAAATGACCCCAAAACCATAAGTAACAAAAGAGAAACTAGATTAGCTGAAATTAAAAATGTTTGTTCTGCCCAGCCAGGCATGGATCAGCAGTTGAGCATCAACCTAGGATCCAGGAGATTGCGGCTCAATTCCCGGTCAGGGCACATGCCCAGGTTGTGGGTTTGATCCCCAGTCAGGGTCCTGCAGGAGGCAGCCGATCAATGACAACACTCTCATCATTGATGTTTCTATCTCTCTCTCTGAAATCAATAAAGATATTTAAAAAAAAAAAAAAAAAAGGTTTGTTCTACAAAGAACATCAATTAAGAAACTGAAAAGTCACCCCACAGAATGGTAAAAAAAAAAAAAAAGTTTTGCTAATCATATATTTGTATAGAGACTTGCATCTAGAATAAATAACTTTTACAACTCAATAATTAAAAACACAAGTAACCCAATGTAAAATGAACTAAGGATCTGATAGACATGTCCCGAAGAAGATAAAAAAAGCACGTGAAACGATGCTCAACATCATTAGCCATCAGGGTAATGCAAATCGAAACCACAGTGAGCCCTGGCTGATATGCTCAGCGGATAGAGGGTTGGCCCATTCACCCAAGGCTTGTGGGTTTGATTCCCTGTCAAGTGCATGTACCTGGGTTGCAGGTTCAATCCCAGGCTCTGGTCGGGGAGCGTGGGGGAGGCAACCAATGTGTCCCTCTCACATCAATGTCTCTCTCTCTCTCTCTCTCTCTCAAAATCAATGGAAAAAATATCCTCAGGTGAGGATTCACAACAACACCACCCCACAGTGAGACATCACTTTACACCACCAGGACAGCTGGAATTAAAAACACAGAAAATGATAAGAACTGGAAAGGATGTAGAGAAACTGGACTGTCATCCATTGCTGGTAGGAATGTAAGTGGGGCAGGGGTTTGGAAAATAGCCTGGCAGTTCCTCAATCATTTAAACATTTGAACTCTATGACCCAGAAATTCTACTCCGAGGTATATAACTAAGAGATTTAAAACCATGCATTCATGCAAAAACTCGTGCACAAATGTTCACAGCAGCATGATTTACAATATCTAAAAAGGGGAAACAAGCCCTAGGCAGTTGTTCAGTGGCTAGAGCATCGGCCCGCGGACTGAAGGGCCCCAGGTTCCATTCTGGCCGCGGGAACCTACCTCGGCTGCGGGCTCATCCCCAGCCCTGGGCGGGGGGTGTGCGGGAGGCCACCAGTCAATGTGTCTCTCTCAAATCCATGTTTCTCTCTTTCTCCTCCCCCCCCGAAAAGCAATTTTTAAAAATCCTCAGATGAGGATTTAAAAAAAAAAAAGAGAGGGAACAACTCAAGTGTCCATCAACTGATCAGTGGATAAAATGTGATATATCCATACAAAGAAAATTATTTTGTAATAAAAAGGAATAAAATACCTATGCCTGCTACAACATGAATGGACCTTGAAAACATTATGCTGAGTGACAGAAGCCCATCAGAAAGGCCCGCATATTCTATGACTTCACGCATGTGGCATGTCCAGAACAGGCAGCCTGTAGACGGAAAGTAGATTAGTGGCTGCTCGAGGCTGGGAGGGTGAGGTAGGATTGGAGGGTGAAAATTTCTTTAAGGGGTAGTGACAATGTTCTGAAATTGGCCATGGTGATAGTTTTAGAACTCTGCGAATATACGAAAGTATGTTAATTATATCTCAATAAAGGTATTTAAAAATCACAGTATCTAGCAGAGTAGCTTCAAGTACAAAGACTGACCATTCTTCTCCCAGAGCCCCCATTAGGGCTCATTGGATGGGGCAATGGGGGTGGGAGGGGAGGGGGTGGTAGCCAGCCTCTCCTGGCTCAGCAGGGAGCCTTTACAGAAGCCTCTTGCAGGGTGGGGCCCAGCTGTACCTGCCCGGGAAGCTGGCCTGCCTCCCACCGTGGTGCTCCTCTCTTCAGCCTCCAGCCCGGCATGGCCTAGACACGCACAGATCATTGCATTTTTGTCAAAAGAAGAGCTGTGTCAATTGTTGCCATGGATGCAGCTGAGACATGGCTCTCAGTTCTCAGGACTGCACTGGACCCCAGGACAAAGGTCGCAAATGGAGTGGCGGCCGTTCCAGCCCAACGTGGGCAGCACAGTAAATAATGGGTGTCAGCTGCCAACATGTGTTTTTTTAATCTATCTTTATTGATTTCAGAGAGAGGAAAGGAGAGGGAGAGAGAGGTAGAAACATCAATGATGAGAGAGTCATTGATCGAGCCCACAACCCAGGCCTGTGCCCTGACCGGGAATCCAACCCCGATCGCCTGGATCCTAGGTCGACGCTCAACCGCTGAGCCACGCCCGGCCGGGCTCAGCTGCCAACATTTTAAGGGTGGGGAATTTAATGCGGAAAATCTAATTTGGGGCTCCTCCTGGACAGGCCTCTCTCGGCTGCAGTTGTCACTGGTGGACGAAGACCACCTCCCCTTCAGAGATTACACACAGCCCCGGCTGCCCCAGGCTAGTCCATCCTCTCCAGGCCTGCGCATTGCTCACTTGCCCCGGGGGCCTCCGAGTTTCCAGTCTGGTTTCCCAAGAACCTGCCAGCCGCTGGTGTTGGGCTCCAGAGCAGTCCTGGCACTCAGCCACTGCTCATTCGGGCGGGAGTGGGCCGCGCAAGGCTCTCTGAGGCCACACGCCACTCCTGTCTGGTCACCAGCCAGCCAGGCGCAAAGGGAGGGTCAGAGACTTCACCGCTGTGTGGAAAGAGCTGCAAAGCCGCGTCGCAAAGGGTGTGAATGTGGGCAGCAGGCAGACGTCAGGGCCAGAGGCCACGTGCTGCGGCAATGGCTGCGTGGCTGTGGTGCCACTTGCCCTCACTCCCTCCCTTGTACGTAGAGGCCCCGCTCGGCAAGCCAGGGCATGGATTGGTGGCGCCTTACAAATGAGGAAGTCGAGACCCCAGCCTGGAGGGACCTGCCCACGGTCGCTCAGGGAGCTAAAGACAGTGGGGACCGTGACCTTGCATCGCAGGCTGTGTGTGTCGTTTCTTCCCTCCCTGCGCCATTTCCGGCGGCTCAGTGACGATTCTGCTCTGGGTGAAGGCCTCTGCCGCACCTACCACGGGGTGCAGGGAGAAATGGGCGTGAGGCACAGCACCAGTGTCCCTCGCTACTGGGCACCCTCGTTCCCTCCGCTCCCGTCACCACTCGGCACCCGTGCCTGGGACACGTCACACGCTCCCATGAATCTGCACTTCTGTGCGTGCTGTTCCTTCTTCCAGATGCTCCCTCCCCACACTCCTGAGACTGGCAAACTCCTACCCACCCTGGTGCGGAAAAAAGACTGAGCCCAGGCCTTCGGTAAAGTTCAGATTTTGTTTTCTAGGCACATGCACGACCTTTTCAAAATATAGCCATAATCAGTGACCTGGAAGAGGACAGGTAACCTCACGGTACTGCGCCCTCTCTGCACCTCTTCCTCTCGCTTCAGCCCGGACTCGGAGGGCTGGGGTCGTGTCTGAGGCCGGACCGCGCCCCCACTCCGCGGCCTGCCTCCAGGAAGGGCTCAGAAAACATCTGATGCGTGAACAAATGAGCGGGAGAATGAACGACTGGGCAGGGCGGTCCTTGAGCTTCTAGTTCAGAACTAACTGAGCACTGAGGGCAGGAGGACAGCCCACCCAGAGCTCCCGGAGGCTCCCAGGCACCCGAACCCTCACTGGCAGGAAGAGCAGAGCCCTCTCCCTCCGGCATCCTTTCTTGTCTTTACTCTCCAGCTTACCTGACCCTTTATTAACGAAGTACAGGCAAACATGGTGGACACTACAAACAGACAGACAGACAGAAAGTGGTGGAAAGAGCCAGGACTCAGACCCTGGCTGGGTGGCTCAGTTGGTTGGAGTGTTGTCCCGTACACCAAGAGGTGCTGGGTTCGATTCCCGGTCAGGGCACATGCCCAGGTTGCAGGCTTGATTCCTGGCCGGCGTCCCCGCCTGCCGCCTCTCCCAGCCCGCCTCGCCTGTCCTGACGCTCCAGGCCCCCAACCCTCAGAGCTGCCGTTGGCCCTTCTCTCTGTACGGCCAAGGAGCACTTTGCAGTCATTCATATGGGGCTGGCTGGTGACGGCAGCCGTCTTGTCAGTCAGCTCCTTTGCAAATCAGAAGGATGCTCATTCCTCAGTTGTCCCACCTTCCATGAAAAGGCAACTGGCTAAGATGTTGCTGTTTTCAGTGACTGAGAGCAGCTGCACACAACCCATGATGGGACTGAAGTCCCTTCTGGTCTCTCACCCCCAGCACTGAACATGGAGCCCATGTGCACAGAGCATAGTATTAGGATTTGGGTCCTTGGTCCACTGTCTCTTAGACCTGTGTGGAAGACTTTGATCTGACCTCCAGAGAAGTAAAAGGACTCTTCAGAGTTAGATTGTTAGCACTGGAGCTTGTCTGGGCCAACAATCCCTTATTACAAATGGGGAGGCCCAGAGAGGGGTAGTAATTTGTCAAGGATACACAGCATGTTAATGGTAGCCCACCCAAATGTAATTCCAAATTTGTTCACTCAAATGCTGCCTTCTTGAACTTTGCCATCACTGGAAACACACTAAACGCATAACCGTTTACTCTTGAGTGTCTCTGGTTTGGGGAAGACAGGATTTACTAGATGGCTGTGAACCGCTGTTTAACTCTCTCAGTTTCCCTGTCCTGCTCCTCCTGGCTTCCTGGCCTGTCTCGTCCTGGCCGCTGGGCGCATGGAGCCGGTACAGCCCTGTTCGGCACAGTGAACGTCTGAAACAACTTTCTCTTCAGACAAGAGGAGAGTAAAGAATTAAGTTGAAATAAAACTGTGTGATGGACAAGCACAGGATGCCTACGAGAAGAAGTGTAGGTGGAAAACAGACGCTCCTCCCCGCAGGTGCTTCCGGCTGGTCTAGTGGTCAGGCAGACATGAGGCAGATCGGCAAGAGGAAACAACCAAATTTAATACATGCGTGCGGGAACCCCGCATGCACGAGCGAGCCAGAGACAGGGAGGGAGCATGGTGCAGAAGACCCTCTCAGCCAGGGGTGAGGTGAGGGGCCTGGGGCTTCCGAGGGGCCTCGCAGGGAGATGAGAAGAGCTGATGCTCGGAAGTAAGTTTGCCCTGCCCCACAGGCGGGTCTAAAAGGCTATTACTGACAATCTCTCACCGTGGGCCAGGCCCCTAGTTCAAGCTCTTTCAGGTAGTTTAAGGGAGGGGCAGAGTTTCTCTTGAGCCTGAAGCTAAAGTTGCCTTTAGCTCAAAACAATCATATATCACAGAGGTGCATCTTGGGGTGACTTGTTCTGAAGTCCCCCAAAAGCAAGATGCTGAATGGAACCACAGTTACGTAAAATCATAAGAGTACACACACAAAAAAAAGTATTATTTTTTGGATGCTTATTAATAATAACAAAACTTGCTTTGGAAGGACATGCTGCAAATTTATAAAAGTAGTTGGCTCTAAGAAGGGAGGGGAAGGGATGGAAGGCAGACGTTAAATGGAACTTCATTCATATTTATAGGTTTGTGTGTGTGTATGTTTTTTAAAAGAACACAGCCAACACAGCCTGGAAGCCTGAAGACCACGCTGATGGTGCCTACACCAAGGGGGAGGCACGGGGGAGGAATTATCTCATTCTTTATACTTTTGCATATTAAATGTTTTTCCTTATGAAAAATGACCCATAAGATAGCCCAAAGCTGAGCCTCTCTGAGGGGAGTGTGTGTAGGCCCTGGCTCCCTGCCCACAAGCCTCCCTCTCCAGGGTATGCCCCCAGCCACCCATTCCAGGTGGGCAGGGGCAAGAACAGGGTGGACAGCAAACCCTGTCACCTGTCTGCGTGAATTCAAATCCTGGTTCTGCCACTTGACAATTGTGTAATACCAGAAGGGTGGCTTGTCCTTGCATACTTCAGTTTCCCTACCTGTAAATAGCTGTATCTACCTCATAGGGCTGAAGTGAGGACAAAGCAAACTAGAGAGTGGAAAGTGCTCAGCAGGTGCCTCATGGAGGAGTGCTGTAAATGTAGCTGCCTCGAGTGCTCACCCTGCTCCCAGGCCTCTCTGGCAGTCCACACTGGCCACCCAGAGCCACAGCTGGCTGAAAGAGGTGCTGGCTACTCTGCTAAGCTGCCTTTGCATGGCCCTGATCCAGATGGCTTCCAAGCCTACAGGCTGTAGGGGGAAGTGGTTTGGGGGAGGCTGGGACAGACTTCTTTGCCCCAGAAGCATTTGGAATGAAGTGAACTTAAGAGCTTCCGCTGCCACCTGCCTCCCTAGGCCCTGCTCTTGTCCTCACTGGTCCAAAGCTCAGGGTGTCCCACAGAACTAGAGCCCCATGAGGGAGGAGGCCTACTATCATTTATTCCTGCATGGAGACCCATTCTGGTATTCATTCAACAAACATCCTTTCTTGTATGGTCCCACCATGAAAGATGCAATGGAGGGTAAGGCTGGGGAGGGGATGATTTTAGTTTGGGTACAGGATCCAATTCGACAGAGCAAGGAGCCTTTCAGAACCACATTTCCATCAACCCTCACAGCAGCCTCAAGCATGCAGCTGACTGTGCCCCTTCCCAAGAAAAAGGGAGTTGGGGCTCAGGGAGAGGAAGACACTGCCCCGGACAGCACTCCTGTGCCCTTTGTCCTCCGAGGAAGCTCCTGCTGGAGTGCCTGGCCTGGCCTCTGAGTACCAGTGCCCTTCCAGCCTCTGATAGGGCCACTGAGGAGTCCCTGTCCCAGCAGACGGACTGAGGAAGCAGTGTGTGGCAGGGCCCAGGAGAGAATAGGCTGAAGGGACAGGCCCACCCTAGGGCCCAACTATGTCAGTCAGACTCTGTGACAAGTGGCAGAAAACTTGCCTTCATGGGTTCAGACAGAAAGGAATCCATGTAACACATTGTCACCTGCTGCCATAATAGCACTGCCAAACCAATCGTCCCCAAAGTCAGAGGTTTTCAACCACCATCGTTTATTCTCACGGACATGGGTCTGTAGGTCAGCTGGTCTGGGATAGGCAGGGATCATTTCAGGCCCCTTTTATGTGTCTTTCCTCCTCCTTGGGCCAACAGTCGCCTGGGCTTTCTTATTCTCAGTGGTAGAAGCACAGAAGGGTGAGTAGAAACTCACGGGGCCTTTTTAAGCATAGGCTCTGAACTGACACGATGGGATTTCCATCCACATTCTATTGGCCAAAGCAAGTGACATGACCACAGCCAGCTTCCATGGCAGGCGAGGTGGGGTGTACCCAGCCTCTAGTGGGAGGCACTGAAAGTCACGTGGGAGAGGATGTGCGTGCAGGGAGGGTGAGGGTGGGGGAGCCAGGCTGGGTGGAAGGAAAGGGAAGATGTTAGGGTGGCCACTTCGCAAATGACAGAACTACTATGGCCCAGATAGGTAAAATGATTTGCATTTTCCATCAGACTAGACCTTTGCCACCCATTCTGGATGCCCCAGGCTCTGGGCTCTCTCCTAGCTGGCATATCATTTTGAGATATAACATTTCCAGAATGTGCCACACACACGCAGAGTGAGAGACAGACACAAAGAGAGAGTTAATTTTTGGCCAAACTTAGGAATTTGGGAGAAGAAAAAATCCATATGCAATACTGTATTTTTAGCACTAAATGGTGCTAAAAGCATTTTTTGGCACCCTTTACAGAGCGAAAGTTGCTTGGTTAGTTTGGGAACAAAAAGCTGAACCCTGCTGTGTGTCACCTCATTTTGTAAATGCACTCACTTCTTTTGGCAGCATGTGCATTGGCCATCCCCAAATATGCTTTACAATGATGGTCACTTCTGGGGGCAAGAAAGCTCAGACCTCACGCCTGTGCACCTGGTTATCCAGCTCTGTCAGGCCCCAGAGTATTCGAGATAGGTAAAGGGGAGAAAACCAACCAGGCAAGTGCTGAGACTGAGGCAGGATGGTAAGAAGCTAGAAAAATTCCTTGACAAGTAGAATGGGGAAACTGAGACAGCTGAACAAACTGGCTGAGCAGTTTACAGCAGATACAGGTCACCTCCCTAGAGATAACATCTAGGACTCAGTTGTATTTCAGCTCCAGGCCCAGAAAAGCAGCAAAGGTGAGCTACGCCAGGACCAGCTGTGATGACTAACGACCCCCTGCCCTGGTACTGACCAATCAGTGGAGACCAGAACCCTGAAAGTGCACACGTGGAAAACTGATGGATATTCTATTGAAATTCTCCCCTGAACTCCCAGCCTTTAAAAACCCTCAAAACAAAGGACCCAGTGAGCACTCTCCCCTGGGAACATGCCTTTGCCTTTCCTTTCCCACTCTCCTTCCCCCACAGGCACACACCTCTCAAACTCTAAGGGACCCCAAAGCTCGCAACCAGTGGAGGAGTGGGCAGTGGCAGCTCCTCCTGGGCTGACCCTCTGAACCTGTCTCCAAGGCCCCCTTCTCTCTCTGATTTCTCAGTGAGCCAAAGCAGGCTCATTTCCCCAGCTCTTTCTAGTTGCACTGTCCCCAGCTTTAATAAATGTTCCCTCATAATCACCTGGACTCTTGCCGTGAAATCTTTCCTGCATGAAGTCAAGAACTCACACACTCCAGGCCAGCCAAGGCAGATCAGCTCAGGGCCAGGTCCCCTTTTCGGTAGCAAGACCTTTCTATTTTTGCTGGAAGAGGTTGAGGGAGTCGATATCCTGACACCCACTCAACCCTGAAGGATTACCACACATGGACATAATCATCCCATCGCCCTCACCTGACATGAAATAGAAATGGCCACGAGTGCCAACCCCAGCCATGTACATGACGGGAGCTGTCTGCTAAGGAGCTTTCCAGGAAAGAAGGCTTTAGTCCTGGGATGGGGACAGGGAGAGCTTGACTTTCTGCTCTTCTTATGAATGCTGCCATGTCTGGATGTGATGTGATGCCTGGCTCCTGGCAACCAACTTGTGTCACTGAGGGGGCCTGTCTGAGGGCAATGCAGACAATTACTGAGTGCTGTATGCTCAGTATGAAATTGTTAAAGATTTTGCTTACCTTGGTTCAGTCATCAATTCAAATGGAGACTGAAGCCAAGAAATAAGCAGAAGGCTGAGACAAGAAAGGGCAACAATAGAAAATTTTAAAAAAGAACACCAAAGCAAAGATGTGTCATTAGAGACCCAGGCTAAGATCATCCACACCCTTGTGTTTTCAATTACTATATATAGACGTGTAAATTGGACAGTGAAGAAGGCTGATAGGGGGAAAAAATGATTCGTTTGAAATATGATGTTAGAGGAGAGCTGTGTGGGATGCCTGGGCCGCCAGGAAGATGGACAAGCAGGTCCTACAGCAAAGTAAGCCTGAAGCATCGCTGGAGGGAAAAACGACAAAACCGAGGCTGTCCTACTTCAGGCACATCGTGAGAAGGCGGGGTTCTTTGGAAAAGACAATAATGCTGGGAACATAAAAGCAGCAGGAAAAGAGCAAGACCAAATATGAGATAGATAGACTTCATGAAAGAAGCCACAGGTATGAGTCGATAGGAGTTGAGCAGGGCTGCTGAAGACAGGGCACTGTGGACTTAGGGTCACTAACTAAGGGTCACCAGGAGGCAAAGCTGACTCAAGGGCACACAACATAACTGTGCACCAGGAAGACCCTGTGCTGAACATAACAGCATTGAATGCTTTCTAGGTCTTCCTGTGCCCCAGGTCTGGGAACATAGTAGAATCAGGCTTGTTCTCACCCTCAAGGAGACCCCAGCTGGGGAGGGTAAGTGGGGTCAGATGATGGCAATTCAGCATGGGAAACAACAGCAGAGGTCCAGGGGGCTGGAGGAGCACCCTCCCTCCTGCTCACCTGTCTGTTCATCTCATCATCATGTGAACAATACTTTCTCCATAGGGCTCCTCACAGGCCCTGTGCCACCTTACCCCACGCTGACAGCAGTACATGTGGACACAGAACCTTCCATCTATTGGCTCATTTTGTCCTCACAGAATCCTCATGAGAAAAGTTACCTCCTATATCCAGTTAGGGAAACCAGGGCAATGACAGTGCCTACAGGGGCTTTTTAGATTCTGCACTTAGCTTCTCAGCATGGGCAGGCCACAACAAGGGCTTAATGTGTTCTAAAGTTATCACTTGTCCCCCACTTGTTACAGGGGATATATGAAACCTTATGCCAATCAACAAAACAATCTTGTTG
This sequence comes from Miniopterus schreibersii, assembly GCF_964146895.1. Lineage (NCBI taxonomy): Eukaryota > Metazoa > Chordata > Mammalia > Chiroptera > Miniopteridae > Miniopterus > Miniopterus schreibersii. Next base: position 90,164,148 of record NC_138106.1, on the reverse strand, counting down.
AATAAATAACATATAATGAACAATGTTTCTCTCCAAATCAGGGAACAGGCTGTATGCCTTAAAACAAAGGCCCAGTTTATCATGCATGCCATAAATTGCTAACAGCCTTTTGAGCATATTACAGGAACTAGCTTTGGGGAAGGAGGCTGACTCCAGGAACCAGATGTTCTCCTTGCTGACTCTCAATGGTAAAAGCTGGACCTCTGCTTGACCAGTTTCAAGATAATCATCGAAATGAACTGTGCTGACTTACACAGACTTTCACTACGCCCCCCCCCCCCCAATTTCTTTGTTCTACTCTCCCTCTCCCTCCTGATAAAAACCTCTGCCAGCACTGAGATGTTAAGATAGGTTTTGGGACAAGAGACCCCATCTCTTCTCAGGTGCTCAGTACTTGAATAAACCTCTTTACTTCCCACTAGCACTTGTCTCAGGAGTTTGGCTTCTGTTGTGGCAGGCAGCCAAATCTGTGTTCAATTACACAATCACTTCTGCATCATCTCCCATTCCCCCAAAGACTTCGGTGCAGGAACTGGCCTCCTCCCTGCCCTGCAGAGCCTTCCATATGGTCCTGAGGCCTCTTTCTCACCTTCTCTCTCTCCTACCCTCCCCGCTGAGAGTCAGATCAGCCGCTTCCTCCAGGAGAGGACACTCCTACTCACTGCCAAAATGGAAGGCCTCACACATGGTACCCTGTTTATTTTTACAGTAACTCTATAGGCACTACTGTGCCCATTTTACAGAGGAGAAAACCAAAGCCCAGAGTGGGTAAGAGACCAGAACAGGACTGTACAGGAAGGAAGGGGTGGATCCATCTCTGTCTGATCTCAAAGCCAGCCTTGTGGGAGGTGTGGGACAGGAGTGGGAGGGGGTTGGGGGTGTAGAAAATGGATTGGGCCTGGAGGGCAATTTCCACCTGCATACAAAGAGCAGAGGTGAAGGGGGCAGAGTCTATTTGGGAAACAACAGTTTACTGGGCGTGTACAAAGGAGCTGGGGCCAGTTAGGCCTGAAGGGGCCACACTCAGGCAGGGCTGTGGTGGGGGTGCAACAGTCAGATATTCCAGCAGCAAGGCAGGGGGGATGGCGACAGCTGAGATGAGGAGAGGCTGAGGCAGGGAGGCCAGTAGGGAGACCATGACCTCATTCCACCGGAGTGTCCTGGACTGAAAAGAGAGCCATGGGAGGCTGGACAAATGAGGAGACGAGATGGATTCATGGGAATTTGGAGACCAGCTGGATGTAGTGAATGGGACAAGGAGGACCTGAGGAGGGGACCTCAGTAGTGCAGGAACAAGTGTGTCCATCCATGATGGCAAAAGAACTCTGGACAGGAGGTAACTGGACATGTGGGTGTGGCCTGCAAGAGTAGGGCACAGAGCAGGGAGGGCTGTGACATATGGGCTTGCATTTGGGTGCTGCCATTGAGTGAGAGGAATTAGGTTTGGCTGTGAATGAAGATCCGCTTGATCGTAAGGCCGGTGAATGTCAAGGGAGGCTATCCTGGGTTGGGATGCAGGCTCCATGGTCACAATGGCCCAGTGACTTTGGTGGCCCGACTGACCTTGCTACGTGGAAACCCCACTTGGTCTGCTCGGCCAGGAAAAGGGACAATGAGGTGGGGACCATTCAGGAGCTGCTCATGTTCTGTGCCCAAACCATAGTGGCATACTGGCTCCTGTGCATGCTGGCTGCTCCTGGCCCTGCTCTTAGGGGTTTGGATCCTAAGGAAAAACGTGAAGTGACATCGGGGACAACTCGTCTCTATCAGAAGAACCTTTGGGTGGCTTGTGACCTTGGGCAGCTACCTCATTTCTCTCAGCACCCATTCCCAAGCCTGTGACCTGCCTCACCGGGCTCTCAGACACCTGTGTGTGCTCTGTAAGGGCAGAAGGGGGCACTAGAGGGGTGAGTGGGGGTGGGGAGGTGGGTGGGGAAGGGCCCAAGAAGACGGGCCCTGAGGGGCTCACCCCCCCTCAGGGTGGAGCAATCCAGCAGGCAGAGAGGGTGAGGGTGTGGGGAGCAAGGTGGAACAGCAGATGAGTTGCCCACAAGGCAGGGAGAGTTAACTGGGAAGTGTCCAGGCTGTAGAGATCAGTGAGAGGACTGGCTGAACAGAGCTGCTGGTCCCTGCGAAGATCAGCCTTACAGGAGAGTGGGGGTGGAAGCCAGAGTGGCAGGGAGAAAGGAAGGGCTGGTAGAGGGAAAGGTGCTAGAGAGGAGGCTGAGCTCAGTGGCATGTGGATGCGTGGGCAGGGCTGCCGTGTGCTCCTGCAGAGAAGGCATCTATGGGGGCCTGGGCTGGAAGCTTGGGAAAACACCATGGCCATGTGTCCTGGCCACTGGCTCGTCCCTCAGAGGTGGGAGGGAGGCCTTGGTGGCCAGCCAGAGGAGGGAGGTGTAGTACAGAAAGCTCAAGGGCAGCAAAACAGACCTTTCCCCCAAATCCACATAACCAGAAGCAAAGTCACAAGGGCCTGGGCCATTTCCAGGGAGGACTCATGCAATTCCAGCAATGATCACGCTCCTCTTAAGAAATTATATTGAGCTTTATTAAATAAACCAAGTAGAAATACGCCTGTTTACATCCAAGCTGTCAGTCTAAGCTCAAGTAATATGCAAGGCACAACTCTTCCTGTCTCCAACTTTACAAAAATAAATCACAGACCAGCCCCAAAGGGCAGAAGTGGATTCACACTGCAGCTCAGTCAAACCAGATCCCACACAGCGTCTACACAAGACTGGTCCTGGGCTGTCTCTGGGTCTCCCCGGCACAGGGCAGAGGGCTGCGCACTGGAGGTCTCAGTTGCTGAGGGAGTGAGGAGCTGGGGAGGGAGGGCTTTTCCCAGCCTCTCAGGGGTCCTGCTGGGCTATAATCCGCAGGGAGCTGCGGGTGAGGGGGGGGCTGCTTAAGGGAGGCAGTTCCCACTGCGGCAGGACAGCGGCTCAGATTTGCTGAGGTATGACTGTCGTACAAAAGGAGGGACATATGACACTGGGCCTTTGTGCTTGGGTGGAACATGGAGGCTTCTGCAAAGGAACAGAAAGATTCCTGCCTCTGGATGTTTTCCTAATGACGATTCCAACATCCACGCATACAGAGCTGGGACGTTCCCACGGTGAGGCTGGGTCCAGATGTCTCCACAGGCTAGGAGACAGAGAAGCACAAAGGCCAGCAATCTATTCACAGTGGCCCAGAGGGGCAAAGGCAGCCTGCTGGCGCTCCCTGCAGCACCTCCGCGTTCCTGCGAGGTGGAGCGGCCAGGCCCTGAGCGTCTTGTGCAGTTACAGATGGGCAGGCAGGGGACCGTCATTCATTCCCCTCATTTTCCAGCAGGAGCCAGATTGGGGAAAAGTAGTTTCCACAGGGGGGAAAAAGCCACAAAAGTAAAAAAGTAATTTAAAAGTCCTTTCCCTGAGACATCTACAGACACTACACAGAGTTCTGCCTGCTCAGTCTTGAAAAGGGAGTGATTTTCGAGACTCCAGGAAAATAGAAGCACTGTCCAGAGACCAAAAATAAAGGAAGTCTTCACCTTTGCAAGACTGAAGTCAAACAAACTCTAAAATATAAGCAGCAGCTAATGAGCACAGTCCAAACTAAAGATCTAGAACAGAGGAACAAAGAGATTGGGCTGGGGCTGGGGGCAATCAGGGGCTTGCTCCAGGCTGGACACGGAGTCACAGGAGTGCAGGGCCTCTGTGGGTGGGCGCTGACTAGCGGGAGTTGTAGGCAGGGCTCCACAGCCCCGAGGGAGGGCTAGCTCTGCGACCAGGAGGCAGCGCACTGAAGGGCATCGGGGAGGAGGCAGCAACATCTAGGGTGAAAAGAGAGACGTGTGAGCGACAGAGCCCAGGTAGTGGCACTTCCTGAGAGTCCCCTAAACAAAGGCCACCAGAGGCTTTCCCAGATATGCCATGGGCTCCTCTGGGCCACAGACCAGAATCCACCGGGTGCTTGCTGAGCTGGCCCTAAGAGGGAAGGAGCAACAGCTGGTCATGCAGAGAGGCCTGGGGTGTGACCCCTGACCTCCCGGAGCTCCAACAGAGTCTCAGGATGGCAGAGTAGCATCCAGTCTGTGGTGCATGCAGGGAGGGGCCATCCACCTGGATAGCAACAGCCTCCAGGGCAGAGAAAGGTACATGAACAGACTCCAGGGTGAGCAGAGGGTCTGGAGTGTTGGGGAGACAGTGCAAAGGCCCTGATGTGACTCCAACACACAGGGAAGGAGAGCGGGGAGGTGTGCGTAGCCAGGGTGAGTGCCCTGTGGCAACAGCTGGTTAGCTGTCCGAGTTATAAAGCAAACAAGCTGTTGACCACCCCATGCCTTTCATGGGCATTGGTTTGCAGGCCTAAGAGGAGCCTAGTAGGAGACTACGACTCTGGGGCCCAGCATGCATGTGGGAACTGGTTGCCTAGAAATGCACCTACATACAAAACTATGCCCTCTGTCAAAAAACTCACACCCACCCTGAGAAGCCTGGACCTGGTCAGTAGACACCAGTCCAAGGATTTCTTATATGTGGGGCAGGGAACCCGGAACGGAGAGCAGGGCTGCTGTGTACAGCTGTGCAGACTGGGCACTGCACAGAGGTGCTCCCTGGGGCTGTGCGGAGTCCCCATGGCCTTGGGGCCACCAGAGACCACAGGGCTGTTAAGGGGAATGGGTTCTGGCATTGTTGCCCACCTGGGAAATCCCTTATCAGGACTGCCCGGAATCCTTGTCCTGGGTCAGCCAGCCCAGGCCCAGCTTAAGAGTCCACTTGCAGTGGCCCGGCAGATGGGAGCCAGGCCCGGTGTGCACACCTACAGACAGAGCTCCCTGCCGCCAGCCCCTCCACCCTGCCCAGCTCTGCCTGAAAAAGCTCCCTGATGCAGCACCCAGCACCCAGGACCAGCATTGGAGCCCACAGCTCCCTCTGATGAGCTCCCGGATCTGCCCCTGGGCCTCATGCCAGGCTGCTCCTTGGTGCTCAGCACCAGGCCTGCTGAGACATGGGATTGAGGGCTTCAACTGCCACTTTTCCTAGGACCCCTCCCCTTCATCCCAGTTCTGTCTGGCTGTGCTTGCAGGGTGGCTACTCACAGTGGGAGCTGTGCCAAGGGCTGGCTTGGTGGGAAAGGGCTGGTCGTGGGGTGAGTTCCTGGGGGACGCAGATGGCGTGGTATGCTGCAAGACCCAATACGTGGCTGGTTAGAGCAAGGTGGGGGAGGGGAAGCAATCCAAGGGACAAAAGTAGCCTGCCTCACCTATGACCATGCCCGCGGTCCCTGCCAGCAGGGCGAAGAGGGTGAAGAACATGGCTTGGTAGGAATCCAAGAAGTGCTGGAAGAGGCTGGCTCCGTCTGCAATCAATGAAAGGCAACTTACCAAACTGCTATGTGGAACTCTCTTGTGTCCGTGTGCACTGTCAGAGGGCGGGATGGCCTGCACCAGGCCAGGGGCAGTGTCTGGTCCCATGGGGTTGGCACCCCAGTGCTGTCCCCTTCCCCTGGGCTGCCTGATCCCACCCTGCTCCTCCACACAGCCGCCCTCCTTGGAGGAAACGGCCTGTTCATGGAGAGATGCAACACCACTCCTCAGGGAGGCCTGAGGGTAGGACAGGCCCCTTGGGGGAGTCAGGGAGGTGTGGGCTGCCAGGGACCAGCCACATGCTGAAATGCTATGGCGTGAGCCAGAGCCATGGCAGCAGAGGTCGGGGCAAAGGCACAGAGCAGGGACTCCGCGGCTCTCAGAGCAAGGCTGAGTGCACCACAGGCCCAGCACCTTCTGCCCCAAAGCCGCTCCTCCTCTGGGGCCCAACTCAGCACGGCCCAGGCCTCATCCCCAACCCTGTCAAGGACCCTCCCTCCACCTCAATGAGCTGTCCTGAGCTTGGCAAGAATAAGGCAGTGGCCTCAAGTGTCCCTGACAATGGTCCTACCCCTTTAGTCCACTCCCAAACAGGCCAGACCAGGTCACTTCCCTGCCCTCAGAAGAAAGCCCAAGCCCCTGGGAGCATTCCAGGCTCCTTCCAGCTCCTCTGGCCCAGCCCCTCGCCCTGCACAGCACCCAGGGTCTGTCTGGCCACACCGCCCGGCCCCTGGCCACTCCTCCTTCCAGATCCAGCTGCAGCAGCCCCGTTGAACTGCAGCCCCTCCCAGCTGAGGGGAGACTGCCCGCCTGCTGCCCACATCCTCAGCCACATCTCTGGGCTCACTCCTCTCCTTCGGGGGCTGTGACCCCTGTCTCCCTACTGGGGAATGGGGGCCGGGGAAGCGCTCCTCAGGCACCTGCCCAGCACAGGGTCTGGGACACGGCATGTAGAGAATACGTACCTTCGTTACCGCCCTAACTGTACGTGAGGGAGGCCCTGCTCTAATGCTGTCCTCGTGCCCCTGACTTCTATCTGGGAAGACAGGCAGAAACCGCACCCCTCAGTGGGATTAGCGACCGTGCAGGTGGTCACTGAGGAAACACAGGGGAAGGGTGCCTGGACTGACGTTTGGATTTTCAGCTTCTAGGAGAAGGTAACGTTTGAGGAAAGCTTTAGAGGAGGTGGGAGTTTCGGCCAAGGGACTACCTGGGGAAAAACATCCCGGGCAAGGGAACAGCAGATGCCAAGTGCTCTAGCTGGGATCTGCACACATTCTAAAAACTGGAAGGAGGCCAGTCTGGGTGGAGCAGGGAGCACAGGGGAAACGAGTCACAAATGGGTCAAGAGGGCAGGCCATGTGGGGCCCTTTGGGGACCTTGGAGAGACTTGGGCTTTATCTCCCAAGGAGGCTGGAGCCATGGCAGAATGCTGAGCACAGGAGGGGTACAATCCAGCCAGTTTCACAGGCTCCCTCTGGCTGCCTGTCAAGAATGGACTATGGGAAGCAATGTGTGCGGGGCTGCCCTAACGGGTAGCTTTCATTTCGTGGGACATTCTGCATTTCTGACTCCTCCAGTTCCCACTCTTCCAGGTTCCCACTAAAACCCAGGGCCACTCCAGTCTGTCTCTCCATACCCAGGTCCATCCCAGCTGGTGCCCCGCCCATGACTCACAGGGACCAGGCCCTCGGCGGTCCATCACAAAGGCCACAGTTACTGGGATGGTGATGGCTTGGCCCGTTGCAGGACTGGAGAAGGTCAGGGTGGTAGACACAGGCCCCTGGCTGCCAGCTGCAGGGTCCGAGATGCCAACTGTGTATGTGATAAAGCTGGGCAGCCCCAAAGACTTCTCCTTCTCGAAGGCCAGTACAGCTGGGGATCCCGATTTCACCTGGGAGAAAGGCCAGGTTGGAGGGAAGCACCCACCGCCACCTGACGTGCTGTGTCCCTCCCTGAGAGCCAGCAGTGCTGGGCACGCTTCACTGCCAGCACACCGTCTGCAACCCTGGGGGGGCACACCGCCTATGCTTCAACTGTTTTTAAGCAAAGGACAAGTCAGCATCACTGAATTCTAACCACGTGCTCCTTTAAAAACGCTAAACTGACATGAACTGTCACCAAACACCAGATTTCAAGGCAAGCAGCCTGGCACTCTGTTAATGGTGGCTCGGTCGCAGCCCAAACCCAGGGCCTGGCGGACCTGCCGTCACCAAGCACTGCACTGAGACGAGAGGAGGAGGCGGAGCGGAGCCAACAACCCCACACATCAGCCCTGGTCCCTTCCCACGTGCTGGACTCCAGGACATCACTCGCCCACCATTCGGCAGATGGGGAAACTGAGGCTAGAGACAGAGACTTGTCCCCAGTTGTGCATGAGTCAGTGACAGGCTATGGGCTGGGCACTTCTTCCTGCCCCATGTCAGCAGCATCCAGGCACTGAACACACTCATTCAATCATTAAATGTTCACTGAGCACCGACTCTGTGTTCAGGGCCCTGCACCAAGTGCAGCCCTTGCATTCTTAGCTTCTAGTTGGGGGAGATCAGCAGAAGTCACAACAATTAATACAATTAATAGGCTAATAGAGACCAATAGTGCTATGGGGAAAAGAGTGAGAGTGTTAATTATTTTTATATTTTATTTTAAAAAGAGGGGATCTAGGATCTCCATGTTCCACCAAGCCCTCTCTGCCTCCTGGTCCTTCCTCATGCCCTAGGCTTGTGTGTCGATGCCACTTACCTCCAGGTTCTCCAGAACCTCCATGGCACCGAAGACCTTGACCTCGGAGCTGGTGTAGTGGTTGCTCAAAAGGATTTCAGCCTGGTCGGCATACAGCCCTGGGCTGAAGGGCACCTCAGCCCCGACCTGTTCTCCAGAGAAGCGGCTGCCCAGGAGGTTGGCTGTGACCAGCAGCGTGGTCTTCCTCATGCTCAGGTGTTTCAGCTGCTTGTCTGTCAGTCTGTGCATCACGACTGAGCACAGGTACCGACCTGTGGAGACGAGGGTGCTCCACTTTGTCCCTTTTCCCACCCGTGCCCTAACGCTATTCCTCTTTTCCGCTTTTTTAACTGGAGAACTCCTACTTATCCTTCAGAGCCCAGGTGAGGCGTCACCTCCTCCAGGGGTCTCCTAGGAAGTCCTTTGTCAGTATCTTCAGCCCAAACACCCTTTTAATAACCAGCACTCTCCTTCACTGCCTCAGAATCCTCTACTGCCCCGGTCCCCACTGGACGGATGCTCTCTGGGGCAGGAGCATCTGGCCCAGCTCTGCAGCTAGGGCCCAGCCAGCCTGGCTCAGAGCAAGGGTGACTAAACGGTGACCAGCAGGCCCCGTGACCACTGCAGGGCGGCAGGTCAAGCTGCAGCTGGCTCAGGGTATGCCGAGGCCCAGGTGCAGTCAGAAGTTCTGTAAAGGCCCGAGTGGGGCTATTCTGGAGTCTCACGTCCTCTGTGCCTGACTCAGAGCAGATCAGTGAGCTGAACAACCAACCTTGGAAAGCTCCCTAACCCTAAAACCCAGATGCCTGATTTAGAGTCCCTTCTATGCCCATGCCTGCCAAGGACCCCTAGAGGAGTCCCCTCCACGCCTGTGCCAGCTAAGCTCCCCTAGGCATGTCAGCTTCCTTGGTGTCCCTGTTTCTCTTGTTCAGATGCAGAGAACATCACTCCCCCTGGAACTGCGTCTTTGAGCAGCCAGGCCCGGGGTCACTGGGTGCCGACTCTGTGCTAAGCCCTGAGCGTGGCCCCCACGCATGCGCCCTCATGATGCATCTCCCGTTCTCAGACAGTGGCCTCGGTACCGAAGATGATTTGGTGCTGCTGCCAGAGGGAGAGAGATGCAGGGTGAGCCCTGGGCCACTGGCACTGCCAACTGGGCTCAGGCTCTGTCAACTTCTCCCAGTTAAGACTAGGCTGCATATTCTTAGAAAGAACTAAAAATGCTCACTGACTGTCACCAGTCATCACAACACGGCAGCTGCCACTGAGGACGCAGGACACACGCTGCTCCGCGTGGCGTCACAGAATCACCCCGAGCCCCCAGGTTGAGGTGGAAGCACACCATCCTGCCAGGCAGGCGCTCTATGATGCTGGCCTCAGCTCCACAGCCCTAGTTCCTGGCATGCTGCATGGCCCTCGACTATTTAATAAGGACCTTCCATCCCTCTCCGAGCCTGACCTGCAGGTAGAGCAAGGTGCCACCTCATTTCACAGAGAAACGCAGTCTTAACACCTGCAGGCTCGGAGCTAGGGAGAGCGAGTGGTCGAGCTCAGAGTTTCCACCTCTGAACCATGTCCTTCCTGCTGGGTAGGTGGCTGCTGAAGATGTCGACGCCCCACCCAGGAACACCCGCCTCGCGCAGAAGACACAATGCGCCCCAGAGCCAGTGACAGCGCCAACGCCCAGCTAGGCTCCTGACAGACAGCCCCTCTGGACAGCCAGCCACTGCAAGTCAAATGCACTGAAGGCAAACCCTCCATGCAAGTCAGTTTCCACTTTCAAACCCCTGGAGACTTACCCATAGCAGCATCAAACACTGGCTCTGCAGCAAAAATGTCACATGCCGGGAAATCAAAGACGTCTTGCTTGAACTGGACCTGGCAGCTGAGGAGGGATTCTGGATGCAGGTTTTTGATGACTTCCACCTGGGCCAGGGAGCACTCACCTAGAGATGGGGAGAGGGGGAGAGGGCGTGGGCCAGGCCTCTACACCTGCCTGAAGAGCCCCAAGGTAAGGAGCAGGGACAGGCCACATGGAAGCTGGCCGGGCCACAAAATGGCAACTGCACCCCAAATTCCTCCCACATGAGGCCCCCAAGATTGCCTAAAGCTTCATGATGGTACCATGGTTTATAAAAGCTAAGGACAAATTTTACAGAGGAGGGGATCATCCTGAACCCCAGGCAACTTCAGATCAGAATTTCAGCATGTGTTCTAGAGGTTGGGTCTAGGGTGTGGTAGGCAGGTGGGTCGGGCTCCTGTTAGGGGGAAATGGGCAATTTATTTCTGGACAGCAGGAGAGCAACAGCCCCATTAATTCACTGGCTGTCTTTTCTGCAGCAGCACTGTCTTGCTCACTGGCCTGAGGTAGGAAAAGGGAGGTGACCATGATGCAACAGAGCTGCTCATTAATCAGAACAAAAATGGTTCTGATTAATTCCACCGGTTGAGTCTCTTTTTAAAAAAGCCTGAATTGATGTATTTATTTCTGGCAGCTGCTTGTCCAGGCCTGTCATGGGCAGGGGATGGGACTGAATGTTCTATGTATGACCTGGGTGAGGCAATTACAAAACCCAAGGTCAGTGACGAGGCTAAGCCATTCTTCTCTGGGGTTAGTGGTGGTCAGCTGTGGCTTTCTTTACTCTGCTGCCACAGTACTGAAGCTGCATTCCCAGCTAAGGAATGACAGTTTCTGGGTGGCAGGCCCTTTTAGGAAGATTCCTTTCATGGCTTCTGCTTGTGGATCGCTCGAATTTCTAAAAAGCTGGAAGGAGAAGGCCAGTGGGGCTTCAATGTCCTCTTTGGAGCTGGCATGAGTTTGAGTAGGAAAAGCACACAAAACCCCAGTGGAAGGGCACACTCCCTGGGCCTGGCTGGGCCCCTACGCAGACTGCCCAAGCCCCACTCACTCTCTACCTCTCAGGTTAGAGCTTGTGTCTCCCATGGTGACCATCACTTTGGACGTCGTGACCTCCTCGAAGCTGGTATGGACAGGGCGGATATGACGGGCTATGATCCTCTGAGGGATGCCAATCACTATCTGGAAGGAAGGCAAGGGAACCTCACTGAGTGCTGTGTGCGTGCTGGCCAATGTGGCCTGGGATGCAGGGACTGCCCATTTCACAGGTGATAAAACTAAGGTTCAAAGCCTAAATGATGTGCTAGAACATGGCAGAGCTGGGGTTAGACCCGTGATGGTCGGACTCCACAGCCCAGTGGCTCTCCCACTGAACAGGTGCAGGAAGCTGAAGAGCAGGCCTGAATTCATCCATCAGCCTGGGGTGCACTGGACACTGGCTCCTGTGACAGGTATCATCACTTCTCTGTTCAATTTGATTAATCTTTCAGCAAAGAGAAAAGAATCTACTTTATTCTACCGCCGTTTATTCAAAATAAAGCAACCTGGCCTGAATGCAAACTCACCAGCCCTCAGTCAAGGGCCCTCAGTCTTCCCAGATCTCCCCTGCTCATCCCTTCGCCCTTCTTGCAACCCAGCTGCAGGCCCCCACCTCCTCTGCAGAGCCTGTCCGCCCTGTAGTCCAGCAGGCCCAGCTCCAAAGCAGCCTTCTCCAGCTGGAAGGCTACCTGCCCACTCTGGGCAGGCACTGAGCACTTCCTGCCTCTTCCAGATGTGAATTCTACCAGAACTTGGTCTCCTTGAGTGTGGGGATGGGTCCAACTCTCCTAGAAGTGCTCCCAGCCATGGCCGATGCAGGGCCATAGGCAGGCCCCAGGTCCGGCAGTGGTGACCTGCACCCCTGTGCTGGCACCTCCCACCCTCCCCAGTCTTCTACTCCTGTCTGTCATACTCCGCTCTCTCCCTGCTTCCTCTGTCCTCCACATTCTGGAGAGAGGGCCCAGGCCCTGTCCCCACTCCCCTCTTGCTGTGGTGTACCTTGCACTTTCCCACCCACTCCCAGGTCTTCAGGAACCATCTCTGTGCTGTAAACCCCCACCGTCATCTCCGGCCTTTTGTCCAGGAGCTCCAGGCACACCCACCCAGCTGCATCCCCACCAGCCCCACCTGGAGGAGCTCACGCCCACCATGCCTCAAAGACACTCATCACCTTCCCCCAATCTGGCCTCCCCTTCTGTGCTCCCTCTAGCAGCAAAGGACCAGCATTCACCTCGTCACCCAGGCCAGACCCCAGGGAGTCCTCTCCAAGGCCACCTTCTCTCTCATCCCCCACTTCTAAATAGTCACCAAGCTTTGCTGACCCTTCCTCCTGAATCTCTCCTAAACTCACCCTCAGTTTCCGCCCACCCAATGGTGCCAGCCGAGGGCCATCCCTGGTCTCTTGGCTGCTTCCTTTGCAGCCACTCCTCCTCTCTTGGGCTCTTAGGCTCTGCTGGGCACCAGGTGATTATTCCAAAACTTACCTTTGATCCATGCCAGTCTGATAAAAAAAAAAAAAACGGATGAACCTCTACTGCATCTAGCATAAGCTTCAGCCTCTTTGCCCCGGAACAGTGAGAGTACAGCTAATCCTACTGAGCACTTGCTGTGCGCTGAGCACCATTCTCGGAGCTTCCCACACGCTAACTCATTATGCTCCGCAGCACCACCACCCCCATGTTACAGGTCAGAAAACTGAGGCACAGGGAGACTAAATAACTTATCCAGATCACACAGCCTCTCAGCTGGGTGGTCCAGCTGGGTTTAAACTCAGGCAGCCTGGCCCCAGAGCCTCCATACTTAACCACTCCATGGAACTACCTACCCATAAATTAAAGCAGTTATGACTGATCACAAAGCAGGCTCCCTTTCCCCACACCTTATATTCCAGCCACCAGGACTGGGCTCTTGAACCCTGCACACCTCTGCCCATGCCACGCTCCCTCTGTCAGCATCCCTCCCCAGGTCCCTGCCCCTCACACCCCAAGTAGCTCATTCCAGGAGAGCATGGCTGTATTAGGCACGAAGTGTCTCTCTGCCACTGGCTACCCGACTGCAGAGCTGCACAGTCAATGTGCAGGCTCCGGGTGGCCCTGCGGGATTCGATACCAGCAGGCTGGCTCTGGAAACGAGGCACATGGGTGCAGCCAGACGTGCTCATCGATTCATTCTCAGCCGAAGATAATTAGGAGAGAGCAGTTTTGTTCGCCTCCAGAAAGACTCAAAGGCTGCTGGAGGAGGTTTACCTTTGCCAGCGATGCCAAATCGCTGTGCTGGCCTGCCCACAGCACAACTCCTGAGAAACGCCCACACAGGACACCCTGCCCTTCCAGGCACAGCTTGAGTCGAGTGGGAGATGGGATCAACCCTAGGAGATGACCTCTCATCATCACACCATTTGAACATGGGGAGACAGAGGCTGCAAATAAAAGGGCACTTGTCCCAATCCCAAAGGTAAGTGGGCGGCAGACCCCAGACTCATCACTCCCAGATCCTGGCTGCCTCCGAAGGCACTGACACTTATTTCTTAAAGAAAAGGGAATCATTCAGTTCAAATACTGAAAGTTTCACCCCAAGAAGTTCAGCCATGCCTCTCGGGCCACTGAGCCATGTGTCCTGAAGCCCACCTCCTTGTAGGTCCTCAGGTGCCCCGCAACCTCGTAGTAAACCATCACGGATCCCGCATCCCGGGCCACGGCCACTCCTGTCTTGGGGTCTATGTGGAGGACGTTGTTGTCTGAGGAGCTCCAGGTCCCGGAGACACCTGGGAGAGAACGCCCCCGATGTCAACCATCTTTCCCACATCTGACGCCTGCCAAACCCCACCTCGCCCGGTGACAGTGCCAGCCTTCATGCTGCCCCGCCCCGTCCCGCAGGACGGCCCACGGAAGCTCACTCACCCTCCTCAGGGTAGAACCGACGCTCTGCCTGCTCTGCCGCCTGGCGCGGCTGGCTGCACCCCGCACACTCCTGGCTGCAGCCGCCTGAACCACCTGCAGCTCTACCGCACCTGCTTACCGCACAGCTGCACCCTGCCAAGAACCAGCCCCCTCCCACCCCCAGCACCTCCCTGCTTGTCCTCTGTCACTCCCGTCCCAAGATGACCTGGGTCCTGGCCCTCCAGGCCACCCTCTGCATGCCCTTCCCCATTACTTATCAGTCCCTTTTTACCAAGCAAAGCAGGTGTCAGGCTCAGAGCTGTCACTAGACAGCATTTCATTAAAAGCCAATCACATTATACAATAAATACAATAAAAACTCAACAATCATGTTCTATTTATGGCAACTTATATTTGCTTTTCTTTAAATGCAGTGTTACTTTTCTTTTACTTAACTAAAAAAAAATAGGGAGCCAATTTGAAAAAAATTAAATAGATGGTTGTACATGTAGCACATGGGTGTACAGGTGGCCTGGGAAGGACTGGACTTTGTAAGCACTGAATCGGCTCCATGCTATTCTCTGTTTCAGTTTCCTTCCAGAGGCATGGTGTCCGACTGGGCGCTGCTGGGCACAAAGCTCAGTGAACACACATTCAGTTTCTCAGCTGCACGAGTCACATTTCAGCTATGCACCACCAGTGGCCACTGCGTCAGGTAGGCACAGGACACGTCCACAGGGGCAGGGCTCTACTGGACAGGGGTTGGCACAGGGTCACGTGGTGGGGGCTGTGTGTGCCCTAAGGTCTCCGATGCCACCATCCAGCCTGGCAGTCAGGTGAAAGTGGCTACCGACAAGTAAATGAACGGGTGTTGCTGAGTTCCAATAAACTTTTATTTGCAAAAATGAGGCAGCAGGCTGGCTGTGAACCAGGGTGGCAGCCTCCTGACTGCTGTTCAAAACACCATCCAAATTCTACTGGCACACCTCCTACAGCAGGAAGCTAAGCACCTCCCCAGGGACGCCCTTTCTGTCTTTTTGAGGGTTCCTCTGGCCAGCACCCCTTACCTTCCAGGCTAACCAGAACGGTAGCCAGACAGAGGACGTCCCCCACCACCACCGCTCCAGACAGCTCCGGGGAGATGGCATGTAGGACGGGCAGTGGGATGAAGTCAAAGAGGCCCGCGTGCGCCGTGTCCCACACGCTGAGCAGCGTCAGGCCCACGCTGAGGGTGCGCACAGTGCAGGTGTCCTCGGTCACGCCCTTCCCGAGCTGCACAAACTCCCCTCTAGGCACAGAAGTGGTTGGGGGCTCTCAGTCTCAGGAAGGAGGCCCGGACTCCAGAGGGAGAAACGCAGGCCAGTCCTGCGCCAGGCAACACCTTTTCCTGACTGCCGCCCAGACGTCGCTCTGGCTCTTGGCCACCCAGTGGTTGCTCCAGCTAAGAAAGCACCACAGGCCTAACAGGCCTGCCCTCACCTCATCCTCTGGAGGAACCTGGGCCTCTGCCACCCCCACACTGCAGAGGGGGCGCGGAGGCCAGAGAGAAAAGCGACCCGCGAGTGCTGTCCACAAGGAGCAAGCGCATCCCGGGGAGGCACCCCTGCCCTCTGCCGTGTCACCAGAATAAGCAAAGCCTCCGCCCAGGCCCTCACCTGTGAGACAAGTGTAAGAATGACCCCTCTTCACAGGCTCGCTGTGAGCACTGCGCCAGTCAGCTGTAAGTGCCCGGACTAGAGCTCTGCCCACACCAGCGGGCTGTCAGGTGAGGCTAGGACTGGGCAGGCCACGGTGGGGTCCCTGGCTTCAGACTTCCCTCCACCACACCTTCTGACTCCTGAGCCCCGACCAGTCCCTTGGAGAAAGGCTCCTCTCACAAAAGGGCCAGTGTGACTTCTGCAGGGTAGCCGAGGGGCTGCAACAACCCAGCTCCGGCTCTCCTAGGGCAGCCTACAATCCCGGACAGACGGCCAGGACTGTGCACAGAACTCCACGGCTGGCAGAGGCACTCACACCCACGGCCTCAGGTGATGACTTTTGGGACTAGGCCACGTTCCCATCCTGAGAGGTGTAAAACAGAAGTCTGGAAAGGTCTGACTTGCCCAAGTTCACAGGCCCCATAAAGAGCAGAGCTGGGCTTGAACCAGGTCTCACTCTAAACCCAGGTTCCTCTGCCAGGCCAGCCCCCCATGCCTGGCCTTGACTATTTCAGCAATAGGGGGTTCATCTGTCACAGGGCCCCTGGGAGGGCCAGGTTGCTATGGGCACTAGCACCTGGGCACAGTCTTCCATGCCCCCACCCCAGTGCTGCCTAGAACGACTCCCCAAGCCCTACTGCATCCTCCTGGTCTGGTGCCTCTCTCTCCTCTGGGCGGGGTAGTGGTTCTCAACCTTTAGAGTCTCGTGGAAGCCTCACTAAAATACAGGTTGTTGGGCCCCGTGAGCATACACTTCTAAGAGTCCCCAGTGATGTGGATGATGCTGGTCTGGGGACGACACTTGAGAACCACCTCTCTAGTGGACTCAGAAGCTTCAGCAGGCCAACTGAGGCCATGGTGCTCTCCTCTGCCCTGGAGACCACCCCTCGCCCCTCACATTAGGCCTGAGGCTGCAGCTGCATTTCAGAGGGAGTCATCCAAAAAGAACTGCACTTGCAGCCGGTGGGACCTGGTATTCAGCCTTCTCTTCCAGGCTATGGCCCTAGACCAGAGGCTGCAGTCAAGAGCGAGACATTACACAGAGGGGCCCCACAAAGCCTGCGGTCAGTGAGCACTGAGCACTGGAAGGTGAGTGCCTTGCTCTGACCAACTTTTGTGATCCTATAATTGGGGGTTCACACCCACGGGTGACAGGGCCAGGACCATGGCCAAGGTTGTCAGCACCTCCTCTGCCATCCAGCTTTCAAAGGTACAAAAAAATCTTAGTATAAACCATCCAACTGCAACCCCCCACATGTGTTTTGCTTCCTGACCATCAGGGGACATCCCCACCCAATAACATCCCACCACGGAGCAAACAGAGGCTCCCAGCCACACTCCCTCCTCCTCCTGCCTCTGGACCAGGCCTGCTGCTTCCCCTGGTGACTGGGCAGTGGTGTGCCCCTCCTCCTAGAAACCCTAAGTAACAAAACTTTCCTTTCATTGGCATTAGCATCTTCATGTGGTCACCAGCCACCTCTATAGATTAATGTAGGTACAACTGAGGCATCCTTCACAGGAGGGACGAGCAGCACCCAACCCTACCTGTTAGTTGCAAAGTTGAGGACGGAATTGTGAGCATGGAAGACATCTCCAGAGTTGTCGTGGAAATGGACAGTGAAGGTCACAGTCATTCCCAAGGGCAGGGCCACCAGGGCCTCGTTGTTCTGGGTGTGCAGGGCAGGGCTCATGGAGAGCCTCAGGTAAGACACCGGAGCCACCTGAAGGACAATGAACACGTATGGCAGCGACTGTGTTGGGAAATGGCTGCCCCAAAACCCACCTCCCAAGGAGATGCTTGCCTCCAGTTGGTCCCCATCTCAGGAAGGACTAGGGCTGGACCAACAAAGGGCAAAGGCCCTGCCCCCAACAGTATCCCAACCTAGCGACAAGGTTCCCACCTCCCTGCACAGTGAGCCAATCTAACCCACAAGAGTAAAAATCCATGACTGCAAAATTAGATTATTCACATTGCAAAGATATCCTGGGCTGTGACCGCTCAGTCCTCAGAAGCCCTGGCTCTCTGGCATTTAAAGCAGGAGCACTGCCTGCTTGGACTGTAGAGGCAACACTGCCCACACGCCTGCAGCTGCTCCATGAGAAGAGCGGATGGGGAAGGAGAGAGTGATGGGAGCCCGTGCATTCAGTGGAGCTTATCGTGGTCCAGGTATCAGCTGGCCGGTCAGGACCCTGGGGTGCAAGTTCCAGCAAATCATGGACCTTGCTAGACCTCAGTTTTCCGAACTATGACCAAGGTCATTGCATTCTATAATCTCCAAAGACCTTTGGCTCCACAGCCAGGTGCTGTAGCTTTTCATCTAGGACCTTTGCCCCTGGCCTTTCCAAAGTAAATTCTTACATGGGATTTCTCAGCTGAAAATACTCACTCATACACCTGAAAAGGGAGAAGTATTACCCCAGCACTCCTGCCTTTACTGCTCTAAAAACAACAACGGGCTCCCACCTTTACTGCAACGACGATGGTCTGGTTGGCCCCGAACGGCTCTTGGGCAGTCACTTCAACAGTAGAAGTCCCAGTCGTGGGCCCCGACACCAGGAAGCCTTTCTCATTAACATGCACGACAGGAACCTCCTCGGACCCGTTCAGGACACGGTAGCTCAGAGATGCTGTGCCATCCCTTTGGAAAACAAAGCAGAGCTGTTTATGTGTGGGTGGTCTGCCTCTCCAGTCACTGACAGGAAGCCTATTTGGGAAATCCAAGGTTCCCAGGAAAGCATCTCTTCTCACTGTCCCAAGAGCAGCACTTGACGTGGCTGGTGGGTGGGGAGGGAAAGACCATGAGGGCTGATTTTCTCTCATCACTGCATGTGGCATTTACTGTAAAACACCGTTTTGAAGCAAATTGTTTTCAATTTACTGAAATAAGGCAGCCTGGTGTAGCAGAAACAAGACAGGGGCTTTGAGTCAGACCGAACCTCCAGGCAGTCCCAACGCCTGGGAACAGCTGTGTGCCTTTAGCACATTGCGTCCCCCTGTGGTCTCCTGAGCGTGAAGGGGAAGCAATGCCCTTTTTCCAAGGGCGGTAACAGGGTGAAATGAGCTACCTGCTCTGACAGCGATCTGCACAGCCACGGGCACTATGCACCGGATGAAGACAAATCATGCAGCATCGTGTTTCTTACACACTTGTCAGCATCATGAAGAAAAGCATGGCTTGGTGCCCTAGCCCCACAGACCCTCCTTAGTGCACTTGCAACAAACATTAGTTTCTCTGCCTCAACTTTCAACCTCCTCTTCTCCTTTAACCTGCGAGTACTCCTATGCATCCTTCAAAACCCAGCTCCAGCATCTCTCTGTGACATGTCTTCCCTGACTCCACTGGAAGGCCCTTCTCTGAGCTGGGGCTTGAACATCACACTTCTTTTCATTATGGCTCCTATCGTGCTGCCTCCCCTTTCCCCACCAGGTGCCTTAAGGGCACGGTGTGTTTTCCACCTCTGTTCCTGGGGCCTGGCACACAGCCCAGCATGTAAGCAATCTGGTTGAATGAACGCCATGTGTATGTTTCAGGGAACATGTAAGTGCTCCTGTGGTCCTCACTGCCCCCATCTTGCAACAGCAGGCCCCATGCAGGTCACTGTCACCACAGGCATCCCCTTGGAAGGCAAGGTAGGAATCGCGTTTGCAGACACGCTTTAAAAGGGTGCTTCTCAACAGTCACTGTGCATGCCCATTGCCAGCAGATCCTGTCCCATTCAAGCCAGGTCTCAGGTGGGGCCCAAGGTTTGCATTTTCTTTCTCTATTGATTTTTAGAGAGCGTGGGGGAGGCGGGGGAGAAAGAAACACTGATGTGAGACACATCAATTGGCTGCTTCCCACATGTGCCCCAACTGGGGCCAGGGATCAAGCCTGCAACCCAGGCACATGTCCGTGACTGGGAACTGAACCACCACCCTGTGGTGCTCGGGCTGACACTCTAACCTGACCCACACCGGCCAGAGCCCAAGATGTGCATTTTCACATGCTCCCAGGTGATGCCCATGTAGGTTTGTGGACTACACTTTGAGTGGCAAGTCGAAGACCACACGGGCATTTGGAGAATTTAACACTTGCAAGTTGGTACTTTCCCCTCTAAAGTACTGGATTCAGCAGCAGGCATCAAACAGCGTCTAGGATACAGGGCTTCGTGATGAAGGAGAGTGGGGTGTCCACACAAAGAGAAGGAGAAATGAGAGGCCACACCAGTGCAACGCCAAGAAAGATGCCCAGAGCACCAAAACAGCCACAGCTGCAGACGACTCTGACAAATGAGTTGCTGGACCAAGTGCGGATTCCTGACCTTGCTAAACACCAGGTCGCGTACCTGTTTGTCCGAAGTTTTATAAACGAGTTGGGTGACATTAGTATTTGTTCTGCTTCTATTTCAGGGTTCAGCAGCAACAGCTCTTCAAATACCTGAAACAGAGGCACATTTCATTTCCTGCAATACACTGGAGTCACGTCAGGCATCTGCTTCTCTCTCAGTAGGGAGAGCCAGGAGGGGCCCACAGATAAGAAACTTGCGTGCAAGCACCTGTCGGGTAGCTGGTGCTGTGCTGGGAAGGGCTAACCGTAAGAGAGGCCAAAGGTGTGATGAGGAAAACCAGGCAGGTGCACACTGTGTGCAGCATGGGCCTCTGCTGTACCCAGGGGTGGGGGAGCACCAGGATGTGTGCACAACAGGCAGCGCGCAGGACTTCAGGGCCCAAGGTCTTGCTCAGCCAGAACCAAGCCTGGAGACAGCACCATCTAAATTCTCCGTTCTCTCAGCAAGACACCCTGAACTCACCATGACCATCTCAGAGCCACACCCCCCCGACCCCTCTATCCCGCCAGGCTCTCTCTGGACCCACACAGAGTGGGAGTGGATGTGGGGGCATGTTGGTGACCTCAGGCCAGCAAAGGAAAATAAACCTGATCTGATAATGTTGGGTAGAATCTGATCCTGTCACTCCCTAGGGGCCCTGGGGCCCTCGATGGCTGCAGGGTTTCCAAGAGGAAACCGACCTGACCCCTCCCTTCCAGCACCATGTTCTGACCATATAATAGTTAAGCCTACATTTTTTTGTGTGTAAAATGGGTTTAAAACTAATACTTCTTGCCATACTGGTCTCAAGAGCCCTGGGATCCCCTTGCACAACATGTGTGGCAGCGCTTCCTAAATGGGGAGCAACAGCCCTTGACAGCTGCCTGGGACCTGATGTCAGCAGAGCCCTTCTGCCTCACGGACAGACCGGACAGGCCTGCTGTGCAGGAAATGCATGAGTGTTTCCCTCTTTATTCTTAAGCATGCGTTTTTGTTGTTCTCTTTAGGTGGGGCTGAAGGTACAAGATATCTCACTTTCCTGTTAAGTGAACTATAAGAAAAGCAACAGTGCAAGGCACCATGGTAAATGGCAACGGGCACTTGGCCTCACTCTCAGGGAGACAGCAGAGAGTGGTGGGGCCTATGGCAAACTGGAGAGCACAGCTCTATTGAAGGGGTGGCTGCCTCTCATCTCCTGCTGTGCTGCCATATGGCAAATGCATGTCTTCAGGACAAGCTGCAAAATGGATTTTTATACAAAATCTATTTTTAAATGTTTGCAACAAAGAAAAATTGTTTCAAAGTACTAAGTGAGCCAAATGAAACACATCTGTGGACTGGATCCATCTTCTCTGAGTTTCTGATGTACTCAAAATTCCACCTGCTGTGAGCTAGGGAAACCAAGGCAAGGGGACATTAAATGACCTACTGCAGTCAGAGTTTGGAAGCTGCGATGCCCTGTCTTTACTTCCACGGCAGGTGCTAAAACTTAATTTTAACCAGAAAAAGCATGTGCTTGTGTGTTTATGCATGTCTATGTGCACACACATGCACGTCTGTGTCTGTGCACATGCGTGTGTCGGTGCCTGTGCACAATGTTCATGGGAGGCAGAGCTGCGGGGCTGGCTAACAGGCATTTCCTTCTTTGAACATCTGCTTCTTTACCCCTACTGGGGTAAGAGAAGGTTCATTTCCTCTTGCAGAGGAGCTTGAACCCATTTCTTTTCTCAAAATAGTTGAGGGTGTGTTTAGTTTTTCTTTGCAATTTAGGAGGACCAAGGGGTCCTGAGTCCCCGGTCAGCAGAACAGGGTCCCTGCAGCTAAAAATGCTTGTCAGAGCAACTTGTCAACTCCTCGTTTTGCTTGTTTGTTTTTAATATATCTTTACTGGTTTCAGGGAGAGGAAGGGAGAGGGAGAGAGACAGAAATATCAGTGATGAGAGAGTCATTGATCGGCTGCCTCCTGCACGCCCCAGATTGGGGATCGAGCCCGCAGCCCGGGCATGTGCCCTGACCGGGAATCGAGCTACGATCTCCTGGATCCTAGGTTGATGCTCAACCGCTGAGCCATGCCCGACTGGGCAACTCCCCGTTTTGACAGAGGGGCCCAGCGGGGCCAAAGAGGCAGGAGGGTTGGCTGGAGAGATGCGGGAAGCTGAGCCCTGGGCAGAGGACTGCTGAGCTCAGAGTCCTAAGTGGGTAGTGCGTGCCCCAAGGGCTGTGAGCAGGCCACCCCCTCTCTGAGGCTTGGTCTCCATCTGTGAAGTGATGGCCACACTGTCTGCCAGGCCAGGCCCCCACAGGGCCCACCACCCACTGACCGGGAACTGGAAGGGCCAACACCCGTCCCTTCCACCCCGCCCTCAGGCCTCAAGGGGCACTGGGAAATGGGGAGATGTGTCTGCCCATTAGGTCCTCTAAGAGTATTCGTAAAATAAATTCAGACAATTACGTTAACAGCCAGCTCAGACTATTTCCCAGCCTCTTCTTCCCACGAGAGCACTGAGACTCCAGGCTCAGAATGACTTTCTATTTTGGGAACACCTGCCCTTCCCTCGCCTGGCCTGCCAGACAACTCCTCCCTCCTGAAATGCCGTTCCACTGTGCAGCACTCAGTCAGCCAATCTCTGGACTCCAACAGCATCTTACACCCCGGCCTAGCCCCAGCAGACTGAGAGGCCCTGTGGCAGAGGAGGAGGGGTGGCCCTGAGAGGGGAAGGGCACTGGGCCAGCACTCTCTCTCCTCTTACAACTGCTTTCTGCCCACCTGTCCTTTACCTGGATTTGGATCTCATCAGAGAGCTCTTTGGCAAAGCCATGCAGCTGCCCAGCTGTGGGGTCCAGAGCCCTGACCACCACCTTCAGCCCGGTCTGGCCTCTCACCCGGCCGTGTACAGTCATGGCAAAGTTGTACTGCGACGGGAGTCGAAGTGACGCCTGGGACAGAAACCAAATATGTTTTTAGGGAGAGCCCTGGGGCACCCAGTCCCTTCTCCCCACTGGCTCACTGAGAACCCTGGGTGAGTCCCTTCCACGTATGAGCTGCAATTAATACAGAGGTTTAAGTAAGTTATTTCTAACACTTGCCAGCTCTGAGATCTAAGGAGGGGCAGAGGTCTCCCCAGTGGAGGCCTAAGGGGGTTTGGGCTGGGATAAGCCAGGAGAAACCCCAGGGCTGCCAGGCATCATCTGAGACAGTGGGTGGAAGTTACAGATTAGGGACCCTGACCAAGACCCTGTGACATCCAGAACTTTTGTGCCTCCCCCATCAGCCTGTCATTTTTGCTGCCTTCTGTTCGTGGGTTAACAATAACCTCCTCCAGAGTGATTAGCAAGAACTGCTTAAAATGAAGAGGGCTGCAGACAGTCCTTAAGCACTATGAGAAGGATCACTGGGAGACCGTATTTCCAGACACAGGACTCAGTTGAGGAAGGACACGGGGCAGTGTTTGGGAGAAGGTGTCCCGAAGAGCCAAAAGGACAGAGCAGAAAGGGGCTAGGACTGGCCTAGTGTGAAGGTGCAGACCTCCTGTGCAGATCTGGGGAGAACCTCCCCGCCCAGACTCTGGCCTGGGATGGAGGGGAGGCTCTGGGCAGGTGGTTACCTCATGGTGCCGTCCCCGGATGTCCAGGACGTCCCGCTTGGTGACAGACCAATGGAAGGTCAGGCCAGGCACAGCGTTGCCAAAGGAGAAAGGGTTCTGGCTGTTGGTGACTCCAGTGATGTAAACAGGCATCTGGGGGGAGTCAGCCTGTGACCACAGTGGCACTGCCAGGAGCGCCCTTGGAAGGCTGGGCCACTGCCCCAGCTGCCTCTCCACTGCCCAGGGGCTTTCGTGTCTCCTTTGTGCAGGAGGAGCCCCTCTCCACCCCATCCTCGTATTTCACCTTGGCCAAGAGACTCCATGCCTGAAAGGACCCCTAGAGCTCCAGGACTCCTGCAGCCCCGCAGTGCAGCACACCGTCCGCACCACCTGTGCTTCGTCCACTAGGGCCCCGCACACAGGATGGGCACGGGTGGGATTACGGGCTCCTCAGCCTGCACTTCCTGAGTGTCCACCAGTGGGCACAGGTGGAGGCCACGCAGCAGAGGCCAGAACAGACTCCCAGCCAGCTGCTGAGCGGTCCAGCTCCATGGCTCACTAGCTGTGTGACTTCCTGGTGTGCGGCATGGAGACGACACTGGTCTCACAGGGTTGCTATAAACACCAAGTGAATTAATACACAGGAAGCGCCCAGTAGAGTCCATGCTGCACAACAGCTAGCTCTGGGCGTGGGAAGGTGGCAGGCGCTTGGGCGTCACTCCGTGAGGGCACCAGCACGGGGCTGGGAGGGAGGGATGCACGCAGCGCAAAGGGAGCTGGTGCCGGGGTGGTGTGGAGCAGAGCCCGCAGGGCAAGAGGTTATGAGGGTGACCGGGATGAAGTGCTCCAGTGGAAGGTCATGACCTAGCAGGGGCTCCCCTAAGCTCATCCTGAACCAGAACTCAGCACAGAAAGGAGGGGCTGAAAGGGGTCCGCCTCACCTGGGTCCCTGTCCTCATGCGAGTGATGGGGGCTCGGATCCTCACCGCCTGGAGAAGCAGCACCTCCACCTCCACGAGATCCTAGGAAGAGAACGTTGCAGCTCAGGTTGTCTAGAGCGTGGGACTGTGCTGGCAACAGGGCTGTCGGGAAGGCAACCACAAGGTCAGAGGCTTCTGCGGAGGCCACTCAGTCACGTGGCTAGACCCAAGGGAGGTCTAGCTCTTCCAGAGGTGGCTTGGCTCTGGGGGTGGGTCCCCTCACACGGACCTGGTCACTGGCAGGGGGGAGCGGTAGCCTGGCCCTCTGAGCTACAGGCCTGTCTGATCCAGGTGCTCCAGGTCAGCACTGCAGAGACTTGGGGGCAGTGATTGGGGGCTGGAAAGCCCTGACAGGACAGGTCCCTAGACCCTCCCAACCCCAAATCCAGCCTGCTGATCTCTCTGACTGAGCAGAGTAGATGGACAAATGCAGGAGCCAGGTAGAGTCTGATTAGAGCAGACTTTTTACACCCTCCTTCATTCTGACCTCTATATTCCTATAAACCTGACCAAAGACTAACTTGATTGGCTCCTTCACAGTGCTGCTGACTCATGCTGAACATAAGCTGGTGAGACGCCTAAGCCCTCGCGATGAGCCCATCTCCTGTGTCTTGTGAGCTGGGCTAACGCATGGCACATAGTCGGTCCTCAATAAGCAATTATTCTCTTCGTTTCCTTTAGCCTTCTCACTGCTCGGTCTCCTCCTGTCAGTATTGGTCCACCCCCTGACCTTGGGTGCTGATTCTTGGACAGACAGAACTGGAAGCTTCTGGCCAGAATCACATACCCTCATGGACACGTGGCCCTCAGGCTGAGCTCCTGCCCGCCTGGGCCCCAAATACCTTTCAGATGGAGCTGGTCATGCAGCCTCTCCCTCTGCCAAGGGGCACCAGGACCTTCTCCCAGCACCTCCCCCAACCTGCCAGGTGGGAGATGCAGACAGAGAGGCGGCCCAGTGAGCAGCAACAGCCAGAAGGGAAATACAGCCTGGGGGCCTCTCTGGCCAAACTTCCAGTCAGCTGCCATTTCAGCCACTTGGGCCCCTAAGAGGGGAAAGTAAACCAGTTCCTACGGCTGAAATGCTCTCTCTAGAGAGAAAAAGAAGGGCAGTGCCTCCTTGTTCCTTAATTTTATTCTCCGAGACCTCTATCTGAACTCTGGTGCATGCCCCAGGACAGACTTTCCCTTTCCCAATGCCTCCTTGTCTTTAGAAAAATGGGGGGCAGAATCCGTGTCCACCTCCACAATTCAAAGGGCTGCACAGTTCAACTAGGACACATGGAGAGACACAAACTGCTGGAGAAAGGAGCAGACCCAAGAGCTCAAAGTCAGCTCGAAGTTAGCCTCGGGGAAGCTGGATGCGCCAGCCTCCCCTGCCTGGGGCACACAGGCACCAGTTCCCGGGCACTGTCTTCCAGGGTCCCAGTTCTGGGCTCTGAAAAGGCTCTTGTCCACAGTCACATTACACAAAATAAAATGCTCTCCTTAAGCACAGATTCCCATCAAGGCCGTAAACATGAGGCCACTGCCCTGAGATGCTTCTGCAGGTGTCGGGGAGTCTGAGAGCCCTGAGCCCTTCTCAGGAGGTGGAAACAGTCTCCCATCTCCTTTCCAGGGACTCAAAGAGGTACCCACCCCCTGGAAAGAAGGGAAATTATCAGATTTGGGGACACCAACTTTCACATGCGTGGAGTCAGTCCCACCGACAGGGAGAGTGGGGCTCTCCTGCAGAGAGGACTGCACTAGCCAGGCTGTCCAGCATTTTGTTGGCCCAAAAAAGCAAATTAAAAATGTCCCCCACTCTGCACAGAGGCTTGGAAGAGAACTGCTAGTGGAGCCAAAGATATTACTGGCCAATTCAGGTTTCCTGTTTCTCCTGGGAATACAAATCCAGGCCCAAAATACAGTGGTGTCCAATCATTTATGCTTATGGCAGCCAGGCCAGTGCACACCTCGAAACTCACACTGTAATCACGTGTGACAGAGTCAACAGCCCCCTCTTCTCTCAAAACACCCCAGCCCTTCTCGAAGAGAATGGACAGAAGCAAGGAAAGCTCTGCTGTCGGCAGCCCTACAACTGCTGCAGAGTGACTGGGCCACCAGTAGGTCCCCTGACCCCTCACCGAGAAATGGGGAGAGCAGCAAACTCCCAGGCCCGGAGGGCCAAGGGAGGGGTGCACAGCGCTCTGGGCAGAGCTGGCCATCACAGCTGCCACCAGCACCAGGGCCGGGGGCCGGAGACACCATCCCTTAAAAAGAAGCTGTGGAAACTCAGTCTGGAGAAGAGTCTAGGTGTCCCAAATTTGGCAGGGCCAGCCCAGGTGACAGGCAGGGGCTAGAGATTCAGAGGGCAGAGCCGAAACCCAGCACCCAGGGCTTCCTCCCCTTCAAGAGCCAACCACCCAGCAGGGTGGATTCAGAAAACACCTGTCTCTGATGGAGCCCAGGCCTGTTACCTGAGACACGGTGACGAGCTTGCCGGTCTCAGCATCCACGGCCTGGACGACCCCTGACACGGTGCCATTGCCAACAGCGAGCGCCCGCACCAGCCCAGCGCAGCTCACCGAGGCCAGGCTCTCATTGCTGACGGAGAAGAGGATGTTGGACTGAGGCTGGGGGCCCCCCTCAGAGGTGACCTGGAGTGGGGAGACAGCAGGCCGTGAGCCACTACCCTCCCGGCCAGCCCAGCCTCATCCTTGGGCGACAAGGGTGCCACCCCGCCAACGCCCCAGAGCATTCGATCTTAGCCAGTCTGATGCCCGTGCTGGGGCCTGGCCATGAACGGGGCGGAACAAGGATGTGGCCTTTGGCTCCTACCTGCATCATGGCCCCGATAATCAGCGTCACCTTCCTGGGTATCAGCCTGAAGGGGGGAAAGACCTGGGTGTGGAGACAAAACAGAGGGAGGGGCCACTGTACTCTAAGCTCAGGCCACTGGGCACGACTCACACTTCACAGTCTCAGGGAGGGGAACAGGGTACGTGGACATCACTCCTCTGTGAAGGCACCAGTGAGAGCCTTGGGGTCAACTCGGGGGGAGCCGAGTCGCCCCCACAGGGCCCAGGACTCTGGTCAGAGGTGCGTCCTGCTGCTTGTGAACGTCTCCTGGGAACCAGCAGATGTACCTTCTCCAGCCCAGACCTGTGATCTGGGTCTTAACAAGTCCTCCCGGAGATTCTGAAGCGTGTTAGCACCCCATCCACCGCCTTTCAGATCCCCCCAACTCCTCTTTGGAAAGTTGCCTCTCTCATGAAATTTCTCTAAATTTCTACTGACAAATTGCCTTAGAGGTTCTCTACTTCAATGTCTTTTAGAAAGTGGGTTCCAGGGGTAGGGAGGAAGATGCCTCATCTCTGCAGCAGAGCGGAGCCCCACATCCTCCTCTTGCACCCCCACCCCACCTGGCAAGAGCATAAGGAGAGCATAAGGCTGAGCCAAAGCCCCAGTCGGCCAAGGGGCAACTTTGTGCGTGAGGACTCGTCTTGGCTGTGCTATCTGTAGGCAGAAATTATCCCGCTTCACAAGGGGACAGTGCACTTCCACGGAGGCACGGTCTACCCACTGGCTTCAGAACACAGACGCGCTGCACAGAGCCCGCCAGCCCTGGTCACACGGTTCAGTGGTTACAGCGCCAGCCTGCGCACCAGAGGACCGCAGGTTCAATTCCGGGTAACGGGCACGTACCTGGGTTCCAGATCTGATTAGCAGGGTGAGTATGGGAGGCAACAAACTGATGTGTCCCTCTCACATCAATGTTTCTCTAGCTCTCTCCCCCCCTCCCCCTCCCTTCCACTCTCTCTACAGTCAATGGAAAAAAATATCCTCACTCCTTGGGTGAGGATTACACACACACACACACACACACACACACACACACAGCCCGCCAGCCCACGTGTGGCCGAGGCCCTTGGAGGATGCCAGCAGGAGCCAAACATCTTAACGCTGCCGAGATGATGCTAGGGAACCTCAGAGCTCCCATGTCCAGGAACTGCTGGCTCCAGGTGCTCCCGTTCCGAAAGCTGACCCCTCTAAGCGCCGTTCTAAGGGTCAGAGTGACTGTGAAGGAGCCTCCATGCGCTGGCCCACAGGGTCTGCAGCTGCTGCCCACCCACTGCCTCCTGCTACTCCCCTGCCGAGAGAGAGGTGGCTTCCCTGCTCTCAGTCACACCAACACCCCCTATGTCTCAGAGGGAGGTTCAGTAACTCAGCACTTCCTCTGGGGCTGCCCCATGCCCTGAGGCTGGTAACCAGAGGGCACAGTAGGGCACAGACTCTGAAAGGACCTCTCCCCATGGCTTCCTGGACTTTCCTGGAAATCTCCACCTGTGTGCCAGTAGGGGCTAGGCTGACCCCAGCAGCATGCAGAGGAGCAGCTTTACCTCGATCTGTTGTGGGGCTGAGTTGATCCTCTGTCCAGCTTTATCGGTCACAACGGCAGTGAGACTGGTCTGGCCAATGGCCACGCCATGGACATGGAACGTGGCAGTGTAGTTGTCAAGGGCCTCATCAAGGGAGCTGGAACAGAGGGAAGGGCTGGGACTTCTCCCCCAGACAGGCCTGTCAGCACCACCCGAGATGCCCTGTTCCGATCCCTAAGGACTCACACCAACATGACGATCTGGGAGGCTGCTTGGAGCTTCAGGTCCATGAAAGCAAAGTATTTGGCCAGGAAAGGCTTCCTGTGCGAGTCCAACACACGGACATATGCCTTGACTGTCTTCCCAATCTCCACCTGCATCACAGGGGACAGGCTCAGGGGACTGGGAATGACCAACTCCACCACCTACGGCAACCTACAGTCTCCTGAGAAACACCACTAGCCTCACACCCACAGACGTGGACAGTGGAGACAGGTCACCTGGGATGACCTCCGGACCACTAGCCAAACAACAAATGAAAATCAATTGAGTAAATGCTGTATACAAGGAGCCTTGGAAATACTTAGATGCATAAGTTACACTCTCCAGTCTTAAAGAATTAACAATCAAGTTAGATAAGGCACAGCTTAGAATGGCAGAGATATACAGTAGAGTTCAATACGTGCACAATGACTGAATTTCTCACACTTGGCAGCATATAATACATACAGTAAGAACTTTAGGAGCTGGGAGTCAGAAATGCTGTGAAGTCTGGTCAGCAAATTACCAGTGGAAATGATACCACAGGAGAAATATTTGAGGCTGTGTAAGAGAATATTGGCTTTTTAAGTTATCTAAGCTGCTTGAACAGTCCCCTTTAATTAACCACTCTTCCCACTGAGAAAAATAGGAACCGACAGTACCTCTCTGTAAGCCCAGCCAGTTACTTTAGGTATTTGGAATATAAACATTTCCTATTCATATTAAAGACAAGCCTAAATCTATTATGCATTTACTTTGCAAAAGACTTGGGTGGCATCAGTGGGCTTCACTCATTTGCCACTGGAATTCCTGAGGATCCAAAACCTACATAGTGGGGAGAAAAATTTGTGTTCAGCAAGGTGTGCACCCGGCTGGTGAGAGGACAGGGACTCCCTAGTCAAGGCTGGCATGGAGACAACCCCAAGTGGGATTTACAGCCAAGATTTACTGATGTCAACTGAGCTGAAGAAATACCACCTCAGAGGTTATTCCATGGGGCAGCAGAGGTGAGAGACAGCAGAGCAAGCTCGCAGCAACTCAGGAGGGACACAGAAACCAGGAGAAAAAGCAAAGAACATGAAAAAAAGATCTCCTGTGGCCGCATCTTTCTGGTTGCTGTGAATCAGCAGAGAGGGGCCACATCAGGAAGCTGACACCAACCTTGTCTACCACCCGGACGTACAGCTCCTGAATGTCCGAGACATGAACGTCCACCTTTGCCGGGGCTGGGAAGGTGAGGCACAAGTCGTGGATCATGATGGTTGACGTGCCCGGGAACAAAGGGTACACCTGCAGGGTCAGAGGTGGGCTTGGTTACAGCTGTTCCCAGCAGCAGACTATCCTTCATGGAACACCATCTCACAGAGACCTCTGGGGTGGGGGCAGAAGTAGTTAACAGAAAAAATCCTAACCCAAATGTTGCCCTGCCCACCCGTCACCATGAGCCCCCACTGCCAGCTAGGGGATATAAAATACAAAATATATTGAAATATAAAACAAAGGGTTGGGATGTATCTCAGAGAACATTTATCTCCTTTGTACATTTTACAAAGAGGAAAACTGAAGTTGCTCAAAGGGGGTTAATTAGTGGTCTTAGGCATGTAGCAACTTGTAGATAGAATGACTTAAACCTAGGAACCTAGGATTCTGTATTTCCTGTCCAGGAAAACACATGACCCTGCTGCTCCCATAATACAAAAGCATCTGGCCAGTCAGGCTGGAAGGGCATGCGACAGCTGCCTCTCACTTAGAAGTCTCAGCCTGAACTCACAGAATCAGAGCCTGGGAACAGACCGTGGAGGCCTCCATGGTCCTAAGTATAAGCTCTTTGAGTCTCAATCATCTCTACATTCATTTCTCCTACAGCTCTGTCTGAATCAGAGACCTCGTAAAATGTTCTGAGTGCATGAACACATCTGAGCTATTGTTTTCCGTTCTTTCACTGCTAAAGATGCCCCCTTCTTAAGCCTTCTCTCTCTATCCACTTCCATGGGTCCCACCTCAAAAGAACCTCTCCCCAAACTACATCCTAATGCTGCAGATAGATGTGCAGGACCTTGTCATATTGCTTAGGTGTGTATCTCAACTGGGTGGTCTAGGAGGCTGGACAGGCAGAGACAACTCATGGAGCTAGTAGGTGAGCCACGTGGGCTTTCTCCCACCTCTATCTGGCCCTTGCTTTGTTGCCTTTGCTTTGCTGTCTTATATTTATTGGGGGGTAATGTGTACACTGAGTGTTTACAAAGTTAGAATTTCAATATCAAGAACTTGTAGGGGGGGAGAATCAGGTTTCTGACCCTAAGGAGACAACCCAATATGATTATATCACACCTAGGTTAAAACCCTTCAAGGTCTGCCCAGAGAGTGAGTCCAAATCCTTAACACATCCGGTAAGAGCTGGACACAATCTGGCCCCTGCACATAGCTCTAATTCCACTGCAAACCACACGCCCCCAGTACCACCACACGCAGCCACACTGATCTCTTTTCCTCAAAGCTGGCCAGCACCCGCCTTCCGGCCTCAGACCTTCCTAAATAAAGATTTGGGGTTCTTCTCCCACGTCTTCACCTACTGGCCACACTCATGTTTCAGGTCCCTCTTTAAGCGTCCTTTCAGGAAAGTCTTCCCTGACCCCAGACAGGTCAGATTCCTTTCACTTTTACTCACTCCCAGTGCAGTTACACCACCTATAATTCAGTCTTGGCATAGACCAGGGGTGGGGAACATCCAGAAATCATTTGATCTGGCCCTACCAAGGCAACCACAGGTGGGACTCAAAATTCACTAAACCTAGGAGCTTTTTTCATGGCTAATTTTTAAGTTGATAATTTTGTATGGCCTGAGAATGATGTTATAAATACCCAAGTGGCCCTTGGCAGAAAAAAGGTTCCCCACCGTTGGCATAGACCCTGTTGTGTCCATCCTTCCCTTCCAGGCTGTCTTCTCGCGTATTGTAGCTTCAGGACTGAGCCTAATGTCTGGTACAGACTATCCCCCAACAAACTTGTCTTCATTAGATCGAGATCCACAGGCACAGCTTGCTGAGTCACTCAGTTAATACACAGATACTGGGTGCTCTGGCCTACTTGCCCAACTTTACTTTTAGCTTTAAGACTTGGAAATTCTGGGAGAAAGTCTGCAAGCCCATGTATACTCATGCATTTGGGAAGGGCTGTTTCTAGTCCAACCCTTCAATGTACATATGGGGAAACTGAGGCTCACAGAGGCTGAGAGCATAGCCCTGAAGGGGCAGCACTGGGGCGGGAATCCAAGCCTGGGCTCCCTTATATGGCTCCTTCTACCACACTCTGCCCTCCAGAGCTGACGCCTGCAGGAACTAGATAGACTTTTGGGCAGGGGAGAGTGGGGCCAGCAGGAAAAGGCTGAAGCTGAGACAGGCCCAAACCCACAGTTAGGTGGGGGCATGAGGATTAGCAAGCTTGGCTAAAGGAAAACCTCTGCCAGTATCACTAAGCTCAAGAGCATATCAACACAGATGAAGCGTGCCTGGGTTACTCCACACAATGACTTAATGTTGATTAATAATGACCCCCAAGTGCAAACCAGACTTGTACTCTAAAGTGATGGTGTGTAACCTGAGCCGTCCGTGCCAGCTTGGTATTAACAACAGGCGAGGAGGGGTCTGGGAGCACTGGTCTCCAGCTCCACAGAGGACAATTCCCCCTGGCTGATTACATCTCCCCAGAGAGAAATCATTTAAACACTGGAGAGAGTAACAAAGGCTTTCTTTGAGAACCTAATGCAAGTATCTGCTGTCACCCTTCTGAAAAAGTTCCTGCCATCAGGAGCTGGCACGTCCTTCACGGTGTGAAGAAATCACACATCAGACTGCTGACGGCCCCACACAGGAGACTGCAGAGAAGGCTTTCTTTTCCCATTTCTTTTTCCTTCAAAAGGACCATTTTGCACATTTTAAACACAGACAAAACAGCGGTGGGAAAATCAACTCCTCTTCCACTTGATTTCCCAGAGGCGGGATGTCGAGCCACCTTTCAGATACAAGGGGGCTCTGCAGCCTGGCTGCCGTCGCCTGACAGAGCAGCTTACTTCACACCCACTGGGACAGTGCTTTAAAGAAACTGCTCTTGGGGAAGTGAGAGGACTTGCCAGCCAGCTGGTGGCAAAGTGGGGACCCACCCCCACTCCTAACTTGATGGACACACAGGGGGGGTGTGAGGAAGAGGAGGTGGGGAAATCCTTGCCCAGAATGGACTCTAATGTCTAAGTGTTGAGAGCTTCAGCAAACATTAAGCGGAGGAGAAAGTCTGCAGAGATGATGGATGTGTTGTTGCTCATTCAGATGCTGCAGGTGGGCCCGGAGGCAACTTTGCACATATGTGGGTGGGAGCTATGATGTGCATGTGTGCCTACCACCCTAAGCACCTCAGCTCCTTGCTCTCCTTGGCCCCATCAGGCTTCAGACAGTCCCTTCACAGGCATTTGCAGACAAGTAAGGACCCTGCAAATCTCTCTCATGTCACTGGGGCCAATAGCTCCTGTTTCCTATACTGAGCCCATCACTGTCATGTGGCGGCCAGGCAGTGCCACCAAGAGTGTCGGGGTCCATGCCCCTGAGCAGATGCCTTCGAGTCTTGGGGGAATGACCAAGATCACATAAGTGTCACAGGCACTGAGAAGGTCCTGGCTTAGACACTGGGTGAAATTTCATGCAGGGCCCCTGGCCAGCTATGAACTGCCCACAGGGCCAGGGCTGGGGACAGGCACCTCTTTCCAGAGGTCATCTTCAGGGGAAAAGCAGAACACACCCAAGTCCAAGCCCTGCAGTTGTCACTACTACCAACCTCATCTCAAGTACGGATGTACAATGTCACCATGATGGGCTACGCGTCACAGGACTAGGGTGGAGACG
This sequence comes from Miniopterus schreibersii, assembly GCF_964146895.1. Taxonomy (NCBI): domain Eukaryota; kingdom Metazoa; phylum Chordata; class Mammalia; order Chiroptera; family Miniopteridae; genus Miniopterus; species Miniopterus schreibersii. Next base: position 90,130,219 of record NC_138106.1, on the reverse strand, counting down.
TCACAGCGGCTCCTGAGAGCCATGCCTCCGTCTGCCTTGTTCACACTGAGCCCACGTGCCGGGACCAGGGCCTGGACAGGACGGGCCCCAGCATTTGCTGAATGGCTGCATTAATGCAGGCGTGAGGTACTCAGCCCACAGTAGGATCCTTTTTCCCCTCTTATAATCCATGGGTTCTGCTCAGAGGACTTACTTTGGAATGTAAAGAATTGTTGAAAAGAAAACCTAAGTTTAAATCAGGTAATCACTCCAATGTGCAAGCCAGTCAAAAACGAAACAAAGGCCCCTTGCAGAGAGTTCTGGGGCTGTGAGAGAATGGAGCACAGCCCCGCCCGGCTGGGGCACTGTGTGGGCACAGCAGCCTCCACAGGGCACTAGCACCTGAGCTCCCCAGCCCCTTCCACACCCAGGAGCCATTCTTGTGTCCCAAATGTGAGTCAACAGGGGAAGAAAGAAATACTTTCTGAAGAACTACTAACTGAAGAACTACTGTGGGCATCTGTTCTTGTCTCTGTGATTAACACATTGTTTGCGGGTAGTTTTTATCGTGCACTCTACTACCAGTCAACGTAAAACGTATAAATACGTTTCCCGCATACAATGTATTAAGGGAAATAAGAATGCTACTAATTAACAGCTGGAAAATGCTGAAGAGATGTACAAATGTCCTTCAGAAATAACCACTTGAGAGTAGCTGCTAGGACCTGTCGCAGATTTTCAACACTCCATGAAAAATTCTCCTGCAGGTTACAGAAGAGGCAAAGGAAACCAGAATACAGTTTGCACCTAGAATTGCAATGGTCTCTGCACAGGTCCAAGATGAGGGGGAGCAGAGACCCCAGTGGTCGAGGTGTCCCCAGGATACCTTCTTGGGCGAAAGCAATCCTTGTAGGGCCTGCACGTGGGTGCTGCTGGCACTCCCAGTGCTAGACTTGTTACCAGTTCTACACAAAGACTTCCAAAAATTAGAAGAGAACACTTCTAAATCATCCCAGGATACTGATATTATACTCACACCCAAACCGGACAAATACATCACAGAAAAAACCCCACCACAGACCAATACATCTTATGAATATGAACATAAACTCTTCAACAAAATACTAGCAAACTGAATCCAGTTACATGTAAAAGGAGTTATATATCATGATCAAGTAGCAGTTATCCTAGGAATGCAAGGGTGGTTTAGCATCTGAAAGGCAATGTAAGACATCAAATCAACAAAATAAAGAATAAAAAACCACATGATCGTCTCAAGAGATACAGAAAAGCATCTGAGAGAAGCCAACACCCGCATGTGTGTGTGTGTGTGTGTGCGCGCGCACAAGTAGAGGTGACAGCTAAAATGCATGGGGCTTCTTTCTGAAGTGATGAAAATACTCTAAAACTGATGATGCTATTAAGATTGTATGTTTCTTTTTGACTGTACGAATATGCTAAAAACCACCAAAGTGTATACTTCATTATTTTTTAAATCTTATTTTATTTTTTCCATCACCTTTTATCCCCTCTATGCCCTCTACCACTTCCACCCCCTGCACCCCCACAATCACCAGTGTTGTCCACGTCTGCGAGTTCTCTTTTTTCTTTTTTGCTCAATCCCTCCATCCCACACCCCCGCCAGCCAACACCCCATGTCCCTAGGGCTGTCTGGCTGCTCTCTATCTATGAGTCTGTTTCTATTTTGCTTGGTAGTTCAATTTGTTCATTAAATTCCACATCGGAGTGAAATAATATGTCTTTCTCTGACTGGCTTATTTCACTTATAACGTTCTCTAGGTGCATGCATGCTATTGCAAAGGGTAAAATTTTCTTCCTTTTTACGGCAGAGTAGTGTTCTATGCTGTAAATGTCCCACAGCTGTTTTATCCACTCATCTACTGATGGGCACTCAGGCTGCTTCTAAATCTAGGCTATTGTAAATAACTCTGCTACGAACACAGGGGTGCATACATTCTTTCGAATTAGTGTTTTGGGTTTCTTCAGATAAATTCCCAGAAGAGGAATTACTAGGTCTTAAGGTAACTCCACACTCCTTTCCACAGTGGCTGCACCAGTCTGCATTCCCACCAATTCCCTGTTCTCCACACCCTCCCCAACACTTGCTGTTTGTTGATTTATTTACTTTTTAATATGTCTTTATTGATTTCAGAGAGAGGAAGAGAGAGGGAGAGAGAGATAGATCAGTGATGAAAGTGTCATTGATCAGCTGCCTCCTGCACACCCCTGACTGGGGGTTGAGCCCACAACCCGGGCATGTGCCCTGACTGGGAATCACACCGAGACCTCCTGGATCCTAGGTCGATGCTCCACTGCTGAGACACACCAGCCGGGCTGTTTGTTGATTTATTGATGATAACCATTCTGACAGATGTCAGGTGGTATCTCACTGTGGTTCGAATTTCCATTTCTCTGATGATTAATGATGTTGAGCATTTTTTCATATGTCTCTTGGCCATCTGTATATCTATTTAGATCCATTGCCCACTTTTTAATTGGATTGTCTGGTTTTCTGGTGTTGAGCTGTGTAAGTTCTTTATATATTTGGATATTAACCCCATATCAGAAATACAATTAGTGAATATGTTCTCCCATGCAGTGGGCTGTCATTTCATTTTGTTGATGGTTTCCTTTGCTGTGCAAAAACATTTTAGTTTGATGTAGTCCCATTACTTTATTCTTTTGTTCCCTTGCCTGAGAAGATATATCAGAAAAATATTGCTACGAGAAGTGTCCAAGATTTTACTGTTTTCTTCTAGGATTTTTATGGTTTCACAACTTATATTTTATTCTTGTGTATGGTGTAAGTTGGTGGTCTAGTTTCACTTTTTTGCACGTATCTGCCCAATTTTCCCAGCACCATTTATTGAAGACTGTCTTTACCCCACTGTATGTTTGTGCCTCCTTGTCAGATAGTGACTATGAAGGTGTGAGTTTATTTCTGGGTTCTCTATTCTGTTCCATTGATTTCTGTGTCTGTTCTTATGCTAGTACCATGCTGTATTGCTAAATTGCACACTTTAAATGGGTTAATTGTATGGTATTTGAATTATACCTCAATAAAGCTGTTATTAAAAATGACACAGAAAGTGAGCTGTAGATGCCTAGTGGCTGTGCTTAGAACGGCCTGTGCTATCCATCTGCCACAGTCCCCACCACTGCCTGTCACTCCCCAGCAGGAGCTCAGCATCAGGTGGCATTTTAGCACAGCGCTCCCCACACATGCTCCTCACACCCTGCTCCTTTCCCTCACTTACTTTACACCTGTCCCACCTCAGAGGCAACTGATTCTGTGACTCAGGAGTCAAGGCAGTCAGTGGATGCAAACAGATAAATAGACCTGCAGGAAGTCACGGCTGGAATTGCCCTGCAGGACTGGGGTGACATGTATTTGATTTCTGACTGGGCCACGAACTTACTGTACAATCATGGGCAAGAGAGCTTGGCTGTATTTCGGAAAGACTTGGGGACTAGGTCTCTGTGAAGGTTAATTCTGATTTTAGCCTTCCCTGGAATTAGAGAGTCTGTTCCATGCTGTGCTAGCCTGCGAGGCCTCATCTCCAGAAACGAGCAATGCTAAGGTCAGCTGGGCATCAGGACAGCAGGCGACTCACGGTCAGGGTGAGGCCCTAACCCACCCTCCCTCACTGCACTATCTGCACTGTCCCCACCACATGCCAAACCCTGACTCAATCTGGCCCCTTTGGAGTCCAGGAAAAAGCCTTGTTTGGTGCTGGGACAAGCATGACACTCCTCACACGCTCGGCAATCACCCCTTAACAAAGGGAAGGCAGGTCTTAGGCTCAGAGCAGCCCAACGGCAAGAAAAGAGCTGCAGTTTAATAACACTGCTTTGGTGTCATCGCTGCTTTCTGGTCTTGGCTGCCTGCATTTATGACTTCTGGTTGTGAGTGGTCTGACACACTCAGTAGTAAGTTTCCTTTCATGACTGTGTAACGACTCATTGTATAGCTATGCAGGCACTGCAGATACTGATATGTGTTTTCATTCTATATAACCATAGGGCTATTTTTTAAAAAAGATCTAAACTACCAAAATGCTCTGCACGGAGAAAATGGCTGAGCACCAATGGCTACACATAAGTAACCAGCCAGCCTAACAGCAATGCAGGAAGACGTAGGATAGCACAGCAGAGGAAGTGAAGGCTGGACTCTTCCACGCCATGCACAAAGCTGTCAAATGTGCGAGAACAGGGAGAGGGTCGAGAAAGGACGGTGGGAATAAAGAACACTGGCACATCTCTTAAAAGCAATGTTATGGCTCCAAAGTGGTGCGTATGTGACGATACTTTAACCCTAATACAGACCGAAGGAAGGCACTAGCTAACGAATAGTGTGGGCAATTCGTGGAAATGGAAGTAAAAACCATAAAGGTAGCAGGCAAATGGCTAAAGCTGGACAGTGACCCAGAGAATCAAAAGGCCTCGCAAACTACAGCTGCTCCAATTCAGTGCCAGCTTCTGAAGTAATCATATCAGGGGCCCTGCCACCCGAGGTGGAGACAGGCCCACACTCACCACAGCACTGCCCCTGGCCTCCTGGTAGGCCACCCTGACGACGTCTGCGGTGCTGGTGTTGAGGAAGAAGTAGCCGGAACCTTCTCTGACATGCAGCTCTGCCTGCAAGGAGGGTCAGGCTCAGAGGCGGAACTGCCGAGCCGATGGGCCACATCTACGCAGCGAGGCGGCAGGGAGAGGGCTGTACCTGTACGCCAGGGTGGTTGTAGATGGTCACCTCTTTCGGACTCACCCTCACATCCTCTACCAGGATGAGTTCTACGGAGGCCGACACAGGCACAAGAGGGTCGTGCTGCAGGGGTAAGGCAAGCACCGTCAGATCCGGGAGGCAACAGGCCAACCCCACAGCCCACAGGCCTCCCACCCACCCCTCGCCCCCTGGGAAGAGCAGGCCTGGAGACCGCAGGTCCTGGTGTCACCCCAGGGCATTCATTAGCATTCATTATGTCTGGGGCACAAGCCCTGAGGAGCCCATCCCTTTGAGGCATCTCATAATCCTGCCAAGGCAAGTGCCCATCCTACCTTCCAGGCGCCACCTGGTGGGCAATTCACACACACCATGGGGAGTAGGGGGCACACAGCAGCCAGCCAGCTAGGGCACCATGGGGGAGGGGCGGGTGCTGGGCAAACAGCAAGGGTCCTGACCAGCCTAAACATGGGGGTCCTATGCAGGCATCCTCAAAGCCCACTCACAAGAGGACCAGCTGGCCCTCGCCCCTGGGGCCATGTGCATATTTGAGGATCTTTCTTTCCTGCAACGTCATTCCAGGCTCTGACCCACCCATACAGTCACGCATTTGAGCACCGACTGTGTGCCAGGCACTGCACTAGGCACTGTTAGGCACTTAGGGACAGTAACCACCCTCAGGAGATGTATTCTAATGCAAGGATTGAAGAGAAAGAAAATGACAGGAAGATGTGAGCGTGGTGGCGGCTGAAGGGGCCGAGACAGGTCTAAGAGGGAGACTCTCAGATGTGCCTCTCAGGCGAGCAGAGACTCAGGAAGTGAAGGTGTGAGTGATGTCAACAAATTGCAAAAAGCCCACAGGGCGAAGAGTATAAGAGCAGAGGCCCTGAGGGGAAACCTGCTTGGGTGTTTGCAGCCCAGAAGGCGGCCCATGAGGCCACCACCAGCTGAGGGGACCCTGGTGCCAGTGGGATGACTGGGCAGCTCAGCCACCAGGGACAGTGTGCTCCTCAGGGCCACCTCCCTCCAGGCCAGCCTCCTAGTGCTGCTCCCACTGGGATCACACCCTCTTCAAAAGTATCCCTGTTCCCCATACCCAGGAGACAATTCAAGCTCCTCATCCGAGCATGCAGAGTCCCTCTGAGTTGGACCCACCTTCCCTTCACAGCCATCACCTGCGGCCTCCACCCCATGCAAATCCAAGCTGACTGCCACCCTCTTCCACGACGGGTGGGTGTCATCCAGGCAGCGCCATTCTGGAGGAACCCTTCCCACTCGCCTCATCGGTACCCATCTGCTACCCACTGCCTGGGCCCCCGTGAGAGGCTGGATGGAGAAGTGTGCCCAGTGGATGGCCCACGCGTGTGTGCGGATGGCGGTGACAGTGTATGTGTGTGGGGTCTGCACAGTGACAGCGGGAAGCACGGGGACTCTGAGCCCTGGGGCGGCAGCAGCTGCTCTGTGTGGGGAGCTCAGGGCCCTCTCCACAGGGGCTGGTCCTGTGGATTGGACTAAAAGAGCAGGAGGCGGCCTGGTAGAGGAGAGAAAAAGGAGGGAGGGACCGGCATTCCAGGCAGCTGAAATATGGGTTCAAGGCATGGCCGCCTCAACCACCAGGGCATTGGGGGGACAGCCTATAAGTCAGGACCATCGGGGAGAAGGGCTGGGTGGGCAAGCCCCCGCTGAGGATGAGGAGAGCTCCAGCCTGAAGGTCTGAGGGCCCCAAAGCTGTGTGCGTAGCCAAAAGGGCACTGGGTCCCTCCCATCACCTGAGTGCAGGGCGTGGGGCGTGGGGGAGACAGGAGGCCGGCAAGGAGGCTCACCCGACTCAGGGAGGGGGAGTGAACTGAGGGTGCAGCCCAGTGAGGGGGCTCAGGACACTAGGACATGAGAAGAACGGGGGCGGAGAGGACGATCCCCCCACCAGTGTGCCCTGGGAGATACCGGCTGCTTCACGCTGGCTGCACGCAGATGGGACTGCTGGTAGCCGGTCACGGTAGCAGAGATGGCTGTGGTCCCCGATGCCTTGTGGACCGAGACGGCCTGCAAACCTGAGTCCAGGAAGAGGAAGACCCACGTCTTCTTTTGCCCATTGCTGCCTGTGAAACAGCCCCTCCCTCCTTCTGACTTGCAGTTTTAAATCTTCCCTAGTCCTGAAAGTAGGCAGCTGAGTTTGTTGAAACTTTATGTACCATAAGGGCTGACACAGACGGTGGCCTGAGGCACTTAGACACGCTGGAAAAGACAGGCTCAACCCCAGGCTGTGGAAGCCAGGCTGTCCTGCGATGTAACCTGGGACTGAGGGTTGCGAGGGATGTGCCCCAGCCTGTTCCCTGCCCCTCAAATAGGACGTAAGTATTAAAGGACAGTAGTGAGCTCACAATGCTCCCTAAGCATCCCAGATAAAAGGGAGACCCAAACAACAGCTCCAGCAGCCACCAGCACTCCTCAGATGCCTCTTGCCGGTGGGTTTCACTGCTCTCTCTCTCCTGTCCTGGGGCAGGGGCTCACCACCCCAGCTCACCATGCAACTTCTGACCACTCCCATCATCCCGGGACACCAGCTGCATGGGCAGGTCAAGCTCGATGCTGGCCAGCAGCGGCCTCGTGGACTCCCACTGGATGCTCAGAGAGCTGAAGTTGTTGAATCTGAGGCCCTGCTGGTCATAGGCAGCCAAGTCCAGGAGGGGGTTGCGGTGGCTGGAGACAGGAACCTGCAAGAAGCCAAGGTCAGGTGCCCTGGCCATGCCTAGACCACACTGGGCACAATGTTCCGAGTGAAGATGGTATACTCTGAACCCAGCTGGTTGCCTTATGGCCTCATGAGGGGCGTGTCACTAACCAGTCCTCACTGCTGCCACGGACCTGGCCAACCTGGCATCTCACTCTAGCTCACGGTCCTCAGCAGAGGCAAAGGGGTTTGATGATGCCTAAAAGCTCTTTGGATTATAAACTGCAGGGGGTGCAAATGGCACCCAGGGATAGAGTCAGGGGTGCTGCTGAATGCCCTGCAGTGCACAGGACAGTCCCACAAGAGGAAGAATCCCGTCCAGACATCCACAGAGCCAAGTTGGGAGACCCTGCCTGAGACCCCTCACCCCAGCCAGGCTGCTGCCCTCCTCTCAGCCCCCACCTTTGCAAATCCTTACAGCCTCCCCTCTGCCCCCACACACTCCACCCCTCCAGGATGTGTCTCTTGGTGGTTTAACAGGAATGCCAATTCCAAACCCAAAATCTCCCAGAGCCACCTAGTTTGCAAGGGTCTTGCAAAGCTCCTTGCTCCTGACATATCCCAGTGACGTGGGAGCTGCCATCCCCACACCGAGGGTGAGGAAGCACAGTCCCAGGGGAGGGAAGGAGCAAAGAGGCTCAGGGGCTGCGTGGCAGACCTACAGGGTTCAGTCCAACCTGGATTCTACCCCCTACTCTCCCTCTTGCCCCTGAGCAAACCACCACCTTAGAAGTCCACTAGATGAGCCTCACCCCCACCCCAGGGCCTGGCTCGTCCCTCCCCTCCCTGCCCAAACAGCACGGGGCAGTGGGGTGAGCAGCAAAGCAGGGACCCTAAGCCACTGGACTTCTGGGTCCCAGAGCTTGGACTCGAGCCCCAGGTCTGCCCCTTTCCGCCCAGGCCAGCTGCCGACTCCCTGGAGCCTTGGTTTCAACAACTGAAATGGGAATCACAACACCCACCTCCCAGGACTCTGTTATGAAAGGGTTGTGTGCGATCATTTTAAAGAGCCTGGCTTGCTGTAATTAGCAGGCAAGCAGGGAAACAGGACAGTCCTGTCAGGCACAGGTCCAGGAGGAAGGACTCTATTTCTCTGGCCCCTGTGGTTAGGAGTGACCACTTCATTTACTTTGGCCAGTGAAATGTGACAGGTGACTTGACACAACTCCAGGAGGTACAAGCTTTAATAGTCAGAACATGATCTACATGGTCTCCTCGTCTCACAGTGCCACCTGGCAACACTCACACCTAAGTCTTAGAAGGAAGATCACGGTGACACTCAGCAGGGCCCCCAGCCCACCCAACCCACAGGCAGTGTGAGCAGAAGTAAACCTGTGTGTGTGAGGCCGCTGGGACCTGGGGCTGCTTGTCACTGCAGCCTCACCTCATCTGCCCTGACAGACGCAGCCCACAAACCCTCCCATGGCTCCTCCCCCAGCCCTAGCTCTCGCCCCCAGAGAACACTGAAGTGAAGCACGCTGCAAACGGTAAGTGCAGGTCAGCACAACCACCTGAGGGGGCAAGGATTTTATAAGTATTCTGGACGCAAATTGGGAGCCATGGCTATGAGTAGGAACAAAGGCCGTGTTCTGGGTGCCCCAGTCCTTCCCCCAGACGCAGTCCTGGATGAACATTACTGTTCCTCCCTTCCTCCTACTCTCTCAGCAAGAAGCCAACTCCCAAATCTCGAAGGCTGCCAGGGTGGGAGAGGCTGCTGACATAAAGAGCTTCAGAAAGGTTCCCTTAGGCGAGGAAGAGCCACACTGAGGGCTCTCTGGAAAACTGCAGAGAGCTGAGAGGACCCCATGCCCCAGAGGCAGCGGGACCAGGGCTGGGGTTGGGAGAGGAGCAGCTCCAGGGGCCACTGAGGAGGCATTGAGCTTGGAGCTGGGCAGATCTAGGTTCTGCCTTTGGGACCCTGCCCAGCTCTGAGCCTCGTGGGCAAATCTGTGAAGGGATGCCAGGACTCTGGTCCCACAGACAGTCCTGGTGAGAGGCAGTGGGCACGGAGGTGAAAGCTCCTAGCAAAGGACTTTTCTGATTATCATGCGGGCACAGGGACACCCTCACATACTGTTCCACCTGCCCAAGGCACCCTACTTCAGCTCTTCTCAGCCCCACGTGGGGCCGACATGGCACGTGCCCTCTGCTCTGAGGCCTTGCTGGCTCCATCCGAAGGGGCCCCCGCCAGCAGCTACCTCACACTCTACTTCGCTTCCTCCACAGCACTCCCATCCTCTGACCCACCTGTCTATCTGTGGGCCTCCTGCCTGCCACCTCTGTGGGGAAGATGCCTCACCTGCCCCGGCTGCCCGCATTCCAGGACCCGGAGCGGCGCCTGGCCCAGAGGAGCTGCTCAGCCGGCAGCTATCAAGGGCCAAGTGAAAAGAAGCCTAGTCTCCGCCTCTGAGACGGGCGAGGCCAGCGGTGGCCCTGCTGTCGAGTGACCCCAAGTGACATGCTACCCTCTGCCCACATTACGTCCGAAACGCAGTCCCTGGAGAACACACCGGCCGGGCACCTGTCCTCTCAGCCCTCGCTCTGACCACACACGCACGGCCACCGACACAGGCCCACCTTAACACTCTCCAGTCACGAAAAAAAGATTCTTACAAACTGCCAAATGCCCTGCAGAGAGAAGCAGCTGCATCTGGGGCCAGAGGTTCTACTGGCACCTGGCACCGCCTCTAGCTGCCGGGACTGCTGAGTCTTGTTACTTCTCCAGGTCTTGGGACCCCTGCACGTACAGTCAGACAGAGTGCCCACCGCGCAGGGCTGGCCGATGCCCCGCGGCCGCACCGCCCAGCAGTGCCACTCACCACCGGTGTGTTTTGCTGCAGCAGTGGGCAGGACAAGCCCAGCTGGGGGCTGGCGTAGACGGGCGTCAGGGCGATCCTGGAGGGGGGGGCACACACCAACTTCACCACGGCAGGCTCCAGCGCAGGGAAGGGGTTGGTGACGCTTGGCTTGTTCCCCACAGAGAGGGCAATGACCTGGGGGGCAGAAGCAGTCAGGACCAGCGTGAGGACCAGCTCACTGTGTCCTCGTCTCGTCACCCAGCTCCATGGACTCAGTGTGCTTTTCTGCAGAATGGGAATGATGATGACATCCACATGGGGGGCGGGGGGCTTACAAAGGTCCGATGACCTGTGCATGGGAGATGGGAGCCCTGGTGCCCTCTAGAGGTCAGCCGGAACCACTGCCTGCTCTTGGCAGAAAGAGGTGATGGGAGCACCCTGTGGCTTTCCAGCACCGCATGAAAGCCCCAGGCCACAGGAGCAAATTCCCTTTAAATGCCTTTGTCAGGATGAGGTGCAGGTGTGAGGGAGGGAGTGCTATGGACTGGGGCCTGCGAGGGGTGGGCAGGGAAGGGAGTCCTGGCCCCTCAGGGACACACACTTTCTGCAGGAAGGAATGGCCTGGTCCAGAGCCCCTCACCCTTCCTGACCTTGAGGCAGGGCAAAGGGCAGTTTCCATGCTGACCTGCAGGGTTTCTGCCTCCAGCCTGACACCCCAGGAAGTAATACATAGACCAATGGAGTAGGGGGGTTTTGAGGGGTCCACCTCCAACAGCCTGGGAGGAAAACGGGCGACCACGCTAAGCCAGGGGTAAGAAACACCTCTAACGTACTTCTTGGCTAAATTTATTCTACCCTGGTACTATTTATTATGTATTTATTTTTCTTATTCTTTGTGGATCACTATGCATGCTTTCTGCTCACACCCAGGCAGTCTCAGTGGCTGACTTCACAAGGGTGCCTTGGGTGGTGTGTGTGCATGTGTATGCACTATCAACCGTGCAAGGGTATTCTTCACTTCCCCAAAGAAATGCGCTCTGCCCTTTCTTCCATGACTCAGCCGGCCTCCACCTTGCTCTCTGTTTCCCGCTCTAGGGCACAGCCCCACTGTCTGTGAGCCAATTCAGTGCAGGGCCCTGAGGCGAGGGGCCAAACAGCAAGCTGCCCTCGATCTAGGCGATTCCAGCCCTAAGGGATTCGGTCACAGACACGTTTTGCTCAGTCTACCAGTCTCCTAATTTCCTGGTTTTCAGCATTAAGAAAAGAGATTTCACAGAAAGAAATATTAGGGTTCACAGATTATCCTGAAACACCAAAAAGACCTACCAAGCATGGCCCTGTGACTTCCCTCTTTACAAGATCTGCTGCCCCTAGAGGCATCTGACTGTCCCTGGTCTCGCTCACCCTGACCTGGTGGTGGGGTCACCAGGTTGTTGAAAGGGAGCCAGGACTCACTAGCTCCATCAGAGCAGCACTGCCGGGAGGGTCCCCCTGCTCACCCTGCAGCTCTGCTCACGTGCACTGAGCATTCGCCTTGCAGCCCCGCCTCCCGCCTGGGAGATGGCGCAGCAGCTGCAGCCTCTCTCGGAGCTACTTTGAAGATTAAATAAAACAACGCTGTGAGGACAGCAGGTACTGAAGGGACGTGACTTTCCACCCTCCCTCTGGGCAAAGTGGGTCTGGGGGTGGCTGTCCTCTCACCTGTTCGCCCAAGGCCTGGCAGGTCACGAAGACCCAGTGTTGCTGATAATTACGGGAAGCAGGGGGCCCAAAGAGAGCCAGACTGATGCTGTGCGTGTCCTCGGAGGTGACGTTTCGGGAGAACTTGGATGGCTCAAGGACCCAGGGTCTGGGACCTCCTTCGAACAGCATCTTCAGTGAGGAACCGAGGGTCACCAAGGCAACAGAGGAGGGGTCCACAGCCTGTGGGGAGGAAAGGAGAAGAGTGTCAGCCCTTCTGGGAGGCACACGCGGGAGCCAGGCCCTGCCCCCTGCGGAGGCCACACAGCTGCTGCTCCTGTGCTCATCAGCAACATGCCCGGGGTTGGTGCAAAAGTGCCGTGGGGAGAACTCTGTCCCCCTGACATACCGCTGGGAGGAAGAAGGCAGGAACTGATCTGCTGCTTTTGTACAACAATCCAGTAAAAGCCTTAAAAATACCCACTGCCCTTGACACAGGCACTTCCCATCTGGAATCTAACCTACAGACAGGCCAGGAAGGACAGACACACGTTCCCGCAGAGATGTTCACACACGGTTGTTTCCTGCAGCAAATCATAGGCAACAGTCTGCAGTCCCCGGGAGGGGCCGTGTGGGTCCCTAAGGCAGTGCTCACAGAGCTGGTACAGAGCTGACTACAGTCTACAGTGCCCGGGCCAGGGCATTATGCTGTGAAATAAGTCAGACAGAGAAAGATACATAGTGTATGATCTCTTACATGTGGAATCAAAAACAAACGAAAAACTCATACGTACAGAACACAGGCTGATAACTGCAAGGTTGGGGGAGGGTTGGAGGAGGAATGGTAAAGGGAGTCTAAAGGTACCAACTTCCAGCACAAAGTCAGTGAGCATTAGCTCTGGGGACAGGACGTACAGCATGGTGATGGTGGGTAACAATACTGTACTGCACGTTTTGAACTGCTAAGAGTTGAGCTTAAAAGCTCTCATCACAAAAACAATTTTAACTATGGGGGGTGACAGATGGCAACTAGACTTATTGTGGTGATCATTTCCCAATACATACAAACACTGAATCACTATGTTGTATACCTGAAACTAACACCCTGTTACATGTCAATTATACCTCAATTTTAAAAAACACCTTTGGTTGTGGTCTCTCTGTATCAGACACTATGCCCAGGGCCAGGGCTCTGAGATGAAGTATGCTAATGTTACTGAGCTTTCTTTAATGGGTAACAGTCACATGCCAAGGGGACCAGAGCTGTCCCAGAGGCTGCCGCTGAGTGTCAGGGAAATGCAGGCACTGGCTGGCCCAGCAGGGAGGCTGGGGGCAGGCCGCGCAGGCCACGCCTTCAGCCCTCCCCTAACGGAGGAGCCACCTTACCCTCTCCAGGTCTCCCATGTGAGCAGCACAGTTCAAAGTAAGACATGATCATGTTCACGATCCTTCTGTGAGGCAGCTATTGTGTGAAACCTGCACAACTATCCTTGGAGGAAGGTCCAGTTCTCTTTTATTCGTATTTTAACAACTAACACTCACTCACCCCTCACTACCTCCCAGGCACTGTTTTAAGCCCACTTTGCTCATCCCTCAGCAAATTCTCACCACAACCCTATGAAGCAGGTACTATATTAGCCCCATTTTACAGGCAGAGAAACTGAGGCCCAGAGAAATTAAATTAGCCAGACTCACAGAGTTGGTGAGTTCAAACTCAGAGCTGGTGTCAAACCTGAAGCAGTGTGCTGTGACCTCAAGTGCTGTGACTGCTTCCCTGGGACTCAGATGCTTGATGGTCACCTGACATCAGGCAGGGAGAGAATCCAAACCTGTGCCAGGTTCCTGAGGCCCCAGAATTGCACCCACAAGCCAGGGCCGTTGTCCCCATTCTAGGGTTCTGTGGAGACCCTGCAGGGTAACTCTGGAGTTCACCAGGATCGGCCCCTCAGTCTTAATCTCTGGAGGCCCAGAGAGGGTACCATTTCATCCGATGGGTATCAGCAGTCACCATCCACCACCAGGGAGGCTCTGCTCCTTCTACATGCTTCCTAATGTCAGCTCGAAAATCACAGAAAGAAATCACTGTTCTAAAAGCTATTCTGAATAATCAGGGTTTTAACACAAATTCACCAGAACAAATGAATAATTCCCATCAGGGAAGCAGTGGAGAGCAGGAGCCCCGGGCTCACCTTGAGGGGCAGGTAGGCGGCGATGGTGATCTGGGCACTCAGGTGGATGTGGCCATGTTTGTAGCTCACCAGGAGCGCAGTGTGCCCCTGGGCCTGGGCTCTCACCCTGACGCCACCGCAGTGCTCAGCCCCCGGCTGCAGCCTCCCTGCAGGAAGACAAGCAGACAGTCACCGTGAACACACCTCGCTGGCCACACGGCGGGAGGACAGTCCCTCATCCTGGGCTAGACACACAGCCTAATTTTCTATCGTAAAATCATAATTCCCATACAAGTTACGCTTGTCAGAAACACACAGTTCACTACGATTTTCCCCATAAACTGAGCACACCCTGTACCCAGGACCTGTACCTTGGAATTTCCCACAGACCTTTCCGGTCACTGGCTCCCCCCCAAAGGAGCAGCACTGTTCTGCCTTGTTTGCCAGCTTCTATATTTTATATGAAGGGAGTCGCTTTTACACTCCTTTGTGTCTGCCCTCTTCAACTCGGTGTTAATGGTGAGATCCCTCATTATGTTTTGCATGTTGTAGATCTTTTATCCACATTTGTATATGTTATTCTGCTGTGTGAAGTGTCTGCCACCGAGTCCTCCATGCCATGCAAACACCGGGGCTGTTCCCAGCACAGGGCAATGGTGCCCGGTGCTGCTGAGAACATTTCTTTCGGTGCCCGCTTCTGGTGGACAGATTTCGGCCTCTCCGTTGGATGTCCCCTAAGAGCGCTGTGTGTACCCCTAGTCCCAACTGCCTAGGGGCATGCGTATGTTCTGCTCTCAACTGCCTAGTATCTTTCCCAAAATGGTCACAACAAGTTATACTCTTTCTAATGGCTACGCTACATCCCTGCCAATACTTGGTAATTTCCACCCTTTTTTAAAGAGGCCATTCTAGTGGGGGTGCAGCAGAATTTTGTTTTCTTTCCAGACATTTAGAAAAAGGTATGTTGTGAAATTCCACATTCCCACCCCCAGATGCTACAATTACAATGACCAGTTTGCTTTATTTCTCGTATCTATCCATCCCCTACCCATATTTTATGCACTTAAAAGTAAGTTGCAAGTGTCAGAACACTTCATTCTAAATACTTTATGAACACAATTATCTACAGCTCAATACTTCTTTATGGCTGTTTTTCTTAAGGTCAAATCTACACACAGTGAGATGCACAGACCATGCCATGAGTTCTGGCTGCCGGGAAACCCCAACCCACCAGGGTGCAGAACAGCAACCCCCACCTCCCACCCCAGGCCCCTCACGAGGTTTCCCGGGCAATCCCCAGCCACTCCTCCGCTGGAGGACATCTCTATACCATTCTGATTTCCCCACTGTAGTTTAGTTTTACTGAAATATAACTCACATAATGCAGAATCACCCATTTAAAATGCACATGCAATTTGGTGGTTTGAACACATTTCGAGTTGTGCAACTACCGCCACTAATTTTAGAACATTTCACCCCCAACAAGAAAACCCACACCCATGAGCTGCCCCTCCTTCCCCAGCCCTGGTCCCTGGCAGCCACTGCTCTGCACTCAGTCCCAGCAGGGACCAGTTTCCTCACACTGCACATGGACAAACTGTGCTCTTCACATCTGGCTGGTCTACACAGCGTATTTCTGAAACTCAGCCAGGCTGCTGCATGGTCTATGGCTGCTTCCTTTGCATTGCTGAGAAGTCCCAGTGTCAGGGTGTCCCACAATTTGCTTGTCCATTCACCAGTTCATGGGTAATTTGGGTTGTTTCCAGTTTGGGGCGATTAGTCAGAGCTGCTGTGGACACCTGAAAACAACCTCCTCCGCGCTCTTAGGACACACTGCAATGCATGCCATTTCACCAAGGCCACTGCCGGTCCCCGGGTAGAAGGCCCCATGTGGCCAAGGGTAGGCCAGAGCCACAGGCAAAGCCCAGGTGCTCCTGAACATGGAAGCTGCCCAACAGGCCATGTGTGTCCAGAATTACAGACAAAAGGAACAGGGAAATGACGGGTGATGGACCCTGCCGTCGTCCTGTCGGGAACAGGGAGCCCGTACAAATGCTTATCTGGACACGACCCTGGATTACAAGAAGGGAGGTGGGCCCTTTGTACAGGTGGGAAGAGATGCTGAAGAACGGAGCCCTGGGGGGCACACTCTGGCTCCACAGGCCCTGCCCTGGAAACTGGAGGCCCACTGGCGCCCACCCAGCAGGAGCTGAGGCGCACCACGTCCTTGCGGGTCACTAGGCAGACACACTCTTCCTGCTCCTCCAAATACTCTTCCCCGTTTCCTCCCAGTCCCATCCTTCAGTTACTACCTCCTCTGAACAGCCACCCCACACCTCCAAACTGGCAGAGGCACTGTCTTCAGCACATTTCTTCTGGGGAACATGTTTGGGCATTTCGGTGGGTTCACACCCAGGACTGAAACAGCTCCCAGGACTCGTGCTCCCCACAGGCACAGTCCCAGCACCACCCCTGCCTGCGGAGCCTCCTGTCTTACCAGATGGTAAGGGCTGTGAAGGTGAGACTACACCTCTGTTTACTGGGGGACCCCCAGGGCACAGCACTTAGGAGGAGCTCAGTGAACGGGGGTTGAGGGGGCTGAAGATCAGCCTGGGCTGAGCATGGAGAAAGGGCGAGGGTGGAACAAGGTCTGAGGCACAGCCACTCCCAGGGGTGAGCCTGGCCAAGCCGGATCCTGAGGGCTCCATGGAGAAGTTCACAGTATGCCCACAACTCAAGGGGATTTTAAGGGGCTTCAACAATGAGGACAACGCAGAAATGGGATTCCAGTGGCCAAGTCCAGTAGGAAGAGGGTGAGGCCCCAAACTGACCCAAAAGGTGCTGGCAGGGGTGGTGCCTGGACCGCAGCTGCCCAGAGGACCTGGTGTAGCCCCTTTCCAAGAACCATCATGTGTGCTCCTCACTTGGTGAAGACGACAGATGTGCCCTTAGAGGGAGACAGAGATATAGCAGCAGCCCGTCAGCCTAACTGGGATCACAGCTGCCCTCACGTTTCTATCCCATGAGCCTCCTGTGGCCTGGGGCAGGTGTCACTCAGTCTACTGACCCCATCTGCTCTAGAGTCCCATGGACTTCCACGATGCCTGTCTCTCTACCCTGACTAGGACTTTTCATATAACCTGGGCCCTACCACAAACCTTCACAAAGCCACATATGCTCTACATTGGGGGACAGACACTTAAGGAGCTTTCTAAGGGAAATTCTGATGCCACAGGATTTGTCTCAGCTGCATTCTTCATGAACAAACCCCAGCCCTGGGTTGAGGGACATTCGTTTGTAACCCTCACAGCAGGCAAGGGGCCGGTGTCCCCACTTTATACATGAAGAACCCAAGGCTCTGAGAGGTTGGGCAACTTGCCTAACATCATACAGCCAATATGTTGAAGGGGTACTCAGACCCAGGAGTGTGGAATTCCAATGCCTGTCCTTTATTCCTGGGACCTCTTGGATGCTGACCTGGTGCCTGGGCTGAGCCTGCAAACTCCCTACCAGGACACCTGTGGGGCAGTGCTGGGGAAGTAGGTTCCTCTCCTGCCGTCAGTGGGACTCTCTCCCATGCATAATGTCTTCCTCCATCCTAAACTGTTGCCTCACCGAGGACACTTAAGATCTCACATAACTAGATTCTCCTGGATGGTCAGAGAAGACACAGCAGCCCCTCCAGAGAAGGACATAGCATGTCTGCTCAGTGGTGTCTCAGAGACATGGCCCCCTGCCTCTGCACAGCTCCTCGTGACACGGCTCCAAGAATAACCACAACTGCAGCGGTCACATGGAAGCTGCTCAGCACCTCAGGCCCTCCTACAAATCTCTCTGCCAATTCCACTTCCTAAACCTGCCAGGATCACGCATCACTCCTCTGCTCACAAACCATGAGGGGCTTCCCACTGCCTGGACACTGAGGTTTAGGGTCCAAGCCCTCCAGCGCCCTTCACAATTCAGGATTCAACAGGTTCAGCCATTCCAGGTCCATTGTGTGAGCCCGTGTCCCCAGATAGCCCACCTCAGGGCCCAGGCTCAGGAGCCCACCCACTGAACACTGTTCCTGTTTCCCTGTTACTTCTACCCTCTGCCCAGACCTCACTCTTCCCTCAATGGCTCAGCAGTCCTTGCTTTTCTTCATCTGCAAACTGGAGAGGAAGCCCTTGACTGCCCCTGAGCCAACTTCCCTGGGAGGCCCCATTTTTCAGAGGACTGAGGCTTCAGATCAGCATCCCAGGCATACTCTGATCTGTACACCATCATGCCCTGTGCCCCTGTGTGACCCTGGATGGCTACGCAGCCTCAGTCTTTATCGCACACATGACCCGACCACAGTTCCTCCTCCCACAATGGTTGTGAAGTCTCAGGAGGTCACACACACACAAGGCGCTTACTTACCCTGTGCAGGGCAAGGTTGGCACTCTATACACCAACTTCCACTGCCCCCAGCGCCGC
This sequence comes from Miniopterus schreibersii, assembly GCF_964146895.1. NCBI lineage: Eukaryota > Metazoa > Chordata > Mammalia > Chiroptera > Miniopteridae > Miniopterus > Miniopterus schreibersii. Next base: position 90,111,661 of record NC_138106.1, on the reverse strand, counting down.
TGACATCACCACCCAAACCCTGCAGGGGGTGCTAAAGAGGAAAGGATCCTGTGCGCGGCTAGGATGGCTCTGGAGGGCTGGGCCTGACAAGTCTCAAAGGTATCACGATTCTGTCACTGACCAGATCCCCTATTAACAGTGCATTCTGAGCACTGATGCACTCCAGGCACTGAAACGGGCACAGTGACGCAATTCTGTTTAGGATGACACCCATTTGAGAGATGTGGAAACTGAAGCTGAGAGAGCACAGTGACATGACAGGTCACGTGGCATGTAAGGTCCAAACAACACCACTGCTGATGGAGGACAAGACAAATGCCATTTCCTGTGACCCCTGCTGCCTCGAGCCCCCTATTTAGGAGCCTGAGGCAGCCCATGTTGAACACTAGGTGTCAGTCCCGCTGCTATCTGGTGCTCGCTCATCAGTGCTAGTTTACCTGGAAGCGGCTGGAACACGCCCTGGTTCTCCACCTCGACCTCCAAGTCAAAGTGGGAGCAGTCGTTAAGGGTAACCACCTCACTGGCCCCGCCAGGCATCAGGCCATTGATCCTTAGGGGCAGCTCCAGAGTCTGGCCCACGCGTGCCTCCACTTGGCATGGGGCGAACTCCATGCCTCTGGGCTCGATCACATACACCTAGAAGACAAGGCATGGACCAGGGTCATCAGGCTCCAAGGGAGAGGCAGGGCCTGTTGCTGGGATTTACTCAAAGGATTGTGTGCTGAGCACTGGGGTGGCGTTCAGGGATAGAGCTGTCAGGGAAGACCTCTCTGAGGTGATGCAGGTTAGATCTGAGAGCCATATCAGAGGAAACCAGACAAAAGTCTAGAGGAAAGGCATTCTGGGAAGAGATCTCAGCATGCTGGAGAAACGTAAAGAAGACAGTGTAGAGGGTGAGAGAGAGCCATCATCAATAACAGTGAGTACTTGTACAAACAAAACTTGGCAAAACTTAGCAGACTCCAGGTTCAGTGAGAATATGCTAACTCACTGATTCCTCTCAGACCCCTTGCTAAGAAGGTTCTATTACCAACCTCATGACTTGAGGAAGACACTGGCCTGAGAGGCAAGAGTGCCTGTTTGTGCTGGAGCCTGGTGGCCTGAGAGGTGAGAGGCTGTTTGTGCTGGAGCCTAGTGGCCCAGGAGGTAAGAGAGCCTGTCTGAGCTGGACTGTAGTGGTATCTGACCCAGGCAGTCCAACCCTAACCATGGACCTTCGATTTCTGCCTAAATGATGTAATAAAAGGGGGTGAGGTCAGGGTCAGGCAGAAAGGAAGGAGGTGTGGTCAGGCCACCAGGCTCAGCTGCAGATGACCACTCCCACCTGTGGCCTTTGCTGAATTGATCCCACATCACTTGGGGTCAAAAGCCAGGTGTGAAGCCAGGTGTAGAGCCAGGAAGGGGCCAGGGCCGGGTGTCATGGAGTCTTGGGCCTTCCCTTCCCTGTGAACTTACAACACTCAGTGACCCTTCCAATTTGGAAAGTCGTATCTTAAGTCTGGTGAGTTTTCTAGAGTGACTTGTTCGATTATCTCACGTCTTCTGTGTTCTTTGGTCTCCACTCCAGAAACTCCTGCTATGCTGACCCTGGCCCTCCTGGCCCCATCCCCCACCTGGTGTGGGTTCGGCTCCATCTCCTGATGCAGCTGTGACTTCCCGAGGTAGGGCAGGGGCCTGGCCCACCACCACCCCACCTGCTGCCAACACTAAGACCAAGCGCTGGAGGGTGGTTCTCAAGCCTGAGGGCTGGACACCACCCCAGGGCTGTGCGGGCCCCTGAGGTCTCACCTTCATCTCCCCGAAATGGAGTGGGTTCCGAACATCCTGCGCCTGGATCACACTGAGTCCTGCGTCACTGCCTGTGGTCATCACGCCCTTGACGGTGACTGTGGCAACCATGGAGCTTGACGAAGACCAAGTGAAGTTCCCACTCCCGCCGTGGGCCTAGGGGGGAGATCATCCAATCAGCCCCCCTGCTGGTCTCTCTCTGCCTCACACACACCCACTCACATTCACTCGCTCTTATATCTAGTCACACTCATCTTCCCACACACACAGGTCGGCGTCCCCCAATGCAAGGAAAACCACGGCATCAAGCCCACGCCTGACTGGAGGCTGCCTCCACCCTCGCTCTCCCCTCTTCCTCGGTCTGGTCCACACAGTCTCGGAACCCTGTGGCTCACACACACACACACATGCACACATGTCCATGACAGTGGCCCCAGAACCTCCCAGAGCTCAGGCTGGAATGGAAAGACTCTAGGCCATGGAGCCAGGTGCAGGATGCTGCCCCTGACCAGACACACGCTCCCTCCTGGCACACCCCTGCCCACTCCTAGTCCCCTGCCATGAAGTAAACGACAATCCGGCAGCTTCTAAAAGCAGGGCCACCACCCCAGAACCCAAGAGGGGCCAGGAAGGTGACCCACCTGGCAGTGGGTACCTGTGCACAGACAGGGCACCTGTCATCACCGCCAGGGAAACACGCCTGACAGGAACTGTGCTGCCACAAGGGCTCAAGCCCCGGAGGAGCCAGTCCATGCTGACAAATGCCCAAGAACACTTGTAAGTGGCAGGGTTGGGGGTTGGAGACATTTTCCCTTGAATTTCAATTTTTCTCTCTAAGAAGGTTTACACTGCTTTGGGAAAACAATTTTTTACAAAAACAAATGCATGTGGCCCTGGCCAGGTAGCTCAGTTGGTTAGAGCATTGTCTCAACACAACAAGGTTGCAGGTTTGATCCCGGGTCAGGGTACATACAAGAATTAACTGATGAATGCATAAGTAAGTGGAACAAGAAATCCATGTCTCTCTCTCTGCTTCCCTTCCTCCGTCCCTTTTTCTCTCTCTGAAAGCAATAAATTTTAAAACACGAAAACAAAAAAAACAAATGCATATAGAAGTTACATCTGCATTCCACATTTTCTTTATTTTGCTTTATTTTCTGTTTTTCAGGGATTTTTTCTGATTATCAAAATACATGGCTGTGATAGAAACCTCAGAAAATTAGAAAGCATACTCTCTGATTTTAAATCCTCTCCAGCCCCTAGAAGATAATATTAGAAAAAACAGAATGGCCAAAAGCCCAGTCCCATGGAAACACCCACAGGCGTGCAGCCAGGCGTGGGGGCTCCCACTTACCTTGATCGTGTACTGATAGGCGCCTGTCTTTGGTTGCCACGGAAATGTCAAGAGGCTGGGATAGAGGGTGATGGGGACGTGAATTTCCACCTCCTGCTGGCTCCACACAGGTACTGGTAACATGTGGACCCCTCCATCCTACAAGGGGTGAGGGTGCCCACATCACCATGACAACCAGGCTCTCAGCAGCTTTCCCAGTCAAGCAGACCCCTGCCCCTCCCTGGGGATCAGTCACAAAGGTAGATGTTGTGATTGCGGGGGAGCCTGTAGGAAGATGCCAGATAACCTGGAGCCTCTCCATCTCCACGGAGACAGCTCTGTGTGGCTCTGTAATGGCCACTGTAGTAAATGCTGCCTGACTTCATCCCCGGGGACCCCGACAGGACGGATGTGGGTATCCCCACTTTACGGTGGGAAAACTGAGGTGGTATGCTAAAGCACCTCGCCCAAAGCCCCAGAGCGGAAGCGCAGGCTTGCTGGGAACAGCATGCGGTCCACAGGCCACTTCTCTCTGCTGCCTCTTGCAGGTGGCGCAGGGCAGGCAGATGAGGACATGCCACTGTTCCACCCGGTGAGGAGCTGCCCCCACCTAACACTGGCTGCCCTTTTACAGGGAGAAATGAAAAGATTCTGAAAGGAGGGGTGGGTGGGGAGAGACTAACCTAAGAACTTACATGCATATATGCATAACCCAGGGACACAGACAATAGTGTGGGGAAGGCCGGGGTGGGGGGCAAGTGCAGGGTAGAGGGGTCAATGGGGAAACAAGGGGAACATCTGTAATACTTTCAACAAGAAATTAATATATACATATATATACATACACACACACGTGTGTGTGTGTGTGTGTAAAAACTTTAAAAAAAAAGACGACTGTGAAAGACTCATAGCAAAAACAGCCAAAGGGATGCTGGTGGCTCCTGGCTGGTGCACACCTGGACACAGGGAGCCCGACACTGCCCCTCAACAAGAGTTCCAGACGTCACCCAAAGGTGCAGGCTCACTTTTTCAGGGGCTGGCAGAGGAAGAGGGGCTCTGGCCTGGTGTGGGCACAGGTGACAGGAAGAGACCAAAGCCACACTTCCCCCAGTCATCCCTCAGCCCGAGAGAGGGGCCCTCACTGCACCTGAGAAACACGCAGGCCAAGCTTGGGGCCCTGATCCCTGGGCTCACACTCAGCCTGGGTGAACCGGGGGCCCAGGAGGTGGATGAGGGAGGTGCCCACTTGCCTGGTCCACCACCGACGTGAGGGCTGCCTTGATAGCCGTTTGACCTCCCTTTCTTGCCCTGACGTGATGGGCCGACCCATTCTGGGAAGAAGAGAGCACCTCAAAGAACTCGGAGGGAAGCAGAGTCTCGATGCGGATGTTCTGGAAGGTGAGGCAGGATGGGTGAGGGCACTTCTCAGAGAGCAGGAAAGTCAAGGTGCAGGAGAGAAGCCACTTGGCCCAAAGCAGCAGTCAGGCAGGGCCGAGGGGCTGCCAAGGCTCACAGGCCTTCAAAAGCCAGCATACAAGCTGGACAAAGCCTGCTCTGGCCTTTGACCCCTCCCAGGCTCCCCTCGCTGCATGACCCAATGACCCGGTGCTCCTGCTGTAGTTACCCATGTGGGGCTCATGGGGGCTGGAAGTCTAGTCAGCTTTCATAGGCCCTAAGGTCCCAACCAGGAAACCAAATACAGTCAAGGACATGGAAACCCTTACAGCTATTTCCAGCTAGCAGACATCACTTTGCCATCACCGCCCCCAGACGCTGCAGCCTCCTCTCCCACCCCCAGCCCTGGAGGGAGCAGGCCTGTGGGGTGCAGATGCACAGGTGCACTGGTTCAAGATGCCCCAGGGATCCCACAACAGTTTCTCTCATGGACCCAGCAGCACCACTAGGAAGGTTCTGGACTTGGTTTGCCTGCATGGGGACCCCAGTTCCTTTGGGGGCAGCTTACTGAACAGCTATTCCAGGAGTCACATCCCATCTCTCCACCCCCCAAGACCCTAGGAAGGCACTCACATCAGAGGGGTAGACCTTGTTGCCAGACTTGTCAAGCACATCAATAGTAATTTCATACAGGCGTCCAGTCTCAAGCACCCACCTGTCACCAGGGTGGACTGTGAACCCTGTAGGAAGGCAAGGGGCAGCCCCTGACGTCAGGTCACAGGGGCATACAAGATAGGACCAAGCACCATTAGCACAAGGGCCCACACTGCTTACCTGGAGGCCCCGCAATCACCTACCTGGAAGGGCCCCAGACCACTTATCAGAAGAGACATACAGCTGCTCAACTTAAAGGTACCTATAACCACTCACCTGGAAGACCGACAACTACTCACCTAGAGGGCCCCAAAATCACCTGGAAGGGCTCAGACCACTCACCTGGAGAGACCTATAACTGCTCACCACAAGGGCCTCATAATTGCTCATCTAGACAGCCCACAACTGCTCACCTGTATTCCTCTGAGGAAAAAGACCAGCTGTTCATGACTGTGAGATCTGAAGCAGGCCATCTGCACTGAGCCCTAAAAACCTGAGCTGATCTCTAAGATTCCCCAGGGCAATCCCACATTGACTGCTCAAGGCTCAAACGGGATCCTGTCCATCACAGGTCTGGGCTCAAAATCCACACTGGTATACACTCTAGTACACTCTAGTACAGTGGGCCGCTCTGAGTCCATGAGTCTACACTCGGATTCCAAAGTGGGTCTATGCTTTGATCCAGGGTAGGTCTATGTTCTGAATCCACAGTAGGTCTGCATTCTGAATCCACAAGGGTCTACCCTATGAACCACAATGGGTCTGGGCCCTGAGTCCACAGTGGGCCTGCGACCTGAGTCTACCCTAGGGCTACACTCTGAACCCACATTGTGTCTACATTCTGAATGCACAGTAGGTGTATGTGTGAGGCCTGGCACTGAGCATGCTCCCTGTGTGAGCCTGCACTGGCTCCAGGCCTCTTGCCTGCCTGATGCCCCCTCATATGCTCTCTCATGTCCACACCATTATCCAAGCTGTTCCCTGGGCCACCAGCGAAAGAGCAGCTGCCTAGGAAAGGCCTGCCTCGATTGGCATCTCTGGGCCCCTCTCTGCATTCACATGTACTAACCTTCCCACTGTCCGGTCACCGCCAGAGGTGCTGGTCTCTCCCCACAAAACCAAGCACCAAGGATCCTGTCTTCCTTCTCCTGGAACGCCAGTGCCCAGCACAGACCAGAGCCGGAGGTACCAAGGGAGCATTTCTAAGTGGAGCTTCTCAGACACGCAGGGCCATCCTGCCTGGTGTGACCACATCGTCCACGGGGGTCTGCACCACACAGCAATCTGACCTTGGGGGCTGCTGCACACCCAATGTTCTCTTCCCTGAACCACGCCAGTGCACTCAACTGGTGAGCAAGCTCAGAGCAGAAGCGCTGAGCTGGTGACCCGGAGTGTGTCCGGACACCTCTCGGGTGGTCATCTGTTGTGGCAGCTCCTGGGCACTGGCTGTACCCCTCTAAGTCCTCCGTGGCTGTGGGTGCCTCCCCTCCTCTCTCAGACAAAAGCCTCCCCTACCTCCCCAAGGAGACATCTCCCAGCTGTCATGTTACCTCAGGGGCCCCTCTAACCGAGTAGGCCCCAACTTCCAAACGTCCATGGATGTGGTCAGCTGCGGACAGAGCCCTGGTATAAAAACCCTTCCCCACTCTACCCTACCCCATTTCTCTCCCTGACAAGCCAGCCACCTGCCTGGCTCTGTCTGGCCTCTGATAGTTTCTGGGTTCGGACTGGAGGCAGCAGCCCTGGCAAGGGCAAGTGGGCGAAGATGGCCCCAGCCTCCCAGCTGGTAGAGCCGTCCAGAGTGAAGCATTCTCTGAGGAGCTGTTACTTTTATTTTTCTAACTCCTGTAATCAAAAAAGAGCAACATCCAGGACCCAGGATGCCCACACTCACCCAGGTATCCGGGTTCCACTACGTAGACGGTGCTGTTCGGTAACCTGGAAGCACCCTGCATACGGATACCTGATTTCTTCATTAAGGAACAAAACACAAGACAGCTAATAAATAGCTGGCAGGCTCAGCATGGGTAGGGCAGTGCCCGTCACCCACCACACAAAGGAGGGAGGGAACGGCCTTGCCTCGTGTCAACTCGGGCAGAGCTGTCTCCAGGATCAGAGCCACCCCTTGCTCCCTATACCAGCACCGGGGGGGGGGGGGGTCTCTGCAGGGGACACTGGAGGCACACAGGGCACACCAGCAAGTATGAGACAAGGGACAACCCACCCACCAGCATGGAAACAGCTTCAGCCACCCCTCAAAAGAGACAGCAGGCGCCAGGGGTTCTGCGGGCGGGAGTGAGGCTCCAGGCCACCACCACCTCCCATCCTGGAGCCTCTCCAGTAAGTCACCAACAGAGGTGAGCAGGCTTTCTGACTTTCAGACCTTGAGGAAAAACAGAACTTTATTTAGCCTAGCCCAGCATCCAGGGAGAAAAGGACTGGACCTCCAAACACAGCTCTCCTGCACACAGGACACACACCTGGGTGCGCAGGACATGCCTGCCCGAGAAAAGGATACTCCTGTGGCCGAGGACCAAGTTGCTCTGTCCCAGCTGAACCGCGGTGACCGTCGACGTGTCCTGAGCCAAGACAGTCACGGGCCTGCCCGGATCTCCCATGTGGCCCTGGATGTGGTTCTGAAGCTGCAGCTCATACTGATCTGAGGGCATGGAGAGCTCTGGCCACCCAAAACCAGAGAGCCAGGGGGAGGGAGGGAGCAAGAAGATAGGAGTCGTCAGGAGCCAGGTGTTCACTGCACCCTCAATCCCTGCTTCCAGAACAGCCGCATCATATTTTTTTGCTTAATTTTTTTCAACACTTTGAATTTTAATATTATTTTCCATGGCTGTGCAACAAGCTGACTCCCCAGGAATCTTCAGAGGCAATCTGCTTTTTGTGGCTGCTGTCTGCTGCTTTCTAAAATTAAGTGCAGCCTCTGTGAAAGGCCTGCTTGCAGAGATCAGCAGACCCCCGTGCCCACCCAGATATGCACTCGGCTTCGCACTGGGGGCCCGATGGGGGTCCCTGGGCCGTGCATCCTCTGGGAGTTTCCAGAGAAGGCCCTTGCTGTCCCACACAGTCTGGGAGCTGAGTCTAGAATACGTAAGAATCTTCTCTGCTGCTATCCTGACCATCGCCGATGCTTCCACTCGTGAGCTCGGTATCGTGTTGTGGAGAGAACCCGCTCAGCCAGGCCAGGATGAACAGCAACTTCCCTGGGAAATAATAGCCGACAGAACCCGCCACCTGTCAATCCCTCGCACAAGCACTTTTGATCTAAGTGGCTGCTGCTGACCAGGAAACAAGTTGGGGGGCTGTGCTAATGTTCCATGGGCACAGTGCCCCATTCTGTCCCTCAGCAACCCTTGAAAAGGGTAGTCCTGATGCCCACATCTCGAGATGGGAGACTGTGGACATGAAAATAAAAGCTTATAGGTGGTCCCACAGAGGGGGAACAGCAGAGCTGGGACTCGGACCTAGAGCCAGCCACTCTGACACGCCCTCTCCCCAGCGTTTCCTGTCAAGCCCACGGGAGTGGCCACAGCCCAGCCTCCAGCAGGAGAGGAAAGAGGACTGGTGAACAACTGACCACTTCCCTGCTCAGCCAGAAGCTGCCCCTGGAGCAGCTTCCAGACGCCCAGGAATTCTGAAAGGAGTTCTGAAACGGCAGCAACTTGCCCATTTCCTGCCCTGGGGCATCTCTTGTGGGTCCTGATTAGTCCCAGGAATCTGCCCCTGAGCAGAGGGTGCTCAACATGTGCTCCCTGGACAAGAAGCCTTACCTGGGAGCTGCACACTGTTGGCCCTACCCCAGACCTGCTGAAGCAAACTCAGGGGGTGGGCCCAGCCCTGTGACAGGCCCTCCAGGTGACTCTGCACCCTAGGGCTGAGAGCCACTGAAAGGGCGTACACTGCTCCTTTCCTGGTCGCTAACCAAGTCCAGCCAGCCAAGTGGGCTGCGGTTCTTGCAGATTATGTGCCCATGTCCAGTGTGGCGCGGTGCACCGAGGACGCATCCCAGCGAGAGGCGGAGATGGTGACGGCCCAGAAAAGCAGCTCTGCTTTACGAAGAGCTTCCTCCCTACAGTCCTCCAAATGAACAAGGACTCTCGAGGGATCTTGCACAACTCGGATGTAACCATGCAGGTGAGGCAAAGTAGGTTATAGTTGTAAGTATTTGAAACACAGAGTTCATTCTTGTATTTATTTATTTTATTTAACTTTATTTTTATTGTTGACACTACTGCAGATGTCCCCATCTCCTGCGCCTTTGCCCACCTCCTCCCCACCACCCGATGCCTGCCCTTCCCTCTGGCCAGCACCACACTGTGGTCTGTGCCTATGGGTTATGCATATATGTCTTTTGGCTAATCCCTTCGCCTTCTTTCACCCAGTCCCCCCTTTCCCCTCCCCTCCATTCTTGTATTATTATTAATCATTGTATTATTGCCATACGAACAACGATAAACCTGCTTTTGCCCCACCTTGTATATACAAAACCCTAAAACAATAAAAAGTCCAGAGCTTGACTCCTGAAATACCTCCAGTAATGCAGAACTCACTACCTGTCAAAGGCACTGAATATGGAAGGCTTTGCAGATGTTAAGGGTCACTGTCCACACACAGGGAAGGCTGCTCCTGGGGTCCCAGACCAGCCACCTGCAGAGAGTGGATGGCCATCCCCAAGGCTGCCCTTAGGTTCTTTAGGAGACATGGTCTCTGGCCCCTCCAGATCCTGGCTGGCTCACCAGATGTGCTTCTAATTGTCAGAGTCCCCTGCCCCCTGCCCCATGTAGGGTACAGGATGGCCATGGAGCTGTTGGCATGGTGGGCCTGAGCCCAGGATGGCAGGGAGCTCACTCCCTGCCTCTGACCCCAGCCCCTGCTCACGCAGCCCACTGAGCTTTAGTTCTGAGCAGCATGGTTCAAGGGTTACTGGGTTAGCTCTAAATCCCTTCCACACCCGGGTTTTTGACACAGGAATTCCGGCCGACATCCATCCATGCAGTTGGTTTTCCAAACCGCAGTACAGTTATGTCAGTCATTTCCAGCATCCAATCACTCAAGCTCTTTTCAGACACCAATTCCATCAGCCAGCGTGTCCCTCCCACATTTGGTTCTGTCTAATGACTTGGTTACTGTGCCCAGTGTGACAATGCAAATGCCAACAGGACTAAAAACTGAGAAGAAAGACCTGTGGTACCCACTAGAAACATCACCCTGCAAGCAACACAGACACCGTTGCTATAGGCTCCAGGAGCCCCTCTCCGCCTCACTTACTTGTGGAGATGTCTGCAGGGTCACTGCACCGACGCTGTCCTCCCGCACTGGGGAGCGCACTCCAGGAAGGCAGGGACCTGGCAGCCCTGCTGGCCACTGCACACTCAGCCCCCAGCAGAGTGCTGGCACAGTTAGGTGCTCAGTAAATAGACTTGCAAGAAAGCAAGCTGCCACATGAAGGAAGGCAGACATAAGGGAAGTAAAAATGTGGAAGGAAAAAAGAAAAATGACATTTTCAAGGGAAGCAAATGGAAATGAAAGAAACTATAAAGGATTAATTCGGGGTTATAATTATCTGCATGCTAACAAGTCCATGTACCTGTCCTCTAACCTATAACTTTCTTCTGCAGGTTGCTGTAAGGCAGGGCTTTGCTGAAATTCATGTCCCTTACTATGGTATCATTCCTCTGACTTCCCTGGCTAGTAAGCCTGTTAAAAATGGCAGTGACTACACGGCTGGCATGGCCCAGTGGCTGAGCAGCATCCCATGCACCAAGGTCGCCAGTTCGATTCCCTGTCAGGGCACATGCCTGGGTTGCGGGCTTGATCCCGTCAGGGCATGCAGGAGGCAGCCAATCGATGATGTTTCTCATCGATGTTTCTCTCTCTCTCTCTCCCTCTCCCTTCCTCTCTAAAATCAATTTTTAAAAATGACAATGATGTAAATTTTATCTCAATTAAAAAAACCCAAATCCATCCAAAAAAAATAGGACACTGAGTTTCCATTTGTATGTCTTGCTCACATGGACCTTTGCTGGCTCAGCCCTGTGCCCACCAGCACCACCAAGCATACAGCTGTGCTCACTCCTGGAGGAATTTTCCATCCCATTACCCCACTGATGAGAGAGTGGCCACTGTCCACTTCCTGCCAGGGATCTTTCATGTGTTCCAACTCTTTGACTTGTACAGTAGGTCAGTGACCAAACCCACAACTTTTCTGGGTACCTTGGCAAGTGTTGTTCCTCTGGGCCATGATCCCTGATTATAACCCAATTTAAGCTCCTAAGAGACTTCATTAAGTCATTCCCACTCTCGGGCGGGGCACAGGACTCAGCCCTCATCTACCCCGCACAGGGGACCATCCCGAGCTGCCCCTGGAAAACTGCAAAGCCCTGCGTCACCCTTAGTAGCCGCTCTCCTTTTCCGGGGGGGGGGGGGGGGGGGGGTGCGGTGCAGGGCCAGACTCCTTGTGACCTTCAGAGGTTCTATGCCTCGGTTTCCTCATCTAAAAAACGGGATGTTAACAGAACCCACCTCCTAGCGTTGTTGGGTTTTGAGGAAAGGCACAGCATGGGACAACACTGTCACAGCCAGACGTCAGCAGTGACGGGGTCTCCCACACGGCCTTCCTCCTGCTGCAGTGCCACTTCTTGTCAGCATTCAGGTGTAAGTTATGTTTCCATTTCCAGGACCACCTCCTGTTGGTGGCCTCTGGCCTTTCTACATGTGCCCACTGCCTCCTCCTCAGGGCATGGGGGTCAGAGTCCTGAGGACTTGCCTTCCCTTTAGAGTCTCAGAAAGCCAAGTTCAGGACCATCCCTGTACTTTTAGACTCTGCTTCCCTAAAGTCTGGAGTAAATCCTGGGCTCTGGCCAGGTCTGCCAGCCTAGCTTTACACGTCCCACTTTAAACACTGATGCAGTGCAGAGGAGCTGGGGGCTACCTGCCCAGCACATGCGGACACCCAGGAACCACCCATCTGCTGCCCTCTGACCAGTGCGCCCCTTGTCGGCGAGGACCGCCCCAGAGGCAGGAGGCCTGTTCCTGGCTTCTGTAGCCTTCTAAGGGGCGAGGTGCTGTGCCACATGGTAATACTGTCCATGCCACTCCTCTCAGCAGAGCTGGTTGAAAGCTGAAGCTCACGGCTCCTAAAACAATACCAGGCATCCCAGGCATGCAGCCCTCCAGCCTGGGGTAGGCACCTGCCCAGACACGGGTCCAGGCCCTCAACTGATGGTCCCCGAGTGCGACACTTGTTCCAGAGACCCTTGACACCCTGCCCTGACCACAAAATGTGTAAACTTTAAACAAAATGATAATAATAATAGTTCTTAATAGGCTTGGTGCCGCATTAAGAACACTCACCGTATGAAATGTATCACATGTACACAGCATTTTAGAATTTCCAGAACAAATCTAGGTCCATTCATTCAGTTTGCCCTCACAGCATAGAAAGAACAGCCTCAAGGGCTCTGGTGGAAAAACGAGCCCCAAAAGGGGGGCATGGCTTGCAAAGGCTGCTAAGCAATCGGTGGCAAAACAGGGATAGAACCCAGTGCAATGTGAAGTTCACAGCTCCTTACATTCTGAAAACAACAGGATACATACCCAAAGAGTTGAAAGGTCTCAAAGGAAAATTTGCACACCCATGTCCACAGCAGCACCATTCACAACAGCCACGAGGTGGGAGCAACCCAACCATCCACTGGTGGGTGATGGATAGACAAACTGCGGTCCATCCACACTAGGGAATATTACTCAGCCTTAAAAAAAAAATTCTGACACACTCTACACCATGGGCGAACCTAGAGAACATTACACTACATGAAATAAGCCTGTCACAAAACGACCAAGCTGCATGATTCCACTTATTCAAAGTACTCAGAGTCAAAGTCACAGAGACAGAAACTAGAATGGTGACTGCAGGGACGGGGGGGGGGGCTTAGTGTTTGACGGGGACAGTTTCAGTTTTACAAGATGAGAAGAGTTCCTGTGGTGATGGTTACTCAACAGTGTGAGTGGACTTCACGCTGCGGAACTGTGAAAAAAAAAGTGGCCAATGTTATATTACGTATATTTTCAGTGAGCCAGTGACTCACCTGTAATCTTTCCTTGCCTGATCTTCTGCACCCTGTAGCGAATGGAGGTCCCCACCATCAGGTAAACATCGAAAGCTGGGTTCAGAAGGATGTTTTCCAAAATCAGCAGCCTGACCTCTGCGGGGCGGACGTTCTTGGCATAAAGAAGAGTGTGGGAAGGTGAGGTGGGGTCAGGACAGGAGTGGGGGTGGGGAGAGAAAGGAAACCTTTAGAACTTTTCAGGATGTACGTGTGGGGAAAGGGAAGGTCGAGGTGAGAAAACGAGGCAACACCTTCAGATCCCGAAGGCCCAGAACGGTGCATGCACGGCCGGCAAGCACTCAGCGCTCACTCTGGGTTACAGCTCCGTTCACAGCAATAATAATTAAACAGAAAGAGGAGCCGGGAGTGACACCTGTGGATTCTGTGCTCACCAGGGGCTCAGGACTCTCCCCACAGAAGCCCTGAAGGCCAGCAAGGTTGGGAAACCTCAGGCCAGCCTGGAAGGGGGAGGCGTATGTCCCTGAGAGCGCTCAGACCCTGCTCCTGGCCCCTCCCTGCCCACCACTCAGTCCCCACCTCCACGTCCTCATTGGCGAATCTGAGGGGAAAAAGATGCCTGCAGGGACTAGTGCACCGCAGTGTAGGGCACCTCACCTTCCATCGCCACCTGCCTGGCAACTCTGCAAGCTGGAGAAAACAGGCTTCCTGGTTTAACAATATATTAAGTAATATCTTTGACTCGTTGAAAAAAAGAAAAATATACAGAGGCCCCACCTTGGGCCTGGCGCTGTGGTGGGTCCCTTCCAGCAAGGCAGGCAGGGAAGCCATTTACAACACAGGCAGGACGAGGGGCCTCTCCAGCTCAGCTGCAGGCCAGCCCCTGACCTGCCCGGACACCACACAGGGCCCAGAATCCTAAAAGGCAAATGGTCTCCAAATCCTAAGAGCGGAGTGTTGTAGGTTCAGCCCTGTGACATGTCTCCAAAACCCCCAGCACTCCCAAACTACTGGTTGATTCACCAAAGAGACCAAATCTGGGAGGGTTCTTTCATCTGTCACTTTATAGAGTAAAAAGGAGATGAAGTGCCAGGAGCTAGGCCAACAAAAGAAGAGCCCAGGTCTGCTGTTCATAGAAGGCACAGCGGGACTGGGAAAGAGCAGGACCATGACTAAAGCCACCCTTTTCTTGTGGCACCCCTCTCAAAACGGCACCGACAGGAAAGCAGGTGCTGGCAAGGCCGGGGCAGTGCTGGGGGTGGGGGAGGGCGAGGGGCACCTGCCCTCCACAAATGGACCACTAGTCTCGGGCTAATGTTGGGCACAGGAGCACAGCATGGAGTGCACCTCAGGACTGTTCACAGAGCCCCAATGCTTGGATGTAGCCCTATACTAGGACAGGGGGCACTATTGAAAATAAGCTAATTAAGGAAAATTCCAGTGCTCCTGACCTCCCTCAAAACTGAGAATGGAGCAAGTGCTTTGTGACTCCAGGTGGTACTCTCTGGGCTCCAACCACCTCTTGCTAAGCTGTGGCCCCGGAAAACCAAACCAAACTGACAAAAACATGGAATCACACCCTGAAGTTCCCTCACGAACAGTAAAACTTTCAGGACAGGACATCTTTCCACTACTGAATGTGAGCCCAGGGTGAACAGTCGGCCGGCTCCCCACCCCACCCCACCCCACCCCACCCCCAGGAAGCCCACACCTTCCTCGCCCGGGGCCCACCTGGTACACCGCCTCCTGGATGCGCGCCCTGAGCCTGGAGCTCCCAGTCCTCGTCCCAGACACCAGGACGGTGTCCCCCTGCTTGGCCACCTTCTCCATCTCTGATATGTAGGAAGGAGGGATGTATGTAGACTCCAAGAATGGGAGGATTCTGGAAAAGCACATGTCGTCAGACCTGATGTGCGGAGCCACAGGACCTCCTGGCAGGTGTCAGATGCTGATATCAGTAGTGTTGCCCTAGTCAGTGCTTAGCAATGTGTCCCTGAAACTTCCTACATCAAAACTGTCAGCACCCTGTGACAACGCAGATTTTTGGCCCCTGGTCCAGGCTTTTGTTTGCATGAAGCCTGGTGGCCTGCATTTTATCAATATCTACATGTGATTATGGCAAACACTGAAATCTGAGAATCATGCCCTTAGTAGAAATGCTTCCCTTTCACAGATGTGAAAGGTGAGAGCCATGGAAACCAAGAAGCAGGCTCCAGACCTCAGATCCAGCTGGGTTGGTGTCAAAACTGTCCATCAGGCTCCCTAGGGTAACCTGCCACATTTCGGCACACCCCTGGGTGAGCTCCTGCCTCTGGGAAATGAGCCTCAATGACCCCCCTCAAGCATCAGGGCTTGGAAATCATATCCCATCTTCTCCTTCCTGGGACCAGGCTGTGGGGAGAAGCCCGGGTGGGGCGAGATGTGTGGGGCCTCCCCAGAGCGTGGGCTGCAGGTGCAGCTGGTGGGAAGGGTGCTCTGAAATAGTCTCTAACTTATAGCCTGGGATTTACAAATGAGCCCACCCTTCTGCCTGAAGAAGAGCCATGCTCTGGACATGCCTTCATTCTCCCAAGGTCAATGGGTGCTGTACTGACCCATAACCCACCTCCTTGTTCAGTCTTACTAGGTGCCACGTGCTGAGTTTAATGAAAACCCAGAACATTGGCCCCAACAAGCCTTAGCGCCTGGGGTTTCGGTTAACAGCCAACTCAGACAAGGGGTGACTGGAAGCTCGGGGGCCTGTCATGTTAGTAAACAGGCCTGATGGCACAGAACAGGGCCGGGAACCAGCATCCCCTGAATATCTCGTGTGCACCAGGCCCAGAAGGGGCTCTGGACACGGTCACCGTGCTGACCCACACGGCCACCCTCAGAGGGAAGCTGATGCTCAGATGGGTTACATTCCTTCCCTAGGGCCCAAGGCAAGAGTGACAGACTGGAACTGGAACCCAGATCTCTTTGACCACAAAGCCCATGTCCCAGCTTTATGAGACACCAGCAATTCCAGAGCTCTCCCAGGGCACACAGACTGACGGTCCGAGCCCCTGGCTCTGGAAGATCCAGGGCAGGACGGGGGTGTCTGCCATGGAGATGCTCTGGGCTAAGCCTGGGTATTTCCTAAAGCCCTAAGCCAGGCTTTTAAAGGGATAAAAAAAATTTAAAAAATTAAAAAAAACTCCCCACAAAATACTTACAAATTGCAAGGGGGTAAGACTTCATCACCCCCAGCAAACACCCCACCCAAGTGCTGACAGTGATGGACGACTACATTGTCATATGATGCAATTAGAAGAACATGGAATCCCACCTTTTTAATATTCCTGCCAAAGATGCAACGCTCTGAGCTAATCCGGAGCAAATATCAGATAAACCCCAAATGAGAGACCTTCTGCAAAATAACTGGACTGTAGCCTTCACAAGTGTCCAGGTCTTGAAAGTCAAGACCATGAAATGGTCCGAGGCCGATGGAGAGACTAAGCAACAGGACAACATGCAGGGACTCTGGGCTGGGTTTTGCCACAGACGATGAAACTGGGATAAATGGCAAAATGTGAATGAGGACTTGAGAGCATCAGTGTTCATCCGGCCGTGTGTGGGGTGAGGAAGTGCCTCCGGGGGAGGGAACGCACGTGAAAGCCATCACGTGACAGTGACGGGCTGGCCACCTGCCCTCAGGTGGGTGTGGGCAGCAACTTCCAACCTTCTGCGGGACATCAAAAAAGATGTTATAATTTTTGCCGATCTGACCAAAAAAAAATAGGTATAATTTTGATTCATTCACACCAGACGGCTACTGATGTTGGCTGTTGTCACTTTTTCACTTGACAGTCTAAGGGAAAAGAGGTCAGTGCTCCTGACTAAGTGGTCAGGTAGTGCATGTTTTAACAAGTCCTGCAGCACACAGTTGAAAACCACTGGTTTAGGGACCTTTTGTACTGTACTTGCAACTTTTCCATAGGCTGAAAATGACTGCAAAATTTTTTTAAAATTAAGGTTCCCTCCCCCCAGAGGAACTATACTCTTTTAAACATATTTCATAAAGCAGGAGGCAATGCAGAATAGCCGGGGTGGAACCAGGCCTGGACTGCGGAAGCAGCAGACGTGCTGCCAACTGCTGTCCACAGGCGACACCACGGGCCCCGCCGTGATGAGTGCTGCAAGCAGCTCATGCTCCTCCGGCACTGGGCTCCTGGTCCTGCCCAACTTAAACCCAAATAGCCAGGATGAGGGAGCAGTCTCTGCATTACATAGTGAGGATTTATACAGATCCGAGTTCAAATTCTACCTCTGCCATTTACTAATATGAGACAAATGGTTTCAAACTCTCAGTTCCTGTCTGAAAAATGGAGAAAAGAGTGGTCCATAAGCCACATGGCTGTCAGGAGGAGTGACTGAGTCAAGATAGGTGAGGAATCTGTCTGTTCCTCATGCTGGGGACACAGCCTCTCGCACCCATGAAAAGCTGTCACTTCTGGAATGTCCTCGTAGCCGAAACCTGTCTCCCATTACTGACCCCCAAAAGGAGGCTGCCCTCTGGGGCCACACGGCACCCTTCCCCTGCCCCCACCACCTGGGATAAGCTTTCTCTTCTGCAGCTGGACACCCAGCCTCCTTGGCAGCTTCTGCAGAACACACCCAGCAGGCTGCAGAAGCATCAAACTTCCTGCACCACCGTGTGGCTCGAATGCACTTCCCTAAGTCTCCCATGAGGCTGGCTGGCATGCTGGAGACTGCGGCCCCAGTGGCAAGGGCCACGAGGAGGCCTGGCCACTCAGAGCCAGTGACGTCCCTGCCCCATGTCCCGACACAGGGGAGGGAGCTCTCACCGCAATGCATTGTGGGAGTCTGAGAACCCGCCGGCCTCGGTGTCCTTCACAATTGTCCAGTCAAAGACCAGCCCGGCCAGGGTGCTGAACGTGTTCCCTGTAAGACAGATGGGGCAGGGGTAGGAAATTCGTGAGTTACCTCCCTGGGGCCAAGGGAAGGGGAAGTCGAGGCTTAAAGGATCAGGGTGACGTGACCGTGACTGTGACCGTGACTGCGACTGTGACTGTGACTGCGATGGGCTGCACTAGGCTGTGAACCCAGGCCAGACTCAGCTGACCGCAGTGTGGTGCATAACACCATCACCCCTGGCGTCTGTAAGTACCTTACGGTTTAGGCAGCAGCTCCTGAGACCTGATTCACGCATTCCTCCTACCACCTCTCTACTCAGGGAACAAAACCTCAGACAAGGGGGCAGAATCCCCAGCCATCTGGCTTCAAGTGACTGTCTTGTCTCTGCACCTTGACACTGAGACCCCAGGGCTCCAGGGTGGAGCAGATGCAAAGCGTGCACGGCTGGCCTTGCTCTTGAAAAGTCTGCAGATCTGAGCTCCCTCTTGTGACCAGGGGCTAGCTAGCTCAGCTCCAGAAGAGTCATGGTCTCAGGCGTGTCCCATTCCCCACCCCCACCTACCCCCATCACCTATATTCCCTGCCTGACCAGCCCCCAAAACAGGGCATCTGGAGCCTAGAAAAGTTTTTTACAGCACACAGGGCACGGCATTTAGAGTGAGACAGGCCTGGGGTCGTTCCCCCCACACCTCCTGTGAGATCTGAGACCAAATTAAAGTCCTTAGCAAAATCTCCACAAAATTGTCACTGTCGTTACTTTTCAAGGCATCTATTATGAAGGGAGACCATTTCTTACAATTCCCTAGATGTCTTTCCATCGACTTTGGCAACTCATCAGAGGGAAGAAAAACCCCACTCACAATGCACGCAAGCTCGGAGAGGTTTTTTTCTCAGAGCTCCAAGGGAGGGCCCAAAATACCCAGCTGCTGTGAAAACTCACCCAATTCCTCCTATGCAGACAATGAATAACATGTAAGGTGCAAAAGGGAACAGGGCAGGGCAGACGCCAAGGGGGCAGCTCCCCAGTGGGCAGGAGGGCCATGCCCTCAAGTGCCCACACACAGCCCTCTGCTACACATAGTGTGCTCAGCTGTCCAAGTGCTATCACTTAACTGGAGCTCAGGAAGCCGGGGACTGTCCCACTTATTTCTGTGGTGCCTTGGCAGGGCCTGACACACATAGGAGATGCTCAATAAATGACTCTGAGCAAATAAAAGGCCTGTGATTTCTTAAACCTCAAAGCATTCTGACCATCACACCCTGTCTTCCCACTATCTGGGCATTAGGTAAGAAGCCAAGTGAAGCCTGCTGGCTGCAGGAGTCCAGCCCAAGGACACCACTCCCTGCCGCAGGCCACACACCTTTCCTGTTCACCCAGAGATGGGCAGCTCACTGCCTCCCAATACAATCCATTCCTCTGTTTAACGGTTCTGACTGTAAGAACCTTCTTCTGCCCATTAAACCAAAATGGGGTGCCTAAAGCAGAGCCAGCCCAAACTCCCACCTTCTGGTGGCAGAGCCAAGCATCTGACTGTGCGGCCCACTCAGTTGGGGTAAGAATGGATTTCCCTGTCATCAAGGCAGATTGTCAAAGAGTGACCAGAGTTCAATACACAAGCTTTCTTGACACGTCCATTCAAACATCGCGAAAGTGTACTAAACACCTACCCAGATCACCTCCAAGCACCACTTTTCTCATCTGTAAAATAGGAACAAAAACACCAATGCACAGGGTTGCTGGGAAGATCAAATGGAGAAAGGGTCCCAGTGAGGTGCCAGGGCAGCGCTGGCCAGCCCCCAGGAGCAAGTAGTATTCACAACAGCCCTCTGAGGACAAGACTGAGGCTGGGGGAGGCTGGCTGGGGTCTCTTAAAACGGAAAATGACAACAGGAAATCCGTCTTCATACAGTTCAGGCTTTGCTGCCCCACCCCAGCCTCCCCTGCATGTCCACCATGTTCAAATGTGAGAGGACAGAGGAACATGGGTCCCTCTCTGATGGGCATGTTCGGCAGGAATTTTTGGCGTTGCCTAAAGTTTTGCTTTTTCCATTCAAAAGCTAGCTATTAGCACCTACTATGTGGGACAGACAGAGCCTGTGACCTTGCAGCCTCATGGCCAAATGTTAATACTGAGGAGGACAATCCAGGGTCCAGTCTCTGGAGGCTGCACCTCCCCTATTCTGGTCCAAGGACAGCAGAAACACATTCAGCAATTCAACTTAACAAACATCTGTCAAATGCCTGCTGGGCCCCAAGTCCAGTGTCAAATGCAGGAGAGTCCAGAAGAATGAAGGCACCCCTGTTCTGCACTCTAGGTGCTGCACTTGAGTAAAAATGCGCCACACCCATGAACTTCAGAAGGGACCAGATTCCTCCCTGGAGGTCAGGGAGAGGACCCTGGAGGAGAGAATGTCTGAAGGGAATGCCCAGGGGCACCAGGGCTCCTGAGAGCAGAAATAGGAAGAGAGGCGGCAGGGGGTCTGAGCAGAACTTGCAGCCTAAGGAAAGGGGAAGGAAGGGGAAAGAGGGGCATCTCTGGTATCCCCAAGCTAGCCCAGTTCTGCCAGGCATGAGGTGTGGGGGCTGGAAGACACTGTGGAAAATGTTAGCTTGAGGCAGGCACTCTGCAGATGGCTTCAGGCCCAAAGGATGGACCCAAGCCCTGTGCAGGGCCCCCTGCCCAGGAAAAGCACTGCAGCAGGAAACAGGTGACGTGCCCTGGGGAACAAGAGCTGAAGCAGCAAAGTCAGACATCCCGAGCTGCAACCCATCCTCTGCCACCCATGAGCTGTGTGACCTTGGGCCTCAGCTTCCTTGTCTATGCAATGGGCATTACCCATTGGGAGTAAATGACTGCCCTTGTAAAGGGCCTGGAACAGGGCATGGTACACAGAGGGCACCTAACAATGCTTCTTGAGCACAAGCAGAGTCTTTCTGACAAACACCCACCAGTCTAGATAAGATGTGTCCCTTCTGAGGCTGCAAGGGCCTCAAAGCTTACAAAGGTCAAGCTCACCTTGACGAAGGAGACACTGCCCTGCAAAGAGGACACAGGCTCAGGGAAAAGAAAGAAGAGAGAAGGGAGGTTCTAACCCAAGGGTTTCTGGGGAAGGATAACCAACTAGAAAGTGTGACTCCCTCACGGCGAACACTGAGGAAGAAGTGAACCCCTGCCTGCTGCAGACGGGGCCCTTGATCCGGGCGATTAATGAATGATCCGGTGTTCGTAGGCCAGCTCGCCACCAACTGACCTCATGTGCCACCGAAACCTTAGCAGCGGGAAAGGTGGCTATCAAGGGCCATGGGGCACCTGTCCTGCAGGAGTAGACCAGGAGCAACCACCTTCCCACTCCTGGCACTGCCACTGACCACCTGAGGGAAAAGGGAACACACCCAGCAGAGAAAGAGAAGTGACTCAAAATGACTTCACTATAACAAAGAAGATGAACAATAACAAGTGTTGCTGAGGATGTGGAGACACTGGCAGCCTCGGCATTGCTGGTGAGCGTGTAAAACAGTAAAGCTGCTGTGGAAGAAGTCTGGCAATTCGTGAAAAAAAATTATTTCTGCTCCTGGGTCCATACCCAAGAGACACATGCTACTCCAAGGATGAGCCTTAAACACATGATGCTCAATAAAAGCGAGTCACATAAGGTCACACACTGTCTGATTTTATCTATATGAAATGCTCACAACAGGCAAATCTATATACACAGAAGGTAGGTGGGTGGTTGCCACGGGCTGCAGAGAAGAAAGAATGAGAGGTGACTAATGAGTATGGGGTTTCTTTTCGTAGCGATGAAAATGTTCTACAACTAGTGATCATGGTTGCACTATTTTGTGAATATATTAACAACCAATGAATTATACAACTTAAATAGGTGAATTTCATGATATATAATATCAATAAAAATGGACAAATCTTTTTAAAACCTGTGACTTTAAAAAAAGTAACTTGCTCCCAGCCAGAGTGGTTTAGTGGTTAAGCATCAACCTATGATCCAGGAAATCTCAGTAAGATTCCCTGTCAGGACATATGCCCAGGGTGCAGGCTCCATCCCCAGCAGGGGGCATGCAGAAGGCAGCGACCAATGACTCTCATCATTGATGATTCCATCTCTCTCTCCCTCTCCCTTCTCTCTCTGAAATCAATAAGATATATTTTAAAAAAGAAGTACCTTTCCCTAGCCGGTTTGGCTCAGTGGTTAGAGCAGTGGTCCGCGGGCTGAAGGGCCCTGGGTTCGATTCCGGCCAAGGGCACGAACCTGGGTTGCAGGATCATCCCTGACAGAAGGCAGCCAATCGATGTGTCTCTCTCACATTGATGTTTCTCTCTCTCTCTCCCCCTTCCACTCTCTCTGAAAAGCAATGGAAAAAATAACCTCCAGTGAGGATGAAAAAAGAAAAAATATCCTCGGGTGAGAATTAAAAAAAAAAATTAATAAAAAAAGGGCACGGCCCAGCCGGGCGTAGCTCAGCAGTTGAGCGTCAACCTGGGATCCAGGCGATCGGGGTTCGATTCCCGGTCAGGGCACATGCCCGGGTTGCGGGCTCTATCCATGACTCTCTCATCATTGATGCTTCTATCTCTCCCTCTCCTTTCCTCTCTCTGAAATCAATAAAAAGATATATTTAAAAAAAAAAAAAAAGGGCACGTACCTCAGTTGCAGGCTCAATCCCCTGCCCCAGTTGGGGTGTGTGCAGGAGGCAACCAATCAATGTGTCTCTCTCACATCTATGTTCCTCTCTCTCTCTCCCCCACCCCCAAAGAGCAATGTAAAAATATTCTCAGGTGAGGATTTAAAAAGTGACTTGAGATGGGAAATAGAACAACGTGGCCAAGAGCATGGATGGGTAAACTAAATACGGCCCAGGACAAATCTGGCTCACTGCCAGTTTTTCTAAAGTTTTATTACAAGACAGCTCCGCCCATTCATTTACTGGCCAAGACTGCCCAAGAGGAACAACAGCACAGCTGAGTAATTACAGCAGACACTGTAGAGCAAAGCCTACAACGTTCACTCTCTGGCCTCTCACAAAATTTCCTAACCCCTGGGCAAGAGAGTGAGCTCTGGGACCAGCTGGAGCTGACTCTGGCTCTGTCACACACCAGCCACAGGTGTGTGTGCATGCGTGTTCACTCTCTGTGCCAGTCTCATCACCTGGGCCTGACATGAGTTGGAAAATATAAAGTGTCCAGAGGAGTGTCCGGCACCTGTGTGGCCTCAAACTTTGGTCTTTTGTTGCCAAGAAGAGCAAGTGACGCCCCCGCCCCAAGTCCTGCAGGTGAGCTCCCACCACGTTACTGCCAGACCCTTCCTCAGCTCCCTCTGTTCTAAGGCCAAGGGCAATCCCCATATCTGACACACAAGACCCTTTACATCATGCAGCCCATCTGTCTGAGCTTCAGTCTCTTCAAGAGTAAAATGCCTTCCCCGCTTGGCAGACCCCATGTCCTCAAGGCTTAGGCGACCACCACATCTTTTTAGAAACTGTGCTGACCTCTGGCCTCCACACCCCACCTCTACCTTCCCAGGGGTTGGCTCCTCCCAGCTCTGTGGTCCATTCACAGTTTGCATCTAATTTGACTCTCAACAGCACCTACTGAGAGCATCTCAAGCATTGTGGGCATTTATTTATACAGGGACCTTCCCCAAAGCCAGAGATTCTGGGAGCAGAGGCCAGGCCCGTCCAGGACCTGGAAGAGTGCCCAGTAGGTAGAAAGTGCTCAGACGCTACAGGGCTGAGTACCCCCTATATGCCATGCAGAGCTAAACCCTTTACACACTTCTTACCAAGTCCTTCCAACCCCCTATCTTACTTTCACAGATGAGAAAACAGAGAAGTTACGCAGCTTATCTGATGGGTGAACACACAGAGAGGAAGGATTAAGCAGATGCTCTAGAACAGTAATTTTGCCCCCTTCCAAGGGACATCTGGCACTGGCTAAAGATACGTTTGGTTGTCACAACTTGGGAAGTTCTGCTGGCATCTGGTGGGTAGAGGCCAGGAATGCTGCTAAACACCCTATGACGCATTAGACAGCCTTTCACCACAAAGAATTATCTTCCCCCAAATGCCAACGCGACCTATGCTGACAAACCCCGATCTAGGAAAAGTTTTTAAAAAGCAGGGGTTGGGGTAGGCTAGAGTGGTCAGGAAAGATTTCAAAGACAAGGTGGGACTTGAAGTTTTAGGAGATTCTTCATCTTAAAAAGGTATCTTGTGCCTGACTTTCTTCAACAAGATTCTTAACCTACATACTAGACTCATCAGGGTGATCACTTCATAAGGTATATAAATGTCTAATCACTATGTTGTACACCTGAAACTAATATTTTTAAATTTCTTTTAAAAATAGTTTTTCCATTTTCAATTACAGTTAACATATATTATTATATTAGTTTCAGATGCACAGCACAGTGATTAGACATTACAAAACTTACTACGTGAGCATCCCAATAAATCTCGTACCCATCTGGCACCATCCATTGTTGTTACAATATTACTGACTATATTCCCTGTGTTGTACTTTACATCCCATGACTGTTCTGTAACTACCAATCTATACTTCTTAAATCTGTCACCTTTTTCACCCATCCGCCCAACCTCCCTCTCATCTGGCAACCGTCAAAACATTCTCACCTGGCCCAGCATGGCTCAGCGGTTGAGCATCGACCTAGGATCCAGGAGATTGCAGTACAATTCCCAGTCAGGGCACCGGCCCAGGCTGCGGGCTCGATCCCCAGCTGGAGGCGTGCAGGAGGCAGCCAATCAATGCTCGCTCTCTCTCTCTCTCTCTCTCTCCCTTCCTCTCTCTGAAATCAATATACATTTATAAAAATAAATGAATAAACATTCTCTGTATCTATGAGTCTCTTTCTGCTCTGCTTGTTCATTTTTTTAGATTCAATTGTTGATAGACATGTATTTATTGCCATTTTATTGTTCATATTTTTATCTTGTTTTTTTCCCCTACTTCTGAAAGAAGACACTTCAACATTTCATACAATGCCGGTTAGGTGGTGTGAACTCCTTTGGCTTTTTCTTGTTTGGGAAACTTTATCTGACATTCGATTCCAAATGATAGCTTTGCTGGGTAGAGCAATCTTGAATATAGGTCCTTGCTTTTCGTCACTTTGAATATTTCTTGCCACTCCCTTCTGGCCTGCAAAGTTTCTGCTGAGAAATCAGCTGACAGTGTTATGGGAGCTCCCTTGTAGGTAACTAACTGCTTTTCTCTTGCTGCTTTTAAGATTCTCTCTTTATCTTTAACCTTTGGCATTTTAATTATGATGTGTCTTGCTGTGGGCCTCTTTGGGTTCCTCTTGTTTGGGACTCTCTGTGCTTCTAGGACGTGTGTGTCTATTTCTTTCACCAGGTAGGGGAAGCTTTCTGTCATCATTTTTTCAAATAGCTTTTCAAGTTCCTGCTCCCTCTCTTCTCCATTTGTCATCCCCATGATGAGAATGTTGGCACACTGGAAGTTGTCCCAGAGGCTCCTTACACTATCATCATTTTTTGGATTCTTTTTTTCTTTTTGTTCTTCTGATTGGGTTTTTTTGCTTCCTTATATCCCAAATCGCAGATTTGATTCTTGGCTTCACATACTCTACTGTTGATTCTCTATGAATCATCATTCATTTCAGTGAGTGTACCTTCATTTCTGACCGGTTCTTTTTATGCTGTTGAAGTTCTAAGTTCCTTGGGCATCCCTGTAACCAGTGTCCTGAACTCCACATCTGGTAGGTGGCTCGTCTCCATTTTGTTTAGTTCTTTTTCTGGAGTCTTTTTCTGTTCTTACATGTGGGACATGTTTCTTTGTCTCCTTGTATTGGCAGCCTCCCTGTGTTTGTTTCTGTGTATTAGGTAGAGCTGCTGCATCTCCCGGGCTTCGTAGAGTGGCCTAATGTAGTAGGTGGTCCCCTCTCCTTCTTGCCCCCCCCCACTCCATGTGGGCTGTGTACACCTCCCTCTTGTAGTTGAGCCTTGATTGCTGTTGGCACATCAATGGGAGGGATTTACCCCCTGGCAGATCAGCTACAAGGACTGGCTACAACCACTGACTACCAACCTCCAACCACTGTGAAGGATCAGCTATGCAGGGGCCCACCACACAGAATGGGACTTATTTCAGCAAGCCTAAGGTGCCCGCTGAGTCCACCCCTTGAGTGTGTTGCTTGTGGAGGTGGTCGGGTGGTGGTGCTTCGACATGGTCTGAAGCTCTCCAATGGGTGTGCTGGCTCTGGGGCCTCCTGGGATGTGCAAGCCAAGTCAGCCATCAATCGTGTTCTGCCCAGGTCGGCACAGTATGAGATACAAAGTGATCTGCAGGTGGTTGCTACCTGTGCTGGACTTGGAGGTGCCCAGACTAGGCCCAGCTGTGAACTAAGGCCAGCTACTGCTGGTGTCAGGTCTGGGGCCATTTAGAGAGGTGTATGGGGCTTGCTGTGGCTAGATGCTGCTTGTTTGAGAGATTTTAGAAAAGTCTGAAGCATGAGCCAAGACAGGCCATTAGTATGGAAAAGCCACTGGAGCCAACTTGGGTGAGCCTGGAAGCTGGCTGGGGCGGGGCGTCCGAGAATCACCAGGGTGAGACAAACAGTGGCTCCAGCCTGTTTGCTCTGTGGGAGAGGGTTCATCTAAGGCACAATGGCCTGCGCCAGCACTTCTGTCTTGAGAAAGCTGCCCTGCCCATAGCTCTTGCCCTGATGCTGAACAATTCCATTCCTCCCTGTACAGCTCTGGCGCCTTTGGAGCTGCTGCCCCAGTGCTAGAGCTCAGGGGGAGGGAGTGTGCGCAAGCCCAGGTCAGGCCTGTGTCTGTTTTGTTTGTTTATCTCTACACTCCATCCTTGTCCCAGGGAGTGCTTACCGGGTGAGAGAAGCGGGGGCGTGGACAGGCTGTCTTCCCGCAGGGCCCTGCCAGGGCGTCGAGCCCGCCACCTAAGTGTGAGTCCTGGCAGGGAACTGAGCCCACAGCCTTTCAGTGTACAGGACAATGCTCCAACCGACTGATCCACACAGGCCAGAGCTGTGGGAGCCTGATAAGAAAAACCTCCTGGGGCTCCAGCAGCCCCCCCTTCCCTTTCCCTCAGTCTCAGTCCCCGCTGGTCTTTCCAGCCAGAAGTTATGGGGATTTTTCTTCCTGGCACTGGAACCCTGAGCTAGGGAGCCCAGTATGGGGCATGGACCCCGCTCCTCAGGGGGACCTCTGCAGCTAAGATATCCCTCTGTATTTTTATCTGCCATGTGAGTGTGGGAGCAGTCCATTCCAAACCTTTGCCCCTCCAACCAACCTTGATGGGGCTGCTTCTCCAAACCCCTAGTGGTAGGACTTTCATCTGACTCCACTTCAGGTGATCCTGAATGATGACTATTAGCTGTAATTTTGATGTGGTTGTGGGAGGAGGCGAGTACCATGTTTACCTATGCTGCCATCTTGACTGGAAGTCTAATTTCATTTTTCAGTTACAGTTTACATTCAATATTATTCTATATTAGTTTTAGGTGTACAGTGTAGTGCCTAGACAATCATATACTTACAAAGGGATCCCCCTCTTCCCAATATTTCAAGTACCCACCAGGCACTATACACAGTTATTACAATATTATTGACTATATCCTCTGTGCTGTCTTTACATCCCTACGACTATTCTGTAACTGCCAATCTGTACTTTTTAATCCCTTCACCTTTTTTACCTAGCCCTCAAACTCCCTCCACCTGAAACTAATATAGTATCACGTCAACTGCAATTGAGAAATAAATTTTAAAAATAAATTTAAAAGGAAAACAAAAAGAATCTAACCTACAAACCTTCCCTTTGTTCCTTTACCACAGTCTGCCCACTGCCAGAACAGACCTTCTCAGAAGAGTCCCCACCCACAACATCTCGGTATTCAACTCGGATTCAGTGAAGAAGTGAAGGTCTGTGTGCAGGGCCAGCAGCACAGATGTGTCCCAGCCACACCGGCGCACACGCACACACACACACTCACACAATCTGCAGTCTGGACCAGGAAGCCATACCTGCACTCAAAGTCAAGCAGGAAGAATGTCTCCCACTGTTTATAACCTGGTGACCCAGGAGCCTCTCCTAGCTTCCCATTACTCACAGGTCACTTCCCAAGCAGGTACCTTTACCAAACACAATCCCTGTGAACAGGCCTGGAGTTGGCCTCCAGGGACTACAAAAGCTCTCACCTCACCGGCCCTACTGTAGAGACGAATATGCACGAGTGGCCATGGCCTCCCTGCCACCAAGGGCCTGGGGTCCACCTCAAAGGTGGCCCAGAGCTCTTTAAGCTCCCTCCCCTCCCCCCAGCACCAACCTCACTTTCCCAGCTGGAGCAGCCTTCTGTGGGGAACAGTAGGGCTGGACACAGGGAAGAAAGGAACAGAGACTGCCAAGAGGACATCCTCACCTTCAGAGTCCAGAGCCTGGACCTTCAGCTCCAGGGGCGAGTCCTCCAGGTAGAGCTCACGGGTTGTTGAGACGATCTGAATGCCGTGGATGAGGTCAACGATGGCATCACAGCGCAGGACCTGGCCTGTGGCTGAAGGGACAGGACCCAGGGGTCAGACAGAAGGCAATGCCATGACTGCCACCCCACCTCCAGGGCCTTGTGGGTCAGATGGTCTTATACTTTGGCAAAAACTAGAGCAGCCAACAAAGCAAGCACCACAAAATAGGGCTAGACGAACCAAATTAAGCCTCCAGAAGCCAAGCAGCTGACCGGTACACACCCTCCTGAAAGTTAGCATGGACTTCCAGAACCTCAGGGGTATGTTCATGGCCCACCTTGCGCCTTTCCCACACGAGCGCCTGCATTAAAGCTGAGTGCAAAACACTCCTCTAAGCCTCACTCTGTTCAGGGTACAGCCACAAAGATACATGAGAACGGCCAATGTACACTGAGTAGTATCCAAAAAGACAGTGCTGTTCCGATGCCTGTCCCTACCCTGAGGCGAGGAACTGCCCCCCCCGGCAGTGTCTATCGTCTACACTGGTGTTTTCACATAAGACTACCAACCTCATCACCAAAGAAAAGGGCTGTGTTCCCATGCGCGTATATGCTTTACTTGCTCCACAAATAAGACACACAAATCCACTACCTGGAGAACTCCCTAGTGCAAGAGTAGCAGCACGTGACTCAGAGCCACTCTGACCATTCTCCAGGCACCATGTAACGCTTCTCATGCAGTTAATGTACTTTGCTAGAAATCCATGCAGCACCACTTATCAAAAACCTTAAAAATATTCACATGCTGTGTTACCCAGTAAAACTTGGACTCTATCATTAGTTAGAAATGGCCTGAAAGAAGCCAAAATAATTATCTGAATAAGAATTTTTATTTTCTGTATAACACTGACATAAACATCTAAAAACAGCATAAATGTCCAACATAAGGAATGCTTGCTAAGACTATTACTCAGCCTTTAAAAATAATTCTATAAGGAGATGGAAAACTTTTCATATCACATAAGCTGGGAGAAAAGCATGACAGAAGATTACATAACTTTCTAAACATCTTACAACTATAATATGCTAAATTAAATACGGGGAAGTGAATGGATTGCAACAACTTTCTTCATTTTGATTCAATGCTCACTATAAGTTGTTTGCATAATAAATACTGAGAAATGTAAGCCAGCCTCTGCGACAAGGAAAACAGTACAAAGTGCTGTCAGGAGGGAACAGGGTGGGTGTTGCTTGCTCGGGGCCCCTGGCCTGCCTGGGTGTGCTCGGAACCAACAGGAGGCAGAAAGCACCTCAAAGGGCTCTGGTGGCATCTATGGCTGGGCTGTCAGTGGGGTGTTTTCCATATCGCCCCCCCGAGGGACCACACAGGCACTCAAAGCCCTTACTGATATCCTCTGCAATGATGATGCTTGTCAGGCGGGCGGGCTGGGACAGACGGGCCTGTACCACCGCCTTCTGGGAGCACTGCTGCTCATCCAGGCCCAGCGGCTCGATGCTGGCCACCTCTGGCCGGGTCGATGACCTGTGGTAAGAAGAGAAGAATTTACTCTCTGAAGCCACCCCACAAAGCACAGCTGGCACCCGAAGCCAAAGCCACAGCCCCATCTGAGGCTCTGTCCCAGACTCAAACACAGAATAAAGGTGGCAACTTCAAATCCAGAGGAGAAACGGGGCCCAGCCAAGACCCCTCTAATAGGAGAACGGCAGCTTGTGGAGCTGGGACATCTGCACACACTCCCCAATGAATAATCCAACAGGGGACCACCAACTGGGAAGCCACTTCCATGTCCGACAGAAGGTTGCTTCACGAGACTGCTCTATGGAGTGGGAAATAACTGCACCAGGAGAAAAGCTGCCTCTGGGCTCTGGTGAGGAAAAGCTCGGTGTGCCTGGCACACAGCAGGCTCCAACATTAGCTTCCATCTCCAAGTAGGTTCCACCAAAGCTGAAGATGACCAACCATAATGACCACAATGACTTAGAAGTCCCTCTGTGATGGAGCCGACATCATGGCGACGTGGTAAGTAAGGCAGATCAACAAACAAATGAATCAGCCAAATGTTGAGGCGGCTTCCCAGGGAGATGGGCCTCCAGGACAGGGGGATGAAGGGGCAGCACGACTCTGGTAGGCATCCAGGGTCAGCGTCATGGCTTCTCCCCTACAGCACGTGAAACAGCCGTTCCGAGTCAAGGTGAGACGGGCGCGAGGGGTGTGGGCACAGTGCACACAGCGCACAGGGCAGATGAGCGCTGCCCTCAGCTGTCTGCAGACAGCTCGGGAAGTCTCTCTGAAGTGGCCGCTCAGTGACACCACCCAGACACTGGTGCGTCAGGCAGGGGCCCTGAGGCTGAAAGCAGCGAGGCCTGCTCCAAGAATGAAAGGGCTCCAGAAGATAAGGGGTGCTGAGCTAGAGCGGACAGGCAGCTGCTGAGGTCAGGGGTTGGGGTCAAGGACACAGGAGGTGTTGAGGCCTGGAGCCACTGAAGGCCGCAGTAAGGAGCTTAGACTTACTCACTGGGGGTCTGAAGCAGGTGAACATTCCAGCCTGATGTACATTTATAGAGCAGAGAATAAAGAGCTGCCCTCAGTAAACTTGCAGGGGGACGGGGGACCCAGAGAAGGGGCACCCATTGTGCAGAGGGTCCGAGGCTCCTTCCCAGGGCTTCACTCAGCACAGCACCCAGCAGAACAGACACTGCTTCCTTCCCGCCCTCTGCTCAAACTCACTGAAACATCGATTGGCTGGGATATTCAGAAGGAAACTTATAAAAACTGCCTGGTATTAAAAAGCAGTGATGTGAAACACACCCAAACAGACATCTCCAAGTCCTCCTGTTTGATGCCAAGTGTCTCTCCCAGAGCCAAGTCGACACAGCAGTGACTGCAAACACACCTAAGGGTGCTCCGATTGCACAGAGGTCACAGGTACCCGAGCCGCTGGCAGGGAGCCTGAGGTGGGCCCACACCTCTCCAGAAAGTACTCTGCAAATAACCTCACCCACAGTTAGGGAAAGAGTGTAAGCCCTGAGGAAATGCATCTGTCGTCCCCTCAGTGAGGGACTTCTGAGAAGAGAGCTTCAGAGACTAAGGACAGACAACAAAATAGACAAGAGCACATAAGAACTGAAGGAAGACCTGTAGCAAGATGCTCACACCATGTTAGAAACACACCCATTTAACCGGTCGCAGCTCTGGAGCTCTAAGAGCATTTTCAAAGGACGTTAAACCTTCCATACATGTGTGCACACACACGCATGTACGCACACACCACACTTACTGTGGAAACAAGACCAAATTAGAAAGCTCACACCGATCAGAGGAGACAGGACAAATAAGTGCAACGCAGACCCTGGGCTGGATCTGGGAACAGAGAAAGAACCTTAGTGGGAAACTGGTTAAATCCAAACAGCCTAGAGTTTAGTGAATTGTGGTGTGCCAATGTCAATTTCTTCATTTTGACAAGCGTTCCTGGTTAGGGAAGACGTTAACATTGGGAGAAGCTGGGTAAAGGGTTTGCAGGAACTCGGAATTATCTTTGTAACTTTCCTGTAAATCTAAAATTATTCCAAATTTAAACTTTTTTTAAAAAGACTGGAAAGGGAAGGATGAATAGGCAGAATATAGAGGACCTTTAGGGTAGTGAAACTATTCTATATGAGACTATAACACAGGTCATTACCCATTGTCCCAACCTACAGGATGTACAACCAAGTACAAACTATAACATAAACTATGGACTATGGACAGTAATGTGTCAGTGTAGGTTCCTCAGTTGTAATACATGCACCACTCTAGGGCAGGATATTGATCATGGGGGATGCTGAAGGGAGGGATGCTATATGGAAAATCCATAATTTGGCTCAATTTTTTTATGAACCCACAACTGCTCTGAAAAATAAAGTCTATTGGGAAAAAATAAATACAATTCACCATTGCCTGCTTTACCTTGAAAAACAGTGTGGTTTGTCTTAACGGCTCCTGGGGGCTAGAGATCTGGATTCCCCGTCTGGGATCTAAGTTCCACTCCCCCTCAATCTCAAGAACAAACTAGGGGCAACACCTCTTCTATCACTCCCTCACAGCAGTGACTTACACTCAGGCAGAGCCCCAATGTATAATCAATACAGATAAGAACAGAGCTATCCCAGTTCAAGTTGAAGAGGCAGGAAACCCTCTGTCCAGCAGCCCAGCCCCTCCCAGGGCTGCCCGCAGACGCCCAGGCAGCTGTGCAGCCTGGCCGGGAACCAAGCACCTTTCCTTGTGTGCCTGCTGTTTGCAGGGCTTTGTTCCTACACGTGAGGTCCCTAACGCAGCCCTGTCCAGTGGAAACATGAGGAGAATCATATTCAAAATGTTCTGACTTATGAAAAAGTAACCATTAAAATTAACCTAATAGACTATTTTTTAGAGTAGTTCTAGGTTCGCAGCAACACTGAGTGGAAAGTACAGAGACTTCCCTATGCCCCAGCCTGCCCTGTGCACAGCCCAACTACCCGCCTGCCCCACAGGCGGTGCATCTGTCAGAGCTGATGAGCCTGCAGGGACACTTCATCGCCCACAGTCCACAGTTTGCACTGGGCTCACTCCTGGTGCCGTACATTCCATGAGTACTGTGGTATCCTACAAATCCTCTCTGCCAAGTCATCCCTATTTTTTTTTTTTAAAACATATTAAAGAAAAATAACAGGTGAAATTAAATGTTTTTAATCCTCCTCTGAGGATATGTTTTCATTGCTTTTTAGAGAGAGAGAGACATCAATGTGAGAGAAACATCCATCGCTTGCCTCCCGTACGTGCCCTGACTTGGGATCAAACCTGCAACCTAGGTATGTGCCCTCACCGGGAATCAAACCCACCACCTCAGCTCCAACAAACAGCCACCCAGCCAGGGCAACCAGTGACGTTAGTTTTAATAATACATGTTACTTAACCCAACACATCCCAAACATCATATGGCCCCAGTGAAATGTCAAGCACTCCCAAGAGTGGTGAGTGACCATGGGACCGGACAGCCAGCTCTGAGGACTGGCCTTCATGAAGGTGGTCTTCATGATCTCTGCCAAGGGCTGGCTGAGGGTGGCAGGAGCTGAGCGCTCCTACAACCTTTTAAAGGCTCTTCGTACTTAAGGCTGATGATGCTAGGACAGTCAGCGCAGCCTGGAAATGAGACCAAGCAGCCTTACCTCCAGCGGCCTGGGGAAAGGCACCAGGGGGCTGTCCCAGCCCGAAGACAGCCAGATCCTAGAGGTCCTACGCAGGAAAGGAGCCCCACATGGGCCCAGAATGGTCTGGAATCCCTGTACCCACTCAACCTGGGCTGAGCTCAGTGCAGTGGGAGCCAGACTGGTCCTCACAGGGCTGCTGGGAGGGTGGAAACTTTCTAATAAATGCTAAAGTGCTGAGAAAAGTCAGTAGCAGACATAGCAAACTCCCAGGGTGTGGACAGCCACATCCCCCGCTCCCACTTTCACTTGGGAATTTTCTCCGGGCTCCAGAACACTCTGTCTGAAGCTGGAAGGGCTCACCCCGACCGTTGGCAGAGGTCTATGACAGCTTAGGGTAGCGCTTCTGTTACCAGCAGAACATTCTTTAGTTATCTGACTCTTTCCAGGACATTCTGAAGCCATTTGTTTTGGCTGTACTTTTAAGAGGCACAAAAAACACAGAACCGAGCAATGACGTGTCCTTGGCTTCAGGGAGGCTCCAGTGGACCCACACTGTGACCTGCCCCCACTGAAGCATGGCCCCTGCTCCAACAGCGCAGTTCACTTGGATGCAGCATCACGTTCTGCCAGAGAAACAGGTCCTGGCTCTTTTGGCTTTCCTGCTGAAGAGCCTTCTTCTGCCCCTAGTTTAAAGTAACCAGCACTCTACACAGAGGATGCCGACTGCTCCAGCTGGCACATTCCTGGCTCCTCCGTGCATCTCAGCTGCTGATGGGCATGTCTGTCCCACCTCCCACACTCCCAAGCCCACACAGAAGTGTTAAGGTATTTCTCTGGGCCCCCAGATGTTTGGATAAGATTAACATTTAAACCTGCAGACTGAGTAAAGCAGATTGGCCTCTCTAAGGTGGATGAGGGTTGTGGTAGGTGGCACTCAGTGATGGCAACATGGCCTTGCTCAGTCTCTGTCTGTTGGTATCTGCTGGAAGGTGAAGTCCTAAGACAGCAGGGTGCTGCCACTCACCAGCTGTGTGACCCTGAGCAAACTACTTAACCTCTTTGGACCTCCACTTCCTCTTCTATACAATGGGAATAAAAATAGTACCAGCTGTAAAGGGCGGAGTGGTTTAGCACAATAATAAAGCTCTCATCACAGGGCCTAGCATACAGTAAGCTCTCAAGTTCAGAAAACAGGAGGAGGCTCCCAAAAAGGGGCATGTGGCCCTGCAGTGTTTGGCATGATTCTGAGCACAAGAGCTCTGCTTTTTAAAGAAATAGAGAAAAGGTGGGGCCTTCCATATTGTGACCATGTATGCTTGACCCTGTATGTCCTTCTCTCAGTGAAGCCTGGCCCCGATCCCTGTTGTCAGGGCCCCAACAGCGGCCTCCTCAACGCCCCCACCCCACCATCCTCAGAGCCAGAAGCAAAAATTCAGGCTCAAGAGCAGGTTCCTGGCCCACGGAGAACTTCTGACTTCAAGTCTAACCTCTGCTGAGAAGTCTCTTCCTCCCTCCCAGCTTCCCACCTCCCCGCCTCCATTCCTTTGCTTATGCTGTTCACGCCATCTCCCGCGCCTTCCCACCCACCTCACGCTGCCCACTTTCATGGCTCACAGCCAAGGGCGAGTCTTCCATGGACCCACCCTGGCCCTCTTCACCTACCCTCCTCTCGGTTCCCACAGCACCACTGATCCCTCTTGGGGCCCCTAATTCATTCATTCATTCATTCATTGAAACCACATTTCCTAGGTTATGTGCCATGTCCCAGGTACTGTTCTAAGTGCTGGGGATACAACAAAGTACTAAACACACACTAGTCCTCACCTTCACAGAGCTTACGTTCAGTGGGCAGAGAACAAGAATTAACAAGATGAGTGAATGTGGGATCTCAGAAAACAGGGCCATGGAAACATAAAGCAGGGCAGGGAAAGGCTGTAATTTTCAGTAGCATGGTGAGAGCAAGCCTCACAGGGAGGGTGCTGTGGGAGCAGAGACCCACGTGTCTGTAGAGGGCAGGTGTGAACCTCGGACAGCTGGAGGACAGTGTCTGGGGAAACAGGTCAGCAAGTCCCAAGGCCCCAAAACAACGGCTCGGCAACGGTGCTTTCCCTCAGGCACTGAGTGGGAAAACACAGCTCGCAGCTTGTTCATTTCTTGCCCCACTGCACTAGCATGTGACTCTGGCACATGTGTCTGTAGATGCCCTTTACTGGGTTATGAACAGATTCTCTTCTATTCCTAGTTTGCTGCAAATTTTCATCATGAATGGCTGTTGAGTTCTCTGCACCTATGGGGACCATTACATGGCTTTCCTTCTTCACTCTGCTGATGTGGTGAATCACTGCTGCTTTTGGGACTGTTCAACCAACCCTGCGTTCCTGGCATTTACCCCAGTTGTTCCTGACATAATACCTTTTTATGTTTCTTGGCATTGATTTGCTACTGTTTTGTTAAAGAATTTTGTGGTTTTGGTATATGGATTTCTTTTACTTGTAATGTTTTTATCTGGTTTGCAAATCAGTGTAATGTTAGCCTTATAAAAATGATCTCAGAAATGATCATTCCTCCTCTTTCCTGAAAGAGTTCATAACGAACTTGTACTATTTCTTCAAAAATGTTCAAAGAATTTACAGGTAAGGCCACCTGGAATTAGAGTTTTCTTTATGGGAAGGTTTGTAATTATAAAGTTACACAGAGCACCAGCGGCTCTCTACCTTTCCAAGTGTTTTCAGAACCATCCCCTAAATCCTGCACAGGAGGTGGGTCCAGCGCACCCACCTGAAAGCTGGGGAGTTGCCTCCTTTCCTCTCAGCGTTCTCACTGATCCCCTATGACCTCCTCCCAGACCACAGCAGCTCTCCTGAAGCACCCCAGGTGAGCCCCAGGTATAGCTGCCCTCTCAGCACACACACCCACACACACACACACACACACACATACACACACACACCAAACAGCTCATAACAGGTAAGTGAGGCCAACGCACACACATGGGTGTCATTCCTGTAGGGGACCTGTGCTGGGTTTGGGTGGCCCAGCCTCCACCACCTCTTTCAGGAACAGCATCCAGCTTTTCTGTGGGTACCATCTCTTCTCCAGTCTCAGACCATGAGCTCCAGAGTGCTCATACTCCTCTGGACACTGGGAAGCCAGTGACCAGGAACAGGCAAATTGGCTGTGTGTTCCCCTTGCTTGACGGGGTTCAGACCTGAGCACGTGCCCCACTAGACTTGACTCTCGGGGCTACAGGGCTACCCCTGGGGAGCATCTGGCCAAAGTCAAGACCTGAGGACGGAGAGGACAAGCCCCTGCAGCACAGATGCCCAACACAGATTCTGCCTGGCTTTTAGGGTTATGAGCCAGAATAATACGCCATTGTTTTATTTAAACTGTTGTGGTTGGAGTTTCCTGTCGCAGACAGTCAAAAGAATCTAGACAAAGGAAATCCCCGACTGAATTCTTTTAAGGCTTGCTGCCTTATTTCATTCAAACTACTGGTACTATTTTTTTTTAAAAGAAAAAATGCTTTCATTTATTATGTGCTTAATTATGTGTCAGGCACAGAATGAAACACATCACAAATATTTCATTTGCATCCCAACAATTCTATTAAAACCCCCATTTGGTACGCGAGGAAACCTCTGCATGATGCTAAGTAACCTGCCCACGTTCACACTCTGAGGAAATGACAGTCCAGCCTGGCTCCAGACCCTGGTCCGGACTGTCCTACACCCTGTGCCCGAGGCACACAGACGATTCAGAACAAGGACAGAGGCTCCCACCACCGCCTGGGGCTGCCTGTGGGGAGGGGCCGAGCCCCAGGCCTGGGCAGATGGCCTCAACCTCCTCCTCACACAGTCCACTACCCACGTGTACCCTTGACCCTGCTTCTGAAGTGACGCTAACTTTTCTAAAGCCGCTTGGAGGAATCAGGTAAACCAACCATTAGCTGAGAAGTGCTGGCTCATTTCCTCTCTCACCTCCCGGGTCAGAGCTGGCTCTAGAGCCAGTGACCTGGTTTTGAAAGTGGCTCTGCCACTAACTGCCTCTGAGGCCCCAGGTCCCCGGCTCCCCCGTGCAGCGGCAGCTTTGTTTCCAGGGTTACATGGAGAGTACATGCAAAGGGATTAGCAGGGAAGCGGTTCTGCTATCTTGGCTCCTCTGCCACACCCCTCCCTACAATAATCCAAGCCCCTGCCTCTGGCGACAGGGGCAGCTGCCGGACACCTGCCCCTCTGCAGGCCCTTCCCCGTCTTTGGGCCTCTCGCTGTACGCGGCCCGCCCGGATCCGGTCACACCCAGGTAACCCTGATATCCCTTCCGCATTTCTTCCTTCCAACTGATTCTTCTTTATGGAAGTAATACTTGAAAGGAAACCTGTATCACTACTGTAAATAGAAAGCCCTGTCACTTGCCTACATCTGCAGGCAAAACAAAGATGAATCAAAACAATGTTAGTAGATTCTGGGAAGCAGGGGGGGTGCGTGGGGGGCACTGCTGCCTGCCAAGGTTCTAAGCCATCGGCCTGCTCCCTCTGAAGACAGACAGCCTTACAGGCTATTAAGGACAGAATGGCGGCTGCAGGGGCTGGAAGGAGGGCATGAGGGCTCAACATCTGATGGGTACAGAGTTTCAACGGGCATTCGTGAAAGAGCCTGGAGACGGATGGCAGTGATGGCTGCACAGCAGGGAATGAATTAACGCCACTGAGCCGGTCACTTAAAAATGCTTAAGAGGATAATTTTACAATATATATATTTTACTTCAATTTTTAAAGAAAAAGTGTAAACAACACATTGGAACCAGAAATGCACTCTTATTTTGAGGAACTTTAAAGGACTGAACCGGGAAACAGTAAAGTTCTCCCAATCTTAACGTCACATGGGGCCCCCAACACTGAATGTGTCTGGTGCTCTAGGAGGCACTGGTTTTGAGGGAGCTGCTCCCCACTCTTCACAACATGGGAACAGGACCTGAGCAGGGGAGCCCCAGGACAGGTGAGGCTCAGGCCAGAAAGTGACAGTGAAAAAAAGAACTGAGAGTAGTGCAAAGACTGGGGCTGGGTGGGCCGGTGGAAGTGGCAGCCCACCCTCTCCCCACCTGCAGGTGCACCCCCTCCCACCCCCACCCCCCACCCCCGGGCAGAGTTGGGGCCTGCAGGCCGGAAGATGAGAACAGGGAACCCAGAAAGAAAGCAGGAAGTAAACAACCCAGGCACCAGGTCAACTGAAGGCAACACCCACTTCCAGGCACCTCCATCTGTGGGTCTCAAGAAAAGAGGTGAGCAAGGCCCCACCAGTCCTGCAGGAACGAAAGCTGCAGGCCGCCCAGCAGGCCGGATGCGGAGGGGAGAGCAAGGCTCAGAGAACCAGTCCCAGGCTAATGCCACCCAACTCCTGAACCTGACAACCCCTTCCTGTCTCCTAACCACAGGCCACAAGGTCCCACAGGCCGGCCCCTGCCAACCTCTCTAACCCTGTCTCCTAACACCCTCCCCCTCACCAAACCTGCCCTGTTTGTGCTCTTCCAACAAGCTCAGTCCTCCCCAGGCCTCTGTACCTGCTGCTCCCTCCAGCTGGTCCTGCTCAGGTCCCAGTTCAGCTCCAGAGGCCTCTCCTGACCCGACCGCCCCCTCCTTACTGCCCTCGCCTCGGAAGCGCTCATCACAGCACACTGCTCATGTCCTCACAGACCTCTCACCCTAAGAACTGTGGCCCTGTACTTCATCTTAGTTTAGTCTTGAACTCCCACAATCAACTACATGCTCCAGAAAACCCATCCTGGGTTTGTGGTCTCAGCTCATGCTTGGAGGGCCAGGTGGGGGGAGGGGGTACTGTTTTGCAAAGTCCTGTTAATCAGGTATGTTATCTCAGATGCAAAAAAACAGGCTTAATTAAGGTGAAGGCTAGCTTTTGTCAGGGAAAAATGCTGCCTTAGGACGTGGCTACACACCAAAAGCTGCTTTTAGATTTTAAAAGTTTTAATTTCAGACCACCTTCTGCAGTTATTTAGGTCTCCGAGTTTGCAGGCCTCCCCTGAGCTAGTCAGGTTAGCATGTGGCCCATTTTTGTCCACAAAATCAAGAAACAGGAAGACTAAACTGTTCCTTCGCTCAGGCATGTGATTTCAGTAAATTTGGAGCTTGACCTCGAATTCAAAGGATGAGCAGAAACAACCAAGGTTCTGTTGGGGTCAGGAGTATTAATCATGCTCTGTTGACCATGATTGTTAGCTATAGTTATAAGAAATATTAATCATGTTCTGTTAACTCCAGTTGTTCTGTTCTGATTAGGAAAAAGCACTTTCTAACCTGGCTGGGAGTTGTACGCCCCTGGACATGGGAGTTCACCTTGAAACGCGGCCCATACTTCTTTTATCATCATGGGAAGATTAACAGCTTTGTTCCTGAGAAAATGGCCTGTCCTTTGAGACCGACCCCCGGCCCACACTGCTTGTAACCTATAACCATTACACCTTGCCTACTTCCCCACACCAGTAATTCCTGCTTTCCCATGTAATCTTTGTCCTTCTACCCAGTATAAGCAGCTGGCTTATGGGGGAGAGAGAGCAGATTTTCATGGATGACCCCCTGCTCTACCATACTGCCCAAATTACTGGAATAAACAATCACAGAGGATACAACCCTGTCTCTGCTTAATTGGCTCAAGTGGTGACAGGCAGCCAGGACCCATTGTCGTCCAGTTTCAGTTGAGGAGAGTTTACACTTTGAACTTAACCATGAGCTCCTTGGATGAAGAGGACATGTCCCTCCCAGGTCTAGATTACTGCAGGCACACAGCTTGTCCGCATGCCAACTAAACCACGGTTTTCAACCGTGAGCCACAAGAATTTTTAAAACATGCACTACCTGACTATTTAGTCAGGGGTAATGACTTCTTTTCCCTTAGATTGTCAAATAAAAAACTGACAACAGCCAACACAATAGCCATCCGATATGAATCAAAATTATACCTATATTTTTGTGAGATCAGCAAAAACTACATTTTTTGGTGTGCTACAAAATTTTTGTAATTAGTTTGTGTGTGTGCTGTGAGATGAAAAGGTTGAAAATCACTGAACTATAACAACAGATGATGAAACTAGGAACAGTGCTACTAAAAATAAAGAAAACAGCTGAGCATCGACCTAGGATGCAGGAGATCACAATTCGATCCTGGTCAGGGCACATGCAGGGTGAGGGCTTGATCCCCAGTGGGGGGCGTGCAGGAGGCAGCCGATCAATGACTCTCTCATCATTGATGTTTCTATCTCTCTCTCCCTCTCCCTTCCTCTCTGAAATAAAGATACATTTTAAAAGAATAAAATAAAAAATAAAAATAAAGAAAACATTTTCAGTACTAATTGATGGAAGATTTTTCTGTAAAGTTAAGGGAGAAAATCACAACCACTAAACACCTCTGAGAAGTAGGATGAGCGCTCACACACTTCCAATAAAAACTATGGGTCAGATGCAAAACAAGTTATAATGCACTTAATGCTTCTCTGATGCACCAGAGACTAAGAATGTTGTTTTCTCCCTCTCTCTTAAGAAGCTGTATGTTAGATGGGCCAGATACAGAAACCCAGGTACAAAAAACTCAGATACAGAAACCCACCAGGGCAGAAAGCCCCAGATGCCTAGCAAGGGACAAAACTGGGAAAACAAGAACCTTGTCTCCAGGGGAACCTATTCTCCCCCAGCGTATTGCTGGTCATGAGGTTTAGACCCCGAGTGTTTCCTCCCTGAAGATAACATACAGGCCTCAGCTGTATTTCAGCTCCGGTTCCAGAAAAGCAGCAAAACCGGACAAGTGGCCCTGTGGCTGCCTCAGGACCAGCTACATTGACTAATGACCCTGAAAGAGCACCCCTGGAAAGCTGATGAATATTCTATTAAGACACTCCTCTGAGACCTCCCCTAAGCTTTCCACCTGCAAGAAAGAGACAAATAACTTTGCCTACGAAAAGGGGCCACATGCTAACTTGAAAAGCTCAGGGCAGGCCTGCGTGGCAGCCTTGAAAACTCAGACCTAAAACAACCACAAAGGATCATCTGAAATTAAAACTTTCTAACTAAAAGCAGTTCATGGCTGGTAGTAATGTCCTAGGGCTGGTATTTTTCCCTAACAAAGGTTAATTTTCACCTTAACCAGGCCTCTCTGTTGTCTTTCTGCATCTGAGATAACCAGATTAACATGCCTTTGCAGAACAAGGTAATTTTCCTCTTTCCAGACCCTTCAAACCCTTCAAAGCACAGGCACCACCCTGCAGAGACCACAAATCCCCAGATTGTTATCATGTTAGTTGTTGACTATTAACTATCCTGCACCCACCTAAGTAAGTAAAAGATGTATGTGTCCATCACTTTACTTTTTATCCAGTTCCAGAGGTCCCACCACCTTTGCTTTCTCCCACCTCCCTAATCTATCACCAATGGATTTCAGGTGATCTCCTCCTTTGATTGTAATGTACTGCTTCTCAATATGTGTCAACAGTTTGGCTCAAACACAAAAATTTTTCACAGGTTTGAATGTTCTCTTACATTAACAACACTCAGAACAAAGGACCCAGCTCGTTCTCCCCACCTGGGGAGCGCACCTGTGCCACCTCCTTCCCCCTTCTTCCCTCTGAGGCAACCCAGGAGACTTGCAACTGGGGGAGCAGCTCGTCCCAGGCTCACCCCCTGAACCTGTCCCAAGGCCCCCTCTCTCTGACTTCTCAGTGGCCAGAGCAGCCCAGCCTGGGCTCTCCTGTTGCCTCTTCCATGCACCTTCCTCGTCTCACTGTCCCAAGTCTATTTTGCTGCCATCATGGACCCAGTGCCCTTTGGCTCAGTGTTGTGTAGCCTTCCCTTTGGATATCCCATCCCCCATCCCATTTCCTTAAATAAATTCTATTTTTCTTTATTCTCCATCTGAGATGGCTATTTAGCTGCCCGAGCACCACTCACCTTAACCTTTCACTATACAAGTAAATTAAAATACCCCTAGTCTACCAGCTCCTTTCAGAAGAAAATACAGTTGGAAAAAAAAAAAAAAGATTGTTACTTGAAGGGGGGAAAAAGGACAGCTATAGAATCTCAGAGGGAGTAGCACACAAATACATCCAAAGGGACTCATATGAAGCAAGATGTTTTTAATAACCAGCTTCCTCTTTCTTGCCAATAAATT
The DNA here is from genome assembly GCF_964146895.1 of Miniopterus schreibersii. NCBI lineage: Eukaryota > Metazoa > Chordata > Mammalia > Chiroptera > Miniopteridae > Miniopterus > Miniopterus schreibersii. Next base: position 90,068,696 of record NC_138106.1, on the reverse strand, counting down.
AAGGGAATAGACAACTGCAACCAGAGAGTGAGCATGCATCTCCTGCAAAGCATGGACTAACAGCTAATCTTCTCACACAAGACAAGGCCCTGGGCAGGAATAGAGAAAACTTAGAGGTAAAGATCAGCCTCTGACAGCCAGCCAGAAACAAGACCCTGCAGGCACAGAAGACACTAAACCCACGACGCAGTTGGCTGACACAGCATGTCCTTGCAGAAAACCAAGTGCAAGTAAGGAGGCACGCTGCCCTGGGCGCCACCCGCGCAGGATGACACTCACTCACACTTCTCTGTAATGGGACCCCACAACACTGGCCCAGGTTCGCAAGGGTGTATCGTGGGGGGCGGTGTCCAGGTGTCAGGGGCAGAAATATTAATCATGCTCTGTTAACCAGGATTGTTAGCTGTAGTTACGAGACATGTTAATCATATTGTTAACTATGTTCTGTTCTGATTAGAAAAAACACATTCGAACCTGGCTGAGAGCTGTACGCCCCAGGACATTTGGAATGCAATCTATTCTCCTTAACTGCCTAGGACCATGGAAAGATTAACAACCTTGTGGCCAGAAAAAAGGGATCCTAGAGGCCCCCACCTTTCTGCAAAGCCCCAGCCCACATCCCCTCCACCCAGAGATGCCCCACCCTTTGCAACCCCCAGGCCGCATTTCCTGTAACCCGTAAACCACTATACCATCCTTACTCCTCCTGCCCACTTCCCCATGTGGTCTCGTCCTTCCACCGAGTACACGCAGCTGCTTGTGGAGCGGGAGCCCAGCGCCTTGACGCCCGTGCCCTTCTGCTCGCCCGCGCTGCCGGCATCATTGGAATAAACGCTCATAAATGACCCGCTCCTGTCTCTGCTCAATTGGCTGAAGGAGCATCAGGTGGCAGGGACCCTCGCGCCCAGCTTCGCGGGCGAGCCCACCGGGGGCAGCGCTCCGGCCGGGCCGCACCGCCAGTCTCCCGGGGGGCGGGGACCCGAGCTCTCCAGGCCCGTCTGTACCTGGGGCTCAGACCTCACCCCCACGAGTGTGGGGTCCCCAAGTCCCTCGGACGCCGGGGATAGAGAAAGGGCTGTGGGGGCGTCGGGGCTTGTCCGCTCTGGAAGCCCGGGGGCGAATCCCCAACCACCCGGGTCGCGCTCCCCACGCCGAGCGGATCCCCGGCGTCCCCTCCGAAGGACCTCTCCTCGCAGGGCTTGCCCCCCGGGATGCTGCGGGGACACCATCTGACTCGCGCGCCTTCCCACTTCCCCACCAACCCGACTCCCACGCCCCGGCGGCGCCACTAGGCAAGCTGGGGACACCAGGGCCTGTCCCCTGCTCCGGGCACCGGGCAAGCGGCCTGCGGGCCCCGCCTCTCCCCGGGGCCTCCCGAGGGCCCGCCCCGGGCACCCTGCGCAGGAGCGGCGACCGCGCGCCGGGTCACGCTGGCCCCGCGCCCGCGGCACCTGCCCGCGGAGCCCGGCCGGCGCCTCACCAGCGGTAGCAGCCCTCCGAGGCCTCCAGCGTGAAGTTCACGCGCGTGCTCCGCGTGAAGGGCAGCAGCACCTTGGGGATGTTGAGCTTGGCCGCCGCGGCGGGGGCGCCCTGCGCCAGCAGCACCGAGAGCGCGAGCAGCAGCCGCAGCGGGCCCGGCACGCGCGCCGCCATCCTCCCGCTTCACCTCTCGCGACCCGGCGGCCCGCGCGCCCCGCCCACGCGGCCGGCAGATGACCCGCGGGAGCGAGGGGCGGGGCGAGGGCCGCGCCGGGCGTAGGGAGGGGCGGGCGCCCCGGGACGGGCGGCGGGAGGCGCGGCGCGTGCCCGAGCCCCCGGGGGCAGAGCCCGAGCGCGCCTGCGGGGCGCCGTGGGGGACGCGGGAGGCGCCCAGCGGTTCTCCGGCTCCCACGCCCGCACCGTGCTTCCGGGCTGCGGCGGGCTGCGGGCGGGGCCCCCGGGCGTCCCGGGGCGGGGGCTGCGGGCGGGGCCCCCCCGGGCGTCCCGGGGCGGGGGCTGCGGGCGGGGCCCCCCCGGGCGTCCCGGGGCGGGGGCTGCGGGCGGGGCCCCCCCGGGCGTCCCGGGGCGGGGGCTGCGGGCGGGGCCCCCCCGGCCGGCCCGGCGCGCGCAGGTCGGACCCAGGAGGCGGGAGCGGAGGGCGAAGGGCCCGCGCGGGGCCCGCGCTTCCCGAGGAGGGACCCGGCTCCGCGAGGGGCACCGGCCGAGCCCAGGGCGCCGTGGCGCCTCCTCCCCGCGCGGCCTCGCCGGGCGCCCGCGGCGCTGACCTCCCGCGGCCCGCGGGTCCGAAGCCCTCGTGGCGCCGCGCCCCCGCCTCCCGGCAGCTGCAGGGAGGTTGCCCGCAGGGCAGATGGGGGCGTGGGCACCCCGGAGCAGACCTGCCCCGGGGACTGAGGCCAGCGCCCCGCGCCCACCGCGGAAGCCCCGGCCTCACGGTCGCCGTCGGCCCGGGAGCTGTGCGGGCGGGTCCCGCGGGCCGGGCGCGGGCGTCTGTAAAACGCCGACCCGCTGCGGGGGGACGCGGCGGGAACAGGGTGAGCCAGGCCCGCGTGTGAACAGCACCCAGAAGTGTGCGCAGAATGGTGACCAGGAAGGCACAGGGACGCCCCCGACAGGGAGAAGCTGGATTGAACCGCGCCCGGAAGGCTTCGTGGAGGAGGTGGCCCCTGGGCTGGGCCTAGGCGGGTCTGAGCCTGCCCCTCAGGAGTCCTGGGCTTTGGCATGGTGATGAGGGGCGTCTTGGGGTCACTCTCAAAGCCAGAAGCCCCGGGCCAGGGAATGTGTGGGTTGGGGGAACCTCTAGGTACCCCGGAGCTGGGAAGTCGTCGCGGGGTGGAGCCAGTGCTCTGGGAGGGGGAGCTCCAATGGGTTATTTTCTCCGAAGAAACAGAAGAGCTGTGTGGAAAAGCAGCCAGCCCAGAGGGGCATCTGTGAGGAAACCTGTGTTCTTGTTTGTACATTTTATTGATTTATTTTACAGTCGGGTGACTTAAATGAGAAAGGCTCAGAAGGGCTCAGGGTGAAAGCGATTCCCCGGCTGTCCCGTCACCCAGCGCCTTCTGGAGAGCAGTGTCTTCTGCTTGAGTAGCTTCCAGAGGAAGTTTATGCGCATACAAGCCTGTACATTTAAAAATCAAGGTGTAACTCATTATGTTCCCGTTCTGCCCGGTTAAATTGGCAAACCAGGAGCCTCAACAGGCAGGTAAATAAATGAAAGAGACTAGGCAGGGCATTGGGAGACGCTGGCCCACTAGGATCATGAGCCTGTGACCCCTCTTTCCAGATCTTCTGATTATTCAGGAAAAATCAGGAACATGTGTTTTTGTAAGTGAAACATCCTGATTGCAAGTGAATGAGATTAACTTATTTAAAACAGCCTTGGCTGCTTTGCCTCAGTGGTTAGAGCATCAGCCTGAGGACTGAAGGATCCCAGGTTCGATTCCGGCCAAGGGTACGTACCTCAGCTGCAGCCTCGGTCCCCGGTCCCAGTCAGGTCAGGGCTTGTGCGGGAGGCAACCAATTGGTGTCTCTCTCACAACAGTTTCTCTTTCTCCCTCTCTTCCTTCCACTCTCTCTGAAAAGCAATGGAAAAAATATCCTCAGTTGAGAATTTAAAAAATAAATAAAACGTACACACTGTTGGACATTTACTCCAGAAAAATGAAAACTCATGTTCACTCAAAGACCCATATGTGAAATGTTCATAGCAGCTTTAGTCATAATATCCCAAAGCTGGAAACAGCACAGAGGTCCTGCAGTGGGTCCGTTCACACCATGGAATATTGCTCAGCACAAAGCAAGCAGCTGGTGGTGATACAACAGCTCTGATGAACCTCCAGGGAGGATGCTTAGTGAAAAAGCCAGCCCCAAAGCTTATGCACTGTATAATTCCGTTCATGTAACATTCTTGAAATGGCAAAATTATAGAAATGGGGAGCAGATGAGAGTGTGATGGGGGAAGGCCAGGCCTGTGGAGGCAGAGAGGGATGTTGCTATAAAGAGGACAACCTGAGAAATCCTGTGGAGGTGGGATGCTCTGTGCCGTGACGACACTGATGTCAGTGTCCTGGTTGCGATTTTGTCATGTGTTTTTTGCAAGATACTACCATTGGCGGAACCTGGATAAGAGGCGTATGGGATCCTTCTGTATTATTTCTTACAAGTGCATGTGAATCTACAAAAATAAAGTTTAATCACACAAACAAAAAGCCAACACACAAACAGGCCTAACAAAATAATCTGGGTGGACACCGCTTGCTTACCACCTGTGTGCTTAATTTAAGGCAGGCAGGAAATTTCCCCAACAAAAAACAACCAATGGGAAACAACAAAACGATGGACAAACATTTTCCCACTTGAGATTTGCCCCTTTATATTGCCTTAAATATGTCCCTCTTACCCTGTTTCAGTTGCCTGTGAACTGACAAGGGATGGTGTCTGGGTCATAGCCAGGGGACACCCCCCTTCTCTATGTGGTGTTTCCAGTCCCTGCCATTGACCTTATCTGGATATCAAATGCTGAGGCAGCAGGCAGTGGCCGGAGCAGACCACCCCCCCAAGCACAGAGGCCCTCAGGGATGGAAGAGACCCAGATTTGTGTGAGATGGTTGTCTACCTGATAAATAAAATGAGACAAGAAAATGTTTCCTGTGACTTGTATCAGTGCCTCCAAATTGTTCCTACCACCCTAAAACCTCTCACAGGATCTGAGTACTGGCTGCACTGTCATCTCCTATTTGTCTTTAAATCAAAATGTTTACATATATTTATTTCAGAAGAAAACTTTGTCACTTCTGTAAATGGAAAAACAGCATCAGTTGCCAATAGAAGTAACCATAAAGTAAATCCAACGAAACAAAGGAATGCCATCAAGCTAAGGAGTAGACCCTGTTTCCTGCCAAAGGCTTGGAGCCCAAGGCCTGCTCTCACTGTTCCACCAGGAGATGACCAAGCACCAGATGATATCAAGACATGACCACCCCAACCTGGGTCTTTCTCAAATGTATGAGGGTTGAGAGAGAATTTAAAAGGCAAATGAGTTTTTCTTAGTGGAATGTTGTCACACCAGAGCCTATCCACCGCCTTTTTATTTATTTATTTTTTAAATATATCTTTATTGATTTCAGAGAGAGGAAAGGAGAGGGAGAGAGAAACATCAATGATGAGAGACTCACTGATTGGCTGCCTCCTGCACACCCCCGACTGGGGATCGAGCCCGCAACCCGGGCATGTGCCCTGACCGGGAATCGAACCCCGATCGCCTGGATCCTAGGCCGACACTCAACCACTGAGCCACACCCAGCCGGGCTCCACCACCTTTTATTTTTAATTTTACAATGGAGAATCTCAAACATTCAGAATAGTAGATTAGTATAATGAAGCCCTTGACCATCCAGGCTTGTGACCACAGTCCATGGCCAGTCCAGCTCCTTTTGTAACCGACCCCAGCGGGTATCATTTTGGAACAAATCCAAAACATCCTTTCTGGCGTATTTCAGTGATACACACCTCTAAAAAAGATAAGGACCCTTTTAAAGGACCCTCTAAAACAGGTGGGGAACGCCTGGCGCTCGGCCACATATGGCCCTCAAAATCATTTGGTCTGGCCCTGCCAAGGAAACCACAGGCAGGACTCAAAATTCAATAAATCTAGGAGCTTTTTCATAGATAATTTTTAAGTTGATAATTTTGAATGGCCCGAGAATGATGTTATAAATATCCAAATGGCCCGGCCAGGCATGGCTCAGGGGTTGAGCGTCGACCTAGAATCCAGGCGATCGGGGTTCGATTCCCAGTCAGGGCACATGCCCAGGTTGCGGGCTCGATCAATGACTCTCTAATCATTGATGTTTCTCTCTCTCTCTCTCCCTCTCCTTTCCTCTCTCTGAAATCAGTAAAGATATATTTAATAAATAAATAAATAAATAAATAAATAAATATCCAAATGGCTCTTGGCAGAAAAAAGTTTCCTCATTCCTGCTCTAAAAGATAAGGGTTCTATAACCACAATACTAATATCACATCTAAAAAATTAACAATAATTCCTCAGTCATAAAAGAGCCAATCTAAATTCAAATCTCCAACTGTCCCTAAACATTATAATTTTTTTCACAGATTGTATTTTAAGAATCAGGATCAAGTAAAGGTCGCACACTGCAATTGGTTGAAATGAGCTTTTAATCTATAGATTCCCCTCCATCTCTCTCCCCTGCACTTTCTGCGCTCCCCCTTTCCTTTTGGTTGGCGCCCACTCCTGCCGAATCCTGTCTCCCGTGCCCAGGTTTGTGCACACTGCCACAGCAGCAGCGCCTGCCCTGGCCCGTCAGTCTGCCACTAAGCTTTGGTCATGGTCCCTGGGAACTTTGGAAAGAACCATGAACCTTCAGCACCATCTGAGGCAGAAACATCCATGTTTGGGAAAATTTTAAAAATGAATAAAAGACTGGGAGCATTGGAATGGCTTCAGTCCTTGCAAAATATTTTCAAACACTTCATCGTGTGTAAGATAAGGGTGCCATTTAATAACAGACATTGCTGGTTCTCTCCAATGCCCAGACATGCTGCCTGCTTTTAGGATGAGCTTCTGTTTGTGTGCTTAATCTAGGGTCGGTTTCCTCCCCTCCCACGTTCATCCTCTGCCAGGATCAGTGACGGCTTCTGTTAGCTTCCCGTGGGCTGCTGAACCCCCTCATGCTCACCCGATTGCTGTGCGAGAATGGCTGCAGAATAAACCGATCGCCACTTCACACTGTCAGGTCCCCCTCGGAAGCTCAGGCACAGGTGTGTCACCCAGCTGGCTAAGCCCGACACCGGCTCCGTGACTGGACACACAAGGGAGTATTTGGGCATCTCCAGGTCACCAAAACGAGAGGAGGGCTGTTCTTATTCCTGGTTTCCCAGAACTACCCCAGCCTACCAGGTAGCTCCACAGTGGTGGCAGAGTGGTCACACAGATCATAGCACACACCCATCTGGCTGGCCCGCTAGAGGCTCCCAGATGCCTTTGGCAAAGACTCCAAACTCCTTCCCATGATCCTTAGGCCTTCCAGGGTGTCCCTGCTTACTGCACAGCGTCACCTCTTCACTCAGCCTCCTACACCCCCGGACACACCTGGACACTCCATACCTCCAGGAGCACACCTACTGTACCTGAACCCCTCCCACTACCCAATGAAGATCATTTTTTTAAATCCTCACCTGAGGATACGTTTTTATTGATTTCAGAGAGAGGGGAAATGGGAGAGAGAAACATTGATGTAACAAAGAAACATCAATCAGTTGCCTACTGTACACACCCTGACCAGGGATTGAACCTGCAAACCGGGTATGTGCCCTGACTAGGAATTAAACCTGCAAAATTTGTTGTGTGGGATGATTCTCCAACAAACTGAGTCACCCAGCCAGGGCAGAGGATCATTTTTTAACATTCCTCCTTTATAAGACAAAGTTACTTTCAGTAATAAAACATTAAATGTGACATAAGAATGGCTGGGAAAAATAACTTTATTCACATTTTCATTGAGCTTTGCATATATAAACAACCCAACAAAAACAACTTTTTAAAAAAAATTTATCTTTATTGTTGAGAGTGTTACAGGGGTCCCATTTTTCCCCCTAGTTGACCCCCTCCACTTCGCTCCCACCCCCTCCCGAGGCCTTCACCCCATTATTAACTGTGTCCATGGGTTATGCCTATATGCATATAACTTCTTTGGTTAATCTCTTCCCACCCTCCACCCCCCTTCCCTTTTTCCTCTGAAATATGATCGTCTGTTGCATGTGTCAATGTCTCTGGATCTATTTAGTTCATCAGATTCTTTTGTTCATTAGCTGCTTCTTAAAGAAGACCCTTCAACTTTTCCTGTAGTGCTGGTCTGGTGGTGATGAACCCCTTTAGCTTTTCCTTATCTCTGAAGCTCTTTATCTGACCTTCAATTCTAAATGATAGCTTTGCTGGGTAGAGCAATTTTGGTTGTAGTTCCATGTGTTTCATCACTTTGAATATTTCTTGCTACTCCCTTCTGGCCTGCAAAGTTTTTATTGAGAAATCAGCTGACAGTTGTAAAGGAGCTCCCTTGTAGGTAACTGCTTTTCTCTTGCTGCTTTTAAGATTCTCTTTGTCTTTAACCTTTGGCATTTTAATTATGATGTGTCCTGCTGTGGGCCTCTTTGGGTTCCTCTTCTTTGGGACCCTCTGTGCTTCCTGGACTTGAAAGTCGATTTCTTTCCCCAGGTGGGGGAAGTTTTCTGTCATTTTTTCAAATAGGTTTTCAATTTCTTGCCCTTTCTTCCCCTTCTGGCACCCCAATAATACAAATGTTGGGCCTCTTGAAGTTGTCCCAGAGGCTCCTTATACTATCTTCATATTTCTGGATTCTTTTTTCTTTTTGCTCTTCTGGTTGGTGTTTTTTGTTTGCTCATGTTCCAAATTGCTGATTTGATTCTCAGCATCCTCTCCTCTACTGTTGATTTCCTGTAAATTATTCTTCATTTCAGTTCCTGTAGTCTTCATTTCAAATTGGTACATTATTATGTTATCGATTTTCTCAGTTATTTCCCTAATAGTCTGCTTAAACATCCTTATAAACAAAATTCTAAATTCTGTATCTGTTAGCTTGCTTGGATCTATTTCATTTAGTTCCTCTTCTAGAGATTTCTTCTGTTCTTTCCTTTGTGACATGTTTCTTTGCCTTCTCATTTTGGCAGCTTCCAGGTGTTTGTTTCTATGTATTAGGTAGAGCTGCTGTCTCCTGGAATTGGTAGAGTGGCTGTGTAGTAGGTGTCCTGTAGCATCAGTGGCTCAGCCTCTCCAGTCACCTGAACTGGGCCTTCTAGGTGCTCCCGTGTGGGCTGTGTGCACTGTCCTGTTGTAGTTGAGACTTGGTTGCTGTTGGCATCACTGGGAGGAACTGACCCCCAGGCCAACCAGCTGTGAGGACCAGCTGCAACTACAGCCAAAGAGCTGCTGTGCTGGAGACACCCCTATGGGGCAGGATTTACTTCAGTGGAGCTTTGGTGTTCACCAAGTGCGCCCCTTGAGTGAGTCACTCGTGGATGTGGTGGGGTTGTGATCCAGCGTGGTCGAGTCTGAGCACCAGGTGCACTGTCTCTGGGGCCTCCTGGGAGGTGCAAAGTCAGCCTGTGCCAGTGCCTTGCCCAGGGCCACCCAGCATGAGCTACCAACTACAGCAAACCGTAGTTGGCTGCTACTTGTGCTGGGCTTGGAGGTGCCCAGGAGAGGCCAAGCTATGAGCCAGTGCAGCTGCCGCTAGTGCCAGGCCTGGGGCTGCTTATCAAGCTTTATGGGGCATGCTGCTGCTTGTTTGAGAGATTTTAGGAAAGTCCCAAGCATGAGGCTGGAGAGGCCACTTGCACAGAAAAGCCGCTGGAAACAGCCTGGATGAGCTGCAGGTGGGGAGGGGCGGGGCCTCCGGGAATCACGGGGTGGGGCCAAAGGTGCGAGTCAGGGGCTGGGGATTCAAACATGGCCCCTGCCTGCCGGCTGTGCGGGGAGGACTCGCCAAAGGAGCCATGGCCTCTGCCAGCTCTTCTGCCTGGGAGGAAGCCGCCCCTCCAGCTCTCGCCCTGACTTCAGGCAGGTTAGTTCCTCCTCGAGTGTCCTAGGTCCTTTCAAGCTGCTGCCCGGGGCTGGGCTCAGAGGGAGCGTCCGAGTGAGTCCCTGCCGGGCCCTTTGAGAGGAGCTGCTGGGGCTCCTGCAGGCTCCGCGACCCTCAGGGACAGTCCCCGCTGGTTTTCACAGCCCGGAGTTGTGGGGACGTCTCTTCCCGGCCCTGGAGCCCTGGGCTGGGGGCCTGCTGGGGGGCTGGGACCCCTGCTCCTCCGGGAAACCCCCACCGCCGAGATTCCCTCCCGGGTTTAAACCGGGGCGCCAGGGTTGGGCCCAAGGCGAGTCTCCGATTCAGCCCCAATCCACCCACATCTCCGCCCCTCCTACCACTCTCTGTGCTGCCTCAGTTCCCTGGTTGTGGGGCTTCTGTTCAGCCAGATTTCAGGAGGTTCTGAGTGATGGTTCTGTATTTTAGTTGTAATTTTGATGTGGTTGTGGGAGGCGGCAGGTACAGCTGTTACCTGTGCCGCCATCTTGTTTCTCTGTCCAAAAACAACTTTTTAATAAAAAAATAAATATTACAACTAAAAGGAAAAAGTAATGGATTAATCATGTTAATTACATTAATGTACTTATTTGGTTTTCCCATTTTTAAATCATTTTTATTTTTTACTTACAGTTGACATACATTATTATATTAGTCTCAGGTGGACAGTATAGTGATTAGATGTTACATAACTTACTAAGTGATCATCCTGATAAGTCGTGCACCCACCTGACACCATACATAGTTGTTACAATATTCTGACTATATTCCTATGCTGTACTTTACATCCCATGACTGTCTGTAACTACCAATCTGTACTTCTTAATCCCTTCCCCTTTTTCACCTACTCTCCGGAACCCCCCTCCCATTTGGCAACCGTCAAAACATTCTCTGTATCTATGAGTCTCTTTCTGTTCTGCTTGTTCATTTCGTCTGTTTTTTTAGATTCAATTGTTGCTAGACATGTATTTATTGTCATTTTATTGTTCATATTTTTTGTCTTGTTTTTTCTTCTTCTGAAAGAGGAGCCTTTAACATTTCATATCATAGTGATTAGGTGGTGTGAACTCATTTAGTTTTTTCTTATCTGGAAAACTGTTTATCAGTTCTTTGATTCTAACTGATACCTTTGTTGGGTAGAGTCATCTTGGTTGCAGGTCCTTGTTTTTCATCACTTTGAATATTTCTTGCCACTCCCTTCTGGCCTGCAAAGTTTCTGCTGAGAAATCAGCTGACAGTGTTATGGGAGCTCCCTTGTAGGTAACTAACTGCTTTTCTCTTGCTGCTTTTAAGATTCTCTCTTTGTCTTTAACCTTTGGCATTTTAATTATGATGTGTCTTGCTGTGGGCCTCTTTGGGTTCCTCTTGTTTGGGACTCTCTGTGCTTCTAGTACTTGTGGGTCTTTTTCTTTCACCAGGTAGGGAAAGCTTTCTGTCATCATTTTTCAAATAGCTTTTCAAGTTCCTGCTCCCTCTCTTCTCCATTTGTCATCCCCATGATGAGAATGTTGGCACACTGGAAGTTGTCCCAGAGGCTCCTTACACTATCATCATTTTTTGGATTCTTTTTTCTCTTTGCTCTTCTGATTGGATTTTTTTGCTTCCTTATATCCCAAATGGCTGATTTGATTCTTGGCTTCACATACTCTACTGTTGATTCTCTATGAATCATCATTCATTTCAGTGAGTGTACCTTCATTTCTGACCGGTTCTTTTTAGGCTGTTGAAGTTCTAAGTTCCTGGATCATCCCTGTAACCAGTGTCCTGAACTCCACATCTGGTAGGTGGCTCGTCTCCATTTTGTTTAGTTCTTTTTCTGGAGTCTTTTTCTGTTCTTACATGTGGGACATGTTTCTTTGTCTCCTTGTATTTGCAGCCTCCCTGTGTTTGTTTCTGTGTATTAGGTAGAGCTGCTGCTGCATCTCCTGGGCTTCGTAGAGTGGCCTAATGTAGTAGGTGGTCCCCTCTCCTTCTTGCCCCGCCCCCACTCTGTGTGGGCTGTGTACACCTCCCTCTTGTAGTTGAGCCTTGATTGCTGTTGGCACATCAATGGGAGGGATTTACCCCCTGGCAGATCAGCTACAAGGACTGGCTACAACCACTGACTACCAACCTCCAACCACTGTGAAGGATCAGCTATGCAGGGGCCCACCACACAGAATGGGACTTACTTCAGCAAGCCTAAGGTGCCCGCTGAGTCCACCCCTTGAGTGTGTTGCTTGTAGAGGTGGTCGGGGGTTCAGTGTTTTGATATGGTCTGAAGCTCTCCAATGGGTGTGCTGGCTCTGGGGCCTCCTGGGAGGTGCAAGCCAAGTCAGCCATCAACCGTGTTCTACCCAGGTCGGCACAGCATGAGATGCAAAGTGATCTGCAGATTTTTGCTACCTGTGCTGGACTTGGAGGTGCCCAGACTAGGCCCAGCTGTGAACTAAGGCCAGCTACTGCTGGTGTCAGGTCTGGGGCCATTTGGAGAGGTGTATGGGGCTTGCTGTGGCTAGATGCTGCTTGTTTGAGAGATTTTAGAAAAGTCTGAAGCATGAGCCAAGACAGGCCATTAGTATGGAAAAGCCACTGGAAACAGCTTGGATGAGCCTGGAAGCTGGCTGGGGCGGGGACTTCGGGAACCACCAGGGCTAGGGAACAGTGTTAGCTAGGTTGATGGAGACTCTGATATGGCACCCACCTGCCTGTCAGCTGTGTGTGTGTGTGTGTGTGTGTGTGTGTGTGTGTACGCGTGTAGTTGGGGGGTGGGGAGCTCAGCAAAGGAACAGTGGCATCTGCCAGCACTTCTGTCTGGGAGACAGTTGCCCGCCTCCTCAGCTCTTGTCCTGATGGTGGACAATTCAGTTCTTCCATGTATGTCCCTGGTGCCTTTCAAGCTGCTGCATGTATGCTGTAGTTCAGGAGGAGCGAGTCCCAGTAAGTCCATTTGCGGCCCTTTAAGCGGAATGCCAGGGACTCCAGCAGCCTCCATTTCCCTCAGCCTCAATCCCCACTGGCTTTTACTGCCAGAAGTTATGGAATTTCTCTTACCAGCACTGGAACCCTGGACTGGGTGTGCCTGGGACCCCTGGCTACTCAGGGGGAACTTCTGCATATGAGATACCCCTCCCAATATTTATCCACCACATGTGCGTGTGGGACCAACCTGTTTTGCTTTTCTGCCCCTCCTACCAGTCTCCATGTGGCTTCTTTGATTCCCTAGTTGTAGGACTTCTGTTCAGCCAGATTTGAGGCTTTTCTGAGTGATGGTTGTTCTGTAGTTTAGTTGTAATTTTGATGTGGTTGTGGGAGGCGGCCAGTACTGTGTTTACCTACACCGACATCCTGACCAGAACTTCAACATTAATGTATTTTGAGTGTTTTGGGCCATTTAGTAAATGAGAACAATAAGAAAGAAGAAAATTCCATTTTTAACTTTATATGCAAATTCAGTGAAATAGTTCATGTAGAAGGTAAGATTTGCACTAACAATCAAAATACTACCCCTTGTAGTTTGCACTCTTTCGCTGTTTTAAAATTTCCACCAAATAAGAACTATAATGGTCACACAGGATGGCTGAAACGCAGTAACTCAAATTGGTTTTCTTTGTGTGTTTTTTTCAAAATGTGTTGTTTCAATGGCTCAATAAATTAAGGATAAGGCAGAAATATGAGTGCTTTATTATACATACTGCTTTAGGAACGTGAAGTCTGTGTTCATAACACTAAATTTACCTGATTATTCTGTAGCCAAAGAGAATACTTGCTAATGTTAAAATGCTTCAAATAGGCAGGACGCTAACAGGGTTATCACTTCTGATGTACAGATACGAGAAATCTTTCAGTCAACTTGGGAGAATTTTTGTGATCAATAGACAGCCTCAGCCTTGCTGGGTGGCTCATGTAGGTCATCTCCCCAGTCCTCACGCCATCCTCGCCCGCAGCTCCATTCCCTGCACCCTCCTGATCCTTCTAATGTGGTCTGTCTTGGTCTCCATGGTGCAGGGGGTGCTTCCCCCTCAGCCCTGTGTCCTAGGATTCTCTCAGGGGTGCTTGTTCATGAATAGTTAGTTGTGAGCTGTTCTTACAGGGAGAGGGAAGTCAGGAGTGACCTGTGTTGCCATCTTGGTGACGTCACTCCCAAGACACATTGACATGCTCATGTCCTCACTCCACAAGCTGCTTCAGGCCAACGTTCTTCAGCCTTCTTGCCCTGCTTGGTGCATGTCTTTCCTCAAGACTACATTTCAGATTTCGAGAGCATGTTTTAGCAACATTGATTCCTGCGTAACCTTTTGTTCCGTATCCAGCACAAGCCCTCAGAGGTCTAGAAATAACTGCTGCTGGGTGGTGGTGCCCGGGAGCACTGGCAGACACTCTGTGCCTGGCACCGGTGCCCTAGGGGCCCTTTCTGAGGCCAGACTACACCCAGTCTGCAATCCAAGGTAGCCTTGTGGTAGTCAGCTCCCTTGCTGTGGCATATACGCCTCTTGTTTTCCTTTGTCGTCACAATCACTGGGCTACCATTGTCTACCTTGAATCTATGGTTTAAACACAGGAATGTGTAATACCATAGGGCTTGAAGACAAGAACTATCCATGGAGCCAATTCAAATGATTCTAAAAAGTTACAAATGTACTCTGGAACTAAAGCCATGTTTTGAGGTGGCAGACATGGAACTGGAAGTTTTCTGAATTAATACACTGTTTATTAAGGCATAAGCTTTTAAAATGTGATACTTGAAAGTTTATATGTTATTAAAATTTAACAGTGCACAGGGAACAAAAGTAAAAATTGATAAATTGGACTACATCAAACTGAAAAACTTCTATGCCTCAAAGCATGAAATCATCAGCTTGAAAAGGCAGGCTACAGAATGGGAGAAAATATTTGCAAATCATATATCTGATAAAGGGTTACAATCCAGCATATTTAAAGAACGCCTAAACTAAAAAATACCTGATTAAAAATGGACAATGGACTCGAATAGGCATTTCTACAAAGAAGAAATACAAATGGCCAACAAGCACATGAAGGCATGTTCAATATCATTAATCTTTAGGGAAATGCAAAGGGGAAACCACGGCAATATATCACCTCACACCCATCAGGATGGCTACTATCCAAAAACAAGCAAATAAAAACAAAAATGGAAAACAACAGCTGTTGATGAAGATGTGGAGAAATCGGAACCCTTGTGCAGTGTTGTAGGAGTGTAAAATGATACAGCCACTGTGAAAAACAATATGACATTCCCCAAAAAGTTAAAAATAGAATTACCATACATCCAACAATTTCACTTCCAGACAGATACCCAAAACAATTGAAAGCAGGGTCTTAAATAGATATTTGCACACCCATGATTATAGCAGCACTGTTTACAACAGCCGAAATGTGGAAGCTACCCAAACATGTACCCATGGATAAATGGATAAACAAAATGTGGTATAAACATACGATGGAATATTATTCAACTTTGAAAAAGGAAATTCTGACACATGCTGCAACAGGGATGAACCTTGAGGATATTATGCTCAGTGAAATAAGCCTGTCACAAAAAGTCAGATACCTTATGATTATATTTACCTGAGGTCCATAGAGGAGTCAAATTCACAGAGACAGAGAGTAGGGTGGTGGCTGCCAGGGCCTGGGGAAGAGAGAATGAATGGAAGCAGTTGTTTAATGGGTATAGAGCGTAAGATTTGGAAGATGAGAAGTCTGGAGATTGGTTGCAAAACTATGTGAATACACTTAAACCACTGAAAATGGTTAAGGTGGTAGCCTGGCCGGTGTGGCCCAGTGGTTGAACATTGACCTGGGATCCAGGAGACTGAGGTTCGATTCCCAGTCAGGGCACCTGCCCCGGGTGCGGGCTCGTCCCAGTGGGGGGCGTGCAGGAGGCAGCCGGTCAGTGACTCTCTCATCATTGATGTTTCTCTGCCTCTCCTTTCCGCTTTCTGAAATCAATAAAGACATATTTTTTTAAAAAAAAAAGGTTAAGATGGTAAACCTTATGCTCTCTTTACCACAGTAAAAAAGTATTTTGAAAACTTCCACAGGAGTCACAGCAATTCTTAGAACTTAGAACTACAGAAGTTTTTTCAGAAATTTGTGTATTTTATCACTGTGATAAATAAAAATACAGTTTAATATTGCCTTGCATGGTAATAATAAAAAACAAATAATCTTTTGTCTATTTTATTACCCTTTTAAAATTCTGTACATAGATCATACTGCTCCCGCCACCCACCCTCGGGCATTCCCCACCAGGAGAGCACACTCGCACCGCCTCCATCCCTCCGAGGGGACCCCACGAGACTTGCAAAAGGGAGCAATGGGCAGCCGCAGTTCATCTGGGGCTCGCCCCTGAACCTGCCCCAAGGCCCCCTCTCTCTGACCTCTCGGTGGCCAGAGCCGCCAGCCTGGGCTCTCCTGCTGCCTCTTCCACGCGCCGTCCCTGCCTCACTGTCCCGAGTCTATCTGCTGCCCTCATGGACCCAGTGCCCTTCGGCTCAGCGCTGTGCAGCCTTCCCTTTGGATATCCCCATCCCCCCCTTTTTTTTTAAATTATGGATGTTTTCCTTTTTTTTTTTTAAACATATCTTTATTGATTTCAGAGAGAGGAAAGGAGGGGGTGAGAGAGGTAGAAACATCAATGGTGAGAGTCATTGATCGGCTGCCTAGCCTGCAACCCGGGCATGTGCCCTGACCGGGAATCGAACCCCAATTGCCTGGATCTAGGTTGATGCTCAACCGCTGAGCCACGCCCAGCCAGGCTCCCCATCCCCTTTTAATACATTTAATTTTTCTTTATGCACCTGCCTGAGATGGCTATTTAGCTGCCCACACACCACCACTAACCATTAACATTTTAATCTGGATTTATAATTTTTCTTGAAAAATTGGAAGCTCTGGCAATACTGGGCCCATATTCCCAAATGGCAGTAATATACTGGAGATCAGTGGCAGTCACCTTTGAAAAGAAGGATTTGTGACCTCTCCAGTTTTCCACAGTCCCCACCACTCCCTATTGCTACTCCCAGCCAGCTCCAGCTACCTGCCAGTTTCCATTACCTGTCAGACCTGTAGGCCTTCCAGTGTATGGTCCTGTCCAGGACCCAGCCTTGCCCCTTAGTTGAATTAAATAAAAATCACTTCTCTGAGAGTCTGGCTTTTCTGGACTGATAAATGGGACTGACAATTTCCACTTCACAGAGGGTGAATGAAAATATCAAAGCGTAAGGACAGCAAAGTCCTCTCCTTTTCTTTGCTGGGACTTCCACAGTATATGAGAAGCACCTGGGCAGAGACTGCTGGCTCCCCTGCTTCGAGCTGCCTCTTATTGAACCCGTGGGGGGATCAGGGCTGTGTGAAAGGATGCACTGCCCCCCACCCCTCCTCCCTGCGGTTTTAACAACTCCAGGGTAATTTGCACCAAAGTCTCTGGTTAGTAGAAGGTTCCCTTCCCTCTCCCCTTCAAACCCAAGCCTCCCCCTTTCAAATTCTGTGTAACTTCCGCTCTAAGCATGTTTCACAGGCTGCAAGATCCTGATAACACCACCTCCCTAGGACATCTGCCAGACTGTCTCCTGGAAAGCAAACAAACTCACTTCTAAAGACACCCTCGGGACCTGGCAAAGTTCAGTGTGAACCCCCACCCTTCTCTATTGGTTTGCCCCAGTCACCCTTGACTCCTTAAAACCCCAATACAAGAGCAACGCACTCTATGTTTGGCGCCTTGTGCTGCCTGAGGGGACCTGACCCTTTCCACCCTTGGAAAGTAAAGTAAATCTCCTCTCTGCATCTCTTAGTTGTGAATTCTTTCACAGTCCACATCACAGGCCAAACCCTAACACAAAGGGCATATTTAATATAAAAGCATTTGGTAACAGCTAAGGATACTTCAAATTTAAACGATTATTTATTCCGATTAAGATGAGACCAGAACACACACCCCATTACATTTTGAGTGTAGTTCTTTCATTCAGAATGAGTGGTTCATGTAGCCAACAGAATATACATTAGACATAAATAAAAATTCCCATCCAGGCAACAAAATACGTGTTAGGAAACTTTCATTTTATGTACAACCTCACCAACACAGTGATCAGGAGGAATGCCGGGTGTCACTGAAGAGGGATCCCCAGTTCCCCCGGCCACCGGGGCAGCAGCCTTGGGGGCCTCCAGGGGGCCTTCCTGTGGAGGGAGGTGGCTTCTCAGGGAGGCTCCGGGCTCCCAGCGGCAAGGGGAGCGGGCTTGCTTTGGTTAATCAGTTAAGTGGTCAGCCAGGTCCATTTAGCTAAACCGCAGACAATATCTCAATATTGACATTACAAAGGTACACATTAGACTGTAGCAAAACGTAGAGTCCTTTAAGTCCTTACTAGCTTGACTGGATAACTTAGGCTTCCTGGTTTTGCATCTATTAGAAACCTTAATGAGCTCAGAATTTAATTAGTTGAGGGTGCTACAGGGAAACCCCAGGGGGGCTCGGTCTCCTGTCGCTGTGCCCAGTTCACCGGGGGCTGGGCCCAATCATCCCAGGCGTTTACTCAGAAGCCGGCCGGCCGAGAAGACGGGGAGCCTACGAGCATCCACAACCTGTCCTACCGAGTGGGCTGGGGGTTCGGGTTCTGTGGGGCAAACTGAGGCAGGGAACGGACTGCAGCTGCTGCAGCCCTGGAGGTCATTCTTTTGACCTTGGTCGCCTGGCGATGTCTCCATAAGGTGATATCTTGACTCATTGCTCACGGCTGCGCCACCTCCGTAAGTGCTTCAGTCCTGGGCCAAGCGGAGCGCAGGGTGCAAAGGCCTAGGAGAAAGAAGCTTAAGGAAAAAAACTTAAATCCCTGCTCAGGTAAGTATACGTGTTCTACAATTTTATAAGTAATATAATTGTATTTCAGATTAATTCAGGTCTCAACCTTTGAAAATCATGAGTGCCCCTGTCAAGGGGAGAGGGAGAGAAACCTTTTCTGCCATTTTTACACTGAGCCGTGAGTGCTGCTTATGTCAAGAAAGGCAGAAATCATCTTCATTTGAAATGCCTTAGTTTCTCTCCTACCTTTATTATCTCAGAGAAAGAAGATGAATTTGTGAGAACAAATCCAAATTCTCCACCTGCTGAAAATTAGAATTACTTGAATATGGTGTTGGAGTCAGTTTGTGGAAAACTAAAGAAATAATTCAGAAAAGACAGACAGACATATCAACAGACAGCTCCCAGAAGAAATCCAAATGGCCAATGCACATCAGAAAATCCGTTTATTCTCTTCAGTAACCAGGAACATGCAAATGACAGTAACAAGCTATCTTTTTTTCACTGATCAGATTGGCAAAACCTTTAAAGTCTGACCAAATCAAATCTGGGGAAATGGGGAGATGAGCTCTCACTCTGCTGTTGGAGGTGTAACTTGGATCAGCCAATTTGGAGAATTTTTTGGTCCACATGTCTGAAAGCTCTTATTGAAAATTTTTGAGACTTTGTGTGCTTTAGACTTTTGATTGTTTGAAAGATAAAAGAGGGAGAGACCATTTTGACATTACCACTCCCAATAAGTTCAGGAACAGAATCCTACTGTCAAAACATTGATTTTTTTTTCTGCAATGAAATATGAATATTTACACTATATGGGCTAAATATTGACCTGAAATAGCCTTAGCTCATTTTAGATCAGTTTTCACTGCCAAAGGACTTTGTTGCAAACTTATGTGAAAAGTAGTTTTAGAGTGTTTTTGGTTTTTCTTGGATTTCAGAACTGTGGAGAGAAATCTTGGATCCGTGTGTAGTAAAGTTGAATATGGGAATGCTCTATGACCCAGCATTTCATCTCCTAAGACCATCCCTTAGCATGCTGTTGCTGTTTTATCGTTATTACAGATGTCCTCTCCCACCCCATTGACCCCTCCCAGACCTTCCCTGCACCGCACAGCGTACTCTAAAATAAAAAAGGAAACAGTGGAGAAGTCAGCCAATTGTTTATTCATTTGTAGATCTCAGCTGAGCGCCCTGGGTCGCACTTCAATCACGGCGTCGGGACGACAGTGATGAATGACGTGGTGTCTCGGGTTGTTCACTGTGCGACATCATTACATACAACAATATATACTTGATCATTCGGATGACCAAATATATTTCTCATCTGTATTTTGTCTTTGTCCACAGTTTCTGGTTCAGAGCTCCCAAACCCTTGGAATTTCCTGAGTGATAAGAGCAATGGGAGCATCTCTTGTTATAATATTTGGCCTCTTGTCCTCAGTTCCTGAAAACGCAGTCATAAAGGTCGGGGTCCTGTCGCACACAGCAAGGCCCTCCCACCGCAGCCGGTTTATACCGGCCGGGGCCAGTTGCAGGGAAACCAGCCGTGCACAGGGCCGAGGGGGGCGCAGGGGCTGGAGGTGGACTGGATCACCAACGGCCAGGAGTTAACCCCCCAGGAAATGAAGCCTCCACAACCCAGATGGATGTGGTCAGAGCTTCCTCGCTGGCGGGCCAGGCGGCTCCCACGTGGCGTCCTGCACGGCCCCCAACTCCCCAGGGACAGAGGCTCCTCTGCACGGGGCCTCTTCCTAGGCATCTCTTCTCCTGGCTGCTGGTTCATAGCCTTTAGTACCCTTTGTAATAAACCTGCAACCTAGTCAGTAAACGGGTTTCCTGACTCCTGAGAGCTGCTCTAGCAAATGAATCAAACCCAAGGAGGGGTCGTGGGGACCTCTGATTTAGAGCCATTCCGGCAGAAACACAGGTGGCAACCTGGACTTGGGATTGGTGTGGAAGTGGGGGTGAGGCACACCCGCAGACATTTTAGGAGGATTCCCCATCTCAGGTCTCAGATTACCCACCTGAATGTATATGTGACCTTATCTGACCTCTGTAACCCTGCCCACTATTTTCACACCAAAAGCAGGCCTGACCTCCCACCCTATAAAGCTGACCCAAGCCCTTTGTTCAGGGCCCAGAATTTGGAGATGCCTCCTCTGGGACCGCAAGCGTTAATAAAGGTCTCCTTTCGCCTCCTCCGGGGTACAGCCTGAGTCTTTTCCACTACATTTTGGTTCCCTGACCGGGAAAGACTCACGTGTGCAGGCGCTTTGCCACCGGTGAGGGACCCGCGGGGGGTCTGCAGAGCTCAGAGGCGGGAGGGAAGCCTGCGCCCCGGTCTTTCCGGGTCCCGGCCCGTCTGGAGCCCCGCGGACGGCCACTCGCGGAGTCCACCCACCCGGGCTGCCGGGGGAGGACGAACGGATCTGGACACGGGACGAGATCTCTTCGGAACCGGTGAGTGTCCGGGGACCAGGAGCCCGAGACCAGGCCCACCCTAGGGTGGAAGGAGAGATTGATCACCTCTCTTGGCCCTTTGGCCACAGGCAGGGACATCCTATCGGGCGGGGATGTCTAGACTCACTTGACTGGAGCGTGCGGGTGAGTGAGTTAATGTCTGCGGCCCCACGGGCGCTCGCCCACGGAGTCTGAGTGGGCCCCAACCTGCGGTTCCGTGGTGCACCTCATACGGCTCAGAGCGGCGTCAGGCTCTGGGGGACCCCGTCCCTCCCTGCGAGTCTGATCCAGGTCAGGGGTTTATACTGACCTGCCAAAGCTAAGAGGCACCTAAATTCCTGCGAGGGGAGCGGCCAGGCGAGCGACCCGAATACCCCTCCCTTGTTTGTCTGCGCCGACGTGGGAAGGAAGAGCTCTGGGGGGACCTCGTCAACGGTATTAGGTTGTATGCTTAGGAACTTTGACCGGTTCAGGGGACAGGACCCCTCGGTGACCCCGGATCAGCTCGACACTTTCTGCTCGGACGAGTGGCCGTCATTTGGGGTAGGCTGGGCCCCTGAGGGAACTCTTAATCTGGGGATCGTCCGGGCAGTACACCCAGTAGTGACAGGGAAGCCAGGACATCCCGACCAGTACACATACATAGACAGGTGGCAGGAACTAGCCCGGGAGCTGCCGAGTTGGCTTCGCCAGGGCCAGAAACAGATGCGCCGAATCGTCGGGGTCGCCGGGGCCAAGAAGAAGGCTTCCCGGATACTAGTGGCCCGCCCTAGGGAAGGCCGGCACCCGCCAATCTACAGGAGTGACCCAGAGGAAGAGCCGCCATTTAGCACGTCCCCGCCTTACGCCCCAGAGCCGAGAGCCCCGGAACCGAACGCTCCGGAACCAAAGGCCCTGGAGCTAGAAACCCCCCCACCGTCAGTTTCATCACGGTGTCAGGCAGAAGCAGTCCCAGCCTTACCAACGGCACCCAGACGCAGTCCCAAGCTGGCCCTACAGCTACCCTTAAGGGAGACCCAAGGGCCCCCGCAAGTCGGGCCCGATGGGCCTGAGCTACCAGGGCGTACGATAGTCTGCTACCAGCCTTTCACTACCCCAGATCTCCTCAACTGGAAGCATCACACTCCCTCGTACTCTGAAAAACCGCGGGCCTTAATCAGCCTTATGGAGTCGATTATGCAAACTCACCGGCCCACGTGGTGTGACTGCCGGCAGCTACTCCTCACCCTATTCAATACAGAGGAGCGCCGGCGCATACTCCAGGGGGCCTCCAATACCTGGAAACCACGGCGCCAGTGGGGACACTAGACCCGGCGCAGTGGGCCAGAACGGCTGCGCCTGAAGTCCGGCCAGAATGGGACCACCACCCCAAAGAGGGCAGGGTGGCGTCCGAGCAGGAGCCAGAAGGCCCACCAATATGTCTAAAGTCGCCAATGTGACCCAACGACCAGATGAATGCCCGGGAGATTTCTACGAGCGACTGTGTGAGGCATACTGAATTTATACGCCATTTGACCCCGAGGGGCCACTGGAAAAGGGCGTGCCCAACAGGAAGAGGCAGATCCAGGGCGCTCCTCAGCCTCAGACTCCTGCCCCAACTGTCCTCAGCCTGGCGGGCATGGACTCGGACTAGGACAGACGGGGATCCCTGAATCTTGGCCCCCACGAGCCCATGGTCAAGTTAACTGTGGGGGGCCAAACTCTCCCTTTCATGGTAGACACAGGAGCTGAGCACTCCGTGGTAACCACTGCCATAGCCCCGTCGGGGCGTGAGATCTCCGTTGTAGGGGCAACCGGACTATCGAGTGGCCCGAAGAGGTTCTGCCAAGCCCAAACAGTAGAATTAGGGGGCCATCAAGTGAGACATGAATTCCTGTACCTCCCAGAGTGCCCAGTCCCACTCCTGGGATGGGACCTGCTGGCCAAACTAGGGGCCCAGCTCTCCTTTCAGCCATCGGGGGAAGCCCACTTACAGGTCGGGGCACCGTGTGATGGCAGTCCTCACTCCCAGGGGAGAGGAGCACCGCCCCTACGAGAAACTAGAAAGAAACACTAGAGGCAAAACCCCTACCAGCCGGGTGGTCGGCGCGGAGGGCAGAACTGTGGGCATTACACAGATTCCCGGGATGCCTCCGCCACTGCACACATCCACGGCACCATCTACCGGGAGAGAGGACTACTTACCGCCGAGGGGAAGGACATTAAAAATAGGGCTGAAGTACTTAGGCCGCTAGAGGCAGCATGGGCTCCGGCCAAGGTGGCAGTAATCCATTGCCCAGGGCACCAGAGGGAAGGAACAGAAACAGCAAAAGGAAACTGGCGGGCAGATCGAGCGGCTAAGGAAGCAGCCCAGGGTGCAGGTGCCCCAGCCGCCGCTCCAGCTCTAGAAGGAGCCGTGTTAGATCTCAGCCCTACGCAATCGGACTATACTTCTGAGGAACAAAAGTGGGCGATCCAGACGGGGTGTGCTCAGACTACGACTGGCATCTGGGAACCGCCAGATGGGCGGCTGCGTGTGCCCCAGACCCAGGCGAGCAATCAAGTGAGGCAACGCCACACCCTGACTCATCTAGGGAAACGTCCCTGGAGGCCTTGCTAAACTTCCCCAACCTGGCCAGCATATGCGCTGCAACTGTGGCCCAGTGTACAACCTGCGCTTGGAACAACACTGCTCCACGCCCACAAAGGACCGCCGGCATTCAACACGGGACAGCAGCCCTTTGAGGACCTGCAGGTCGACTTCACAGAAATCAAGCCAAGCCGGGGTTACAAGTACTTGTTAGTCCTTGTCTGCACCTTTTCGGGGTGGGTAGAGGCTTTCCCCACCCGGACTGAGAAAAGCCGAGAGGTAGTAAAAGCCCTTTTAAGAGAAATAATTCCCCGCTTTGGACTGCCGACCTCCATCGGCAGCAATAATGGGCATAGGAGGACTAGGGCTTTCAGCCTCAACGTATTACAAGCTATCTGAGAGGCTGAATCTAGACATGGAGAAGGTAGGTGACTCCCCAGCCACCAACAGATACACTCACTCACCGGAGTAACCCTGCGGAACCGCCGAGCTCTAGACATACTGACGGCTGAGAAGCGGGAACGTGCCTTTTCCTAGGGGAAGAATGTTGTTTTGTCAACCAGTCTGGGTGATAGCACAGAAAGTAAAGGAACTAAAAGGAAGCACACAGAGAGGCAGAGAGGGGGCTAGGAACGGGAACTGGGGCCTGGACACTCAGGCCTGGGCCGGGGGCTCGTTCCGTTAATCGGGCCCGTTCTCATCATCCTAACAGGAATATCTGTCAGGCCGTATGTAATTAGAATGGGCATCCGGACCCTGGAAACCCCTGTTACCAGGAGGGCCACCGCCAAGATTCTAGCCCTTCAGCGGGTCCATTATCGTGGACCCCGGAAACTGAGGACCCGGAGGACAGGGACATGGATCATGATGCAATAACTGCTGCAGCAACAGTAGCATCAGAGGGGGAAATGAGGAGGGAACCGCAGCCATTCTAGGAGGATTCCCCATCTCAGGTCTCAGCTTACCCGCCTGAACGTACATGTGACCTTATCTGACCTGTAACCCCGCCCACTATTTTCACGCCAAAAGCAGGCGGGACCTCCGACCCTATAAAGCTGACCCAAGCCCTTTGTTCGGGGCCCAGAATTTGGAGACGGCCTCCTCTGGGCGCGCATGCGTGAATAAAGGTCTCCTTTCGCCTCCTCCGGGGTACGGCCTGAGTCTTCTCCCCTACAGGGGCAGCCTAGTGGGACTGAGCCCTGAACCTGTGGGGTCCGATGCTATCTGCAGGCTGAGTTGTAGAACACCCAGCAGTGTCTGAGGACTGCTTGCTGGTGTGTGTGGGACACACGTTTCCCCTCCACCCCCCGTTTGAACTGGTGACCAGAACTTTTAACAATCCAGTGGCCAAGACTGACAACCAAACAGGGTTACATCTAGGATATGAAACCGCAGAGGAGCTTTTGTTTCTGCCTATATATTTTTTTAAGGTTTGAATTTTTGCAAGAACATGTCTAACCACTATAAAAAACAAACAAACAAAAAAAGTGATAGACTGCAAGCTGTCCTAAATAGTGGAAAATACAGAATGTTCAGTGTCAAGTGGGGTGGGATGAGAGTGGGTAAGGGGCTGTGGACAAAAGGGGCCGCATACTAACCCTGGCAAGCTCAGGGGAGGCCTGCCTAGTGGCCTTCCAAAGTCAGAGACTGAAAGCAACCACCTAGCAGGGTCTGAACACAAAAATTTTAAAAAGTGAGTTTTGGGGGTAGTCATATCCTAGAACTGTATCTCCTTGACAAAGCTTAACCTATATCTTAAGTGAGCCTATTGTCACTTTGCACCTCAGATAACATACCTTTGGGATGTCAGAATAATCTTCTTTTCCAGACCCCTGAGGGCACAACCTCCCACTAGAGCAGAGACCACAGAGCCCCAGGTTGTCTTGTTCCCCGAACACCATCTCCAGGTGCTGTAAATGTTAATTGTGAACCACCCTGTACCCACCGTTTCACTCTTTATCCAATCCCAGAGGTTTCCCTGTTTACTTTCTCCCACCCTCCTCATCTGCCACCGGTGGATTCCATGTAACCCGCTTACGCCTCCTTCAATTCTATGTATAAAATAAGCTGCAAAACTGCCATTCCCTGGAGCATTTTCTCAGTCCATTGAGACCGTTTCCTGTAATTGTCATTAGTTTGGCTCCAATAAACTCATAAAAATTCCCTACAGATCTGGACGTCCCTTATTTGGCAGCTATCCCAGAGGATGCTTCTAAAGTAAGAAGTGTGAATTTTTTACAGAGCTATGCTTGTTTTTTTCTAACATAACTTCCTCCTCTGTATATGGTGTAACCACACAGAAACTTCAGTTTTTTTTAATGTATCTTTATTGATTTCAGAGAGAGGAAGGGAGAGGGAGAGAGAGAGAAATATCAATGGTGAGAGAGTCACTGATCAGCGGCCTCCTGCAGGCCCCTGACTGGGGACCGAGCCCACATCCCAGGCACGTGCCCGGACCAGGAATTGAACCACAGCCTCCTGGATCCTAGGGCCACGCTCAACCGCTGCGCCACGCCCGGTCGGCAGAGCGTCCTTTCTTTAATACGACCTTTTCTCCTTCTTTCCTTTGACTCAAACTGGCCTCCAGGACCTGACTCACTTGCCTTCTCCCTTAATCACTAAACCCTCAGGAGGTTCTAGTTGGCATCAAATAATCTTAGGAACAAAGCCTCAGGCTTGTCAGAAACAGATTTCCGAGAAAGCTATCGATAACATCTAGGCCTCAGGTGTGTTTCTGCTCCAGGCCCAGAAAAGTGGTGAAACTGGACAAAGCGATGCCATGGCTGCCTCAGCGATGGACTGATCCGTTACCCCAGCACCAACCAATTAGGAGAAACCATGACCCTGACCGGGACTCTAACTCCCTTAGTCACCGTGATTAATAACTTTCCCTGTATAACCCATCTCCTGGAAGCCGGGGGGAGCCAGGTCTCTGAGCACTAGCTCACCTGTGTTTCCGGGCATGGGCCACTTCCTGAAAACAAATCCTTATTTTCTTAGCTGCAAATTCCTGTTCATGTCTTACTGGGCTTTCATGAGTGCAGGCAAGTGGACCCCTTTAGTCTGATACCAATAGGAAAAACACTGCTGTTTTCATCTTTTCTCTCACACTACTGCCCCTCTTCAGTTCTGTTACTGCATCGGTGCGTTTCCCACACATCAACCTATCCTCAGCACCAGCTGGGTGTCCTACAACTCAGTTCAATTCTGATGCTATTGACTTGGAGAAATGTCATATCCCACAGGCTAAGAGCTCAGTCCCATCATCCGGCCCCACTTCAGATGCCAGTCACAAGGCTGGGCTGTCACCTTGTTACTGAGCAAGGGTTTGCTACCTGGCAAGTACAGAAGCCAATACTGTGACATCAGCTTTTGAGAAAATGAGGGGTGATTTATTTAATGCTGAACCAGCTCCTAGGAGAGAAGAGGCACTGCTCAAATCTGTCTCCTCAACGCAGGGCTCAGGGTGGGTTTAAGAAGTTCGTGGTGGTGAGCAAGTTTTAATTGGAAGACCTTGAACTTGGCCATTTATGGTTAGGGCCGCCAACACCAGATCTTCCCGGAAACATCCTTTGCTTCTGAAAGGGTTCATGTGTTTAAGTGCCTGCTATGTCCAGGTTGTTTGGTTCCATGGGGCTGTGGGGGGTAAGACGTTGGTTCCAGATGAGGCTGGAAGTCAGTTTTCTCCTTTGCGCATGCGATAGCTGCATGCCTTGTGGTTTTGGCCTGTTGTCTGTGAAGATTAACTCAGTATCTCGTTAGGACCGTTTCAAGCTGGTTCTACAGTTACAGTCTGTACTTCCTACTACCCAGGTCTAAATGACACTCTCAGGACCCCTTTCTTGGGGTGGATAATTTCTTAGACTGGCTCACAGAACTTAGGGAAATAATTACTTACATTCACCAGTTTATGATAAAGGGCATTATAATGGATACAGATAAAGAGCCAGATCAAGTGATGTTGGGAGCCGGTGACCTGTCTGGACACGGTCCACGCCACCTGAGTGTCTGGAGTCAGGGACTGACCCTCCCCACAATGACCGTTGATGTTGAGAGCCCGCTACGTGTCTGGACATGGTCCACGTGGCCTGAGGCTCTGGAGCCAAGGACTCGACCCTCCCCGCAGGTTGCTGTGGGAGCCGAAATGAAGATGGTCACCAAGGTCTGGGCTCATGCAGGAGGCAGGGTGTTCACCTGAAAGGGTGTCTGTGCCACCTGGGAAGAACTACTTTGTGTCCCCCTCACCTCACTACCAGTTGTTTGTTACTCACTGTGTAATAAAGGCGTTGAAGCCATTGGAAGCTGCACCTCACTGGAGGGCAGCCCTCCTGATCCCATAACTTTGTCTCTTTAATTCCCACCACTCGCACTCAGGTTGTTCCTCTTTCAGGCTGGTTCCTGACAAAGTGACACACAGGAGATTGGAAGGACCCCAGGCATAGGCACTTTTCTCTGTGCAGCTGGGGTGTGCCATCCTCCTGAATGTGGGTGTGTTTACCAACCCAGAAGCTCTGTGTACCCTTTATTTTTATCTTGGGGATTTTTAGGCAGGCTTTACCATGTAAGCACAGTTGATCGTGAACTCAATCTCGAGACCCTTTGCCTTTCCCAGAGGATAGGGGTTTAGGCTCAAAGTTCCAAGCTTCTAATCATAGCTTGGTCCTTCTGATGCAGCTTAGCAAGAACAGAGGAAATTCCCGAGCCAGAGCGTGAGGAAACTGAGACAGATGCTTTACCAAATGGCTGGGAGGGCTGAGCAGTTAACACCCAGCTGACAAATCACAGGACTATTCTCCATAACCAAAGACACCTAAGATCAGGTGGTCTAAGCCTGCCTGCCTAACCACAGGCATCTCGGAGCAGGGGTCTGACTCTATTCTCCCAACCAAAGGGACCTAATAGCAGGTGCTTTAAATCACCAGTCAGGAAGGGAGGTAACAAAAAACAATTAGAGCCAGACTAATCCAAGATAGAGGTGAAACTAACCAAAGAAGGACCCCAAAGCCTATTGTATTATTATTATAATAATGAAAACCGACACAGAAGTAGAAGCAGCCGCAGGGGACAAACGCAGTGCCACTTCTGGAGGACACCGTAAACAGGCCCCTCCCAACAAGGAGGCTGAGTTGGAATTTTACGCCACGAAGCCTTGGAAACACCTAACATCCCAAGAACGGACTTGCCTCGTGTGGAACTCCCCTCCCCCCCAGCGACGTGTGCTTTTCTCACTTCCCGCCTCTTTCCTCTTCTCCACCTGAGTAAAACTTGCTTCATTCTCACCCTCGCCTGGACTTGTGTCTTGAAACTTTTCCTGCACGAGTCAAGAACTTGGAGGTCTCCTGACACACAGAGGGTCTCGGACATGCCCGCAGGGCCAGCCCCGGCCCAGAAGTGGTCCTGTGACATTTCTGGGGCCAGCCCTGACCTGAGGCTATCTAGGAGCCACTGAGTCACCTCATTAGGACAAAAGGCACTTCTGTCACTCAGGAAATTCCAGGGGACTTAGGAGCTCTGCATCAGGAATCAAGGTCAAAGACCAAATATTAGAATAAAAGATGCTCCCTGACTCTTAGCACTTAGGAAATAACAAGTGTTTTAGGACCTCTGTGCGAGGAACAGAGATCAATATACAGTATTATTATTTTCAGTAGATAAGTAAAACCAACTCCATTTTACAGACCTGGAAAGTGGCTCCTGAAAGGTCCCATGACCACTTGGGTGACATCCATGATACTGCTAAGGATATCCCCAATGACAAATTTTTTAAAAATTAGAACTGTGGGTGTTTTTTTTTGTCTTTATTCTCACTTTGAGCATGAAATATCCTTGAAAACAGGAACTGGGCGCATCTTGTACTGTATTATCTTTTCTAAACTAATTAGTCTGAAGGTTGTTTGTTTTTGTTTTTGTTTTTTGTTTTTTGTTTTTGCTAGGGTCAGCTCAGGGATACTCTGACCCAAGGATATTACTCATCAAAAAAAAAGGTAAGAGCTTGCCCAGCAGCTGCCGGCAGTGGTGCCTTGCTCTTAAATGCCAGCCTCTGGCTCCTGCAATGGGATGAAATGTGTGCTTGTCAAAAAACCAAAGGTGTCTTTCACCAAAAATGGGCTGCATTTGGTTGCCACAGAGCTGATGTACTGAAAAGTTTAGGCTTTAAAATCAGGTTCTTTTCCTCCCTGGCAGAGGAAGATTACACCCTCTGTGTACACTCAGCTTTTTTAACTTTTCAGATGCTGTTTTCATCTGTGATCTTTCCATGTTCACTAAAAATCAAAACACAAGACATAGCAAAGGGGAAAGGGTTTTCAAGAGCTCAGCAAACGCACTTTCACTACGGCTCCTCTTACAGATGAGGACACTGCAGCCCAGAGCAGCAGGGGCTGTGCCCATGGACTTAGAGATGCACCAGGATCTGGGCCCAAGTGTTTTCCTGTATGTGAGGGCTGGGGTCAAGGTGCAATTACAACCTTCTGTGTACTCCTAGGAACAGGACAATTTTGTTTGTTGGTTTCATTTTTTTTTTTTTCGAACAGGGAAGTGGGTTATTTTCCTATTTAAAGTATCTTCATGATCTTTAGACCAATGACCAGAAAGCTATGGCTTGTGAAGATAATCATTTTTAAAAAGCATGATCACTTAGGTAGAACATGATAGCTTCTTGCAGAGTATCCATTACATGCTGGTTTGAACATGAATTATAGGTTTGACTGGGAGTACAGACAAGTTATTGTCCTTTGTCCTGAGCACCTCCAGGGACAAAGGATTCATTACCACCTAAGCCAGTCTGTTCACTCCTTCTGCTCTATGTGAATCCAAAATCTGCCTTTCTGGAGCTCTTCTCCAACCATTGGTCTGACTTTCCCTTCAGGAGCACATGCAGGGCCAGCCCACCTCTGCCCTCTCCAGCACTGCTTGTCCTCTGCCACCTGAGCACAGGCCCGTGGAAGGAGACTGTGCCCAGACAGCACAGACTCTGGGACCAGGCCCTCTGCATCCAGGTCCTGGCTCTTTCACTTACTGCTGTGGGACCTTTACGAAGGACCATGATCTCAACTTGCCTAAAACCTGGAGGGCTTTCTCACGTCTGCAGCAAGGCAAGGATGTCTAATCTCACCACCTCTAGTCAGCCTTGTATGGGCAGGTTTAGCCAGCCCGGCAAGGAAAGAGACAAAACAAGGAATGCACGTGGAAAAGAAGAAATAAAACTGTTTCTATTCATAGCCAACATGATCCTATATAGAAAAAAATCTGAAGACTCTTAAAAAACATAACAAAAAACCTATAAAAACTAGTAAGTGGAAGTAGCAAGGTTGCAGGATACAAGATCAATATGTAAAACTTGTGTTTATACATACTAGAAACAAGCAATTGACACCACTTATAATGGCATCAAAATATCAAGTATTTAAAAAGAAATTTAATGAAATAAGTGCATGATCTCTACACTGAGAACTACAAAACAATGCTGAGAGAAATTAAAGATTTAAATAAACGGCCACATACACTATGTTCATGGATTAGAGGACTGAAAATTTTTATGATGTCCATTTCCCCCAAATTCATCTATAATTTCAACACAAATAAGAGAAAAATCCTGCAGGCCATTTAGTGGAAATTGACAAGCTGACCCTAAAATTTATATGAAAATGTAAAGGGTCTAGAATAGCCAGAACAATTCTGAAAATGGGCAAATGCAGAGGAGTTATACTTCTAAATTTCATATAAAGCTGTAGTAATCAAGCTTTTATGGTAATGACTTAAGGATAGACAAATAGACTATGAAACAAAACAGAACCTGGAAATAGATGCTCACATACATAGTCGATTAATTTCTGGCACAGAGAATGAGGCAGTCAATCGGAAAATGAAAGCGCTTCAACGAGTGTGCTGTAACCAATGGATAATCAAATGCATACATAAAAACAATTTGAGATATATCCTAGCTTGAACTATAAATCTTCTAGAAGAAAAAAGTAAGAGAATATCTTTGTGACCTTGAGGCAGGCAGAGATTTCTAAGCAACAAAGCCACACAAGAAAAAATGGATAAACTGTACTTCATCCAAATTTTAAATTTCTGATCTTTAAAGACACTGGTAAGAGACTAGAAGATGTCTGCAAATCATATATCTGACAAAGAACTTGTATTCAGAATACAGAAAGAACTCTTAAAACTCAATAAGAAAACAAAGAATCCAATAAAAAATACATATATTTGAACAGACACTTCATCAAAGATATATCGGTGGCAAATAAGTACATGAAGAGCTACTCAACATCAGTAGTCATTAAAGAAACGTACATTAAAACCACAATGAGATAACTATTAGAATGGGTAGAAAGAAAAAGACTGGCCGTACCAAATGCCAGTGCCAATGGGGCAGGATTGGGATCCTCACACACTGCTGGTGGGAATGCAGAAATGATGCAACCACTGTGGAGATCAGTTTGGCAGCTGTTTGTTTTTGTAAGTTAAACATTTACCACTATATGATGTAGCAATCTCTTAGGCATTTATTTACCCAGAGAAATGGAAGCATACATCCCACAAAGACTTGTATACAAATATATACAAGTCCACACATTCAGCTAAAAACTGAAAACAATCCAAATGTCCACCCACTGATGAGTGGATAAACAAACGTGGTGTATCCACATAATGGAATACACATCAGCAATAAGAACGAACAAGTCTTCACCCCGACTGGGAGGCTCAGCTGGTTGGAGCAGCGTCTCATACGCCAAAAGCTTGTGGCTTCCATTCCCAGTCATTGCACATAGCTAGGTTGTGGGTTCGATCCCCAGTCGGGGTGTGTTGGGAGGCAACCGATAGATGTCTCTCTCTCTCCCTCTCTCCCTTACTCCCTTTCTTTCTAAAAATCAATACAAGCATATCCTCAGGTGAGGATTAGAAGAAATGCTGCAAAAGGGATTGAGGTATTTATATATACTACAACATGGATGAATTTCAAATAATTATGCTGACTGAGAGAAGCCAGATATAAAAGAGTAATGCTCTATGATTCCATTTATACAAAAATCTAGACAATGCAAGCTCATCTACAGAAACAGACAGCAGCTCAGTAGGTGCCTGAGAATGGGCAACAGGAGACAGAGGGTGCAGGAGGGATGAACCACAAAGCAACACCAGGAAAACTTTTGGGTGATGGGTATGTGCAGTGTCTTGACTGTGGTGTTGGTTTTCACGGCACATCTGCACATATCTGATTGTACATTTTAAATATCTGCAGTTTTGCCCTGGCCAGCGTTGCTCAGTGATTAGAGCACTGGCCTGCCCACCAAAGGGTGGCAGGTCCCATTCCTGGTCAAGGACACGTACTTGGGTTGCAGGTTCAGTTCCCAGCCCCAGGCAGGGCCCGTGTGGGAGGCAACCACTCGGTGTGTCTCTTCACATTGATGTCTCTCTCTCCCCTCCCTCCTTCCCTTCCACTCTCTCTAAAAATTGATGGAAAAACTACTCTCGCGTGAGGAGTGAGGAGTAACAACAACATACATATATATTCACACAGCTTATTGTATGTCAGTGACTCCCCAAAGGAGTTTTAAAAGCAGGGAAAACGAGGAAGACATAAACTGGGGGAAAATTTTCACAATACTTATGTCTGACAGTGGAATTGCTTCCAGAATGTATTTTTTTGAAAAAACTCCAACAAATTAATGCTGAAAAGACAAACAGTCTTATAATACTCTCAACAATAACATAAGTTTTTTTTAAAAGTGGGTAAAAATGAACAGACACTTCACAAAAGACACACGAATAGTCAGTTAGTACATGAAAAAGTGCCCACAATCATTATCATCAGAGAAAATGCAAAGTAATACCATGAGATGCCATCTCCCACCCACTAGAACAGCTAAAACAAAGAAGAGTGGCCGTCCCACGGGTCCCCAGGATGCGAAGCCGCTGGAACTCATGAACAACCGTGGGGGGAATGGGATGCACAGCTGCTTTGGAGGACATGAGACAGCTTCTTATAAAGTGGAACTCAATGACCCAGCAATTCCACTGCTAGGATTTACCCAAGTAGAATGAACTGCACACACACACACAAATCTTGTACACAAATGTTCCTGGGAGCCTTATCCATAATAACTTTAAGCTGCAGGTGACCAGATGTCCATTATGAGGTGGGTGCGTAAGTCAATTGTGGTGCATTCATAATATGGACTGCCAGTCAGCAATAAAAAGGCACAAACTACTGATAAACATGAGGACAGAAACTACCCCATAAGCACTGTCGCATGAAAGAAGCCAGACATGGAACGAATGCATACTGTATGATTTCATTTACTTGAAGTTCAACAACAGGAAAAATAAATCTATCCTTCTTAAAACTTCTCATCACAGGAAAAAAAATTGTAACCATGTGTGGTGATGAATGTTAACTAGATTTAATGTGGCAATAATGCTGCAATATCTACAAATATCGAATCATTACATAGTACAAGTGAAACTAATATAATGTTATAGGGCAATTATGCCTCAATTAAAAAAAATCTATCCTGGCTCAGCCAGTGTGGCTCAGTGGTTGAGCATCGACCTATGACCCAGGAGATCAATGTTCGATTCCTTGTCAGGGCACATGCCCGGGTTTCAGGCTCGATCCAGGAGGCAGCCAATCAATGACTCTCTCATCATTGATGTTTCTCTCTCTCTCTCTCCCTCTCCCTCTCCCCTCCTCTCTCTGAAATCAATAAAATAAAATAAAATAATAAAATAAAATAAAATAAATCCCTAACTATTAAAAAAATATTTTGAAAATCTATCCTGTTCGAAATCAGAGGACTGGAGACCTCTGGTGAGGGAGATTCATTGGAAAAGGTGAATGCATTTCTGTAATGGAGAGCTTCTATATCTCGATTTGGCAAGTGAGTACCTGCATATATACTTAAGATATGTGTACTAAACCTGACTTAAATTATAATTTCTTTAATTTCAAATTTTATTTTATTTTTTAAAAATATCTTCTATTGATTTTCAGAGAGAGGAAGGGACAGGGAGAGAGACAAACATCAATGATGAGAGTCACTGATCGGCTGCCTCCTGCCCGCCCCCTGCTGGGGATCCAGACTGAAACCTGGGCATGTGCCCTGATGGGGGGATCGAACAGCAATCTGCTGGATCATAGGTGGATGCTCAACCACTGAGCCACACTGGCCGCGCCAAATTTTAATAATTTATTAAACACATTCAGATGCCCAATGTGCTCTAATTTATTGTTTCCTGTGTGCAGGCATCACTAAACCCTTGCGATACCTTGTGAAGCAGGCACATTCCTAATCTCACGTTATAGATGAGAAAGCACAAATGCAGGACAGCTGGATGTACAAGGTGGGATGGCAGCTGAGGACACTCTACCCTGAAGGGAGGGGAGGTGGGTGCCCTTAATCACTATGCTCCCTGTTCTAGGCCCTGTGCTGGCCAGTGAGACCCCTCCCTGAACCCCAGGCCAGTGGAGGAGAGGGTGCTGGATGGGTGATGACCCTAGAAAGTGCCAAGGATCCATGGGGGATGGACAGGAGCAAGCGCTGACACCACCTGGGGAGATAGTGATGGGGTGGGCTGAGGTGGGGATCTGACTAAAACAGAATCTGTGACCTGGTGCCTCACCTGCTTGAGCCTATTCACAAGCCCCTGGCCTTCCAGCCAGGTTCCCAGACCTGGCTGCACCTTGGATCCATCTGGGCAGCATATTAAGAGTAAAGATTCCCTGAGCCTTAGTGGAGAGTCTCAGCACCAGAAGGAGAAGCCTCTGAGGGACTGTGCCAGGCTTGGCATTCCCTCTCCTTGCTTGCATTCATCTTCTGGGAGAGAGGCACCGAGGCTGGCATGGACCCCAGTCACATATGGTTAATTTCTACCTACCTCCTGGGGAGAAAGTGAAGATTGGTGCATGTGGGTGTCAGGCCTCCAGGCCCATGTGAGGATTAAACCAAAGGTGTCCCATTAACAGCAGTAATTAAGACTGGGATTCTCAGAGCATCCTTCCACCTCTGTGTCCTAAAGCCAGGTAAAGGGTTGGTCTGCTTTCTTCCAGGAAGTCGGTGTCTCCACCATCCAGCACACCAGCCTGGGCTTGTCCACGTAGTGGCTGTGCCGGTCCCAGTGAGAGACAGCGTGCAAGGACCTCCTTAGGCCCAGCCTTGCAGCTGGCGCAGCCTCACTCCAGTCGCATTCCAATGGCCAGAGCAAGGTGGAGGTGCCTGCAGACTCCAGCGCTTGATGGGAAGATCTGCCACATGGCACTGGAAAGTGCGTGCGCATTAGGAAAATGCACGTCAAGACCACAGTGAGTATTACTTCACACCCATTGTTACGGTTACTATCAAAACAACAGAGTATGAGAAAGGCTGGGGAGGATGTGAAGACCTGGAACCCTTGGGCGCTGTTGAAGGGAGTGGGAAATGGTGCAGCTGCTGTGCAAACAGGATGAAGTTTCCTCAGAAAGCAAAATGTCAGATTATCACGTGACCCAGCAATCCCACGTCTGGGTAGACACCAGCACAGCTGAAAGCAGGGTTCACAAAGGTACCTGTGCACTCCTCACAGCGGTGTTATTCACCACAGCCAACAGGCGGAGGCAGCCCCGGCGTTCGTCGGCACACCACCAGGTAGACCGAGTGCGGTCCGTCCATACACCGAAATGTTATTCACCCTTAAAAAGGAAGGAGATTCTGACACGTGCTACCACATGGATGAACCTTGAGCCAGTCACAACGGGACAAATGCTGTGTGATTCCACTCACACGAGGTCCCCAGAGTAATCAAGCTCATAGAGACTGGCAGGGGGCAGGGGGCATGGGGAGTTGGTGGTTGATGGGTATGGAGCTTTGGTTTTACAAGATGAAAGAGTTCTGGAGATGGTTACACAGCAGTGGGAATGCACTTAACAATACTAAACTGTACAATTAAAAATAGTTGAGATGGTAAGCTTTATGTTCTGTGTACTTTGCCAAAGTTAAAGAAAGGTACAGATACTGAGACTGGTGGAGGATTTTACCATTCTTACAGAGATCTTCCTCACTCGGGCTCTAAGCTGTGGGACCTACCGGTTGCCCTGACCTCTCCCAGCACCAGTCTCACCTTGTCTTTGAACCAACGGTGAGCTTCATTCCTTATCTTTACTCCATTTCACAGAAGACAGCATGAGGTGGCTAAGGCCTTGCCCCAAACGTAGAATCCTGGCCTTGGCCTTGCTCTCAGTGGTGTGGTCCTTCAGCTGCCCCAGAATGACAACTATGGGCATTTGAGGCCACCTCTCACAGTTTGCAAAGAAAGTCTGTGCGGGTACCTCACTTCGAGAATTCTCTTCCCCGGTCACCTCCTTTCCATCATTCAGGTCTCAGTTCTGACATCACCTCCTTCCCTGATCACTCTGGGGAAAGTGCACCCTCCCCCACTCAGTGTCTTTGTGTGTCTGTCCCACCTAGAACATAAATTCCCTGAGGGCAAGCAGCAGCCCATTGTTTTTCATTCATTTCTGTACCCCCAGGAGCTAGAATATGCTCACAAAGTATTTGGGAAATGAAGGAATTTAATTTGAATAGAGATACACATCCTCCTCGTTTAAAAGATGAGAACATCAAGTCTCTGAGAGGTCAAGGAACATCCTAGAATGACACAACAGGTAAAGGAAGAACTTGGGGCCGAGAGGCAGATCGCTCAATTCCATATTTCATAGCTGTCATGGTGGAAACACTTTGACTTGGTTCTCTGTGGGGAGGGGGTACATTACCCAATAAATCAGCCCCTCAAGTTCAGATGCATGTGTAAGGTGTGATTCAGAGCCGCTCAAGAGCAGGCCGAGCTTCAAACAGCAATATGCCCTTGTTTGCCACTCCTGGGCTGGGTTACACCTGCTGTCACCTCCCCTCTCTGGGGAAGGGTCCTCGGGAAGGGAGAGTCATTCAGCCACCCCTGTGGAGTGGAGTTTTGGTGGGTGTACGTGGAGCTGCCCACTGAAGAAGACAAAGTGCCACATTTTCTATTGCAGGCTGGGTACCCAAGAAACAGTCTCTCAGGGAGATGCATATGCAGAAGGTTTACTTGGGAATGCCCTGCAGAGCAACACCCAGAAGGGCTCCCAGGACTAAGGAAGCAGGACTGGGCATTGGGAGAAACTTAACTGCCACACAGTTAAAAGGCCTCAAGGGATGCCAGGGTTGGGGAGCAGGTGGTGGAGTAAGCTCTGGACCTGGGATGGCCCTTCAGAGACATGCCAAATTGAAGAGGGAGGGAGGACAGCAGCCTCTGTAAGGATACCTCCGTTCACTGGTACACTAGGTGTGGGCTGAGCCCAGGAAGGGGGAAGAGCGTTGGGTGAGGCAGCTGTCCTCCGTCCAGGGCAGTGCTATGAGGGGCGCGGCTGAGCTGTCAGCAGGCAAACGTTCTGGCAGCTAGGAAAACAGCCCCTGAGCAGGAAGGGGCCTCGGCGTGGGCCTACAGCACCCATTATATACAGGCTCCTATCCTTCCCACCAGCCCAGCCAGCTGGGCACACAAAGGCATATGATGTAGGTTTGGCAAATCTAATGCTATCACCCAGGACTGGATCCTTCAGTAGGGAGTGACGGTCAGGGACAGCTGAAGGCCATTCTGATTGCCACGGAATGGGGACGTGCAGAGTGACCCATTTCTGCAGCAGGATCTCTGCTGAAGATCCTGGGTCCCAGCCCATTTTGCAAACCTGTTCCTTCAGGCTCCCAGCCATCCTGGCAGCATCCTTCCAAAAAGCCTGCCTTTTGGGAGAAGTCAACAAAGTCGGCATTTGGTCTTTGCAACCCCAAATCCTACCCATTCCCGGGCATTTCCAAGATGTGCTGGAAGAAGAAGGTCAGTGTGACTGGGTTTTGGACACCACTGTGTGACTCAGTAGGTGGGATGTAAATACGCAGGAAACAGCCCTGGCCGGTGTGGTTCAGCGGTTAGAGCGTGGGCCCACGCACCCAAGGGTCTCTGGTTCGATTCCCGCTCAAGGGCACAGACCTGGGTTGCAGGTTCGACCCCGCCCTGACTGGGGCACGTGCGGGAGGCAATTGATGGAATCCATGTTCCTCTCTCTCCCTAAAAATCACTGGAAAAAAATATTCCCAGGTGAGGGTCAGAAACAACTGAGAGGCAGGAGACGGCTCCCTTCTTCCTCACCCCGCCTCTCCCCGACCTGCTGGGGGCCTGTTCCCCCCACCCCCACCCTCGGGCGCTCAGGGCTCCGAGCTCCGCCCGGCCCCGCGCCACCCGCAGCGCCCCGCTGCCCGGTCCCGCACCGGGCGAGGAGCGTCTCGGGCAGGGCCCCGCTCGCAGCAGCGCACGGCCCGGCCCCGTGGGGACCCCGGCGGGCGGGGCGCCCTGTCCCCGAGCCCGGGGGGGCAGCCCTCCCGACCGCCCCCCGCCCCGCCGCTGTCTGCACGGCCCGTCGGGTCCCCCGGGGGTCCGGCCCTTCAGGAGCGAGGTTCGCCCCGAGCCCGCAGCGACACCTGCTCCCTCCTCGCGAGGCGCAGGCGCCCGGGGCCCTCGGGCGGGGCGGCGGCCTTCGGGGGAGCGACCTGCACCCGGCGTCGCTCGCTCACGGGCCGGCGGGAAGCGGCCCCGGACGGGCAGGGAGGTCCCGCGCGCCTTCCCGGCGGCGCCCGCTCTTCAGCCCCCGCACCCCACGCTCCCGCCGCCCCGGCCTCCAGACGAAGGTCCAGCCCACAGGCTGTCCCACGGTCACGTGGCCACTGCGCGCGGGGGCGGGGCCTGGGGCGGGCGGTCCTGCCCGGCGGGCGGTGCTGCGGGGCGGGGCTGCGGGGCGGTGCTGCGGGGCGGTGCTGCGGGGCGGGCGGGGCTGCGGGGCGGTGCTGCGGGGCGGGGCAGGGCGGGGCGGGGCGGTGCTGCGGGGCGGGCGGTGCTGCGGGGCGGGGCGGTGCTGCCGGGCCCGGCGGGGCGGGGCGGTGCTGCGGGGCGGGGCGGGCGGTGCTGCGGGGAGGGGCAGGGCGGGGCGGGGCGGGCGGTGCTGCGGGGCGGGGCGGGCGGTGCTGCGGGGAGGGGCAGGGCGGGGCGGGGCGGGGCGGTGCTGCGGGGCGGGGCGGGCGGTGCTGCGGGGCGGGGCGGGGCGGGGCGGGCGGTGCTGCGGGGCGGGGCGGGCGGTGCTGCGGGGAGGGGCGGGGCGGGGCGGGGCGGGGCGGTGCTGTGGGGCGGGGCGGGCGGTGCTGCCGGGCGAGACAGGACGGGGCGGCGCTGCGGGCCGGCCAGCGCCCGGCGCGTGGTGAAGTGCGTGTCCATCCCGGTCAGCGCCGAGGCGCCTGTAACAGGAGCGCGGCCCCGGGAGGACAGTAAGTGGACGGAGGGCTCCGGGGCAGCCCGACCCCGGTCCCTGCGGCCAGCTGCGCCGCCCCCGCCCCGCGGGAAGCCCGCCGGCCCTGCCCTGCGCCCGGTGCGGGGCCAGCGCGGCCACGGGCCTGGTCGTCCTGCGTCTCCAGTGGGGCCTGACACGCGGCCCGCAGCCAGGCCAGGATTTTCCCGTCACGCTGCGGGTCTAGGAGCGGACGAGAAGAAGGAAAGAGAAACCGCAGGTAGGGGTGGGGGATTCGTTGAAAAAACAACAAAATTAAGGATAACTTGTGCTGTGCTTTCCTTAGTAGCTTGGGGCACAAACAGAGTTCACCTCTAATTTTTTTAATTAAAACACACTCAGGCCTTCACATACTAGATTGGCGGTTTCTCTTCCTGAGGAAACGGATTCCTTAGCCCGGCAACTCAGAGGTATTCTTGAAGAGCACTGGACCGAGCGTCCAGCAAGGCCCCCATTTCGGTGGGTTACCCTGCCCCTGCCGCACAGTGTTCCTGTTGGACCGGTCGGGGCTGATGCGCTCAGTGGTCTGGGCCCTTCAGCTGACCACAGCACTGTCCACACCGTTAAAGGTTTTGGCCCGTGAACTCCTGCTGAGACTCAGTCGTGTCGCCATTCCACGGCTCCTAGTTTGAGCCCAATACGTGGCTTCCCTCCGCCCACACAACATACACCTGGCACTGAGCACGTCACTATGCCCCACTGGTGATTTCGGCACTGGTGGCTCTACATGTCAGTTCTTGCAAAGAGCTTTTAGTCAGGAGCACCCCAACGTGTCAGACAGTTTTATTACAGTGCAATCTCTAAGGAGAATGGGCTGGGATCTTGATTACTTTGTACCCAAGAGGTAATTTGGTCCTAAAGCAAAATTTCCCATCTTTTCCCAGCCACTAACTTTGGTTAGCTAGTGGGCCCCATTATGATCTCCTCTCCACGCAATGGGTGGCCCTCCACATTTGCTTTTTAAGTAAACTAAGCAATTTAGTTAAGTAAATTAACTTAGATAAACTAAGAGGAGATACTTAATAATTCTCAAAATATCAATTTGCCCTAAACTGACTTTTTAGTTCATCTAGACTAGGAAGTAAAATATAACTTCTAAAAATCAACCTCTCTTACTCTAAAACAAAACCAAAAGCCTAAGTCCCTCTAAGCGGGCACCTGCCACACAAAGTAAATGACCACCCATTATCACAGCTCCCAAAACAACCAGCAAATGATGTCTGTATATTCCCTTGTTGTCCTTGGCCACCACGTGCAGACTTTTCCCCCCTCTAAGCTCTGCAAGTAACTCTTATTCCCATGTCCCTCCCCTCCTTTCCCATTCAATAATGGAATCGTTTATTATGTCTGGGAAAAATGTTTGAAATTATCCAGTTTACTCCCCTTCTTTACAGGTGAGGAAACTGAGGCTCAGCGAAATATAGTGAATTATCCAAGGCTAGCAAAGAGTGGCAGAGTTGAGCTTTAATGTTTTTTTTCTCTGCCCTCATTTGGTTCGTTTTTTACCATTGCTACTTCTCCGCTGCTGTCAGAGCTAATTCTGTGTTCAACAAATCAGAACAAATTTAGGTTGACTAATAAAAATACATAGCCTTTGTGACATGTCAGGAACTGTTTCAAGCACTTTTCAATGATATTACATTTAATACTTAGAAAAATCTTCAGAGGCAGGTGTTATTATTATGCTCATCTTACAGATAAGCAGAGCACAGAAAAGTTAGGTAATTCAACTTAAGTCAAACTACGAGTGGGTGATGGTGGGCTTCAAACCAGAGAGCCTGACGCTGCCCTTAACTCCCGCCTGCTCTGCCTCCTCTGGGGAAGGAGCTCGTCAGCCTGTCTCAGCGATGCTTTCTATTCCAACCCATGAATATGACAGAGCTTTGGGCTTTTTAAAAAATGTTTTAATTTTTCTTTATTGTTGAAAGTATGACAAATGTCCCTCCCCCCATTGATCCCCTCCATCCTGCACCCCTCTTCAGGCCTTCACCACACTACTGTCTGTGTCCATGGGTTATGCATAGAAGCTCGTAAGTTCTAAGGTTAATCTCTCCCCACTCACCTACCCCTCCCTTCCCCCTGAGATCCCTCAGTCTTCCATGCTTCCATGTCTCTGGATCTATTTTGTTCCTCAGTTTATTCTGTTCACTAGATTCCACCTATGAGTAAGATCATGATATTTGTCTTCTCTGACTGGCTTATTTCGCTTAGCATAATATTCTCCAGGATCCACCATGCTGTCCCAAAGGGTAAGAGATCCTTCTTTTTCACAGCTGCATAGTATTCCATGGTGTAAATGTCCAAGAAGATGCTTGATATGATTTCAATCTTCTTGAGCTTGTAGAGACTTGTTCTGTGTCCTAACATGTGGTCTGTCTTTGAGAATGTCCCATGTGCACTTGAGGAGAATGCATATTCTGCAGCTTTGGGGTGAAATGTTCTGTAAATGTCAGTTAAATCCATCTGATCTAGTGTGCCATGTTGAGTCCCTGTTTCCTTGTTGATTTTTGTCTGAAAGATCTATCCAGTAAAGTCAGTAGGGTGTTAAAGTCCCTACTATTACGGTATTGCTGTCAATCTCTCTCTTAAAGTCCTCCAGAAGTTTTTTTTTCAGCCTGTGTGAGTCTGTTGTTCTGAGGTGGGTCTCTTGTAGACAGCACATATTTGGGTCTTGTTTTCTTATCTATTCAGCTACCCTATGTCTTTGATTGGAGCATTGAATCCATTTATATTTAAGGTTATTGTTGATAGGTACTTATCCATTGCCATTTTATTTCTTTATGCCTATGTTTCTCTATTTCTACTTCTAATTATAGCAATCCCTTTAACATTTCCTGCAATGCTAGTTTGGTGATGATAAACTTCTTTAGCCTTTTTTGTTTTGGAAGCTTTTTATTTCACCACCTATTTTGAATGATAGCCTTGCTGGATAGAGTAGTCTTGTTTCGGATCCTTGTTTTGCATTACCTTGAATACTTCATGCCATTGCCTCCTGGCCTGTAGAGTTTCTGATGAGAAATCAGCTGACAGCCTTATGGGAGCTCCTTTGTAGGTAACAGATTGCTTTTCTCTAGCTTCCTTTAAGATTCTCTTTGTCTTGAATTCTTGGCATTTTAATTATGATGTGTCTGGGTGTGGGCCTCTTTGGATTCTTCTTGCTTTGCACTCTCTGTGCCTCCTGAACTTGTGTGACTTTTTCCTTGATCAGGTTAGGGAAGTTTTCTGTCGTTATTTCTTCAAACAGTCTCTCTAACCCTTGCTTACTTTCTACATCTTCTAGTACTCATATGATGTGAATATTGTTATGTTTCATGTTGTCCCACAGCTCCCTTGAACTGTCCTGTTTTTTAACTGTTTTTTGTTTTTGGATCTCTGATTGAGTGTTTTTTTTCTACCCTGTCTTATAATTCATTAATTCAATCCTCAGTTTACCCTAACCTGCTGTTTATTTCTTCCAATGCTTTTAAAATTTTTATTATGTCATCCTTAATTTCCTTCATAGTTTCCATTTCTTTTCTCATGCTGTTGAGCATCCTTATAATAAGTATTCTGAACTCTTTATCTATTGCTTGCTTATCTCCATTTCATTTACCTATTCTTCTAGAGAATTATTTCTTTCTTTCATTTGGGGCTTGTTTTTTGTCTCTCCATTTTGGCTGTCTGTTTGGATTTGTTTCTATGTATTAGGTAGATCTGCTCGGACTCTCAGTCTTTTGGATAGTCTCTGGTGCAGGCCAGTGTCGGATGCTGTTTGTGACTGGCCTTGAGTACACTCTTTGAAGCTTTCCTCACTTCCCAGTTTGTAGTTCCCTCTGCTGGGGCTGGGTGCATTTGGAAAGGACCAAGATGCACACCAAGGTCTACTTTTCCAAGCCCTGGGTCCAGAAGCAAAACGGGCAAAGACTCAAAACACCTAGAGGGTGATTGTTATTCAGTGTCTTGATGAGCCTCAGGCTGTAAAAACTGCACAGGGTGGGGAGAGAGATTTTTCCAACAGGGAGAGGCAATTGCTTCCCCTCCAGGCAAAAGCTGCTTGGACTGTAAAGATCTGCCATAGAAAGATGTCCTCTGCTATATGGGGCAATGACTCAGCACAGGAATCCAGATGGCTGCCCTCTGAGCTCCATTCCCAGAGCCAGCAACCCAAGAGTTTCTTCTAGTTCTAGTCTACTCTGTCTTCCCTCTGCCAGAGCCCAAGGTGAGTGGCTGTACATGAAACTTTGTGCACTGGCACAAAGAAAGAGGGTGTCTACCTTTCCAGCTGCCTCTCCCTGGTGGACAGAAACTCTGCTGCTTTTCACAGCCAGATGTTATGTGGGCACCTTTCTCAGTTCTGGTGCTCTTGGCTGGGAAGCTCAGCCTGGGATTTAGGCCCCAGAGTCCTCAGTGGAAACGCCCCACAGCTGAGCTATCCCTCTGGACCTTCAGCTGCTGCCTGTGGGAGCCCAGCCAGCCCTCTTGCACCTCCACACTTCCTACCAGTCTCCATGTGGTCTCCACTTTAGGTCCCTGGTTATGAGGGTGCCTTGCAGCTCATCTCCAGTTGATTATTCACAGTGGTTTTTCTCCATTTTA
Organism: Miniopterus schreibersii; assembly: GCF_964146895.1. Taxonomy (NCBI): domain Eukaryota; kingdom Metazoa; phylum Chordata; class Mammalia; order Chiroptera; family Miniopteridae; genus Miniopterus; species Miniopterus schreibersii. The sequence continues at coordinate 90,024,330 of NC_138106.1, read as the reverse complement.
GTTGTAATTCCAGTTTGGTTCTGGAAGAGTGTCAGTGTAGCCTCCACTCAATCTGCTGCCATCTTGGAATCTCCCTCCACCATGTGTAGACTTTACAGAGATGTTCAGTCATCTGGGCCAGGAAAGAATCACCAAGACAGGAAACAAGTTCCCCCTGACTTTGTAGTGACGCCTATGGCAGCAGCTAAAGCAGCAAGGCTAGGAATGGGACTTGCCAGTTGGTCCTCTCTTTGCCTGGTGTTAGCTACCAGGACTGAGGTCCTTGGCCTAAGTTAGCCCTCGGGGCCCTAGATCCAGTGGTTTGGAGGAGAAGGCTCGAGGAAGATGTATGTCGAGTTAGGCTCTAAGGCCTGCATATAAGACTCAAAACACATTATTGTCAAGCTACCCTTGAAAATTCCTTAAATTAATAGAATTTAAGGTCCTTGAAAGCTCAAAAGCTAATGATTGACTTTTTCTCTCCCCGTTTTGGCTATGGCCTTGCTTTCCTTAGGACAGTGAAGACCAAGGTCTAATATAATGGGATAGAAACTAGGGAAGGGGTAAGAGGTTAATAAGAGCTCTTTCTCTTATTAAATGGTAAAGTGGCATATATAATGTCATGTCATGGATGTATAATGTCATTTAATCTCACAATAACTATATGAAGTAGGTATTGTTACTTCCCATCCACCCCATATAGATATGAGAACTGAAGCTCAGAGAGGGTCCATATGTAGCCTCAGATGTAGCCTCATAATGTACCTTGTGCCTGGACCACTCTGAACCCAGGGCAAGGTCAGCATAGGCTCAGGCTGGGGTCCTGACACCTGAGACATCACAGAATGCCCTTTGTTCTTGGTTCAGACCAAGGTCTCTTGGAGACTCTTGGAGTGGGATAAGCGTCAGTTAGAGGGATAGGAATCAGAAACATGTCTCTGAGGGGTGACAATGTGCTTTGTTTCTGCAGATACTCAACAAGAGAAAGATGGGGGATGAGCAGAGCAGAAGGGCTGTCAAACAGAGGAACAGGGAGGGGAGAAGTGTGGAGGCTGGGAAGAGGCCTGTGTTCTGGGATTGCAGAATGTGGCTGCAGTGTCAAGTGGGTGGGGAGTGTTCTGGGCTAGAGCTCCAGGGGATGCCAAATTAGGCTGAGACTTGAGTGCCACCATGAGGGGTGAGCTTGAGGGATGGGTGAGCATGGGAGACAGCTCACCTCCCTAAAGTCCTGCTCAGGTTGCCCAGGGAGTGTGGCTACTGGATCCCAAACAGAGGTGGAAATTGCCTGTCTTAAGGTTTGGCTGTTTGAAGCATGGAGCATGAAGCCAACAGAAACACAGGGCTGAGCTGCTGGGAGGCTTTGTCTTCATTTGGAGCCCCTCTCCTTGCATATCTTAGCGGACCAGAGCAGTGTGTCTGTAGGTGGCAGGTGGCAGAAAATCCAACTCAAACTGGCACAAAGGGGGCTTACAGACACCGGGAACTGACTGTGTAGGCACTGAGTTGGCTTTAGGCTTGGTTCAGACAATACCAGGGCCTTGGTTCTCTGTCTCCCCACTTTGCTCCCCAATGAGTTGGCCTCATTCTCTGCTAGGTTTTTCCAATTTGACAGCAAAGAGGTCACCAGCAACTCCTGACATAGATTCCTTATCATTTTAGTGGAAAAGTTGCCTTTCCAAGAGCTATAGCAACAGCTCATGAAGAGTCTTCCTTGGTCCAACTCCTGTCATATGCATGTACCTGACCAATCACAGGCATGTGTAAATTTAATGCTCACCCCTGGAGAACCTCGGGGACTGGTAAGGGGGAGGGCTGGCTCCCCAATGAGAAGAGATGTATTATTTTTTTAGCCTGTTTAGGCCTCTTTCTCGCTCCTCTTTTTTTTTTTTTTTTTTTTATTGTGGTAGAAAACACATAACATAAAATTTACCATTGTAACCATTTCTAAGTGTACAGTGCAGTGGCATTAAGTATATTCATATTGTCATGAAACCGTCACCATTATCTCCAGAACTGTTTATCATCCCAAACTGAAAACCACCCCATTTAACACTAACTCCCCATGTTTGTCTTCCCCGCCCCAGTCCCTGGAAACCACCATTCTATTTTCTCTCTGAATTTGACTACTCTAAATAGCTCATATAGGTCATGCCATATTTGTTCTTTTCTGTCTGGCTTATTTCACTTAGTAGAATGTTTTAAAGGTTCATCTATGTTGCAGCATGTGTCAGAATTTCCTTCCCTTTTAAGGGTGCATAATATTCCATTGCCTGGATTGACCGCACTCTGTCTACCCATTCGTTGATGGACACGGTTCCTTCTACCTCTGGCTATTGTGAATAGTGCTGCTAAGAACATGGGTGTGCAAATACCTCCTTGAGACCCTGATTTTAATTCTTTTGGGTATCTAGTCAGAAGTTAAATTGCTGTATCATACAATAATTCTATATTTAGTTTTTTGAGAAACTTTCATACAGTTTTCCACAGTGGGTGCATCATTTTACATTCCCACATGCAGCGCACAACTGTTCCAATTTCTCCACATCTTCCCCAGCATTTGTCATATTCTGTTTTTCTTTTTTTTTTATTATATGCACCATAATGGGTGTGAATTGGTAGCTCACTGTGGTTTTGATTTGCATTTCCCTAGTGATTAGTGATGTTGAACATCTCTTCATGTGCCTGTTGGCTGTCTGTGTATCTTCTTTGGAGGAATATCCATTCAAGTCCTTTGCCCATTTTTTAGTTGAGTTGATTTGTTGTTGCTGTTGTTGTTGAGTTGTAGGAGTCCTTTATATACTCTGGATATGAATCCCTTATCAATATATGATTTGCAAATAGTTTCTTTCATTCTCTGGGTGGATGAGATTGGTCCTTTTAACAAGAGAGGGTGCTGGGCAGGGTGATGTTCAGTCCATCGCTCTAGGCTTCTGGAAATCAAATGAAATCTGCTCTCCCCTGACAGCAGAGGTATGTCCAGGGCCCAAAGGAAAGAGGAAAGATTCTACCCAAATTGATGAATTTGATTGCCCTACATTATTACTCAGGTTCTCTCCCAAATGGGAATCTTAAAGCCTGGCTTGTTCAAAAAATTAGGCATGCCTCTTTTCCAGGACTGCACAGACTTTTTCCCCTAAAGTGTCTAATTCCTTTTCAGTTCAAGCAGTCCTAATTCAAATCCCTGATGGAAGGATTCTATGAAAAATACACAGTCTTATAACTGCAGAACCTGGTCCTGTCCTGTTTCTAATAGAACCCGGAACCAAAATTTAAAGCTGGGGTGTACCGCTTATGAGTGACACTACCTGTGGACCCTAAACTGCTACCTTTCAAAACCCTACCCCATACCCTGGATGGAGGAAGACAGCTCTGGGACTGCCTCCTGTCTTCAGGCCAGTTGACTCACAAATAAAGTTCCTTTCTTTTTTCAAAAGCCACTGCCTGAGCATTGGCTTGGATGCATGTCGGGCAGCAGAACCCTGTTTGGTGACAGTCTCAGGCTTTTGTTTTGTTTCATTTTTTCTGATTTGCTTTTTTAAAAATTTATCTTTATTGTTGAAAGTATTACAGATGTTCCCTTTTTTTCCCCATTGATCCCCTCCACCCCGCACTCACCAGGCCCCAGGCCTTTACCACACTATTGTCTGTGCCCATGGTCAATCCATATATGCATATAAGATCTTTGGTTAATCTCTTCCGGCCCTCTTTCCCCCTTCCCTCTGAGACTGGTCAGTCTGTTCCATGCTTCTATGTCTCTGGATCTATTTTGTTCTTCAGTTTATTATGTTCTTAGATTCCACATATAAGTGAGATCATGTGATACTTGTCTTTCTCTGACTGGATTATTTCCCTTAGCTAATAACTCTCCAGGTCCCTCCATACTGTCCCAAAGGGTAAGGGATCCTTCTTTTCACAGCTGCGTAGTATTCCATGGTGTAGATGTCCCACAGCTTTTTCATCCGCTCACCTACTGATGGGCACTTGGGCTGTTTCCAGATCTTAGCTATTGTAAATTATGCTACTATGAACATAGAGATGCATAAATTCTTTCTGATTGGTGTTTTGGGTTTCTTAAGGTTTATTCCTAGAAGTGGGATCACTGGGTCACAAGGCAGCTCCATTTTTAATTTTTTGAAGAACCCCCATACTGTTTTCCACAGTGGCTGCCCCAGTCTGCATTCCCACCAGCAGTGTACTAGGGCTCCCCTTTCCCCACACCCTCGCCAGCATGTGTCATTTGTCCAGTCCCTACCCCCAGGAATCTGCAGGGAACAGACTTGGAGAATGTTAACTGCAGCTTCCTGGCAAAACTGTATAAGTGACAGCCTGTATTGTCTAGTCTGCCCTTTACTCCTTTCCCCTTAAATGATAACCAGGTTATTATAATGGTATCAGTTTCTTCTAGGATTTTAATGGTTTCATGACTTACATTTAAGTCTTTTACCCATTTGAGTTTATTTTGTGAATGTTGTAAGTTGGTGGTCTAGTTTCATTATTTTTTGCATGAACCTGTCCAATTTTCCCAGCACCATTTATTGAAGAGACTGTCTTTACTCCATTGTATACTCTTACCTCCTTTGTCAAATATTAATTGACCATAATGGAGTGGGTCAATTTCTGGGTTCTGTGTTCTGTTCCACTGATCTATACGTCTGTTCCTTGTGCCAGTACCAGGCTGTTTTGATTACAGTGGCTTTGATATCTGGTCCTGTGATCCTGCCAACTTTCTTCTTCTTTCTCAATATTGTTTCAGTTATTTGGAGTCTTTTTTGGTTCCATATACATTTTTGGAGAATTTGTTCTAGATCTGTGAAATATGTCAGTGGCATTTTAATAGGGATTGTGTTGAATCTATAGGTTGCTTTCCCTCTATTCCCACTTTGCTGAGAGTTTTTATAAAAAATGGGTGCTTGATTTTGTCAAATCCTTTCCCTGCATTTATTCATATGATCATATGGCTTTTATCTTTCATTTTTTATGTGTTGTATCACATTTATTGATTTGTGAATATTGTATCAGCCTTGGATCCCTAGGATAAATCCCACTTGGTCATGGTGTATGATCTTTTTAATGTATTGCTGGATCTGATTTGCTAATATTTTGTTGAAGATTCTTGCATCTATGTTCATCAGGGACATTGGCCTGTAATTTTCTTTCTTTGTAGTGTCTTTATCTGGTTTTGGAATTAGGATAATGCTGGCCTCATAAAAAGAGCTTAGAAGTGTTCCTTTCTCTTGAATTTTTTGGAATAGTTTGAGGAGGACAGGTGTTAGTTCTTTGAATGTTTGGCAAAACTCCTCTGTGAAGCCATCCTGTACAAGACTTTTGTGTGCTGGGAGTTTTTTAAATTACTGCTTCTATTTCATTGTTACTGGCCTGTTCAGGTTTTCTGACTGTTCTTGATTTAGTTTTGGAAGATTGTATGTTTGTTGGAATTTGTCCATTTTGCCCAGGTTGTCCAATTTGTTGGCATATAGTTGTTTGTAATATTTTCTACAACCCTTTGTATTTCTGTGGTGTCAGTTGTTACTTCACCTCTTTTGTTTCTCATTTTATTTATTTGAATCCTCTCTCTTTGTTTCTTGATGAGTCTGGCTAAAGGTTCATCAAATTTGTTTATCTTTTCAAAGAACCAGCTCTTGGTTTCATTGATCTTTTTTACTGTTGTTTTTTTTAGTCTCTATGTCATTTATTTCTGCTCTGATCTTTATTATTTCCTTCCTTCTACTTACTCTGGGCTTTTCTTGTTGTTCTCATTCTAATTTCTTTAGTCGTAGAGTTAGATAGTTTATTAGAGATTTTTCTTCTTTCTTGAGGGAGGCCTGCAGTGCTATGAACTTCCCTCTCAGGACTGCTTTCACTGTGTCCCATAGATTTTGGGTTGTTGTGTGTCATTTTCATTTGTTTCCAGGAAGTTTTTTTATTTCTTCCTTGATCTCATTGGTAACCCATTCATTGTTTAATAACATGCTATTTAGCCTCCATGTGTTTGAATGTTTTTGAGTGTTTTTATTGTAGTTGATTTCTAGTTTCATGTCACTATGATCCGAGGAGATGCTTGATATGATTTCAGTCTTCTTGAACTTGTAGAGATTTAGTTTATGTCCTAACATGTGGTCTATCTTTGAGAATGTTCCATGTGCACTTGAGAAGAATGTATATTCCGCAGCTTTGGAATGAAATGTTCTGTAAATGCCAATTAAATCCATCTGATCTAGTGTGTCATTTAGGCTCACTCTTTCCTTGTTGATTTTTTGTCTGGACAATCTATCCAGTGAAGTCAGTGGGGTGTTGAAGTCCCCTAGTATGATTGTATTGCTGTCTATCTCTCCCTTAAAGTCTGCCAAGAGGTTTTTTTTACATATTTATGTGCTCCTATGTTGGGCACATATATGCTTACCACAGTTATATCCTCTTGTTGGATCAATATCTTTAGTATTATGTAATGACCTTCTTTGTCTCTTGTTATGGCCTTTGCTTTGAAGTCTATTTTTTTAGATATAAGTATTGCTACCCTTGCTTTCTTTTTTGTTTCCATCTGCATGGAAAAATTTTTCCCATCCCTTCACTTTCATCCTGTGTGAGTCTTTTGTTCTTGGATCGTCTCTTGTAGATAGCATAAATATGGGTCTTATTTTCTTATCCATTCAGCTACCCCATGTCTTTTGATTGGAACATTTAATCCATTTACATTTAAGGTTATTATTGATAACTATTTATTATTGCCATTTTTATTCTTTATGCCTATGTTTCTCTCTATGTATATTTCTTCTTACTATTATAGCAGTCCCTTTAACATTTCTTGTAATTTGTTGGTCTGGTGGTAATGAACTCCTTTAGGTTTTGGGGTTTTTTTTTGTCTGGAAAGCTCATTTCACCATCTATTTTGAATGATAGCCTTGCTGGATAGGGTAGTCTTTGTTTCAGGTCCTTGTTTTGCATTACCTTGAATGCAATTCCCTTCTGGTCTGCTGAGTTTCTGTTGAGAAATCAGCTGACAGCCTTATGGGAGCTCCTTTGTAGGTAACAGATTGCTTTTCTCTTGTTGCCTTTAATATTCTCTTTTTATCTTTAATTTTTGGCATTTTAATTATGATGTGTCTGGGCATGGGCCTCTTTGAGTTCTTCTTGTTGGGGACTCTTCATACATCCCGAATGTGTGACGTTTTCCTTGACCAGGTTAGGGAAGTTTTCTGCAATTATTTCTTCAAAAGGGTTCTCTATCCTTTGCTCACTTTTCTTCTCCTTCTGGCATTTCTACAATGCAAATATTGTTACATTTCATGTTGTTCCACAGCTCCCTTAAACTCTCCTGTTTTAAAATTTTTTTTAATTTTTATTTTTGGTTCTCTCAGTGATTTTTTTTCTATCCTGTCTTCTAATTCAATGATCTGATCCTTGGCTTCGTCTAACCTGTTGTTTATGCCTTCCTGTATATTCTTTATTTCTGCTATGTCATTCTTCATTTCAATTGGTCATTTTTCATAGTTTTTATATTTTTTTTCATGCTGTTGAGCACCCTTATAATCATTACTCTGAACTGTATATCTGAGAAATTGCTCATCTCCATTTCATTAGCTCTTCTTTTATAGAATTCTCTTATTCTTTTATTTGGAGCCTGTTTTTTGTTTCCCCATTTTGGCTGCCTGTTTGGGTTTGTTTCTATGTGTTAGGTAGATCTACTATGTCTCCCAGTCTTGGTAGGGTGGCCTTATGTAGTGGGTGACCTGTGGGATCCAGTGGTGCAGTCTCCCTGATCACAAGACCTGGGTGCTCTAATAATTTCCCTGGCGTGTGCTGTGTGGGCTCTCTTGTAATTGAATCTTGATTGCTATTGGCTTGTTCATGCGTGGACTTGACTCTCAGGCTGGTTGACAGTGAGGCTCAACCCCCAATAGAGCATGGAGGCTGCTGTGCAGGTGCTTATCACATGAAGCAGAATTTTCCTCTGCATGGTTGGAGTCTGCCAATATCTCCCTGTAGATATACTGCTTTTAAAGCTTATTGGATCCTACTCTGTTGTTGTCTGAAGCTGGCCACTGGGTTTATTAATTTTGGGCCTCTTTGGAGGCCCATGTCAGACATGGTGGCCAATCTCAGATGTTGTTTGTGACTGGCCCTGAGTACCCTGTTCGGAGCTATCAGCAATCCACAGCTTGTGGCTCCCCCTGCTGGAGCTGGATGTGTGTGGCAAGGACCAAGCTGCACACCAAGGTCTGCTTTTCCCAGCCCAGGGCCCCAGAAGCAGGTTAAGCAAAGACTCAAAGCACCTAGAGATCTGCCTCTGCCTGCTGGCTGATTGTTAGTTGCTGTCACATAATGACCCTCAACTGTAGAGCTTAACTGGGCATAAACTCCACAATGTGGGGTGAGAGGGTTTCCCATGGGGGGGGGCAATTTCTTCCCCCAAGGCTAAAGCTGCGTTGATAGAGAAGTTCTGCCTGAGGAAAATGGCTTCTGCAGCATGAGGGAATGACTCAGCACAGCGATCCTGGCTGCTGTCCTCTTACCCGTCTCCCCAGAGCCACCAACCCCAGACTCTCCTCTCACAGCTCTATCTACTCTGCTCTCCCACTGCTGGAGCAACTGAGATATCTTTCCAGAACTTCAGCTGCTGCCTATGGGTACCCAGCCAGCCCTCTCGCACTGCACACTTTCTACCAGTCTTTATGGGGTCTCCTCTTTACCAAGTCTTTGTTTTCTTTCTTTTTTTTTAATTCTCATCTGAAAATATTTATTTCATTGCTTTTCAGAGAGAGTGGGTGGGAGGGAGAGAAAGAAACATCGATGTGAGAGAGACACATTGCACATCGATTGGTTGCCTCCCACATGTGCCCCAACAGGGGCCAAGCCTGCAACCGAGGTCCGTGCCCTTGGCTGCAGTCGAACCCAGGAGCCTTCAGTGTGCAGGCTGACACTCTAACCATTGAGCCAAACCAGCTAAGGCAAGGCTCTTGTTTTCTTAACAAATATCTTCCCACTTACAGTTATTTCTATTTCTCATAATAATTGGTAGAGTGTGTCACATACAGTAAATGTCTGAGATTGTAGCACACTTTGCAGTCTATAAAGGGATTTTAATTTGTGCACACATCACTCCTGAGAGAAAACCAATCAGGAAATAACATGTCCATTTTATAAATTAAGAAACTGAGACTCCCAGAGACTATGTGGCTTGCCTAAGTTTCACAAGAGTGGGTGGCATTCTGGGATTCATACCCAGGCCCACCTTACCCCCAGCCTGAGTGCTGCATTAGGCTGCCTCTATAGAGCAGAATGGGACAGAATATTCCATTTTAGATAGAGTTGTCAGATAAAATACAAGATGATCAGTTACATTTGAAATTCAGATAAACAAAAAAAGTTAGTATACACATGTTCCATGTTGCACGCACACACTTAGAGAAAAAACTTGTTATTTACTGAAATTCAAGTGTAAATGAACATCTTGTATTTTTTTAAATACTTACCTAGGATACTTTTCCACTGCTTTTCAGAGAGAGTGGAAGGGAGGGAGAGGGAGAGGAAGAGGGAGAGGGAGGGAGGGAGAGAGAGACAGAGAAAGAGAGAAACATCAATGTGAGAGACACACATTGCACATCGACTCACCACCTCCCGCAATGGTCCCGACGTGGGCTGAGCCTGCAACTGAGGTACGTGCCCTTGGCCGGAATCAAACCTGGGACCCTTCAGTCTGGGGGCTGACGCTGTAACCACTGAGCCAAACTAGCCAGGGCAACATCTTGTATTTTTATTTGCTAAATCTGGTAACCCTAATTTGGGGGAGACTTTTGGTGTCTTCCCCAAGATCACATAGAGAATTACCCAAGATCATATGGAGAGTTAGTGGCAAACCCAGGACTGAATCCCACGTAGTGGTTGTGAAGCGCTCTGAAGCCCCTGGAGCAGGGGGTGGTGGGAACAGCAGTGCTCTCTCTGCAAAGGCTGCCTGCGTGCCCTCATCCCCTCCCAAGCTGCCCTGTTGGGCAAAGCCATGAAGTAAATCTCAGTGCAGAGGAGATGAGAAGAGCGAGGTTACACCAGTTTTGAGAAGATGCGGTTAATATAGATTTTCAAGCAGGGAGCACAGGCTCCTCAGGAAGCAGCTAATTAAGCAGAGAACTCCAATCAAGAAGCAATTTGAGTGTCTGCAACAAACCCCAGCAGCAGCAGCCCAATGCAGCAGAGAGAACCACAGGCAAAGGTTTGTGTCTCCTGCACCAGCTCACTGTGAGACCTCAAACAAGGCATTTAACCTCCCTGGGCTTCTGTTTTCTGGGCTCTGAAATGAGGTGGTTATGCTGGCTGATATTTAAAGGCCCTGTTGGACCAAAAACGGGCTTTTCCAACTGAGTGGGAGGATTCTCTCTCTTAACACTGAACATTTTTTTCACAGTGTTCTGGTGTTTTGTTGCCCTTTCTCCACCTCATCTAAAGCCAATGTTACCTCATCTGTAGTGGACTGGGATTCTAGTGCACACGCTCAGGTGTGCAAAAATTGTACCTTCCTTGACTCTTCATACCCCAACTTAATTTCTTTTTCCAGATCCCGTTCCCTAGGGTGGCAATTCAAAGCTTCCCCTCTTCCCATCCCCAGGCTGCACCTACACTCCAAGAGGATTAAATGTGGTGCCAAGTCATGTGTTGGGGGCAGGTCAGCAGCCTCTCCTGAGATATCGTTGTGGTCCTGCTGTTTGCCATGAAATCATGTTCTCATCTGGTGAGGGTGCAGCATGTAGGCTGATTACAACAATGGCCCACGTTTTCTTGCTTCCCGATATTTACACCCTTTGGTAGTACAGCACTGGCTACAGGATTTACTGTTTGGCTTTCTTTGGCAAATGGAATAGAGGGAGAGTTAATACAAGCAGAAGCTTGATCATTGTGTATTTGTCTCTTGGAATCCTGTCACTGCCATGAGAACACACCTGGGCTAGCTGGTTGGATGATGTAAGAAATACACTTAGAAGGTTAGTGGTGGACTGACTCAAAATGCCAAGCCATTCCAGCCACAGCATCCTAGCTGACCCCAGCCAAGATCAGCAAAGCTCCACCCAGAATAGCAGAACCATCCAACTAACCTGTGGACTCACAAGAAATAGTAAATGTTTGTTGTTTTAACCCTTTAACTTTTGGGGTGATTTGTTATGCAGCAATAGGTAACTGATACGTGGCTTTTCCTAGAATTCTGTGCCGCCCAGGAAATGAGCCCTTCTTTCTAAACCCACCTGGATTGTGATATTTTATGTCGTGCATAGGAGCAGCTCTCCTATCAGGTAAAGAACTTTATAATCCAAGGCACAGGAGGTCCCACCATGTAGTGATGACCAAGGTCCTCTCATGAGGTTCTGGGGAGTATAAATAGGTTCAGTATTTGTAGAATTTAATTTAATAATGTATACCAAGGACCTTTAAATTGTTCACACCCTTGGTTCAATTTAGTTAAGGAAGTAATGTGCATTCAGGAGGGGGAAAAACAAAGAGTTTAATTATAGTGTTAGTTATACTAGCAAAAAATTATAAAACATCTAAGTGTACAGCAGTGTACTACATACAGTTCATGATATATATAGCTATTTAAAACAAGGTTTAAAAAATTAATTAACATGGGGAACTCGTGTGCTACGTACACTGTTAGCTAAAAAAGCAGGTTATAAAATTATATAGTATACAGGCTCACATATTAAAAAATAGTGGGAATTGTAACAGTGGTTGAATTTAGGTGGTAGAATATTATGGGTGAATTTTATTTCATTTATATATGTTTCTGGATTTTCCATATTTTGCACAATGAGCACATAACATTCTTTTGATCTGAAAAAAACTTCTTATTTTTATTTATCAGCCTGGGTACAGCCAAGAAAACACAAACTACTTGGATGGAATTCAATGCAGAGACTTGGTTACTCAGGTGATGTGGAGGAGCTGGGGAGTAAAACAAGTGACAGTAAGGGAGCCTGTGTATTGGCCCAGCAGGGAGCCACTGTCACTCCTGTGACAGAGAAGCTTAAGTGCTTGCTGCTCCTCAGGAACTGGGGTGTCTGGCAGAAGCTAGAACCATGGAAGGAAATTTCGTGGTAGGAGCAGGACCACAGGGTTCCTGGGGGACGAGAGGGAGCTGAAGCGAGGGAGGAAAACCCCCTCCTGCTGCCAGAGATGTCACAGGGAGCAGAGAGAAAGAGACGCACCCGGCTCCTCCTTTCTTCCCGCCCCTCCGTGTCCGAGCACCGTGGGCTGGCCGTTGGCTGAATGTGCAGCCCGAGGGCAGGAGAAGGATGGAGATGGACGTGAGCAGGCCATGGCGCCAATGGGCGTTACGGAGCGTTTTCAGTGTTTATCTGTACACTTCAGTTCCACTTAGTTTTGCTCATTTAAGATAGATATATAATTCTCTGATGTCCCGGAGGCATCATGGACCGTGTTTCCCTTAACTGCGAAGCACTTCATTCGTTGGCTTAACTGCTTCCCTATTGTTTCATGTGTGGCACCTTCTTGTGTTACGGCTTCTACAAACAAAACTGAAGGTAGCACCTTTATATACAGTTATTTTAATTTTCTTTTAAATTATGTTTTTCAGCTCAAATCTCCCAGGATAGATCAGTGTATATCGGCAATTTAAATATATATTTATAGGGAAGAAACTTCAGTGCAGTAGAAAGAGCCCTGCTTGCTGTTGGGGAGTACTCCTAAGCTTCATTTGCCTTACCTGTGAAGAGAGCGTCACTCCTGGGCTGCCTTCCCACCAGCCGCTGGGAAGATCAAGGTAACCGCTGCTGCCCAAATGATGCGCAACTGTGTGAATGGGATGCTGGCAACATTGATGATGCTATTGAGGGAGATGATAAAACTTGACAATTGTTGAATGAATGTCCCTAACAAGAGGACTAGTGAACATTACCACTGGTACTGGGAAAGGGCCAACTCCCACCACAGCTTCACCAGCCCTGTGAACCAATAATCTGAAGAGAATCGTGTGTAGGCCCTACCCTGTTCAAGTGTGAGGATCTCAACAATTTCCCTGAAGCCCACATACTTCTTGGGCATGCAGAGTATGTTTTAATAACAAAAACTCAGACACTAAAATGGATGAATGACCTAAATATAAGACCTAAAACTATAAAAGTTGCCCTGGCTCAGTTGGTTGAGCACCGTTCTGTGCACTGAAAGGTCACCAGTTCAATTCCTGGTCAAGGCACATGCCCAGGTTTCAGTCTAGATCCCTCATGGGGGGCATGCAAAAGGCAGCCAATCGATGCTTCTCTCTCACATAGATGTTTCTCTCTCTCTCTCTCTCTCTCTCTCTCTCTCCCTGTCTCCCTCTTCCTCTCTCTCTAAATCAATCAAAACATTTTTAAGAAAAAAGCCCTATAAAATTCTTAGAAGAAAACATAAGGAGAAAGCTTCATGACATTGGATTTGACGATAATTTTTTTTTATATGGCACCAAGTGCACAGGCAACAAATGCAAAAATAGATAAATGAGATCATATAAAACTTAAAAATCTTGGTACGTCAAAGGACACAATCAGCAGAGTAATAAGGCAACATATGAAATGAGAGAAAATATTTTCAAATTATATATCTTATAAAGGGCTAATATCTAGAATATATAAAGAATTCCCACAACACAACAGCAGCACAAATAACTTAATTAAAAATGGGCAAAGGACTTGATTGATATGTCTCCAAAGAAGGTATACAAATGGCCAAAAAGTATATTAAAAGACGCTCAACATTATTAATCATTAGAGAAATGCAAATCAAAACCACAATGAGATACCACCTCATACCCCTTAGGTTGGCCACTATCAAAAAACAAAAAACAAACACCCAAAACAGCAAATAATAAGTGTTGGTGAGAATATGGAGAAATTGGAATCATGGTGCACTGTCATTGGAAATGTAAAATGGTGCAGCCACTATGACGATTCCTCAAAAAATTGAAAATAGAATTACCATGGGATCCCGCAATCTCCCTTCTGGGCATATATCCAAAAGACTTTAGAGAGCATTTCAAAGAGGTATTTGCACACCCATGTTCCTAGCAGCACTATTCACCACAGCCAAGAGGCAGAAGTAGTTTCCATCAATGGATAAATGAGTGAAGAAAACAGGTCCATCCATACAATGGATTATTCATCCTTAGAAAAGAAGGCAGTCCTGTCACACACTAAACACGGACGAACCGCGAGAGCATTATGCCAGGTGAAATAAGTCAGCCACAGTAGGACAAATACTGTGAGACTGCACTTACGCGAGGCCCCTGGAGGAGTCAGACTCATAAAGACAGGAAACAGAACGGTGGCTGCCGGGGCTGGGCGGGGGAATGTGGAATTGCCATTAGGTTGCAGACGGAAAGGCCTGGAGGCCTCTTTTATGACAGTGAATATTCCTGTCACTACTGAGCTGTAAACTTCAAAATGGTTAATATGGCAGATTTTATGTTATTTTTAACCAACATTAATGGAATAACCAAGACACTGATGGCCACATCTTGTTGAATCTTAGAGCACTGCCTCTGCTCTGCCAGGTTTGCAGTCGTTCCTGCTTGTTTATTGCATCTGCAGTGTCAAGAACACGGGCGGTTCTTTCACAAAGCCTCGACGGTGTGTGGTGTCAGTAAGAATGACCTTTACTTCCTCGTGGCTTAAAACAAGGGTATATTTTCTTCATGCAGCTAGAGGTGGGTGGTTGGTGGTTTATTTAGGTCAGCAAATCTCTTTTCAAATTCCTTTTCCTCAGTGTACAGAGACTTCGGCTTAGGCCTCCTTGGCCATAACTGTGTGGAGTGGAGGCTGGGAAAACAAGGGTGTCACCTAGGCAAGACACATTGCTGCCCTGGACAAAGGTGGGGTGCTGTAAGCCAGGGATAGCAAAGCTGCTTGGTAGGGCCAGAACCGCCAGGCAGGCTCAGCTCAGATTTCACCTCCTCAGAGTCACGCATTTATTGTCTGTCTCTTCCGATAGGAGGTAAGCTCTTGTTCACCCCTGTATCCACACTGCCTAGAACAGGACTGGCACATAATAGATGTTCAATAGGCATTTACTGGCTGAAAATAAGGTTAGCGTGGCCTAAATTTTTTAAATGGGCTTTTTTTTTTCTTTCAAACTGAGAAAATGATAATCACATTCTTCTGGAAAAATACAGATGTGAAGAAAGCTAAAATAATTCTGAAAAAGGTTAATGACAAAGCCAGTCCTATCTTTTCTATTTGGTAGAAAAGAAATAGCTAGATAAGCCAACAGAGTGCTACAGCATGGTAGTTCTTGGCTTCATATTAGAAGCATCTAATGTTCTTCTAAAAAACAAATAAAGCAACACTTGGGCCCTACCCCCAGAGACCCTGATCCAACAGTGGGGGGCCCTGGATGTCGGTGTTTTCTTAAATGCCTGAGATGGTCCTGAGGTAAAACCAGAACTGAGAAGCACTGTGCCGGCGATCCTGAGGCAGGCTTGACTGCACAGGAACATGTAATTTATGGTAAAGTGGCACATCACAGTGGTGGCGACAAGAAGGGTCTTCAGGTGAAGACGTTGAGATCATTATTTGACTAAATAAAGAGCACCGGACCTTTACTCCTGGCGTAAACCCCACGTGGGTCAAATTCTCAGGTGTTATAAAAGGACGGAGGGAAAGGAAAAACCATAAAAATTCTGGAAGAAATTATGGATAAATTTATAATCATGGTGGGAAAAACCTGACTAAAGATGGTTATACGCCTAAAGAGAAAAGGTTAATAACTTTGAAAACATTAAAAAATTGATTTCTGAATGTAACAAAATACAATAAATAAAGTCAAAGGACAAATGACAAACTGGAAAATGTGTTTACCACGCATGTGCCAGATGGTGAACTACACTGTATTGATTAACAGAGAGCTGAAATCAATAATATGATTCTGACAGCACTCATAATTCTGCTCACCAATTATAATGTGTATGGGTTTTCCTCACACCACCAAGCAATTCTGTGACACCAGGTACGTGTCCTACAAGTCAACCCAGTTCCGACACTGTCCCCAGATACAGTGTCAGGTCTCACAGATTAGGTCTCAGTCCCACAATACTGCCTTACTTCAGATGCCAGTCACGAGTCCAGGTGGCCACCTGTGCTTCTGACAGACGGGCTATAAATCAGAGGTTCTCACGGCCCCTTCCATGGGTTTAATTTACTAGATCGGCTCCCAGGGCTCAGGAAACTAGTTTATTCACTAGGTTACCAGTTTATTGTGAAAGGATATGATTCAGGAACAACCAGACAAAAGAGACGCAGAGGGCCAGGAGCACGGAGCTGCCGATGACTGCCGGGTGGGCCACAGTCACCACAAGAAACATTCACATCTGTTGAGAATTTTTATGAGTTTATTTGAGCTAAACTAACACTTTCTGGGAGGCAAAACCTCAACGAATTGAGAAAGTGCTCCAGAAAATGGCAGTTGTGCCCCCTGCTTCATGCATTACAATCAAGAGAAGTGGGTTACCTGAAATCCACTGGTGATAGATTAGGGAGGCAGGAGAACACAAAACGGGGGGACCTCTGCAAATGGAGGAAAAGTAAAATGATGGACACATCTTTTACTTTTTTTTCTAAAGATTTTATTTTTATTATTTTTTATTTTTTTAAATTTATCTTTATTGTTGAGAGTATTACAGGTGTCCCATTTTTTCCCCCAATTGACCCCTTCCACCTCACTCCCACCCCCTCCCCAGGCCTTCACCCCGTTATTGACTGTGTCCATGGGTTATGCATATATGCATGTAACTTTGGTTAATCTCTTCCCACCCTCCACCCCCCTTCCCTTTTTCCTCTGAAATATGATCATCTGTTGCATGTGTCAATGTCTCTGGATCTATTTAGTTCATCAGATTCTTTTGTTCATTAGCTTCTTCTTAAAGAAGACCCTTCAACTTTTCCTGTAGTGCTGGTCTGGTGGTGATGAACTCCTTTAGCTTTTTCTTATCTCTGAAGCTCTTTATCTGACCTTCAGTTCTAAATGATAGCTTTGTCAGGTAGAGCAATTTTGTTTGTAGTTCCATGTTTTTCATCACTTTGACTTAGGTGGGTGCAGGATAGTTAACGGTCAACAATTAACATAACAATGATAACTAGAGGATTTTTGGTCTCCTCTGGTATGGTGGTTTTGTCCAGAGGGGTCTAGAAAAAGGGAAGTTACCTTGACATTCCAAGGTTGATGCAAAAGACAATAGGCTCAGTTAAGGTAAAGATGGACTTTTGTCAGGGAAGATTATAGCCTAAGACCTGACTGCCCACCATGACCTGTTTTTAGTTAAAAAGTTTTAATTTCAGACCATCCTATCTGGTTATTTTAGGTCTCAGAGTTTGTAAGGCCACCATGCAGGCCTCCTTTGAGCTTATCAGGTGAGCCTGCGGCCCCTCTTCGTCCACACTACTCTCCACATGCTCTTCAACCCAGAAGAGGAGGCCGCGTTGCATGCCAGTGTCCAGGGCCCGCTTCAGCAGGTACTTGAGCCGGATAGTGTTTCATATTACAAATAACAAACAGGAAACATGCGAACACCCCAACAGTAAAATAGGCAATGGATTTTGAACAGGCAACTCACGAAGATGCTCAACCTCATTCAAAATGAAAAGAAATGCCTATTAAAGCAACACTGAGTCCTAAGTATATACCCAAGAAAAATGAAATCATAGATGCACACAAAAATTTGTACACAAATGTTTATAGCAGCATTAGTCATGGGAACCAGATGTTCATCATCTGACGAATAGATGAGCAAAATGTCAGCTATACCTGTGATGGAATATTATTCTGCCATTGAAAGGAATGAAGTACTGACACCTACTGCTACACAGATGAACCTTGAAAACATGCTAAGTGAAATAAGCCAGACACAAAAAAACCACATATGGTTTCGCTTATATTGAATGTACAGAATAGGCAAATATATAATGCAAAAAGTGGATTAATGGTTGCCAGAAGGTGGGGGGCTCCCGGGAGCTTGGCCTCCAATGACACCTTGACCTCAGCCTCCCTAACCTCCATGACCTCCACAATCTCCACATCTGGGTGGTCTGAGACTCAAAAGCCAGGCCCAAGCCATAGTGCCATCCCAGCACCATGCCACAACCCACCCATGCTGCATCTGGTGCTGGAGGCACTGCAGGCGGGAGAGCGGTGCTGGGGCACTTCCCTGATGGCCACCAAGGTTTACATCCTGCTGAAGTACCCTATGGTAGACACCAATCCCAAGCACACACAAAAAAGTCCAGCCCAGGAAGATGTCCACCATGTCAGCACCATGTCGGCACAGAGACCTGGTGAGGCCAAAGAGGAGATCCCCAAGAAAGATGGCCAGACCAAGGATGGGGAGGCAAGAGTGGTCAAGGCCAGGAAGGCCCCCTGACAGCCAGACAAGGCCACAACGGCCCCTCCTGGTGCCAGTGGGCCCCATGGGAAGTCAAAGGTTAAAATCAGAAAGAACAGCCTAGCAGAAAGAAGGCCCACAGGAAAACCAAAGCTGGGACTCAGAGTTCAAAACCCACGGTTACCGAGGGCGAGAACGGAGTGACTTCCCCAGCCAAAAAGAAGACAGGGAACAAGGTCCTTAAAGAGGCCACTGCCCAGGAGCCCAGGGAAGGGTCAAAAGCCAAGGCTGCTGCTGCTCCTAAGGCTAAGGACATTGGGTCCAAGATGGTACCTGTACCACTGGCCAGGAAGACAGAGGTCCTCAAGGGCCCGAGAAGTCCTGGCGTGCCCACCAAGGCCTCATCATCCAAAGGGACCAGTATGAAGGCAGAAGCCATTCTGCACCAAACCAAAAAAATACATTTTTTGTCGATCTGACAAAAAAAGTAGGTGTCATTTTGATTCATTCACACTGGACAGCTGTTGTGTTGACTCATTTTTTTATTTGACAACCTAAGGGAAAAGCGGTCAGTGCCCCTGACTAAAGAGTCAGGTAGAACATGTTTTAACAATTCTTGAGGCACACTGGTTGAGAATCGCTGGTCTACGGCAACACTTACGGCTCATCCCGGTACAGCAAGCTGCTTGTCGGCGCATAACAAAAACAAAGAAGCTGGACAGGGACACCTGTCCACAGAGAACACAACCAGGTAGTGGGACAAAGCACGGCCGTGGAAGGAAGGCTGGAGATTGGGCGGCGCTGAGGTGGAAAGGTCTGTAGAGATGTGCTTTAGGTGAAAATTGTGCAAAGTGCAAACAGTGGGCAGAGTGTGATTCTCTTTTGATCAATACAAATGCTGGTACATCGAAGTGTTCCGGAGGATGCGAGAAGAGTGGTCCTCTTCAGAGAGGAGCTGCCAAGGAAGAGGGTTTCAGTTTTTAGTTTATCATCTTTCAGAACTGCTTGTGTTTTCTAACTGTGTGCATGTATTAACTTTCTAAAGTGCCACTGGGATTACGTGTGCGGTGGCATTACAAGCCACTTTCTTTTTCTCTAGGCTTTTCTATATTTAAAGAGAAAACCTTTTAAAATCTTGAATTCCAGAAATTTGTGATGGTTCTGTGAGTGTGTACGAGTGTGTGTGTGTGGGTGTGTGTGTGTGTAGGTATGTGTATATGAGTGTGTGTTTGTGTGAATGAATATGTGTGTAAGAGTGTGTGACTGTGTGTGTGAATGAATGTGTAAGTGTGTGGCTGTGTGTGTGTGAATGAATGTGTGTAAGAGTGTGTGACTGTGTGTGTGTGTGTGTGTGTGTGAATGAATATGTGTGTAAGAGTGTGTGTGTGTGAATGAATATGTGTGTAAGAGTGTGTGACTGTGTGTGTGTGTGAATGAATATGTGTGTAAGAGCGTGTGACTGTGTGTGTGAATGAATATGTGTGTAAGAGTGTGTGTGTGAATGAATACGTGTGTAAGTGTGACTGTGTGTGTGTGTGAATGAATATGTGTGTAAGAGTGTGTGACTGTGTGTGTGTGTGAATGAATATGTGTGTAAGAGTGTGTGACTGTGTGTGTGTGTGTGATATCCCCTAAGAGGACCCACGCAGAGCCTGTGCCCTCCCCCTGGGCCTGGGTGCCCTCCCCCCTCATCCTCAGAAAGTGCTGGGCTCGCCTGGGCTGGGCTGGGGTGTCCTGGCTCTGACGGCAGAGGCTGGCCTCGCGCGTGCTCCCCTGAATGTTTCTCCAGGGGCAGCTCTCACGCTGCTTGTCCTGCTAACCTGGTTTAAAGCCAGCTCATATCAGCAGAGGGGTGTGGGGTTTGAGGGTCTGGGGGAGGGCACAGGAGCAATGTGCACATACAGGCGGTTGTCCCGGAGGATGCTCTGTGGGTGTGGAAGCAGCTGGCCTAACGCCTTCTGTCTGAGGGCTGCAGGGGTCTTTGGAGGCTGGTGCCGGGCGGCCCAGCCCCTGCTCGCAGTTGAGTCCTGGAGCCATTTGTGTGTGTCTGGGAGTTGGCTGGGGGCACCTGTGCATGTGCTTCCATGTGCATCTGTGAGCTCACACGTGTGTTTCATGCACGTGACAGAAGCAGCTTTACTGATAGGCTCCAGAGCCCTCACGTGCACAGCCCTACCCACGGCCCCGCCTTCAGGTTGTAGTTCCAGTTTCTGTCTTCTGATTTTGAAGAACAGTACATGTCAGGCCCAACCTGCTCCTGGCATATTTGTATCCTACTGTTACGTGTTTATCGTGCCTGTGTCTGTCTCCCTCCCTCCTTTCCTCCTTCCTTCCTTTCTTCCTTCAGTATTTGTTTCAGGACCTTCAGCTTCTGGGAAAGAGGCACAGTAATGAGGCAGACGCTCTATTCCAGGGAGGTTCTGGGATCCACGGGAGCGTGTTGGGGGCATCCGACCTGCACCCTGGGACAGTCAGGTAAACAAACACTGGAAGAATCAGGGCAGGGCAGACTGGGCTGGGATGTGGTGGAGAACACCGTGGGAGTGTGACTGGGAGCATCTGTGCTGCGTTTGTACCTGTCTGTGTGTTTGTGTGTGTAGCTGGATGTGGTGAGGTGGGTGTGCCTGGGCTGTGGGGTGTTTGTCTCTCTCCATGGGTGCAGCTGAGGGAGAACTCAAGCGCTTGCTGCTGTTTGCTGTTGGCCTCACATGCCTTCTGGTGGCAGGAGCCACGCAGTGCTGTGGCTGATGAGGAATTCATTAGCTGTGGATTCCCTCAGGGCCAGTCCTCCCTGGTGGAGCAAAATGCTAGGAGGCCAGAGATGGGAGTGATGATGTCATCCCACCCAGGGTGTCTGTATGTCCCTGATGGTCCCAAGAGGCGCTGGCAACCTCTTGCAAGGCTGAGGCTGGGGTCTCTGAGATGCAGTGATTTCTCGTCCTTTGGGCACCATCTGGTCACCACCAGCTGTTGGATTTGGGGTATGGTATGGATGGCAGGTAGGTTCCCGTGGTGACAGGCCCTGTGAGCACTCTGCATCAATAAGTCCATAGGGTATTTGCCCACAGTACGGGGACAGGGTCAGTTTGCAAGCTCAACTCACTCCTGTTACAGAGTTGGCTCAGAAGGGCTGTTGAAATATCCAAGGCCACCTAAAACACTAGTTTAGTCTCTACTCACTCTCCACTCCCCAAATCTACTTTCCAGTTTTCCACCTTGCTCTGTGTCCCCTAAAGAAGCCGATCCCTGTGGACACCATCACCTGGGCTTCCTTGGCTCCTGGTTGGCTTCAGCCAATGGGAGGCACGAATGGGCATCAGAGGGCAGGAGGAAAGTTGGGGTGTTTTTCCCACCTGCCCCCAGTTTTGGCAGTGGCTGTGCTTCTCATAGCCACTGCTCTTCTTGGGGAACCCCTGACCCATAGCTGCAGCTCTCCCTGGTTCCAGGAAGCCACTCTTCCCTCCTCCCTTCAGGTTAAGTGGGCCCAGGCTCCCACTACTGCCAGCCCAGGAAATGCCCCATCCCCTGCAGACTCCCTTAACCCCACACAAACGTCAAGTAAATAGTCCCTTCGTTAATCTCCTCAATACACCCTATTGTGTGGGTCCTCTCTGCTGCTGGGGCCTGGTGCCCACAGTTCCCATGTGGTGGGAAGATACAGCCCCCTTTTATGCTCCTTGATCAAAAGCTCCTCCTGGCCTCAAAACCTTTGCATTTGCACTGTCCTCTGATTAAAAATCATCTCTTTGGGAAAAAAAAAAAATCATCTCTTTGTCCGGCCGGCGTGGCTCAGCAGTTGAGTATCAACATATGATCCAGGAGATTGTGGTTTGATTCCCGGTCAGGGCACATGCCCAGGTTGCGGGCAGCCAATCAATGACTCTCTCATCATTGATGCTTCTTTTTTTTAAATGTTTTTATTGATTTCAGAGAGAGGGAGAGGGAGAGAGAGAAACATCAATGATGAGAGAGTTGAGCCTGCTGGGGTTGAGCCTGAAACCTGAGCGTGTGCGCTGACCAGGAATCGAACCAAGGTCTCCTGGATCCTAGGTTGATGCCCAGCCTCTGAGCCATGCTGGCCGCACTATTATTGATGTTTCCCTCTCTCTCCCCCTCCCTTCCTCTCTCTGAAGTCAATAAAGACATATTTTTTTAAAAAAATCATCTCTTCATCGATAAAACAAGTAATAAAATACATTTTCATATTTAGCAGTGCCTGTCACTTATTTTGGGTTTAATAAATACTAGTTAGTGTTGCTTTGTTGCTGCCATGTTAAGTATATAAATTGCAGGTACTGGGATGGAAAAGGTGTTTACTTGACCTTAAAGAGCATGGTTTTAATACTGTGTCAATTTAACTAATATTAACTAATACTGAAAAATTTCATCTGTGCCAATCATTATTCATCTTTGGTGCATTTCTACAGCTAATGATGTCCTTTGTATACCTGTATTTTTCAAAAGAAGTGCTATGGTTTGGGGGTTTCTTACTCATTTTAAGTTGAAATATATTCCAAGATTGCATAAAAGGGGGAAATAATAACTATACAATGTTTGGTAAGTCAGTGTATTGTTTTATCACAATGACATTTTAAAATAACACATACATGAATTAAAAAATAAACAAAATAAAATATAGTTTAAAAATTTTTTTAAATCATCTCTTCAAAGGGACCTTCACTACTACTGTCTAAATCAGGGGGTCCCATCATTCTCTCTCACCGTGTCACCTTGTGCCTGTCCCAGCACTTACATTTTGTAATTATAACTGTTTCCTAGTTTAATGTTTGTCTCTCGCACTAAACTGTGAGCTTGACAAAGGCTTTTGGATCTTGCCTGCTGAGTTCACTGCCATGTCCCAGTGTAGTCAGTGAGCAGACATGCTGGGGTTCTGTAACAAAGAGGCCCCCAAACACAGCTTATGAATAACACAGTTTATTTCTCCCACAGGTGACGGTGTGGGTAGGTGGTTCAAGTTGGCTTGGTGGTTTGAAGGTATTTCCAAGTCCCTGGGGTTCTCCAGAACACCTTCCTCCTCAGCCACACCAGACACCATTTAAAATCCTCATCCCTAGGGAAATACCCTCTCTTTGGCCTCAGCTCCCTGATCCAGCCTGCCCAGCCTCTTGCTCTCCCAACAAGAGGATCACCTGTGTGCCTTCCCAAAGATAAAGTTCCCAGAGATAAAGGTGACCTCTCACAATGACATAGGCCCACTGTATGCACTTTCTCCCTTATCGTTGTTGTTAAATATTACTTTTTCCCTCTGTGGCTATAGTTTAGCCCATCTGTCCACATCCCTCACCTCTGGGCAACTTGCTTCTGTGCCTCGGTTTCTTCATCTGTAAAATGGGCATAATCATAGTTTGCTTCCTAGGGTTGCTGCAAGAATTAAATGATCATAAAACTTTTAGAGTTGAACCTACGACATGTAACGTGCTCTTTAAATAATCATCAGCATTCCTGTTTTGATTCCGTTAGCTTCCCCACGAGGTCGGGGGGCAGGCATCCTCTCATTTACAGATGCAGAAAGGAAGGACCGGAGACCTACAGCAAGCTGACCAAGGCCACTGGGCTGGCAGGTGGCGGAGGGCGGGTGTGACCCTGAACCTCAGCTACCTCGGGGTAGAATCGAGGGGTGATGCCAGCCCCTCACAGGATTAGGCTGAGAGGATAGGACGCCATCATGCAATCGAGTGGCAGGCTCGTGGACGGCACTGTTCGGTGTCTGCCCTTCCTTCCCTTCGCCGCGCCCGCCTGTCGCGCTGATGCTCTCGTGGGGCCACCAGGGGTCCCAGCTGCCCACCAGGGGTCCCAGCTGCCCACCAGGGGTCCCAGCTGCCTGGCTCCCGGCGGCCCGGGCGGCGCTTCTGCTGGCGGGCAGGACAGCCGCCCCCCCAGGGGCCCCGCCCCCCAGAGGCCCCGCCCCCAGAGGCCCCGCCCGTTCCGCGGGGCTCGCTGCGGCCCCGGGGCGGGGGGGGGGGCTGACCGGGAGCCCCGCCGGCGGCTGGGCCAATGTCACCCGCGACGGGGCGCGGCGGGCTCCGTTCCGCGGGGCTCGCGCCCGGCGGGCAGGGCCACCCCGGGCCTGGTCGCGGCCATCGAGGTCTCCCCTCCGCCCTCCTCTCTCCGCAGCCGGATCTTAGATACTCAGCGAAGGAAGAACCGGGCCCGGGGCGGGCTGCGCGGGCGCCTGCGGGGAGCCGAGCCCCCGGGCGCGCTCACTCGGGCGGGGAGGCGGCCGCGCGGGAGCGGGTCCCGCGGGCGGAGCCCGGCCTCGCCCCTGACCCGCGGGCGCGGGGCCCCCAGCGCCTGCCCCGGGGGCGGGGGGCCGGGCTCGCCGAGCTCCGCCGCCCCGCAGCCCGCCCCGGCCCGGCCCCCCAGGGGCGGGTCCCCGAGCCCGCGAGCCCGGCCGGCAGGGGGCGGGGCTTCGTGCGCCCGGCGTCGGGCGGGGCTCCCGCTTCTGTGACGCGAGCGGGCGGGCGGGGAGCTCCGCGCGCAGCGGGGGCGTGACCGGGGCGTGACCGGGGCGTGTCCGGGGCGCCCAGCCCCGCCCGGCTGGGGAGCGGCGCTCGGCGCCGGGAGGGCTCGGCCGCGGCATGTGAGTGGGGCGCGGGCGCGGGCGCGGGCGCGGGCGGGGGCGCGGGCGGGGGCGCGGGCGGGCGTCCCCCGGGTTCCGGGGGCTTGCGGGCCGGAGCGCGGCGCGCGGGCGGGCGGGTCAGGTGCGGGCCCGGGGGCGGCGGGGGCGCTGGGCCGGGGGCGCGCCCCGCCGTTTCTCCGCAACCCGTCGGACGGGAGCCCGGCCTGGGCCGCCACCGGGCGGGGACACGCGACCGGCGCGGGTCCGAGCTCTGCCCGCGGCCCGCCGGCCTGCGGAGCCCTGCGGCGGCGGCGGCGGCCCGCGGAGACCAGCGCGGCCGCCTCCCGGGCCCGGCCCTCGCGCCCGGCGCGCTCCGCTCAGCTGTCCGGGCGCCGTTCTCCGCCCTCGGACCCGGCGCAGGTTTTCCGGAGGGAGGCGGGCCCCGCCGCTCGGCGTCCCTGCTGCGCTGTGAAGCGAGGCGCGCAGGTCCTGCCGGACGCCCGGGCCCCTCCGCCCCGCGGGCCCCGGGCCGGTGAGAGGCGGCGCCGCCTCCCGGGGGGCCCGCGGCCCTTTCTCCGCGGCCGACGGAGCGCGCGGCCCGGCCCGGGGCGCGAGTGGAGACGCCTCCCGCGCTGAGACCGCCCCCGTCTGCTCTGCCCCCGGGCACACGGAAGGCCACACGCCACCCAGCTGTACCAGCCTGTGCCCGAGGCGCGCTGGCCCATCGTGTACTCGCCGCGCTACAACATAACCTTCCTGGGCCTGGAGAAGCTGCATCCCTTTGACGCGGGAAAATGGGGCAAGGTGATCGGCTTCCTGAAAGGTAGGGCAGCCCCCGGGTCCCACAGCGCCTCCCTTACCTCCCCCGCCGCCCTTCCCTTGCGCAAGCTTCAGACTCTGCCACCGCCAGCCTCACCCTCCGAGTGCCTTCCACGCACACTGTGGAAAGTCCTTCCAGCGCAGCCTTGTAAGCGTGATTCTGTCTCACACCTGCCCTGGCTCCCCAGCGCTGCGGTCCTAAGTCGCGTGGCTTCCCTTGGAAGCCCAGTAGAAAGGGAGCTAATTAATGATGGACACAGGAGGCTGGAGTTTGGAGGAATCCAGTGTCCATCCCCCACAAAGCCAGAGAGTCCAAGAAGAAGAGAACTTTTGCTCCATCCCCACTGATTATAAGTGGAGGAGACTGGGTCCCAGAAAAGTTAGGAAGCATGCCCACAGCCACAGAGCTACTAAATAGCAGAGAGGTGTCTGAAACTGGGAGCTCCAGGCTCCTACCCTTCATGGCTCATCCCACTGGGCAAGGTCAGGCTTGCACTGTTTGAACTGTGCTGTGGGAAATTCAGGCAACACTGCAGGCTAGTGCAAGGATATCTCCCTTGTTCCCTCTGTATCAAGGGTGCCCTAAGGGAAGTAGGAAGTGATACCCGAAACGTTACCTGGTGTAGGATGACTTGATCCTTCTGATCACACCGTGGAGAAAATCTCATTTGGGGGCTAGCCCATCTTTAACACTAAGCCCATCTCCCTTTTAACAAACCCAGAGCAAGCTTGAGGCTCTTCACCTTGCAGAAAATAGAGTCAAATTAGAGATTGATAACATTGTTTCTACTGTATTTGTTTTTTTATTTCTGGCTAACTTCTGTTTATGGCAAGTGATACTGATTTTCAGTTTGCAGGAGTGACTAGAGTGAGTATTCACAGAAAATTATAAGTAGAAAAGAATACAAGTCATGTGCAGTGATGTAAGAACTCTGGCAAAGTGAGCAGCGCCAGCCTGCCCTCACCTTGTAGTTCTCTTACCTTCCTGAACGTGGTCCTTCACGCTCTGTTTCCAGTCTGAGTTACTCCCCCCATTTCCCCTTCTTGGGCTTCTGTATCACCTAGTAGCCCAACAGAAGGGTTTCACCTAATAGCCTCACAGAAGGGTTCCTTGTCTCCCTCATCTGGAGCCAACAGTCCTCTTGAGTTACCCCCTTTATCCTATGAGGGTGTAGGTGGAAAGGAGGCAGAGGTCACATGGTGAATGAAGGGCCTTGGATGCCTCCAAGAAAAGAGCTGTCCCTTTGCCGGAAGACAGTAGGGAGCCATAGAATGTCCTGGGGTGGGGTTAGGGAGAGTACCTGCTATATATGAAACTATATGTGGGAAATGTATGTAACTACTTGGTTTCTACCAGGGTTGGTTTCTAAGGGTAACTCTTTAAAACAGGTCCCCTAGATTCTGACCTTGTGTGTCCCTTTGACTTCCTTAGAACCTAGAGCATCATGGGCCTGTTCTCACTGTGCTTAGAGCACCTCATGCCCTTGGCCTCAGTTTCTTCTTTTGCAAAATGGAGCAAATCTCATCCGATGTATGTGAGGGCTGATGAAATACTGCAGGGTTTTCTAAACACTGGTCATTTGCAAACCGCTCTTGGGACCTTGCCCTCTCTTCATACCACCTGTTCCACTTTTACTTCATGTTTTTTATTGACTTAGCCTTTATTTTTAAAAACTTAAATAAATTTGTTTTAAAAGGGAACATATGTCATCTAAATGGGAAAAGCTGGTTTCACTTGCCATAAATAGAAAGTCATGGGAAATATAAATGCATTGAAAGCAAGAGTATAATTCGGTTCAGGCTGCTTACTGTTGCTGCAGGCTGTGAGACTGCTTTTGGGGATTAAAAAGGGAGATGGATCATGGGTCAGGCAGGTGTTAAAGAGAGGCTGCACCACACTGAGCCTCCCATGATGTCGTCAGAAGTGGAGGGAGCTTTTCTCACCTGAGAGTAAACATCATTGGCCCATGTGTCATCTGCCTCTGAAAGTTGTCCAGACAGACCTGAGCTCACCTCATGGCTATCAGTGGCTTGGAAAGAATCTTTGTGTGCACAATGTCGGAAGTCCCCTGGCCTAAGGGCCTAGCCATTGTTCACACTGCCTGGGAGGTGGCCCATTGTCAGAATGCCCCTAAAACAGCAGTGCCCACTGGGGCAGGGCTGCCAGAGGCCAGGTCTGCAGCCTGGGGAGGGTCTGGGGCTGGCGGGGCCCTCCCGGCAGGGAAGCATGCTGCCCACTTTCTGGTTTCAGAAGAGAAGCTTCTGTCCGACGGCATGCTGGTAGAGGCACGGGAAGCCTCAGATGAGGACCTGCTGGTGGTGCACACGAGACGCTATCTCAACGAGCTGAAGGTACAAGGCCAGGGGCCTGGGGGCTGCCAACCGGGAGGAGCAGCCAGGGGAGGGGCAGCTCAGCCTGGGAGAGCACAGCCTAGAGGGACTCAGTTCCTGTCCATCCTGCAGGGGAAGCAGGGGAGTCTGTGGTCCCCCAGAGAAGGGACAAAGTGTCCTAAGCAGGCAGACACCAGGGATGGACTAGGCTGCTCCGGGGTAATGACCCCCGCCTCTGGGAGTATGAAAGCAGCAGTATCCATTGGTAGAAAGTGAAACTTTGCAGGGATTGGGGCTTCTGTAGTAGTGACTTTCAATCTGCTCTATGAACAGGCCTCAAAGGCCTCTGCTGAGAGGATGGGCAGGATAAGCCCGCCCCTGTCACCATCCAATCAAAGCTGTTCTATTTGGCCTATTTTTATATTGGACTGAAGTTTAAGGTTTTGTTCTAAGAACTTGTACTGCTAAACACTTGTTGAAAACTGTTGTGCTAAAAGTGCCAGGGCGCAGCAGGGGGCGTAGGAGGTCATGTGGGTATGGTGGTGTCTGAGTGACTTGGAAAGCTGCTGCCCTGCCCTAGCGGCTGGCTGCGACAGCCCACTGTCTGCCTGGCAGGGCCAGAGAGCCCGCTTTAAAGCAAAACCAGAAATTCAGACTATTGAGTGACAGTTCCTAGTTTCTTACTGTGGCAGCTCATTTAAGATTTTAAATCCCACCTGCAGACCAAACTGGGCCCACAGGCTGCATGCTGTGAGCTCTTTCCAGAGGGCTCCACAGCACTCCTCAGGGACTGAGGCGTTCAGTCAGCTCCTGGTTCCCTTTGTGGGAGCAGAGGGGAGGCTGGGTGGGGTTGCACCAGAACTTGGTGCTGTTAGCCTGCCCTGGTGGGGTCAGGGATGCAACAGGTTCTCTGCCCCCAAGAGTGTGGGATCCCTATACACAATAAAACCTATATAATTTATTAACCAATGTCACCCCAATAAATTAAAAAAAAAGACCCTGGGCTTCCCAGCTGGACTCATTTTATTTTTAGATATATCTTTATTGGTTTCAGAGAGAGGAAGGGAAAGGAGGGGGAGAGAGAGAGAGAAACATCAATGATGAGACGGTCATTGATCGGCTGCCTCCTGCACGTCCCCCCCCCGTCCCCCCCCCCCAGGGATTGAGCCTGCAACCTGGGCATGTGCCCTGACCGAGAATTGAACCTCGATCTCCTGGATCCTAGAGGTCGATGCTCAACCGCTGAGCCACACCCAGCTAGGCGCAGCTAGACTCATTTTAGACTAAGAACCATGGCAGATGCCAGAGGTCACCAGGCTCCTCCCCTCCATCAGGTGAAACGCCTAGGCCCAGAAAGAGGGCACACCTGCTCGAGGTCACGTGGGAAGTCAGGCAGGCCTGGGGAGACCCCAGGTAAGGCATCCAGCTTGGTCTTCCCAGTTCTGGCCACAGCTGCTGCCCTCCCTTCTCCTAGACTCTGGCCTAGCTGTGAGAGTTCTAGATGGAGTCATGACAATGGTAACCTGTGAAAGAGTACCGGGAAGCGGCTGAAACCTGGCTCCTGTGAGAGAGGTGCGAGGCCTTGGCAGGAAGCCCAGCACTTGGCTGCCCTGGTTTCCTGGGGCTGGGATATGCATGGTCACAGTCCATGGGCCAGGGGGACAGGCCTGCCAGAGTCCAGAGAGTGAGGGCAGGGTATAGGGACAGGAGGCATTGAGTTGAGGCAGGAAGAAACCAGAACAGAGTGGGGCAAGGGTGGAGTGAGCGTGCCAGGGTAAGACTGACACTTCAGGGCTCCATCAATTGAGGGGCCCTTTAGGGTAACTATGTGGGGCCTACTACATGCTTGGCCTTGGACCCCTAAAAGCCTGAGGGTTGCTTACTATGTGATGATTAATAATTAAAGTATTAGCAGGTAGAGTCTGAAGTAGAAAACTGAGGTCAAGGGCCAAGGGAGAATTCAGATATCCAACTGAAAGGATTAACCAAGACGGTATGAATGAGTTACGTATTTGACTTGGAGCTCCCTGGCAACCAAAGCAGAAGGAGAAACGATGAATTGCATCGCGCCTCCTGAGGTGAAGAAGTGTTCAGTCATTTAGCAACCGTATCAAATACTGACCACGTACTAGGTGCAACAACAAGAATAAGCGGGGTTCCCCAGTGCCTGGCTTCTCATTTTCACTGTGGAAAACTGAAAATGAAGAAGTGACCACACCAAAGCGTTTCAGAGAGCACCAAGGGTGATGAACAGAGAAAAATAGTAAGGGCACCTGGGTGGAAATAAGCTCATTTAGACTGAGTGGTCAGGGAGGGCCTCCCGGAGGAGGTGAGGTCTGAGCTGAGACTAAGTAATGAGGAGTAGGTGACATAGGTGGAGCTTTGAAGAAGGAGTGCGCTAGCCCTGGCGAGTTTGGCTCAGTGGTCAGAGTGTCGGCCCTTGGCTGAAGGGTCCCGGGTTAGATTCTAGTCAAGGGTACATACCTCCGTTGCTGGCTGGACCCAGGCCCTGGTGGGGCACGTGCTGGAGGCAACCAGTCGATGTGTGTCTGTCACATCGCTGTTTCTCTGTCTCTCCCCCTCCCTTCCACTCTCTCTGAAAAGCAATGGAAAAATATCCTCAGGAGAATTAACAAACAAAGAAAAAAGAATGCTCCAGGGCCCCAGACCTGGAGTGGGAAGAGCTTTGGCCCCCTGAGGGGAGAAGGGTGATTGAGTGGCTAGGTGGAAAGACTGACCACCTCCCCAGGTGGTACATGGCATGCTCAGGGAGGCAGTGGTGTCAGGCTGCCCAGGGTCTGTAGGCTGTGGGATGTGGAAAGTCTGGGCTCTGTTCCAGGTGCTACAGAAGAGCAGTGTGTGCTGTGCCCTTCACACTCAGGGGAGACCCACATCCCTTTCAGGCACTGTGTGGCGTCTAGGCGTTGCAGTGTCGGAACACCCCATTTGCCCTGCGGAGACATGCAATATTTCTTTTCTCATTTCTCTGCTGCGGGCACCTGGAGAGTTCCTGCAGGTTTCCCAGAGCTGCTCTTCCTTGGCTGTTCTGTGTGTGCTGTGGCACATCCACCCTCTCCCCTGCCCCACCTCCACTCTGCCCCCCACACCCATGTTTCGGGGTTCATGCCTGGCCTTGCACGGGTGTGGCCTTCAATGCTTACTAAACGGCACTGAGGACGATGCTATAGCCTGATGTTTGACAGATGATATCCTTTCAGAGAAGCAAATGTCTCTTGAGCACCTCCTGTGTGCAAGGTTCGGAGGTGGCCCCGCTGAGGCTAGTGGTTGGGTTGGGCAGCCAGGGCTCTGCCTCCTGCTGACCACAGTAACAGTTTGCCATGGGTGCTGCGTGCAGATTTGACACCTCTCCTGGCCTGAGCTAGGCGGTGCTCCGGACATGTTTACACAGCAAGTGTTTAGTGAGCACCATGCTCTGTTCTGGATGCAGGGAGACAGGATGGAACAAAAAAGCCCAGATCTTCTGTTGAAGCTGGCATTTAGGTGGGGAGTCAGCTAATGACATTAAAATCAAGTCAATTATATAGTATGTTAGAAGGCGGGGTGGGTCATGGAAGATCTTATGAAGTGATTGTGAGCTGAGGGCAGTGAGGGAGTGGGCTATGTGGGCGTCCAGGAGGGCATTCCAAACAAGGGTGGGCAAGAGCAAAGGCCACGAGGCATGCTACCTCCAGGTGTTGCAGCCACTGTGAGGAAGGCGGTGTGGCCGGATGGGAGGGAACGGGAGAGGGATAGGAGGCGGGGTCAGAAGCAGATGGGGCGGACCACACCCTGCTGTGGCTGTGCTGTGAGGGAGGTGGGAGCCGGGAGCTACGTGATCTGATCTACGTTTTAACCGAGTGCTTGGCAGCTATGATAAGAACAGGCTGTCAGAGGGAAGCAGGGAGGAGGTGCGGGAGGAGGTGATCGCAGTAGTCCTTGGGAGAGACCCTGGGCTCTATGGCTAGGCTGCAAGCAGAGGCTGAAACCACATGATTTTCTGTTCAGGCTGAGTATGGGACATGCGAGAGAAAGAAGGCAAGGACACCTCAGAAATTTTTTTTAAAAAAAAATGTCTTTATTGATTTCAAAGAGAGGAAGGGAGAGGGAGAGAGAGAGAGAAACATCAATAATGAGAGTCATTGATCGGCTGCCTCCTGCACGCCCCCCACTGGGGATCAAGCCCGCAACCCGGGCATGTGCCCTGACCAGGAATCGAACCGTGATCTCCGGGATCCTAGGTCGGCGCTCAACACCTGAGCCACGCTGGCTGGGCCACCTCAGAAATGTTGACCTGAGTCCCAGGAAGCCTGTGTGAGAATTGAGCCTAGTCACTGCCCCAGTGGCACTCGCAGCCTTCGGAGAAAGGGAAGCACCGTTTCCAGCATCAAGCACTGGAGGCAGATTCCAGGAGAGGCTCTGAGGAAATGGGACCCCCAGGGTCTCTGAGTCTCTCTTACTTTTCTCCCCTGAGGGGACCCCTCTCTCCTTTTTTTTTATTGTAGAATTCACATGACAAAATTAATCATTAGCCATTTTAAAGTTAAAATTTAGTGGCATTTAGTACATTTACAATGTGGTGCAGCCATCACCACTATCTAGTTCCAGAACATGTTCATCGCCCCCAAAAGATGGCCTGTGTGCACCAAGCAGTGGCTCCCATTCCTCCCTCCCCGTGCTGGGGCCCCACCACCTTTCTGGATGTTTTGCATGAATACCTCTGGGCTTGGCTTCTTTCGCTGAGCAGTGTTTCAAGAATCACTTACCTTGTAGCATGTCAGCACCTCGCTGCTCGTCACGGCTGGACAGTGTCCGTTGCGAGTGCACCACACGGTGTTTATCTGTTTATCAGCTGATGGGCATTTGAGCCGCTTCCAGCTTTGTCGTTTGTGCAGTGTTGCTATGAACATTTAAGCGCAAGTACCCGTTTGAGGACCTGTTTCCAATTATTTTGGTTGTATACCTAGGAGTGGAGTTGCTGAGTTACATGGTAATTCTCTTTAACTTTTTGAGGAATCACCAAAATGATTCCCACAGCAGCTGCACATTTTACATTTTTTTGTTTTTTTAATTTATTGATTTTAGAGAGAAAGTGGGGGGAGAGAGAAAGAGAGAAAAAAACGTGAATTTGTTGTATCCTGACTGGAGATCAAACCTATAACCTTGGTGTGTCAGGACAGTGCTCACCGACTGTGCTCCTCAGCCAGGGTCCATTTTACATTTCTAACGACTGCCAAGGGGTCCAACTTATCTGTAGCCTCCCCAACACTTATTTTCTGGATTGTTTTTGTTTTTGTGGCTAGTTTAGTGGGTGTGAAGTAGTATCTTATTTTGCTTATAATTTGCATTTCCATAGTGGTTAATAACATTAAGCACCTCTTTGTGTGCTTTTTAGCTGTTTATATATCTCCTTTGAAGAAATGCCTATTCAAGTCCATTTTGAAAATTCGGATATGTGTCTTTGTTGTTGAGTTGTAGTTCTTTATATGTTCTGGATATTATGTGATTTGCAAATAATGTTTTTGCCCATTCCGTAGGTTGTTTTTTCACTCTTTTGATAATGTCCTTTGATGCACAAAATTTTTAACTTTTGCTAAAGTTCAATTTATCTATTTTTTTCTTTTTTGGGTTGTGCTCTCGGTATCTAAGATTGCATTGCCAATCCCAAGGTCATGAAGATTTTACCCAAACTGTGTTTTCTTCTAAGAGTTTATAGTTTTAGCTTCTCTTAGGCCTTTGGTCCATTTTGAGTTAATTTTTGTATGTAGGTGTGAGGTAAGCATCCAGCTTCTCTCTTCTGCATGTGCATGTCCAGCTCTCCCAGCACCACTTGTTAAAGAGATTGTTCCTTCTCTGTTGACTGGTTTTAGCACTCTTGTTGATATCAATTGGCTGTAGACGTATGGATTTATTTTTGGACTCTCAGTTCTATTAAATTGATCTGTATGTCCATCCTATGCCAGTACCACACTGTTTGATTACCGAAGCTTTGTAGTAAGTTTTGAAATTGGGAATTGTGAGCCCTCTGACTTTGTTCTTTTTCAAGATCATTTTGGCTCTTCAGGGTCCCTTGAGATTCCATACAAATTACAGGATCAGCTTCTCTGTTTCTGCAAAAAGGGCCATTGAAATTTTGATAGGGATGGTGTTGAGTCTTCAGATGAATTTGGAGAGTATTGCCATCTTTCCAGTATTAGGTCAACCTGTGAACATGGGATTTTTTCCATTTATTTAGATGTTCTATAAGTTTTTTCATCAACAATGTTTTGTAATTTTCCATGTATAAGTCTTGTATCTTCTTGGTTAAATTTATTTCCAAGTATTTTAATTTTTGATGTTAATGTAAATGGAATTGCTTTCTTAATTTCCTTTTTGGATTTTGTTGTTGATGTATAGAAATACAACTGATTTTGTGTGCTGATCTTATGTCCTGCACTTGGCTGAATTTATTTCTTAGGTTTAATTGGATGTGTGTGTGTGTGTATTTATTCTTTTTTCTTTTTTTTAAGTCATATATCCTTTATTTTAATTTTTTTTTTGTAGAAAGATCCATTTTCTTTCTTTTTTATATATCTTTTATTGATTTCAGAGAGAGGAAAGGAGGGGGAGAGAGGGAGAGAAACATCAGTGATGAGAGAGTCTTGATCCGCTGCCTAGCCCGCAACCCGGGCCTGTGCCCTGACCGGGAATCGAACCCCGATCGCCTGGATCCTAGGTCGATGCTCAACCGCTGAGCCACGCCCGGCCGGGCAGTGTATTTATTCTTTAGGGTCTCCTATATAGAACATCATGCCATCTGTAAGTGGAGAGGAGCTCTACTCCTTCCTTTCCAATTTACAGGCATTTTGTGTTTATTTTCTAGTTGCTCTGGCTAAATCCAGTTGAATAGAAGTGGTAAAAGTGCCAAAAGCAGTCATCTTTGTCTTGTTCCTGATCTTAGGTGGGAGGTTTTCAGTCTTTTACTGTTGAGTATGATGCCAGCAGTAGGAGTGTGTGTGTGTGTGTGTGTGTGTGTGAGACAAATGCCCTTTGTCATGTTGAGGGAGTTCCCTTCTATTCCTAATTTGTTGATTGATTTTATGAAAGGGTGTTGGATTTCCTTAAAGCCTTTTTTTTTCACCATCTGAAATGATTGTGTGGGATTTTTCCCCCATTTGCTCCCACTTCCACTGCTGGAAAGTCCTGACCCAAACCAAATAGTAGGGGTTCCAGTGAGTTTCCAGCCGATGTTTTCCCTGAGAGCAGTTGTTGGTTTGGACCCCTGAGGGTGGGGGTCTGCCTGAGGAAATCGGGCAGCTGGAGAGCAGTGTCTTGCAGAGCTGTGGGATTCCCAAGAGGCTGTTAGGGCACGGAGGCCCTGACATCTCACCAGGCGCTGGGATGGGCAAGCTTACAGGCCATGCCCTTTGGTGGGCTGTGGGCATCAGGCTGGGGTAAACCTCATAGATTCACTGTAGCTCATTCATTCATTTGTTCAGCACCACCCGAGGTCAAGTTCCCTAGAGTAGTGGTTCTCAAGTTTGCTTAAGCCTCAGATCCTCCGGAGGGCTTGTCACAACACAGATTGCTGGGCCCCACTCCCCAAGTTTCTGACTGGGGAGGTCTGGGGTGGGGCCTGAGAATGTGCATGTCTAACAAGCCCTCAGGTGCCCTTGATGCTGCTGGTCCGGGAAACACACTTGGTGAAGCATAGCCCTAGGAGCAGACCTACAGCAGAAATTCACCCCCGGGTGAGGTCTCAGGTGAGGCCTGTGAGAGGGCGGGAGGCAGAGGAGGCAGGGGAAGAAGCTGGGCACACACATGGGTTCACCAGAAGTGTGGCCTCAGCCTGATCCCAGGGGGGTTGCTTGTGCAGTGCGCGCTCTTAGGAGCAGCAGTCCAGGCTCTTACAGGCTCTCCTGGGATGGGACAGGTGAGGTGGCCTCCTTGAGAGAGGGTGTAGGTAGGGATCTGGGGGAGCATTGACAGCATGTGCAACAAGCACCTACTGTGTGCCAGGCATCATTCTCAGCATTGCCTGTACAGCAGGGAACAAGTGTGTGCCTGCCCTCCTAGAGTTGACATCCTTCTGGGAGAGACAGATAACAACAGAGGTATTGTTATTGTCAGGTAGAGTCCAGTGCTGTGTAGAAAGATGAAGCAAAGGCAGGGGTGGCGAGGGCCAGGTTGGGGGCTCTAGGTTGGGAGGTGCAAACAGGCCTCTGCAGTGGCTCCGAGTCCTCCCTCCAGGCCCTATCTGAGAGGGGCTTCTGCGTTGGACAGAGGCCCAGTACATAGAGGGCCATGCCCAGGTCATGTTGTGGTGGCAGAGCCCAGTTAGACCAGCTTGGCTCTGAGGAAGACTTAGGAACTCTGTCCCTGTCCTGCTCCCATCAGCCTGTCCCTCCATGCCCTTGCCTGGGGCCAGGCTGTCAGAGGGCCTGCCCTGCTAGCAGACCTGGGCGGTCCCACCACAGCCTGCTGCACCTCCCAGATAGAGTATATGTTCCTGGCATTGGAGCATCTACCCCCCACCCCCCAGTCTGCCCCACTCCCTCCACTTATTTTTCACCCTGGCCACTGATGCTTTTTTCTAGAGTATCTATATCCCACAGAACTTTCTGCAGCGATGAGAATGTTCTATAAAGGCTCTGTCCAATCCAGTTGTCATAGCCACATGTGGCTACTAAGCACTTAAAATGCGGCTAGTGTAACTGAAGAACAAATTTTAATTTAAAAAAATTAAAAATGTTTTTAATTAACTTAAAATTATACGCAAGTAGCCATGTGTGGCTGGCAGCTACTGGATTGGGCAGTCCAGATCTAGAACATCAGTAGGCTACACCACCGCCTCTCACGGGACATAGCTGGCTGAGAAGGCTGCGTGCCCAGCCCTGTCTTCCATGGCCAGAAGTCGAGAAACACTGACAGATGGGCGCCTTCTCCTGTGGGAGCTGGTCCCCTTGGCTGGATCCCATGTGTGCTGTGCCTGGACGTTTGGCCCATGTAAAATGCAGTCTCTAGCTCAGAGGTCCCCGGGCTGTCCCACACGACTGCAGCATGTGAAGATCAGTACAGTGTGGGTTATATGAAAGGCCGAGTGGGCAGGCGGAGCTTTGTGGTCAGGAAGTTTGAGAAACAGGGTGAGGCAAAGTTAGAGGGGATTCTGTAGCAGGACTTCTCAGTGCCTTTAACACGCAGCATGGGCTGTGAGCTCCAGGAGGTGGGCACATAGGAGGACTTCCCAAACTCACTGATGGGGTGCCGTTGTGCTAGCCTGTTGCTGTGGAATACTCCTAGAGAAATGCTATCTCATGGTTTTGTGTCCAGAGCGCACCCCTCAGGAGGCTGGGGTATGGCTTCATCCCCTTTCAGCCTCTGCCCTCTGCTGGCTTGCTGAGGGAGGGACAGTCACATAACGTGTTTCTTCAGCAGGTCATCTGTGTACTCATTTATTCACAGAAAGCAGTGCTTCCAGGCCTTCCATTTGCCAGGCCTGTGTTGGGCAGTGGGATTGGTGTGATGAACAGGTGGAGCTGGCCACCCTGTTCTTTCTGGGTCTGTCCCCCACCACACGTGCATATGTGCATACTGTTACGCCTGCAGGAATCCCCAGTTTGGGTGTGGTGAAGAAAGAAATTTTATTCAGTGCAAACAGCCCAGTTGTGATACAGCATGGCTGTGAGTGGGCCCTGGGGCGAGGCAGCCCTCAGCTCTGCTCTGCCCTGGGGTAGTCTGCTTCAGCCCAGCCCTGACACGTCTTCAGTCTGGTGGAAGGGAAAGTGCGCTCAGGAGCCAGAGGGGAGCCAATTTCATACAGATACATCCCTGCTTCTGGTCAGTCCATTCTCCCCCATACCTATATGAGGACTCCAGATCCTCAGTTTGGTCCAAAAGGCACTGTCCTGATTGATTAAAGTTGAGCTGAGCTGATTGGTGGGAGAAAATACTGATGGATATAGGTGTGTAGATCCAATTGGACAGGGAGAGCCTCGGTCCTATTGGTTAAAATACAATTCCAGCTCTCCTTGCGGACAAGTAATGCAGGTCCTGTGGGCACTGCTCTCAGGTGCCTTCGCTGGAGTGAGGGAGCAGAGCGAGCTTCCCCAGCCTTCAGCTGTTACCAGCCGTGTACACCTGGGCGGGTGACTGTACAGGTGCTCAGTAGCAGTGTGGGCAA
The DNA here is from genome assembly GCF_964146895.1 of Miniopterus schreibersii. Taxonomy (NCBI): domain Eukaryota; kingdom Metazoa; phylum Chordata; class Mammalia; order Chiroptera; family Miniopteridae; genus Miniopterus; species Miniopterus schreibersii. The sequence goes on along the minus strand of NC_138106.1, from coordinate 89,986,116 downwards.
CCGGACAGAATGTCTCCCCTTGGCCAGTGGCCTGAGCCACAGTGGCCCCTTTGGGGGCTGACTTGGGTCTTGTCCTGCCCTCCTGCCCCGGCCTCTCGTGGGTGCCACCCCCTCCCCACCCCTTCCTGGCTCTTTCCAGGCACATGCTTTTTCTGCAGGCCTCTCCAGACCTGAATCTCTAGATCTCTCCTGGTTGGTGATCACTGAGGCCACGCTTCCCAGTTCTCTCTCACTGGAGGCCTTGGCAGTCTTATTGCCTCACTTTGCTCGCTCCTTCCTGAAACCTCTGTGTCTGGCCTCCTGAGTACCTCTGCCCCCCGCCCCCCCCACACACACTCCCCATCACCCCTCTGGTCTCAGGACAGCCCTTTTTGCCCCAGTGGGCTCCAACCTGGACTCTGCCCTTCATGTCAGAGCCCTGGAGTTCTGACCTGCATCCTGAACCTCTGTCCATCTGTCCCCCCATGCCTTCTGTTGACCGTCCCCATCTCACCTGCCCCAGACCCTCATGGTCTCTCACTCCTCCCTGGGGCTGCTATTCTCATTCCCCTAACTGGTCCTCCTGCTACAACCACAGCAGCGTGGGGAGCACAGTCTGAGGCCCCACTGCTCTGACAGGCCTGAGAGCCTCTGCCGCAGACCAGCCCTCCGTGTCCAGTTGTACTCAACTTGCGCTGAACATGGACTCGCTTCTCCTCTGCCAGCAGTAATTTTTTTACCTGGACCCTGCAGCTTAGTGACTCTTGTTCACCTTTAGTCTCTGCTTTCATGTCACCACCTCCAGAAGGCCTGTCTGCCCCCCGCCCCCACCAGACCCTTTTCTTCATCCCAAAGCTTGTCACACTGCATATAAGTACTTCCACTAGGCTGCAAGCATCCTGACACGAGGACAGAACCAGCCTCCACCTCGGGGCCTGGCACCAGGCAGGCCCTTAATAAACATTTACAAAGCACCCTGGTCCCCTCCGAGTCTCTGCCTGGTCAGTGGGAGCAGGGAGCATGGGCCTAGGTGCATTCTCAGCCAAGCACAGGGTCTGGAGGCATGGATGTTTGCCCAGGGCGCTGGAGGGCCCAGAAAAAGCTGTGTCCTGATCTTAGTGCAATTGCCTTTTAGGTGGCCCAGTCCTCCTGCCTCAGCAGCCAGAGAGGAGGCAGGACTCTACTTTTGAAAGGTCCAGTTCCCAGTGGATGAAAGAGCCATACATACTGTGCTGGGGAGCAGGGCCCCTGGGTTCCCAGACCTGGCTCTGTCCGTGACACACTGTGTGACCTTGGAAAGAAAGCTCCTCCCTGCTGGGGCCCGCAGTGTCCCCTTCTGTACAGTGGGAGGGCTGGGCCAGCTCTGGGTCTGTGCGTCTGTAAGCTGTTGTCCTCCTCAGCTCTTGTTTTGGACACAGGAGGGCAGCCGAGGGCTTTGGAGCGCTGAGGAATGTGGCTGGCGGAGCTTTAAGAAAAGGTGCTGTGTAAGGCGTTACTGAGCAGAGCCTGGTGGGGGCCAGCCTGGCGGTGGTGGGGACTTGTTTCTTACCAAAGTAACTGCACCTGGCCCAGAGTTCACCCAGGGCACTTTGAAACTGGCACTAGAGGAAACCTAATTTCCCAGCTACTGCCTCTGAGCTCTGGGCATGGCAGTGGGAGGCCAATGGCCTATGTCTCTTTCCACAGTGGTCCTTTGCTGTCGCTACCATCACAGAAATCCCCCCTGTCATCTTTCTCCCCAACTTCCTTGTGCAGAGGAAGGTGCTGAAGCCCCTTCGGACCCAAACAGGAGGAACCATAATGGTAGGTGGGGAGGCAGGTGGGACACAGGGCTGGGCTGGGGACCCCCACACCTGGTTCCTTCCCACCTCTGGGCCTCCGCCCACCCTGCGCTCTCCATCTGGAATGCCCTCCTCCCACTTAGTAGTTGGACAAAATCCTAAGTGTTCCTCAAGGCCCAGCAGCAGTGACTCCCTCAAAGCCTTGCCCATCCAGGACATTAGGCTTGTTCCTTTCCCAGGAATGTCCACTGAGTTACCGTATTTGCTGGTATGTAAGATCTACCCCATCCCCCAGAGGTATGTCCTAAAACGATCACTCCAGTGTACTCAAGTTTAAGAACCAGACCCCCATGACTTTAATGATGGGTGGCACGCCCCTCATCCCCATCAGGGGTGGGATGAGGAACACTCCCCCACGTAGGTTTCATGTCCTGTGTGTAGTTTTCTTTAAAATTAGCCAGAGTCTGCCGAGTTGATTGGAGGTAGAGAAACACTTCAGATATCTGTGTACGATACCTGATTCAGACCTGGTAAATGCCTATTGATCCCTATCGTTTTCTTTTTAGCTTGCAAATTTGTATCTTTTTTTAGTTTATTACATAATTACTACCCACCCCCAAAACATTGGTTTCCTGTGGCTTCAGTATTCAGTCTACTGTGTTTCTATGAGCAAAAACTTGTCTCTTTCCCTTAGAAAGCCACAGTAAAGTCATTGTCAGCTTATGTGTGATCATAAGTACTTAACTTTTATTTATTCCAGTTTCCTCACAACATTGCACTGCACATCCTATATGCCACCCAACCTGGTACTTGCTTCTGGGACTGAGTTGGCTAGGGGATGGGTGCCTCCTATAGCTCATCCCCACTTCAAAGCTGGCTAGAAATAGTGTTTATGGGATGAATGAGTGAATGAGTGAGTGAAGGAGAGGGCTGCCTGTGCTCTTCACCCTGTGCTTGTCTCCCAGGCGGGGAAACTGGCAGTGGAACGAGGCTGGGCCATCAATGTGGGTGAGTGTCCTGCCTGGGGGAGCTGGCCTGTCAGGGCCTGGGGGCTGGGAGGGCCAGGAGGAACCTGGAGGAGGCAGCTGAGAGTTCAGAGGTTCTGGTGCCTGGGAGCGACCATCCAGTGTCTCCATCTGGCATGGAATCCTTGTCTAAAAGAGTTCTCCAGATTGCTCCCCAGCCCTGCCTTTGCATACTTCCAGTAGTGGGAAGCTCACGCTCTCCCAGGAAGCCTGTGCCATCCCCTGGACAGCTCTGCATGGGGCTGGAACCTGCAGAGTTTTAGAGGCTCCCCCCAAAGACTCCATCAACCTCTTGAGGCCCAGGACAGCCTGCAGGTCATGTCACATGGGTAGCCAGGCCCAGGATCAATATCACTTCATCCTCAGGGGCCTTGAAGGCCAGCATTCCCCAGTCCCTTGGACTCCCTGACAAGACTGGCTCATGGGAGGGCTCACCCATGTCTTCCTCAACCCTGCCTTGTCCCTCAGAAAGGCTCAGCACGTCCCGGGTTGTGAAGCCCTGTTCTGTCCAGCCTCTTATCTGAGCTGGGTGTTACTGTTCAGTTCGATGACATTGATGAGAACATGGACATCGAGAGAGGCCTCGTGGCTTGCTCAGAGCCCCATAACTGCCTCCCCCCACCCCCTCCTGGACTGTGAGCACTGCAAGACCAAGGGCTGGCTCTTTTCCATCCTGGTGTGGCCAGGTGCCCATCATCTGGCAACCACGATGTTGTGAGACTCTGCTAAACAAATGAATGAGTGACACATGCCATGTGTTTCTACAGGGTTCCCAAGAGGACTCAGGAAGGCCCTTCCCCCATGGAAGATATCATGGCCTGATAGAGGTTAAGAGCCTGGGTCCTGATCTAGCCTTGGTTTGAATCTTGGTTCTGCCATTAGCTAGCTGTGTGACCCAGGACAAGTTGCTGACCCTCTCTGAGCCTCAGGTCTTTAATCTGTAAAATGGAGATGGTGATAATAATGCTGCCTGCTAGGGCTGTAGAGAGGCTTCAGCGAGCTCAGTGCTTGGTTAGCAGTTCACTGTTGTCTGTTTTCGCATCATTATGATCCAATGACAGCCTCTTGGGTGGTGGAAGAGGCAAGTCCCTGTGTCTGTGGGGCCTGGCCTCACACTGCCAGGTGAGGCAGTTATTGGGCTCAACTTCAGAAGCCCTGCAGCTCAGGTTCTTGTAGGGGTTGCAGGGGAATGTGCACTATGGGCACCGAGGCTCTGAGGCTGTGTCTCGGGTGAGGACCCAGTCTCCAGGGCCCTTGCCATTGCCATGGGCAGGCATGACCAGCAGAGGGCGCCCTGCCTTCTACCATCCAGCAGAATCTGGGTGTTCCTGAGGTAAATCTGCCCCCATAGCCCCACCACCCTTTTCTGGCAGGAGGACTCACATGTGGGCAGGCCCAGCTCTATGGAGACTTACTGTGTTGGGAAGGATGAGCTCCCGACCCCTAAGGGGATGCGTGGGCACTGGGAGCTGACCTGCTGGGATACCCGAAGAGGTCTCTTTGTATAGCACGGGTGGCTGTGATGGCTGCTCTTCCTGGGAGCTGACAGGGAGGGCACGTGGGAGGGTGGGGGCAGGAGGGGGTCTAGCTCTTGAGCCTGACCTCTCCATGGCTGCCTTCCACAGGTGGCGGCTTCCATCACTGCTCCAGCGACCGGGGCGGGGGCTTCTGCGCCTATGCGGACATCACGCTCGCCATCAAGGTGTGCAGGAGAGCATGTGGGGCTCAGCTCCAAGAGCCCTCCCTGGATCCCCTTGCCACTCCCAGCTTTGTGTTCTCACCCCACAGGATAGAGAAGGGAAGCGAGGCTCGGGGGAGGAAGGTCCCCGCATCGCTCAGCCGGGCTTGGCTCAAACCCAGATCTGCCCCTCTCCTCTGTGTTGCCTTCAACAATGGCAGGGGCCTGGGGGGCAGCATGTATATTAACAGTGTAGGAAGGGCAAGGGAGATGGAAATAAGGGTCACAATATACTGATGGCATTTACTGCAGGCTCAAGCTTGTGCCAGTCCTTGTTCTCCGTGGCTCACCTCAGTGAATCCTCACATTACAGATGGGGAAACTGAGGCCCAGAGAGGTGAGGTCACACAGTCAGAGGCACAGAGCTGGCCTTGGCCTCTGTGTTGGTCAGACCCCTGAGCTCCCCGACCACTCTGCGCCTGGCCTTGGGCTGGGCGTCAGGAACACAGACTAATGGTGGGGTGGGGGCAGGGCCACAGACCCTGCCATTCAGAGAGGCCTTGGAGGGTGGAGGGAGGGGAGGAGGGCTTCCTAGAGGAGCAGGCATGAGGATACGACCTTGTACGAAGGCGAAGATTGTAGAATGAAGTTCCAGCCACCACACATTTCCCTAGGTTCCCTGGGCCAGCCTCACTCCCCTGCTCACCTCCTGACTTCTGGCCCTTCAGGGCCCAGCCCAGGCCCCTGCCTCCAGGCAGGCTTCCCTGACCATACACACGTGCTTCTCTAGAGCTGCACAGCTCTCCTGGGCATATGATGTCTTTGCCGGTCCTGACAGTCCACAAGCATGTATGGCCTCCTGCCGTGGCCCCTCACCAGCTGAGTCCCCAAGGGGCTATGTCTGGCCTGTGTGGGACCTCACATCTCCCCTCTCCTCCCATGGGCAGTTTCTGTTTGAGCGAGTGGAGGGCATCTCCAGGGCCACCATTGTTGATCTCGATGCCCATCAGGTAAGTGCCCTGTGGGGCTGGGGTCCCATGGGCCCCCTCTCAGCCCCCCTGTGTGTACTCCCATCAGCATCTGTCATGCAGCCTGTTCTGTGGGACACGCTCCTGGGAGCATTCCTGAGCCCCAAGGCAGACCTCTGCCCCCTTCATCCTGCTCAGCCTCTCCTGCTGCCATCCTCTCTGTGGAGACTGCAGGCTGGAGGCCCAGGGTCTGCCTTCCTCCCTCTGCCCCTTGGCCCCGCCAGGGTGGCTGGTCCTCTTCAGTGCGCCTGTGAAACCTGAGTGTCCTCCCTCCCTTCTCCTGACTGCCTCCCTAACGGGGCGAAGAGCCCCTGTCTGGCAGTGCAGTTCTTGTGTCTAAGCCCCTCGGTGGCCCCCCAGCCAGTGCGCGGTGCCCAGGGGCACTGTGGACCTGCTCCTCGGGAACATGCTCACCGGGTTCAGGGCTGCTCAGCCACTGCAGGGTAAAGCATCAGGACTACTGGCAACTCAGATCTGGCTCCTCTGGTCCGAGATACAGCGGGGCATCCGGTGGGCTCTTGAAGGCCCCTCCCCCGCCTCTGCTGCTGTGACTTGTGATGGTCCCGCCCTGCTTCGGTCACGGGGCACTGAGCTCCTTAACCACACGAGTACAGCCCTTTACAGTTCATGTTTCACATCCCTGATCCGAGCCAATTCTGCCACAGCCTTGAGAGGGTAGGGGCCAGGATTCCTGCCTTGTTTCCTAGAGAAGAAACAGGGCTGGAGCTCGCTCAAGGTCATGCTGGAAGGTCATGGGGCCAGATTTTGAGGTTGAATCCCAGCTTTGTCACCTAAGCCATGAGACCCTCTGCTGCAGGGAGAAACCACACTGCCCAGGCCCAGGGGGTGGTGGGTCCTGGCTTTTCCAAGGGCACCTGCCTGCAAGTGGCTCCCATATTCTCCCTGCAGGGCAATGGGCATGAGCGGGACTTCATGGACGACCAGCGTGTGTACATCATGGACGTCTACAACCGCCACATCTACCCTGGGGACCGCTTTGCCAAGCGTAAGCTGCCCGCCACCCCTGGGTCCTGACTCGCTCTTGCTTGGATGGGGCTCTCTCTCCTGAGTATTTCCTGTGTGCTGGGCCTTGCAAAGTGGGAGTTGTTCCCATTGGACAGATGAGGAAGCAGACCCAAGGAAATCACATGACCCGCCCAAGATTGCATTCTCTGTCTGATACACATCTGGGTGGGTCCTTACATTGGGGGACCTCAGAAGGCTAGAAATGGACTCCTGGGTATTCATCTGCCTGGTAGAGCACAGGGAATGACCAAAGGAAATGAGGGAAAATAAGATGAATAGGATAGCAGAAAGCAGTTCAAATGTAATAGTCGGTAAAACATGCAGGCAGGTTCAGCTACCAGTCTAAAGGCAGTGGTGTTCGGGTGAGCTATGAAAGCGTGGGCACCTGCCCACTGTGGGTAGGGACCTTTATGCTGGGAGGGCAGTGAGTCTGCTGTGGGCACTCGGCTGCTGGTGTGCCCAAGGGGCCAGTTTCCGAACTGAATCTTGAGTGTGCTGGATTTGAACATAAGGGCACAGCATGGTGTCCCGCGTCTGGGTGTCCCTGTGTTTTATCTGCAGGTCCCCTTCTCTCCTTTGGGTCCCTTTTTGTAGCTCTTGGTGCTCTTTTTTGCTCTGTTTTGAGTGAAATGAGAGGCTGAGCAGTCCTGGAGTCAGACTATTTTCTAGTCCTGCCTTGGGCACTGACAGGGACCCAAGCAATCTTTGCCCTCTTGAGCCTCAATTTCCCGTCTCTGCACATGGGGGTATCCGTGTGTTCCTCTCAGAGGCCATCAGGCGGAAGGTGGAGCTGGAGTGGGGCACGGAGGATGACGAATACCTGGATAAGGTGGAGAGGAACCTCAAGAAAGCCCTTCAGGAGCATCCTGCCGATGTGGTGGTGTACAATGCCGGCACAGACATCCTTGAGGGGGACCGCCTCGGGGGACTGTCCATCAGCCCACAGGTACATCCTGACCTGGGGCAGGGGAGGGTCTGCTCTGCAGACTGAGCTGCAGGGGGACACAGAGGTGGCCACATTGGTACTTCTGATATCAGGGAGGGGGGGTGGAAACAGCAGCAGGCCATGCAAGGCTAGACCTGCAGCAGAACCCCGATGCCACAAGGATCGAGGCCTACCTGAGCTAGCCTTCCCAACCTCCACAGGGCATCGTGAAGCGGGATGAGCTGGTGTTCCGGGTGGCCCGGGCCTGCCAGGTGCCCATCCTCATGGTGACCTCAGGCGGCTACCAGAAGCGCACAGCCCGAATCATCGCTGACTCCATCCTTAATTTGTATGGCCTGGGGCTCATCGGGCCAGAGTCACCCAGCATCTCAGGGCAGAGCTCAGACACGCCTCTGCTAGCCCAGGAGCTGCCCTAACCGCACTGCCCTTCCGACGGCTTCCTGCCTGCATCCCATCCTGCCCACTCCGCAGTGCTTCTCCTTTTCTAACCACATGAGGTGGGGGACAGCTGCCAGGGGCCCTGAGGGGCCTGGGGTTTGTCCCTGCCCAGGCCCACCTTAGGGGCCTGGCACGCAGCTCCTCCAGTCTCCCCACTGGGTGTTGGAGGGTCTCCAGGCCCCTATTTGGTAGGAACAGAAGGCATTCCCAGGAAGACAGCACATGGGGTCACAGGTCTGACTGGGCCCTGTGGAAGCAGGCAGCTCACCCAAGGAGAGGGGAAGGCAGGTGAGGCTCTGGGGGCTGCAGGTAGGGCCCCCAGGGGTCAGGGTCTCCCGTTTCCAAAAATGTCAGACCAAGCAAACTTCCATCTCTGCAATGGTTGGGCCTCCCACCTCTTAAGTCATTCGATGTGCTTCCGTTCTTGTCTCAGGCAGGGCCTGAAGAGCTGGGGGCAACAATGTGGGTGGGACTGAGAGCCGGCTACTGAAGCCAGGCCTAGGGGTGAGGGCTGAGTTCCTGGCCAGCAGGCAGGAGCCTTGGTTTTCAATGTGAGCAGTGGCAGGGAAGGGGGTGCAGGTAGGTTTTCCCATCTAGCATTCATTCCCTCAGTAATGCAAGGGCTGGACCTGCTCTCTCAGAGCCCCTCAGTGATGTGTGAAGAGGAGACCTGAGGAGCCCCATCTCTGCTTCCATGGGTCCCTCCTGTTCAGGGAGGGGCAGTGGGGAAGAACACTTGGCTCAGCGCCTTGGCACTGGTGGCGTCACGGGGCTGCTGACCTCAGTGGGGAGGGCAGAGGAGGAGGCTGGGGCAAGAAGTCTCAGGGCTGGTGGCCAAGCCAGGCACTGCAGGCACTGAGGCCCCAGGGAGGGACCAGTCACTGGTGAGCCAGGCCCGGGTTTCTGGAGGGAGGGCAAAGGGTCTCCGTCCAGGCCTATAGTTTGTAAGGGATGGGGCTGGGGCAGGGCCCTGGGTGGGGCTACAGCCTCCACTGGCTTCACCCAAATCTCCCTGGGCCCTGATCACACTGTCCAGGGTCCTGAGTGGGCCCTCACCTTGTCCTCAGCTCTAGTAGGAAGGGGACACCTAGGTCCCCGGGAAGCTGGGCTGGGGGAGAGTCCACTCCTCCATGCCTGGGTGTGTTCTCAGTGGACAGAGGTGGGGCCGGAGACGCCTCTGAATCCCAGAGCAGCTCCACTCATGGGACTGTGCATTTCCCTATGGGGCTGCTCTTGCAACCTCCCACTTTCTCCCTCCCACTCCCTCTCTGGAGGGGGTGAGGGGGTGGTAAAAGTTCCAGGATCACAAACTCAGAAATGCTGACCTCCTGGACAAGACCTGAGCATTAACCACACCCTTGGACCCTCCTCCCCGCCTTCGTCGTTGGTGTCTCGGTGTCTGACTTGAGGTCCCTAACTTCCCTTCTCCAGTGGTCCTGTGACACCTGGGGAAGGCTGCGATGCCGCTCCTCACTGTAGAGCTGTGTGTAGAGAACCATAAAGGCTCTTCTTGACTGGCCCTCGTCACTGTGTGTTCTTGAGATGAAGAATCCCTCCCTCCTATGAATTCAAGGAAATAAACATTTTAAATGCCCGTAGCACGAGGCCTGAGATGGGACAGCTGCCCAAGAAATGATAGTACTTGATTCTAAATCCTATGAAGTAGGTCATTGTTTCCATTTCATAGATGAGACAGCTGAGACTCAGAGCCCTGTGACGCAAACCACACATCTAGTGAGTCGTAGAGCCAGATCTGAACCTAGTTCTGCTGGAGTCCAGAGTATGTATCAGCTGCCTCAAATTTAGGCGGGGTGGAGCTGGAGCTGCGGGCAGGGGTCATGGCTCTCCAGACAGGAGGGTCCAGGGTCTGGGGAAGTGGGGTGGGAAGGCAGGTGCGGCCGGGCTGTGATGGTGGCTCTGCAGCGTGGGAGGCAGCAGGCTGGGGGGGTGTGAGGGTGGGGAGCAGGGGGTGTGAGGGTGGGGAGCAGGGGGTGCTCCAGCAGGGCAGCGGGGGGGGCAGGTGCTGCGGCGGGCTGGGGGGGTGTGAGGGTGGGGAGCAGGGGGTGCTCCAGCAGGGCAGCGGGGGGGGGGGCAGGTGCTGCGGCGGGCTGGGGGGGTGTGAGGGTGGGGAGCAGGGGGTGCTCCAGCAGGGCAGCGGGGGGGGCAGGTGCTGCGGCGGGCTGGGGGGGTGTGAGGGTGGGGAGCAGGGGGTGCTCCAGCAGGGCAGCGGGGGGGGGGGCAGGTGCTGCGGCGGGCTGGGGGGTGTGAGGGTGGGGAGCAGGGGGTGCTCCAGCAGGGCAGCGGGGGGGGCAGGTGCTGCGGCGGGCTGGGGGGGTGTGAGGGTGGGGAGCAGGGGGTGCTCCAGCAGGGCAGCGGGGGGGGGGCAGGTGCTGCGGCGGGCTGGGGGGGTGTGAGGGTGGGGAGCAGGGGGTGCTCCAGCAGGGCAGCGGGGGGGGCAGGTGCTGCGGCAGGCTGGGGGGGTGTGAGGGTGGGGAGCAGGGGGTGCTCCAGCAGGGCAGCGGGGGGGGCAGGTGCTGCGGCGGGCTGGGGGGGTGTGAGGGTGGGGAGCAGGGGGTGCTCCAGCAGGGCAGCGGGGGGGGCAGGTGCTGCGGCGGGCTGGGGGGGTGTGAGGGTGGGGAGCAGGGGGTGCTCCAGCAGGGCAGCGGGGGGGGGGGGCAGGTGCTGCGGCGGGCTGGGGGGGTGTGAGGGTGGGGAGCAGGGGGTGCTCCAGCAGGGCAGCGGGGGGGGGGGCAGGTGCTGCGGCGGGCTGGGGGGGTGTGAGGGTGGGGAGCAGGGGGTGCTCCAGCAGGGCAGCGGGGGGGGCAGGTGCTGCGGCGGGCTGGGGGGGGGGTGTGCGCGCGGGGGGGTGTGGGGGAGCAGGGTGCCCCAGCAGGAAAGCATGTGCAGGGGCAGCAGGTGCTCCAGCAGGGCACACGTGTGTGGGTGAGGCTGGGGGCAGCAGGGCACACGTGTGTGGGTGAGGCTGGGGGCAGCAGGGCTGCACGTGTGTGGGTGAGGCTGGGGGCAGCAGGGCTGCACGTGTGTGGGTGAGGCTGGGGGCAGCAGGGCACACGTGTGTGGGTGAGGCTGGGGGCAGCAGGGCTGCACGTGTGTGGGTGAGGCTGGGGGCAGCAGGGCTGCACGTGTGTGGGTGAGGCTGGGGGCAGCAGGGCTGCACGTGTGTGGGTGAGGCTGGGGGCAGCAGGGCTGCACGTGTGTGGGTGAGGCTGGGGGCAGCAGGGCACACGTGTGTGGGTGAGGGTCTTCTAGCTCTGGGCTTCGGTTGGAGCACTTGTGGAGATGGTCTGGGTGGGGCAGGTGGGTCTCCCAGGTGGGGAGCAGGACCCTGCCCTCGGCCTGGCAGAGGGACCGGGCCATCCCCGGGGCTGGTGGCACCCCTGGGGTGGGGAACAGGGTGGACCCTCGATGTTCAGCACAGGCAGCACGTGAAGGACATCGGGTGAAGGCGGCCGGGGTGGCGGGCGGGGTCGCAGGCTGCCGCCGGCGGCTCCAGGTTCAGCGGCCTTTCCCGCCGAGCCTCACAGCAGTTCAAGGTAAGAGCTACAGCATTTCTGTCTGTTCCACAGATGCGGACACTGAGTCATAAGGGGTTAGTTACACGCCAAAGCCCACAGCTTGGCAGTGGAGGAGCAGAACCGTAGCAAGGCCTCACCCCAGAACCCAGGAGCCGTTTCCTCGCCTGCGGGGAACACCAGCGCTGGGAGGCGCTGAGCGCCAGCATGGCAGCCCTGGTTGGTGCCCAGTGCCGCAGCCCAGGGGGAGAGCGGGACAGGCCGGGGAGCACGGGTCAGACGTGGTGCCTGCTGGGGTGGGGCGTCTGCCAGAGGCCCTGCCTGAGGGGGAGCATTGGATGTGGGAGGCTGAGCTCTGCACTGGGGCTTCAGCAGACCCTGGCGCCGAACCCCGCACCGCTCCAGCCTGAGCGGGGAGCCTCGGGCACATGAGTCTTAGAGCTGGTTCCTCAGCCATCCTGGTGAGTCGGAGATCTGAGCTTGGGGGTCCAGGGATGTGTGGGGTACACTGGTGGCAGCTCAGAGTCTGGCCCGGAGTAGGTGCTGTGTGAAAGCAGCCCCTCCCCCTCCTTTCCACACACCCTGGTGCGGGCCTGGCTGGTGGGCCTGGGGACAGGGCTTCTCCTGGAATCTCAACTTGCGCTCCACTTGGGACCAGTTGAGGGGTTCTTGGTAAGTATTGGAAACAGCAGCCCCCCCACCCTGCCCCATGAAGACCATGCCTGAGGATAGGCTAAGAGCCCTGGTGGGCAGAAGAGGTGAGAATGAAGGTTCCCCACCTGCTGCCTTGGGCGCAAACAGCTTGTATGACCCCTCCCAGCCCAGCAAGCCAGCGAGAGGACTCCTGGGGAGATCTAAGGGACACTTTTATGACATTTCCTGGCTCCTTGGCCAAATGCTTGGGGTTTAGGGCCAGGAACTCTAGGGCCTGAGTTGGTTTCCCTTAGCTCAGACAATACCGACTGGGGAACATTGTCCCAGGCCCAGGGCCACCCTGGGAGCAGCACTGTCCTGTGATTTTTGTGAGGCTGTGGGTGCAGTGGGTGACATGGGCTCCCCCATGCCAGCCTGGCTTTGTGTCTTACCCCCACCCCTCATGAGCTGGGTGGCTACCTCTCTGTGCCTCAGTTTGCTTATCTGTAAAACGGGGATGTGGCAGCTACCTCACGGGTTCCCGTAAGAAAATCATGAAGTGAGTTCAACGTGCTTAAAGGGTGTCAGGCACTCAACACAAGTCACCATCGTCATCATCACCTTTACAGGAGAGGAGACAGACTCAGAGAGGGTGAGTGACTTGCCCAAGGTCACACAGGCAATAGCAAGGTCAGGGATAGATCCAGATCCGCCCGACTCCAAAACCAGCACCTCTTCCCCACAACCAGACCCTCTGGCAAAGGTCTGAAATGAGCACTTGCAGAGTTTTTGGTTTCATGTCCCACCTGGACCTCTCAGCCCCTCCCTGGTGCACACCTTTCCCAGCAATCCTGGGTGTGGCAGGTGTCAGCACCCAGTGTCTAGAGGAGACAGGACCAGAGGCAAAAGGCAGCCATCCTCCATCCCTCGGCGGTGGTGGCAGCGCCAGGTGGAGGGAAGTGTGGCTGTGGCAAATGGGTGAGTGGCCTGCAGAGAGAGACACCCTCCACGTCCTGTCGTTGAGACTGCCCCTGGAAGATGCACTGGGCTTCTACAGGGCTGTCCAACTCGCAGCTTGAATTTTGCAAATATAAAGTGAATTTTGAAAAGAAAAGAGCAGGCAGCTGAGACGTGCTTTATGGACCGGCATATGAACAGTCAGAGCCGAGGGCCCCCGGGACCACCAGTCCCACCTGCTTGTCACACCGATGGCGCAGAAGGCCAGCCTAGCACTGCCATTGACGGGGCTCACAGAGGTGGAGAGGGAAGGCTGTCCTCGGGGGCCAGCTGGTCACCACTGTCTATTTGTAGGTGGGGAAAGTAAGACCTAGGGAGGGCTGTTAAGGGAACACACTGACCCCACAAGCCCGGCCTCGCTGCAGCCTTCCTGTTGCGGTGGGGCCGTGGCACACTGCCCTGGTGGCAGCGCATCGCTCCGCCCTGCATGCGTCCACCTTTCCTTCACCCTCTTCAGCCTCCGGAGCCTCCTTTCACAGCCTGAGAAACAAGGCTCGGAGGCCACAGAGCTCGTCCAGCAGGCTCAGGCTGAGGGCACAGTGGGGCTCTGCTTCCTTGCTGCCGTTGGGGTGAAGGCACGGCCGATGGCCAGTGGGGGCCATGATGCCTGCGGCGGGGTCTCTGGACCAGGCTTTGGCCTTGGCCATCCTGGGTTCAAACATGCCTTTGTCACTGGCCTCAGGAGTGACCCTGGGCAGGCGGCATCCCCCCGAGGCTCGCTGCTTCCTTGTCTAGATGACTGTGCGCCACGGAGGTGGGGCTGCCATGTGGTCCCTGAGTCATCTGAGGACAGAACTAGGGTCCAGAGGGTGAGTGCGGGAAGGATACTCATGGCTCACTGTCCAGTCTCTTGGTGCACAGACAGGGAAACAGACCTAGACAGACAGGGGCCTTGCTCCCGCTGGGAGCTGGGACCATTGGGAAGGCAGTGTTGTGAAATGGTTAGAGCTTGGATTTGCTGTGAGGCCTTGGGTGAGACAAATCACTGCCCTGGGCCTCAGCCTTTCCCACGTGAGACGCGCTGGCACAGGCAAGTGCTCGGCTACTGGGAGCGGGAGCGAGGCGGACGCTCATCTGGCGACCAGCAGCAAAGCCTCGGGGGCAGCACCGCCGTGTTCGCACGTGAGGATGGGGCACAGGAAGGGAGCCGAGTCACCTTCCCCTAAGCAGGGTCTGCACACCGGGCAGCCTCTGGGACCTCCCAGCCCCTTTTGACTCTCTGATTCCCTGGAACTCTGGGGAAGGTGTCGCAAGCAAGGGGGCCTCCTGCTGGGGCCGGGGAAGAGGCCAAGGTCCCAGCCAGAGGTCCACTCCCTTCTGGGACCCTCCAGTCAGTGTGTGTAGCCAGCCGGTCGCCTCAGTAACCGATACCCAGGCAGCCAGACAAAGTTACAGTGTGTGGCTGGGAGGCTGTTTTGTCTAATACTCTAAAAGGGCTTTGAAAATTCCCAAAGTCCATCTGGTCCTGGTTACCCCACAATATTGCTGTCTCTCTAGCTCACAGACAAGGGAACGTTTTTATTTCTCCTTTCAGAGCTCAGGAATGTGCCTGGAACGCAGTCCTGCAGACATCCGTGTTGTTCCTCCAAGTTCCTGATCACACGCTGGAACCGTCATCCTGTTAGAGGCCCACCCACTGCTCCTTCCCTTCGGCTCCCCTGCCCCAGAGGCCCGGACTCCTGAGGGTGCCGGGGAGGCTGAGCCTGGGGGCTGGGCTCTGTGCTGCTTTGCTCCTATGACAGAGACAGGAGCGCCTGAGAAGTGAACACAAGCTTAGCGTGTGGTAGGTGCTTAGGAAATGCAGGTTTCCCAATTAGCTCCACGATTTGAGAAAATTCCTCAACCGATCCAAGTACCGATAGGCTCTGTAAAATGGGGTCTAAAACTCTAAATCATCTTACTCACCTGGCACCTCTGCCCACCCACAGCCACCCAAGAACCAGAAAGTGAAACAGATACACGGCTCTGCACCTAACTTATCTCTGTGGAGTCCAGGCCGGCCCCTCATGCATTTTCCCCGGGGCTGGAATATGTGTGTTTCTTCCATGGAGTTCTGGTCCCTATGGATCCCTCAGGGCTCCTTCGGACTGCAGTGTCCAGAGACTCCTGGGGCTGCTGTGTGCTGTCTGGCTCACACATGGCCCTCCCACCCTAGGCTGACTGACTCTTGGCTACTGACCTGGACAGTTGTTTGGGGCAGCTGGCACCCTCCTCTCTTCCACTTGTGCCCAGAGCAGCCTCAGTGCCCAGAGCTGCCTCACCGTTCCACTCCTATCCATCAGTTCCAGGCTGTAACCGTCCCAGTCCCCTGCCCACCCCAGCCCAGCCCCCAGTCACCAGGACAGGGCTGCACTTATCTGCCCCCCTGAAGTCAGATGTGGTCACAGACGTGTTTCATGAACTGTGAGTTCAGTGGCTTGTGCATCTCCCAGGTGGAAGCTTTCCAAGTCAGTGGGTGACTCTCCATGTGCCCTCCCCTTTGCCAGCAAGTGAATAGTAGGAGCACATTTTGGCCCATAGCATTTGTTAGTCTGGATCCCTGAAAGTGCAAGGTGAGTAGAGGCCCCAGTCAAACTGGAGTGGGCATTCAGTGTGAGCAAGAAATAAACCTTTGTTTTTTAAGCTGCTGAAGTTTCAGATGGCTTGTTGCACATGTCAACCCTGAGAAAGAAAATACCTACCAAGAAGGGCTCCTGGTGGCTAACTGGGCTCAAAAATTTAGAAAAATTAAAGCCCCCCAAAAAACCAGAGCCTAGCAGCTGCTGCTAAACACGTGTACCTCTCAGGCAAGCGGCGGTTCAGGGAGCAGCCTGCACAAAACTGCCTGCTGTTGGCACTGAACTGCCGGCGCTGGGTACTCCACCCGAGCCACCCGCCCCGGGGCTCCCGGAATCCTCCTCCCACCAACAGCCCTGCGGCTTCCCGGCGCAGCTGCACCGTTAGCGCCTCATGAGCATCTCCACTGGCCAATCAGAGCATCTCCACTGGCCAATCAGAGCATCTCCACTGACCAATCAGAGCATCCCCACTGACCAATCAGAGCATCCCCACTGACCAATCAGAGCATCTCCACTGGCCAATCAGAGCATCTCCACTGGCCAATCAGAGCATCTCCACTGGCCAATCAGAGCATCTCCACTGGCCAATCAGAGCATCTCCACTGGCCAATCAGAGCATCTCCACTGGCCAATCAGGATAGTGCTTTCGGACGCATCAAACCGTGAGGATCTGGAGCCCGCATTCGCAGGGGAACGGGCCCACCAGGGCCGGCGCAGGCTGTCTCCGTGTAGAAGTCGCGTTCCGGGGCCGGTCTTCCCGGCGGGGGCTGCAGCGCGGGGCGGCCCTGCGCGGGCGGAGCTGAGCGGCGACGAGCGGAAAGCGCCGTGCGGCTGGGCCGCGGGCGCCCGCCTGCCCCGCGGTTCCACAGCCGCGCGACTCGTCGCTGCATCAGAACACCACTGAGCTGCTCCGCAGCCGCGCTGGTCCGTGGGCATGCCGTATCACAACCGAGCAGGGCTGAGCTGTCTGCACTGCGTAAATCCTTCACTGCACCCCGAAATGCGGATCCTGATCGGCACTGAATTGCCTTCGGTTGGCGCACAGCATAATCGTGCCTGTTCTGACCGATACGCGTGCCTTTTCCCTGGTCACAGGTGGTTTCGTGATGCAGTGTGACTCAAGTTCGGCCAGAGTTCTTACCCAGACTTTTTTACTTTGGGGTGGGCGGGGACGTGACCTTGTCTCGTGAGTTGTAGAGCCATATTTTGTAAGATGTGAAAGAGTAAAATGGAGAGAGAGAAGCTAAAATATGGAGAAAAGGAATTCTGATGACATCAAGAAGGACTGTGTAAGTTGTGCACCACACAGTTGTGAAGAGTGCTGTTCACACTCTTCAGCCCCGTGGGTTTGTGTTTATCAGGACAGCTTTCCAGCAGAGGGCAGTCAAGTGTCTGGAGGAAGTGGAGCCTTTCTCTACTTGGCACAAAGCTGCTGAACAGGCTAACGGGCTCGCAACCGTGCTGTGCCAAGTCCCCGGTTTCAGTTCCGGAGTCCCCAGAGCTCCCTGAACTCACAATACTTGGTGGAATTTGTTCCTGTGATATAGTCCCTTTGTTGTTAAGTGGCATCAAGCTTGTTTGCCAATTTCAAAGCAAGCCCTAGGTGATTTTAGAAATAATAGTCCGACTATAAGAGAAGAGAAAGAACAACTGTTAATAACTGGGAAAAACAACAAAATATCATTTTGGGGCCATTGTTTAGGTGCAAGTAACCTTTCTTATCCAATAAGCACCTAGATTCTTACTCTAATATCCTGTGGCCTGAAAGTGGTTGACCATGGTGTTTTTTCTTCAGGAACACAAAGAAAACATCGTGTGGGCTTCATTTCATCTTAAATGGTTAAATTATAGCTGTTGTGCTTAAAAGGATAGACCAAAATTATCAAGAAAGTTCACATAGGTGGGGCGGGCTGGAGCTAGATAAATAATGTATCATTGTAAAAGGAAGGATGCTGTCAGCTGAGGAGTCCTGCCTGCCAGCTGGGGCCCCGACCCCACTCCACCCTGTTCAGGATAGCTCTCTCCCATGACTCTAAACAGCAGTAGTTCCCAAGAGAGGTTTAGGGGAGGCTGTCAATGATCTGGGGTGGGGTCTTGGGGCTACCTTTTCCAAGTAGATGATCCTGGACCCTCCCCCATTTGGAGCCTCAATTGCCGCTTCTGGAAAATGGGAATGCTTTCACCCACCTTGGGTGGGTCACATGAGCATGGGAATGACCCATCACAGACTAGGTGCTCCACGAAGAGACTGGCACCAGGGTGGTGGCTGGCGGGTTCAGAGCACCGTCCAAAGGCCCAGCTTCACCCAGAGCCTGTGGCAAGTCCCTTCACCTCTTCCCAGGATGTTGGGAAACAGGTACTTTCCTTGTTACCGAGCATTTTATTGTCTGCTCTCCCTGCCAGACAGTAAGGGGGCAGGGGTTGGGTCTGCTCCCCCACACTATCCCCAGAGCAGGGTCTGCTGGCACTCAGTAGGTGCTACATAAACACTCCATTCCTGTTCCAGTTGTGAGGAAAATTGGCTGGTTCCTATCGGCCCTGTCCTGCTTTCCAGGCTCTGGGGGACCAGGCCAGGGTGGAGACCACTTTCTCCATCCCACTTATGGAACGGGTGGGCCCCACTTGCCCTCTGAACTCATAGAGGCCCAATCCCACTCCTGAGAAGGTGACCCTGTTCCACCCCCCTCCAGGCCCTCTGGTTCTCAGGCAGGGGAGCTCCCAGCCCCTCCAGCAGTCCTGGGCCAACACTACAATTTTTCCACCTAGAGCTGCCAAGGAGCTGCTGGTAGCCAGGCTGGGGGGCATGGGTGAGCGCCAGCGGGCATGGGAGGGACCAAATTTTGGGCTTTCCATCCACTGAAGGAGCAATGGAGAGAACGGGGTGGTGCTGGCTGCTGTCCACTCCCTCTGGCCTTAGGTGAGGGACTTAACCTCCCTGCTCTCAGTTTCTTCATCTGTAAAATGGGGATATTAACAGAATCTACCTCTGTGCTGCACACCCGAACTAACACAGAATAATACTGAATGTAAGCTGTAATCGAAAAAAATAAAAATAAATTTAAAAAATTTAAGAATAACAGTACCTCTCAGACTTGCCGTGAGGAGTGAATGAGTAGCCCATGCAAAGCACTGGAACAGTGTGTGGCACAGAGTGGGCACTCCAGACAGGTGCCCAGCTGTGCTCCCATCTTCACATGACTGCCATGACAGTCACAGCTGTCATGCCTCCCGACCTTGATGGACCTGCATGTGTGGGGAGCTGAGAGCCATGAGCAGTCTCCTGTCTGCAGCCTGAGGAGACCCTGAGTGGGGGACGCTCCCTCTCTCCTCCCACTATTCTCCCTTCCTTCCTCTAGCCTGGGAAGTGCCCCCAGATGTGGGGGCCATCACCTGACTTCTGGGAGGACCTGCCCCCTTCATCAGCCACAGAAACTGGACCTATGGGCCCACTGTCCCATCTACTTTGTGCAGAATTAAAAATCAAGGACTGAGCAGGTCTGAGGCCGGCTGCTGAGCAGATGTCAAGTCCAACATAGATGAGGCGGTCAGCCAGGTTCCCTTGGGTCCAGATGTGGGAACAAACTGTCCCGACCTTGCTATTCTTTGGAATATAAACAGTCGTCAGCCGAAGCCCTGACAGCCCCACTCCTCCCAGCTCCCCTGGCTCCCTGGCCTGGACAGCCCTGGGCAGGCCCTGGTGCTCTGCAGCTCTGCATCCATCGCCTCCGCCTGACCCTAGAGGGTGGAGCTGTCAGTCTCCAAGTGCCCTTCTGACTCAAAGCCTACGCAAAAGAGGCCAGGAGGCATGGCACGGGGGCACAGGGCAAGGCCCACACCTGATGAGTGCCCACTGGCACCGGGAGCCATGCAGGACTTTGCATTCCTTGCCATTTTAGGGAAGACGATGCCCGGGAGTGTGTACATGCGGTGGGGGAAGGCCTCTCCCAAGTCCCTGCCTTCCCACCTCTTCCAGCCCCCAACCCCCACCACCCAGGAGGGAACTGTGCTGACAGGAGCAACTTCTGAGCTGTGGATGAACCACGTTGCCCAGAATGGGACAGGAGCCCTCAGGAAAGAGAGATTGATTATACTGGCCAGGGGAGCTTGTCCTGGGCCCGGTGGACCCTGAAGAGGGGATGGGGCCCGGTGAGGCCTCAATATTATCTGCTGGCACCAGGAGGAGCAGCAGGGCCCAGCCTTCTAGGTGGCAAGGGAAACTGATGCAGGAGCCCAGTTATAGGGGCTGATAATATGACCCAGGGGGGATGTGGCAACTGTGTGGACACTCGGGCCCCAGAGTCATTGGCAATCCATCAACCGCTAGCCCTACCTGCTATGCGAGGGAGGCTGCCGCAGCTCCCTCCCCTGTGAGGCCCAGGCTCCAAGCAGAAGAGGCCAGTTGTGGGGGCATTGAAGACTGGGTTCTGGGTTCAAGTCCTGCCTGAGCCACTTCCTGGCTGTGACCGTGGGCAAGGCACTTCTCCTCTCTGGATCACCATTTCCTATGAAAAAGGAAAGTAATGCCCTCAGCATGTGGGACGTGGCCTATGAACATCAGTGGCCTGCTACGCAGTTGGTGCTCCACGCTTCTGTAATCTGCCACCTTCCTCTCTTTGTCCAGGGGGCCTGAGGAAGCAGTGTGGGAAGTGTTTGCTCTGGCACTGGTTTCCACGTCCTTGGAAACCTAGCCAGGCCTCGGCTGCCTCTCTCGAGTGATGCCAGCCCAGGGACAGATTCTCTGCTCCTGGGAACTTGGGTTTATCCCAGGAATGTGGGGAGGAGACAGGGCAGGGTGGAGGTTTGGCCAGGGTTCTGCCAAGGTCTCCTGGGACCGAGATGGAGAGTGGGCACTGCCTGCAGAGTCCAGCTCCAGGGGCTGGCTGCCAGGGTCCAGTGCAAACAGTGGTGTTCTCCACCAAGGGCTGGAAACAGAAGCCCCCGGAAGCCTGCAGGCAGTGAGCAAATATTTTCCCAAAGGATTCTTGGAGCAAAGCTGGCTTAGGGCGCTCCGGGTGGCAGCTGGACACTTGGAATGCTGGGTCGGGGGAGGGAGGCAGCACCTACTGAGCCAGGGGGTGGAAACCTGGTATCTGGGCCTGGGGCCAAGGCTGCAGGGGCCAGAGTTCCAACCCCGGGAGAGCTGGCTAGACCCAGCAAGCCCCCACCCAGGGCCTCACAGACCAACGGTAGAGCTCAGCATGCAGCATGCCTTTGAGCATGTGTGACACAGCTGGCATGCACTCAGGCTTGGCGAGGGGCATGGGCTCCCCATACCCAGGTGTCGTCCTGTCACTAGATGAGGCAGCTCTGAGTTGTCCTCAAGAGTGGTGCTTCTCTCCCCTGCTGGTACTGGAGGGGCAGCCTCCTTGGTGGGGAAACTGAACCACAGTGCCTCCAATGGCCTTGATCCCAAGTGCCTTCTTCCCTTCACCAGCCACTTCAGGCCTTGGGGGTGAGGTAGGGGTCCAGGAGACCTTTCTTTCTGCAACACCCTGGCCCCAGCATGCTGGAGGTCCTGCCCTAGGGCCCTGTAGCAATAGTCCAGGGTTGGACAGTTTAGAAAATCTTGTGAAGACTTAGGGACAAGTGGGAAGCACAAATGGAGAATCACAGGAGTGTGACCATGGAGCTCACTGGATGACCTTCAGGCAGCACTCCCACCCCATCCCCATCCCTGCAGGCTCAGGTTCAGGCTGCACTCCTCCTGTAGCCACATTTTTGCCCACCTCCCTACATGCACCTCCTCCCAGGCAGGGGGGCTGAGCTGAGCTGGTCTCTCCTCCCTGGCCTCTCTCAGGAGCCAGCAGTCTCTGAGAGGTGTTTGCCTCTCTGAGCCTGAGCTTTGTGAAGATGTGGACAGTATCCCCGACTCCTCTGGGCCTCTGTTTCCCCAACTCTAGCTCTTTCCAGGCTGGTCCTGGAACTTCTTATAGGATGGAGAGGCTTACAAGACCAGGGGAAGGAAAGGCTGAGTGGGAGGAAGTGTGCTGGCTGCCCAAGTGGGGACAGTTTTACCTTAAGGAGGCCCCACCTGCAGAGCTTGCCTTCCTGCCCAAACAGCTCCAAGGGACAGTATCAATCTGGAGATAATGCTGTCTGCTCCAGGCCAAAATTGTTAATTGGCTGGGGAGGGAGGGGAGGAGCTGACAGTTGGCCCCGGACATCTGGGTGATAGCACCCTTCTTGTCAGGGGACTGACAGCCCCACAGGACGCTGAGCAGTGGACTCTAGGGTTGGGAACCTCATGGCATGTAGGTGGCGAGGACATTCATTATACCATGACCTCTGCTTCTGCTGGAAATTGTTAATAAAAAGTCACCAAAAAATAGTAAACTCATTGCATATTGTGGCATGAAATCTCTCATTTTAAGGTGGGGTGGGGGACATCTGGCTGGCCTGCAAAATCATTTGGTCTGGCCTTGCCAAGTCAACTGCAGGTGGGACTTGAATTCAATACGTTCAATGCCTTCATATAGGGGTGAACGTGGTGATATGGTTTGCAGTTTTGTGCAAATAAATGCCTGTCAAAAAGTAGAAACACCTCAAATGTCCATCCATGGCTGAGTGGATAAACAAAACGTAGTCTATCCACACAATGGAACTTTTTTTCAGCCATAAAAAGCAATGAAGCACTGACACCTGCACTGGCAACTACATGGGTGAAACTGGAAACATGATGCTCAGTGAAAGCGGCCACACAGAAGAACACAGATGATTCCATCCACGTTTAGAAAAGGCAGATATATAGAGACAAAGTGGATTAGTGGTGTCAGGGGCGAAGGGGAGGAGGAAATGGGTATTGCCTGCTAGTGGGCATGGGATTTTTGTTTTGTGAGGTGATAAAAATGTTTTAAAATTAATTGTGATGTGCCCAACCACATCATAATTAAAATGCTAAAAATTCAAGACAAAGAGAGAATCTTAGAGGCAGCAAGAGAAAAGCAATCTGTTACCTACAAAGGAGCTTCCATAAGGCTGTCAGGTGATTTCTCTTCAGAAACTTTACAGGCCGGAAGAGCATGGCATGAAGTATTCAAGGAAATGAAAAGCAAGGATCTGAAACCAAGAATATTCTATCCAGCAAGGCTATCATTCAAAAGAGATGGTGAAATAAAGATCTTCCCAGACAAAAAAAAGTCTAAAGGAGTTTATCACCACCAAACCAGCATTGCAGGAAGTATTAAAGGGGCTGCTGTAATATGAAGTAGAAATAGAGAGAGAGAGAAACATAGGCATAAAGAATTAAAATGGCAATAGATAAGTATCTATCAATAATAACCTTAAATGTAAATGGATTAAAGGCTCTAATCAAAAGACACAGGGTGGATGAATGGGTAAGAAACATGACCCAAATATATGCTGTCTACAAGAGACCTGCCTCAGAACAAAACACTCACACAGGATGAGAGTGAAGGGATGGAAAAAAAATTTCCATGCAAATGGAAATGAAAAAAAGCTGCGGTAGCAATACTCAGACCAAATAGACTTCAAAATGAAGACCATTATAAGAGACAAGAAAGGGTCACTACATAATTCTAAAGCAGGAGTGGGGAACTGTTTTTCTGCCAAGAGTCACTTGGATATTTATAAGAGCATTTGTGGGTCATACAAAATTATTAACTTAAAAATTAACTATGGCCCTAGCTGGTTTGGATCAGTGGTTACAGTGTCAGCCCGAGGACTGAAGGGTTGCAGGCTCAATCCTCAGCCCAGTCGGCACCTGAGCAGGAGGCAACTAATCGATGTGTCTCTCTCACATCGATGTTTCTCTCTCTCCTCTCCCCCTTCCACTCTCTCTGAAAAGCAATGGAAAAAATATTCTCGGTGAGGATTAAAAACAAAAATTAGCTATGAAAAAAGCTCCTAGATTTATTGAATTTTGAATCCCTCCTGCAATTGCCTTGGTAGGGCCAGACCAAATGATTTTGGGCCATGGGCCAGATGTTCCCCACCCCTGTACTAAAGGGGTTGATCCAACAAGAGCATATAACCATGGTAAACACATATGCACCCAATATAGGAGCACCTAAATTTATAAAAAAGCTTCTGGAGGACTTTAAGGGAGAGAAAGACAGCAATACAATCATAGTAGGAAACTTTAACACCCCACTGACATCACTGGATAGGTCTTCTAGACAAAAAACCAGCAAGGAAACAGTGACCCTAAATGACACGAGATCAGATGGATTTAATAGACATTTACGGAACATTCCACCCCAAAGTTGCAGAATATATATTCTCCTCAAGTGCACATGGGACATTCTCAAAGATACACCACATGTTAGGACACAAAACAAGTCTCTACAAGCTCAAGAAGATTGAAATCATATCAACCATCTTCTCAGATCACAATGGCTAGAAATTAGAAATCAACTACAATAAAACACTAAAAAACATTCAAACACATGGAGGCTAAATAGCATGTTTTTAAACAATTAATGCATTACCAAAGAGACCAAGGAAGAAATAAAAAACTTCCTGGAAACAAATGAAAATGAACAGACAACAACCCCAAATCTACGGGACACAGTGAAAGCAGTCCTGAGAGGGAAGTTCACAGCACTGCAGGCCTCCCTCAAAAAACTTCTAATAGACTCTCTAACCCTACAACTTAAAGACTTAGAAAGAGAACAACAAGAAAAGCCCAGAGTGAGTAGAAGGAAGGAAATAATGAAGATCAGAGCAGAAATAAATGACATAGAGATTAAAAAAAAACAATACAAAAGATCAATGAAACCAAGAGCTGGTTCTTTGAAGATAAACAAGATCGAAGACCCTTTCCCCAGACTCACCAAGAAACAGAGAGGACCCAAATAAAGAAAATCAGAAACGAAAGAGGTGAAGTAACAACTGACCCAACAGAAATACAAAGAATTAGAATTTCACTTTTTACCAGAAAGACAACTGGCAGTAATATTTTAACAATTTTTCCATTTTAGTTTCTAATACAATAAATATCATTATTTATAATCCACATAAACTAAAACACTTTGAGGTTCTCAATGATTTTTAAGAGAGTAAAAGATAATTTGCCAAATAAAATATAAGTATGTCCTATGCAATATTTGGAACATGCTTATACTAAAAAGAACTGTTTGCCACTTATCCGAAACTCAAATTTAACTAGTTATTCTGTATTTTTACTTATGTACTAAACTGGCATCCTCGTAAAGGACACTGAGAGCAGAATATTTGAGGGCCCTGGTGTGGAACACTGATGTGGTGACGCAAGGGAAGAATTCAGAGTAGGGGAGATCCTGCTCGTTCAGAGCAGTCGGGGGCATGGAGACATCAGGCAAGCCTTGTGCAGAGAAAGGCTCAGAGGGCTCTGTGAGTACCAGGGCCCAACGTCCAGAACTAGCTTGGGGTTTGGAGACACAGAAAGGAGAGAGGGATGCATGTCCCATTGCATTCTGATCTGTTCTGTAAGGTTAAACATCTTTACGTCTGAGGAGTGGGGCTCAGAGAGGCCCGAAAACAAGGCCAGATCTGTGCGGCTAGTGCGCGCCATCAGGAGCAGACTGCCCTGGGCATGACGTTAAAGCCTGTGCTTGACCTTTCTAGTTTCTTCCCCAGCGGCAGGAGGGGGGGCAGCACAGGGCCTGGCAGGGGAAGATGCTGGACAGAATGCCTCCTTCCTCCCTGGCTGGGAGAGGCCTTCCTCCTGATGGGGGCCAGGGGTGAGCAACAGCAGAACAAAAGCCTTTTGTGAGAGGGAGGCAGGCCCTGTCTGCATACTGAATTAGGAACCTGGGTCAGGCCGAGCAAGGCTGGGTTGGACAGCCTGTGCTGAGGCACAGCTGGAGTGGAGGGGGGTCAGAGGTCCCAAACTAAGGTACATGGCCAGGACTCAGGTGGTGCCCAGATAGGGCAGGAGCTGGTGTGGCCGGGAGGAGGAGTTTGCCAAAAACCACCTAATACTCCCACTTTCTGCACATCGCATCTCTGTTACTATGACGGTTTGCTGCTTCTGCTCGGTGGACAGCCCTGCTGCTCCAGTGCTGCAAATCATGACTGTTGTGCCCAAGCCCATCTCCTTCATCTTTTTCTCCAAGAATTTGTCTGACTCCCAGGTCCGGGCAGCAGGGAAGAGGGGCCTAAGGTTAGGGGGACAAACCCCAGCTGCCATTCACCCTCTCCGCTGCCCGCTGTGGACCGGGTTTCTCTGGGGCTTCCCTCCAACCCCTTCCCTCTGGTTTCTTCCTGGTTGGCTTCACTCTCTTGTCCCCAAGGCTCTGCTTTCATCCTCTTGCTTTTTCACCAAGATTTTCTGGAAATTTCTCTCAATCCCACATGCTCATTTAGCCTGTCTCTGTTAGAACCCCCAAACCTGGCTTGGGTCAAGAGCTCCTTCCTGAGCTCTGACCCTGCTCTTGGGCTGCTCCCCAGTGGACAGTCCTCATTCTCAGAACATTCAATCCTGGTCTCCACTGTTTCCCACCACAGGGATATAACCCCCCTCCCCTTGGTGTCCCCGGTCAGCAAGCCCAGCTAGTTCTGCCTCCGTCATAGCTGTTCAGTATCTCACTCCTCGCAGCCCCCACCCCTGCCTGGGGCCTAGCACCGTTACCACTCGGGACGGCCCCACCCACTGCACCCGCTGGCCCCCATTCCTTATCCTGAACACCACTTCCAGCGCATTCCGTATTTGGCTTGTGGTTAGTTTACTGAACTCCTGCTGCACACCCACCCTTTTGCTGGGCTCTTTGGAGGACCCACACGGCAAATAAATACGCCTCCCTACCTCCCCAAGAGCCTCAGCACACAGTGGGGTAAGGAGAGCCATCACATCCCACCCCTCTCTCCGCGGTCCCTCTCCCCTGCTCTCCTTCCATCCCTCCCTCCTTCCCCCATCTTTCCATCCCTCTGTCTCTCTTAGTATTCATCTCTTTGTCCCTCCCTTCTTCCCCCTCCCTGCACCTATGCTCCCCCATCCACCCACTCCTCCATCTCTCCCCTCACCCATCCCTTCATCTTCCCAGCCCTTCCGCTCTCCATTCTCGCTTCCATCTTTCCCTCTGGCCATTTAGTTTTTGCCCCACTGTGTGCCAGGCCCTCCTAGTCAGCGCGTGAGGGCTCAGACGGGCCTCAGATGTGGTCCCAATCTAACGGGAGTACAGTAGGAATATATGGTGGTCAGAGCTGTGACGGCAGGAGCACAGGGCAGGGATGATGCCGGAGCTGGGTTCTGGAGGGTGAGTAGGAGTGACCCAGGAGAAAAGGTGAGGGAAGGGCATCGAGGCAGAGGAACCAGTCTCTGCAAAGGCAAAGAGGTGTGCACGTGTGGTGTGCCTGTCAGCTCAGTCTGGCTGGAGGGGCAGATGTGTGGAAGATGGCACAAGGGAGGGGACAGCTGAGCTGGCTCACAGGGGTCTCAAAGGTGAGGCTGATGCCTTTAGACCCCGTCCTGAGGCCCTGGGGCTGAGGAGGGCTTCCAGGTAGGGGAGTACCACCAGCAGATGCATGTTGCCAGAAGAGCCTTCCTGAAGCTGTGATGGGCAGATTGCAGGGCACCTGGCAGAGGCAGGGCCAAATGAGGCAGGCACAGGTGAGAGAGGGAAGAGGTGGCAGGATAGAAGAGTGGGGAGACAGGCAAAGGACAGCACCCCTCCCATGGGCATTGGGCTGCATGTGGGGCTGGGCAGACAGTGATGAGGTCCTGAGAGCATAGGAGATGGGGGTGGGGTGTTTGGATGAATCACTATGTTTCTCTCGTTTCTCTTGAAGCTCCAGCCCTGACTTACACAGTCGAGTATCCATTCAGTGTCTGTTATGTAGCTCAAGAGTCCTGGGTTTAAGTTGGGGCTCAGCCACTTACTTAACCTCTCTGCCTTACTTTCCTCAGCTGTAAAATGGGATGATTCATTCCCAGCTAAGGGCTCACAAACTCAAGTGCTTATGGGGGCCAGGGAGGGAAGGGCTGTAGAAAAATGTGGGGACTTGGAGAGCCCAGGCTCTGACTAAGGGTGTAAGGGTGCCAAGGGTGCCACTTGGCTCCAACTATGGGAACACAGACCAATCTAGACTCTTCAACTTTTCAAGAGAAGTCAGAAATAGAGATTTTGAAATATCCTGATTGAAAAACTATCCTGAGCAAGCAAAATGCAGTTGAGGTCCAGATCTGGGTGGCTGCAAGGATTAGCTGAGATGGCATACCTGGGTCATGCCAACAAATGCACCCCACCTCCTCTGCCCACCCAGAGGAGTGTCCTCTCCTTGAATGTGTGCCTCAGCTCTTTAGCAAGTCTCCGCCATCCCAGCCTCCAGCCAGGGTGGGGTGGGGGAAGGCATGAAACCCTAGGGCAGAGGCTGTGTTTGTGCACAAAGTAGGAAAAGTATAAACACCCCAAAGAATTGCAAGCAGGGCTTCAAACAGATGTTTACACCATGCTCACAGCAGCGCCACTCACAGCCGCCAAGGGCGGAAACAACCTGTGTCCATCCACACATGAGTGGAGAGACAAATGTGGTCCATCCACACGATGGAATGTCATTCAGCCTTAGAAAGAAAGGAAGTTCTGGCACACGCTACCACGTGGATGAAACTCGAGGAAAAATATTGTGTGGTCCCACTCATATCAGGTCTCTAGAGTAGTCAAATTCACAGAGACAGTGGTGACCAGGGGCTGGGATGGGGCAACAGGAGTGGCTGTTTAATGGGGACAGGGTTTCAGTTTGGGAAGATGAAAGGGCCTAGAGATGATGATGGTGATGGCTGCACAGTATGAGTGGGCTGACCTGCACACTTACAAATGACCAGCGTGGCAAACTCTGCTGTGTACTTTTTAAGTGTACTACAATTTTTTAAAGAAATTGCAAAAATATGTTTCCAGCAAAACTACCTAGAATGGATTTCCTCACGTCACGATCCTTAATCACATCTTTATAAGCTTGAATGTCACTTCTCCTGAGAAATCTCTGATCCATTAAACCAAGGTTTCCTGTCAAGATGGTAGAGTAGGTGAATGCTGTGCTCGCCTCCTCCCACAACCACCTCAAAATTACAACAAATTATAGAGCAATCAACCTGGAGAACCATCTGAAGACTGGCTGAACAGAAGCCCTCTAACTAAGGATATAAAGAAGAGGCCGCTCAGCCGGGTGTGGCTCAGCAGTTGAGCATCGACCTTGGATCCAGGCGATCAGGCTTTGATTCCCCGTCAGGGCACATGCCGAGGTTGTGGGCTTGATCCCCAGTCGGGGGTGTGCAGGAGGCAGCCGATCAATGACTCTCTCATCATTGATGTTTCCATCTCTCTCTCACCCTCTCTTTTCCTCTCGCTGAAATCAATCAAGATATATTTTAAAAAAAAAAAAAAGAAGAGGTCACGTCTGGGCTGGTGAGAGGGGCAGAGATGCAAAATGGACTGGCCCCACAGCCACATATGGATATTGAGAAATGGGAGGGATATTTCAGATGCAGAGCTCCCCTCAAGGGTAGAGGGGTCCCTGCCTCACACTGGCCTCCATAGCCCAGGATTCCAGTGCCGGGAAAAGGAGCCCACATGACACAGTGGGGATTTCACCCATCCAAGGGAGACGGGGGCGTGGGATGGTGGGGAGCCTACTGGAAAACCAGGTGTCTTCGCCCTGGCTCAGTAAAAGGTCACTGGTTCAATCCCGGTCAGGGCACATGCTCAGGTTGTGGGCTCCATCCATGGAGAGGGAGGTGTGGGGTGTGGGAGGCACTTGATTCCATGTTTCTCTTTTTCTTTCCTTCTCCCTTCCTCTCTCTCTAAAAATCAATAAAAATATTTTTAAAAATAGAAAGAAAACCAGGCATCCTCTTAAAGGGCCCACGTGCAGACTCGCACTTTCAGGCAGTCACCTGGGCTCTGGTTCTGGAGCCCCAGAGACGTACAGGGAGAAACTGAATTGGTGGCTTCAGGGTGAAGGCTGGAGAGGCAGCTGCCATTGTCCCTGGGTGGAGCCCTCCTCCCACACAGCTGGAAGGCGGGTGCCACCTTTCCTGTGCTGAGCTCTCCCCACATGGCAGGCTGACTCTGAGTCTTCATTAGCCACGGGAACACCACTCACTCACCCTGATGACTCCCTGAGACCCTGCCCCACACAACTCTCACACCTCCAGAGGCTCTTTTGGTGGTAGGTGGCAGCCTTGGCCTGCACTGCAGCCTTTCTTAAAAACTCTCAAAGATCTGAAGACCCGAGTCAGGTGGCTGCTGGCCTCTGTGTGCCCTGTGCCTTTTGCTGAGTGGCCCTAGGCTCAGCACTGGTGCCAAACTGAATCTGCATTTACCTGGTGAACACCACTCGCCCCACCTTGGTGACTCCCTAAGACTGCCCCGCCCAACTCTTGTACTGCCCAAGGCTCTTTCAGCATCTGAGCCTCATGGGCAGTAGGCGGTGGCAGGCCTTGGGGTATCCTGTCCCTTCTGCTGAGCGGCCCCAGGCCTGGCACTGGTGGCAGCCAGCCTTGGCTTATAGCGTGGCCTCTCCCACATCCCGCTAGGCCCAGAGTAGGGAGCTAACAACCACAGCTCACTTTCTAATTCCTACAGAGTAGCTCCAGGTCACTCACAGGCAGCTGCTGACCTTGGCCGGCATAGAAGCCCCTCCCAAGGGTCCCAGAACCAATACATCTGCCTGCCAGCTTCACTCCACAACAGAGCATCACCAGATTAGCTCCACAAGCAGCACACTTGGCACACCTATAGAGAGATGTTGCAGGCACCAGAGTCCGCTGGGGTGAGTCCTGCTCCATGGGGTCAGCCCCCGCACAGTAGCTCATATGCTACGGTCCTGGCCAAACCTCACAGTCAGTCAGTCTGAGGGTCAACCCCACCCAGTAATGTGCCAACAGCAATCAAGGCCCAACTGCAAGAAGAAGACACAAGCCACACAAGGATGCTGCTGGAGTGTCTGGCTCAGGTGACCACGGAGGCCGTGCACAGGGGCCCATAAGTCCCTGACTACATTAGGCCACTCTACCAAGACTGGGAATCAAAGCAGCTCTACCTAACACACAGAAACAAACACAGGGAAGCAGCCCAAATGCAGAGACAAAGAAACAGATCCCAAATGAAAGAACAGAACAAAACTCCAGAAAAAGAGCTAAATGAAGACAGCATGGCTGGCACAGAAACAGACACATAAGTCAATGGAACAGAAGAGAGAGCCCAGAAATAAACCCACACCTTTATGGTCAACTAACCTGTGATGAAGGCGGGACGAGCATACGATGGGGTAAAAGTCTCTTTAATAAATGTCGTCGGGAAAACTGGACATACATGCAAAAAAAATGAAACTAAACCATCTCTTTTCACCACACACAAGAATAAACTCAAAGGGATTAAAGACTCAGTGTAAGACCCAAAACCATACAACTCCTAGAAGGAAACATGGGCAGTAAACCCTCGTAGCAATATTTTTTCTGATGTATCTCCTTAGGCAAGGGAAACAAAAGAAAAAATAAACAAATGGGACTACATCAAACTAAAAACGTTTTGCACAGCAAAGAAAACCATCAACAAAACGAAAAGACGATCTACCGATTGGAAGAAGATATTTGCCAATGATACATCCTATAAGGGGTTAATATCCAAAATATATAAAGAACTCATACAGTTGAACACCACAAAAACAATCTTATTTCAAAATGGGTAGAAGACTTGAATAGACACTTCTCCAAAGAGGACATACAGATGGCCAAGACATATGAGAAAATGCTCAACATCACTAATCATCAGAAAGATGCAAATTGAAACCACAATGAGGTATCACCTCACACCTGTCAGAATGGCTCCATCAACAAATCAACAAACAGCAAGTGCTGGCGAGGGTGTGGAGAAAGGGGAACCCAGTACACCGCTGGCAGGAATGCAGACTGGGGCAACCACTGTGGAAAACAGTATGGAGATTCCTCAAAAAATTAAAACTAGAACTGCCATATGTCTCAGCAATTCCACCTCTGTGTATTTACCTGAAGAAATCCAAGATATTAATTCAAAAAGATATATACACCCTTATGTTTATTGCAGCATTATTTATAATAGCCAAGCTATGAAAGTAACCCAAGTGTCCAATGATAGATGATTGGATAAAGAATAGGTGGTACTGATAGGGGCACTTATAATTTCCAAAGATTGAGACCTGAATTAATCTGAAATATAATTATATTACTTATAAAATTGCAGAACACGTATACTTACCTGAGCAGGGATTTAAGTTTTTTTCCTTAAGCTTCTTTCTCCTAGGCCTTTGCACCCTGCGCTCCGCTTGGTCCAGGACTGAAGCACTTAAGGAGGTGGCGCAGCCGTGAGCAATGAGTCAAGATATCACCTTATGGAGACATCGCCAGGCGACCAAGGTCAAAAGAATGACCTCCAGGGCTGCAGCAGCTGCAGTCCATTCCCTGCCTCAGTTTGACCCACAGAACCCGAACCCCCAGCCCACTCGGTAGGACAGGTTGTGGATGCTCGTAGGCTCCCTCTCTTCTTGGTTGGCCGGCTTCTCAGTAAACGCCTGGGATGATTCAACCCAGCCCCCACTGAATGGGATACAGAGACAGGCAGCCTGAGCCCCACCCAGGTTTCCCGGTAACAGTACTAATACAGTAAAATATTAGTCATTAAAAAGAATGAAATCTTACCATTTATGCAACATGGCTGGACCTAGAGGGTATTTTGCTAAGTGATATAAGTCAGTCAGAGAAAGACAAATACCACATGATTTCACTTATATGTGGAATCTAAAGAGCAAAATAAACCAACAAACAAAACAGAAACAGACTCACAGATACAGAGAACAAGATGATGGTTGCCAGATGGGAGGAGGTGTGGGGGCTAGGTGAAAAAGTATAAATTGGTAGTTACAAAACAGTCACGGGGATGTAAAGTACAGCACAGGGAATATAGTCAGTAATGTTGTAATGACTGTGCATGGTGTCAGGTGGGTCCTGGAAATATGAGGGGGATCACTTTGTAAATTATGTAAACATCTAACCACCAAGCTGTATACCTGAAACTAATATAACATTGAATGTCAACTGCAACTGAAATTTTTTAAAAATCTGCAAAGCTGTTGACGTAGGGAAGGGAAAGGAGGGCCGTGGAGGCTGGAGTGGCTGCACCAGGGGGTCCTGCCTGCTCCCAGCCTCCGGGAAAGCTCCCTTTGGAATGGGACAATGGTTCCGCAGACTCAGTTCCCTAAGGGCAGGGGCCCTATGCTAGGATGAGCTCTGGCGGGAGGTGCTGAGGGACACTCATCTGGAAGAGGGAATTGGTGTTGAAATGAGACTTGCTCCTTTAGCTCTGTCTCCAATTGAGTAGAAATGGAATTTATATACATATACACACACTTTATCAGATTAAGTTCCTTTCCACTCCTCATTTGAGAGATTTTGGCTCTATCAAGCATGTGGGTTTTTTCTGTACCTGTTGAGATGACTGAATGGTTTTTCTTCCTGTTTGTTAAGATGGTGACCAAATGCCGTGCTCTCCCAAGGTGAAGCCCAGAGTGCATCCCTGGGTAAATTGTACATGCACGTGATGTGTTATCTTTTAGAGATGGCTGGGTCTGGTTTGTTCCCACTTGTTTAAGATGTTTGCATCTGTGTCTCTAGATGAGATTG
The DNA here is from genome assembly GCF_964146895.1 of Miniopterus schreibersii. NCBI lineage: Eukaryota > Metazoa > Chordata > Mammalia > Chiroptera > Miniopteridae > Miniopterus > Miniopterus schreibersii. The sequence continues at coordinate 89,952,884 of NC_138106.1, read as the reverse complement.
GCCCATGCTTTTCCTTCTCATAGGGAACACATTGGGAGAAATGTTCTATAGCTCAGCCCCACCCCCACCCCACCCGCACCCTGGCTGGGCTCACCATCTCAGACATCTCAGCTGGCCTGGGCTGGGGGCAGAGCTTCCTGGGGCCTAGTGGGGCATGAATCCATCTGTGCAGCCTGGGGGACCTCGAGGTGGCATTCATGATTTGTGAGGTTGTTGTCTGCTGGCAAAGGCACTGCAGAGTGGGTAGAGACACCCTCAGTCTGCACGGTGGGTGGGGCTGTGGTGGGTGGGGCTGTGATGGGTGGATGGGGCTGGGACCCTTTCCCATGAACCTCCATTCTTTCTCTGCTCAGCACAGCCATCCAATTCAAGTGCCACCAGTTTGCTGAGCAGCCTGGACTTGCTGGGGAGGGATAGAGGGGAGGGGTTTCTTCTCCTCCTGTGGTGCTGTCCCTTGGGCTCTGTGGGCCCCACCTTCCCTGATGGCCATCTCCAGCCAATCCCAGTGTTTGGGCCACTGTGCACTATGAATTCTCTCCTCTTCCCTTCCCAAGCTGGATGTGGTCCATGGTCCCCGGGTTGGGTGAAGAGGGTGTAATCTGTCTTCTACCATTCTCTCGTAGTCAGCCTCTATAGCCTCCTAGGCTGCTCTGACATGCCATCAATACCAGCAGTGTCCTGATGTGGCCTCCATCCCCACCAGGTCATTTGTAGGCATGTGTGATTCTTCAGGAAACGCTACTAGGGAGAGGCCCCTCCGCAGAGGGCCCTGACCTGGGACACCTGGCCGAGCTGGACCCCTTCCCATGTGTGCTCGGTTTCTGCCCCAGCAGGGTTCTCTGCTGCTGTGGTCTTGGGCAAGGAGAGTTCCAATGAGATCTGGAATTGGCTTCCTGGCCTCTTAATTCCCAGGTAAGGACAATCCCTACATCATTTCCTCTCGTCCAGACATTTAGGGACACAAAAGTTGACCTCGGGCAAGGATTTGGGTGCAAAGATTTTGTTTGGGAGAAAGCACAGTGAGTGGGTGAGGCAGGAGGGGGGGGGTCATTGAGTCACCAGTGGGGGCAATTGGGGCTCAAGCTAGCCAGTCTCCAAAGGGACTGTGCAGGACACACCTGACACACCTCAGAAAGGGCAAAGGAAGTGTGGTGTTTGTCCACTTTATTGGCTGAGGCTGCTCCCAGAGGCATGGACTCCATGGCACTCAGGCTGCCCTGTACGCATGGGCCAGGAGCACTCTTCTACCCATAAGCCATCTGTGTGTGGGGGGGGCTGGTCACCGAGGCTGCAGTGACCTCTGGCATGGGCTGAAGGGTGATGAGCAGGGCATGGACATTGTCTGCCACTGGACCACTTTCCGCTATCTCTTTAGAGACTTTAATGAAAAGAAAAATAAACAGACCCAGGGGAACATTACAGTTTACTACAGCCCTGTCCTCCATTAACTGCTTACACCTCTATAATAATTGTGTACGTGCTAGATTTTCACAAATCAAACATACTCATGACACTGGCGCCCAGATCAAGAAACACCCCAAAAGTCTTCTCTGTGGCCTCTCTTAGCCACAACCACCCTGAGGGTACCCTCTCCTAACTTCTAAAAACACAGTTTAGGCCCTGGCCTGTGTGGCTCAGTTGGTTGGGTGTCATCTTGTGCACAGAAAGGTGGTGGGCTTGATTCCAATCAGAGCACATGCCCAGGTTGCTGCTTCTATCCCAGGTCAGAGTGCTGGGAGGCAGCTGATTGTTGTTTCTCTCTTTCTCTCTCTCTCTCCTCCCATCCCCCTTCCTCTCTCCTTAAAATCAATAGAAACATGTCCTTGAATACGGATTAAAAGAATAAAATAAAATAAAGCACAGATTAGTTTTGCCTGTTCTAGAACTTTGTAAAAGATGGACTCATCTGTGTGCGATCTTTTGCGCCTGACTTCTTCGGCTCCAAGTTGCATTTGTGAGCTCTCTCCATGTGCTTGTGAGCTGTTTCCATGTGGCTGCACTTGTGAGCTGTCTCCATGTGGCTGCACTTGTGAGCTACCTCCACGTGGCCATAACTTTTTGCTGTCACTGCGATGCAATGCTCAGCTGTGTGGATGATCCACGACATCCTTCCACATCCCTCTGCACTGAACCTTTGAGTGGTCTCCCAGTTTGGAGAATTATGAACAGTGTTGCTGGGGATCATCTTGTCCACACTTCTGGAGGACATATGCTCTTTTCCTGAGTAGAAACTTAGGAGTGGAGTTTCTGGTCATTGTATAAGTATGTATTCCGCTTTAGTCAATTTCACCCGACAATGTTCTAAAGTGATAAGTACTTTGTGAAACTCCCATCAGCAATGGACAAGGATTATAGTTGCTTCACTTCCTTTCCCACACTTAATATTTCCATCTTTTTCCTTCTATAAATCTAGTGGGCTTGTCAGCTGTTCACAGGTACATGTCCTTCTGTGCTCCCCAGAGGCCTCACACATACTGCACAGACAACTTCAAGAGGCAAGGCTCTTACCCGATGGCACACAACTTGCAGGTGGCAGGATGGGGCCTGAAGCCAGGATTCTCAGCAGGAGATCTTCTGCTGCAGGCCCGCCAGGGGAGGAGAGCCATAGATACACGCTCAACAGATTTCCAGATGCAAAGTGGTGATGGGTTGAGGCCTGCTCCTCCCCTTGAAGCTGTCCAGCAGGCCAGGTAACGACAGCTGTCCGTCCATGTTCTGATTTGCTGAGGGCAGGCTGCACTGAGAGCCCTGTCTTCCCCAACTACTGAGAAATCTGGACGCACTGAAGCATGGTCCCAGCGGTGGGGCTCAGGGCAGTGTGATAGTGAAGCCGGGCTGCTATGTGTGGTCCCACCTTTGAACCTCCTGGCTGAGTCTGAGGGCTCATGACCATGACCTCCAAGCCTCTCACGTTCCTCTTTTGTTAAATGGGCCTGGTGGGAAGGCTTGCCTGGAGGGTGACACGAGCGTTGCATGAGGCAAGAAGGGAGTGTGCCTCGATTGGCTCCCTCAGCCCCATGAGAAACAGATGAGGGCCTGGTACAGCTGGGGGTGGGGCAGGGGGCAGTTGAAGGAGAGCATTCCTCAGAGTGAGTTCCTGGCATCTGGCATTTGGGCGGGGCCTGAACATTGAGAGGGGTACTGTGGTGCTGCCTGCCCCCGCCCCCTCCTCCTGCATGCTGGCATATTGTTTTGTTCAGCTGGAGCCAAGCTGTTGCAGGAGGAGTTTCCATGAAAGAGCTCTGGGAACAAGGCCTCTTTGTCTGGTTAGGGGGCTGCCTGCTCCCTGGGCCTGAATTGTGGGTCAGGCCTCAGGCTGGCCTTATAGGGCACTATCTGTAATGGAAAGAAAGTCAGGGCTCCTCTCTGTTAGGTGGGACAGAGAGGACAAGAGACTTGTCGAGAGATCTTAGTCTGTCAGCGGTGGAGGCAGGACTAGAACACAGCTCCCTGACTCCTCATGCAGTATTCCTCCCTCCTCCACCCTAATGTGGGCTCATAGTGATCTCTGGGTCCCGCCCATAGTCTGTGTTGGTGCAAAGAATTTATTTGGGAGGTGATCCCAGAAAGCACAGTGAGTGCTTTAACAGCCCCACACTGCCCCTGTCCATCTCTTTGTTCTTCCCAAACTTCTATGGAGAGTTTTGGAGAGGTAACTGTGCAGCCACATTCCCATTACAAAGAATATAAATGTGAGCAAAACAGTCATGGTGTTGGATCTCATGGACTTTACTGTCCAGTGGCAAAGGCTGATGAGCCTGCTGACAATCATGGCACAGGAGCAGTGCCCTGAGACAGAGTGCACAGGCACTGTGGCCCTGCAGCCTGGGTGGGAAGAAGCCAGGAGGTCTCCCTGGAGGAAGTGACATTTTAGCTGAGACCTGAAGGCTGAGGAAGCAGCAGCCAGACAAGGTTCAGTGGGGAGAAGGAGGGTTTTGTTGGCAGGTGCCACAGCACAGGCAGGAGCTAGAAGGTGGCACAGAGCAGAATATGGGCAAGGAAGCCTGTAGGAGCTGAGGGGAGGGGGAAATGTGAGAGGAGAGATTCAGGAAACTCTCCTGTTGAGGATGGAGATACAGACCAGAGCCAAACCACTGTAGGGCTGGCCAGGCCCCTGGGCGTGGGCTTCACTCTGAGGCCCCCTGGGAGCCATGAAAGGGCTTAAAGGCAGAGAGCCACAGGGCCTGACTATGCTTTGGAAATCAGTGATTGTGAAGGAAAATCAAGGAGCAAAACGTATGAGCAGAAATTTCACAAAAGAAGAAATGCAGATGGCTGGTAAATATACGTCCAGCTTATCCTCATTAGTGACAAGGGCCGTGAACGGTGAAACCGCAGGGAGACTGGTTCACATCCCCAAGGCCCTTCTCAAGGGCCGGCAGGAGGTGCAGCCTCGGCAGGGCTGGAGGGAGCGCACACTCGCCGCAAGCTCGCATGGGCTGGTCGGCTTGAAGGCCTGCGCCCCATGGCTCGGACCAGCACAAGCGTCACTGGAAGACTGGGAGGATGGTTATAGCAGCATTGCGTGTAACAGGGAAAAGCAGGAAACCACCTAAATATGCACAGGCAAGGGAATCCAGGGAGGGGCTGGAGGCAGGCGGAGGCCAGAGAGGAGCAGCCGCGGGGACCGGCTGGGTGCTCTCGACGGTGCGAGCGGTGTGCGCATGTCAAGTTCAGAAACAGTCCAAACGAAGAACATTTTGGGGATGCGTAGAGGTGGCCACGCTTTTAAGGAAACCGAGGCTCCCTGGGCCTGGCTGCCTCTGTCTTTCACAGACCGCCGTCTTTCACGTGGCCCAACCGGCCGCTGGGCTCCGGCCGCCTCCTCTCCCCGGCTCGACCTTCCGCCGCCGGCGCACCCTGCTGCCGCCTCGTTAGTCTCAGCCCTGGGCGGAGATCGTCCCGCCAGGCGGTCGTTTCCAGGCCGCTGTGAGCCAATCACAGTGCGAGATCTGCAACCTCCGGGCTCTCATTGGCTGGACTGAGCCAATCCCTGGCCAGCTGCTGAAGTCCCGAGTCGGGGCGGATTTCAGGGGAGCCTGTTTCTGGAAGGCGCGCCGGTCTCTGGCAGGGTCTGGATCTGGTGCAGAAGAGACGGGCTTCACACCCGGGGCCGCCGCGCGCCCGCCCTGTCGGGGCGTTTCCGATTCCCCTCCGGCGTCTGGCAGCAGCCCCCTCGGGCTCCTGGGGGAGCCCCTGACCTGGGCTGAGCCTCGGCCGGCGGTCCCCGCAGCCCTGGCTCCGGCCTGGGCGCCGACTGCAGCCCTTCCAGCCCGAGGGGACCTTAGAGTCAGCGGGCCTGGAGGGCTGCGGGCGGGAGCTGCTGAGCAGCTGGGTCACGGAGGGAAACGGGGAGCGTGGCGAAGAGCTGAGGGACAAGCAGGGGCAGCTGGTCCTGGGGACACTGGGCGCCTAGAGCCACCTCTCATTACGGATTTCAACATCGCCCTTTCTGGCTGAAGCCTCTGAGGGGCCGCGCAGCGGGAGGCCCAGGCCCGCTCCCCCTCCCGGCTCGCCAGGCGCCCCAGCCGGAAGCCGGGCGTCCCTGCCCCGCGGCTCCGACGCCGCCCCCCGCCAGGCCGCGCGGCCCTCTCCCGGCCACTGCCCCACGCGGCCCCCTTGTCGGAGGCCCTGCTCCTCCGTTCAAGCCCTGCCGTAGCTCCACGGCCCAGAGGGAACGCGGAGCTCCTCCTGAGCCCGCCGGGACCCCGAGGTCCCCGCTTCCCCAGCCTTTCCTTCGAAGGCGCCCTTGCTTCCAAACCACTGCCTCACCTCCCTCGGGAAGCACGAGGTGTCAGGCCCTGCGAGTTTCTCTCCCCCTGTGGCTCATTCTTTCCTCACGAAAGCGGGGCCGGGCCCTGATCCTCCCGCTCACCGCGGAGGACGTGAGGCGGGGCGCGCGGCCCCCAGTCCCGGCGCCGCCTCCGGCCCGCGCCCCGCGCCGGCTCCTCAGGGCCGCGGTCCTGCCTGCCTCCTGTTTCCGCGTGGGCTCCCTGCGCGCAGGGGTCAATCTGCCCTCCTGCCAGACGCCGGGGGCGCGGTGCCCGAACAGAGCGGGTGCCCCGGAGGAGCTGCTGTGTGACCAATGCCACCGGAGAGTGGTTGAGCACCCACCGGCACGTGCCGCTCCCCAAGCGCCCTCAGTGCTGGGCGGCGTCACTTTACAGCCGGGGACGCTGAGGCACGGAGGGGACGCCCCTTGGTCGCGTGGCGAGGATGTGGCGGAGCCTCCACGCGCGCCCAGGCCGCCCGCTCCGGCCGTGCTTCCGCCGTCCCAGCATGCACTGCGGCGCGGGCGGGCGGCGCCGAGGTCGCCCGTCCCAGCATGCACTGTGGCGAGGGCGGGCGGTGCCGAGGTCGCCCGTCCCAGCATGCACTGCGGCGCGCGGGCGGGCGGGCGGTGCCGAGGTCGTGCTCCCACAGGGGCGGGGCAAGTGGGGTGCGGGGCGTGGAGCCGAGGCCCGACCCGCGTCCCGAGCGTGTCAGAGGACGGGCTGAACAGATGAGGCGCAGGGCAGGGCCCGCCTCGCTGGGCCCGGCCCGGCCCGTGGGCCTGAAGCCGCCGGCTGCCGTGCCGCAGAGGGCCTGGCGGGGAGGCCGGGGCAGGCTCGGGGCAGCCTGGGTGGGCCGGAAGGAGACCAGGGGCACCTCAGGGCAGATGTCCAGACAGATGGGCCCGCCGGCCAGGGGTCCCCAAGCGCAGGTGGGTCAGCCCGGAGAGGCAGCTCTGCGTGGGCGGCTGGGCAGGGAGGGGCCCTGGAGCCGGTGTGTTGGCACTTCAGCACAGCCACCCCAAATAGCCACCTGCAGCTGGGGTCACATTGCTGAAGTTAAGGTCGGAATGTGGAAACCTGTCTGGACGCCGCTGACCGCCCGGCCGGCGCTGACCGGGCACTGGAGGAGCGCCGGGCAGTCTGAGAGCGGCCTTGGGGCCCTGACCGAGGCGGGGCAGGACAGCCTGGAGGACTGGGCAAGGCCAGAACCCACGAAGGGAGTCCCGCCTCTGTGTGAACAAGACTTTTCTCTCCACACACAGAGTTGCCAAGAATGGAGATGCTGCCTTCCCGCCCCAGAGCTGAGTTGTTGGCTCTGGGTCCCGGGCAGGGGGGCCTGGGCTCCTGCTGCTGCCCTCTCCACCCTCATGCGATCTACCTTATGTTCCCTCCTTAATTCCAAATGCATAAAGGAAGCTGCAAAACTTATTTTCAGGAGCATTTGAGTCTGGCTCCCCAGCATATGTAGTCAGATTAGCGCAAATAAACTCATAACCCACTGCGGGTTTGGGCGTTTCTTACGGGGACAGCAGCCACTGAGCTCTGTTCTTGGTGGGGGGTTGGGAGGGAGACAGAGCTTAAGGTGGCAGATCTAGAGGGGAGGACAGTTGCTCTTGCTGCTGGGGCAGAGCTGAGTGATGCATTGTCATGCCACCGGAATAGTCATTATCCTAAAATCCTCAGTACTCAAGGACTGGTTGGGTGGAACCTTGTCCCCTAACCTGAGGCTATTTGGAGCCTCACAGGCCAAAGTTTGTTATTCAAACAGATGTGTTTTCCCTCCCCACATTCCTAAAAGGGAAAGCTTCCAGAAATTACTGCAAATTCCTGCCCCATACAAGGCAATATGCTGAGGACCTGGCCACCAGCTGTGCGGGCCAGTAGCCACAGGCCTTGGGGTTGGACTCAAGGGCAACAATAAACGGAGGATGAATGAGAGAATGAATAAAAAGAGCTGGACAAAATATATATGTAGCTTACTGTGTCAGAATGGGGAAAGCCTAAGTACAAAAATAAATACTGGTAAGTTTTTCTACATCAAATTTTATAAGTTCTATATGTAAAAAAATACAAAACCAAAGTTAAAACAGGCACCTGCAACATGTACTTAGCAGGCAAAACCAGCATGTTGATACAAAGAATTCTTTAAAATTATTAAAGAAAGCTGAGTACCTCAACAGTAAAAATGAAACAAGATCATATACACCGAGTTCTCAGGAGAAACACATATGGCTAATAAACATTTAAAAAGACAATGAACTTTAAATAATGGGCACCATCTTCACCTAACAGATTGACTAAAACTAGGAAGGCTGGTGATACCTGGTGTAGTTGGTGGTGCGGTCACTGTGTGGGAAACATACCTGCATGCTTTTTTTTTTTTTTTTAACTTCTTGATTTTAGAGAGAGATGAAGGGGGCAGGGAGACACACACACACACACACACACACACACACACACACACACAGATTTGTATGTGCCCTGACCAGGGATTGATCCTGAAACCTTGGCGTAAGGAGATGATGCTCAGGGCCTCACCCATTTTTGATGGGAGGAGATTTGTACAACTTCCTCAGGGCCTTGCTAAAAAGCATTTAATAATGTGCCAAGCCCTTTGCCCTTACAATTTCTTGGAGGTAGACCAGTACTCCAAAATATAAATCCAAAAATATATAAATTTTTTAAATTTTAGAAAGAGAGGAAGGGAGAGAGAAAGAAAGGGAAACAATACGAGAAAGAAACTGATTGACTACCTCCCATACGAGCCCTGACCTGGGATCAAACCCGCAACCTAGGTATGTGCCCTGATCAGGAATCGAACCCACAACCTTTTGGTGTACAGGATGATGTTCCAACCATCTGAGCCATCAGCCAGGGCCAAAAATATTCTTCAAATCATTTAGTATACTAAAGAAAATTGAAAACGATCAATGGAGGATCAGATACATAAACTGGTTGTAGCAGACAGTGAGATACTGGACAGCTATTGACTGTTATGTAGATACATGCTTTGATGTAGAAAATGGCCAATATTTATGTCACAAAAATGTAGTAAATTGTTCATTAAAATTTGATCGTGGGCATACATAAATTTGTTCATACATGTATACATACATATAAGACAAAAGTGGTTGGTTGGGGAGGTGGGGGGTGAAGGAGGTCCTAATATATGATGACGGGAGAAGATATGACTTTGGGTGGTGGGCACACAGAGCAATATACAGATCTTGTAACACAGAAGCCCACACCTGAAACCTATATGCTCATATTAACCATTGTTACCCCAATAAGTTTAATAAAGTGTTAAAAAAAAAAGTGGTTGGAAGAGATTCTCTTCTGAAGGTAGATTTGCTGGTGTTGAATGTTTTATTATTGTATTTCCTAACTTATTAAAATCAGTGTCAGCCTCTCCCATTTCACAGATGGGAACACTGAGGCTCAGAGCGGGCAAGAGGCTGTTCTGGGGGGACCCGCAACAGACGACCACCAGAGTTTGTGTTTGATTTTGGAGCCTTTATTAGCTGGCCAGCGGCTACAGTTGCGGCGTCTCACCCATGTGAGAGCCGAACTGCAGCCCCGACCCTCAGTTCTTCTCTCACTTTATGCTCAGTAACCACAAAGGCACTGCAGTAAAGGGGTTTCCAATAATTTGTCAGGCTGTCAGCATTTGTTACAGGAAACAAGGGGGGACCTTTAGCAACACAAAAGGGACGATTTAAACACAATGTCTTACAATGAGTAATGGGGTTATGCTTGGCCAGTGTGTGACTGGTTTGTTCTTTCTATGGGAACTCAGGGGGGGCGGTAATTATCGGGCTGGCTTGTCGGGCCTTGCCCTGTACAGTAGTGATCTTGTTCTACTTTTACTGTTAGTTCCTTAGGTGTATTCTTCTGGCTGTGGTGGCCAGAACAAGGCTTGCCGGGACCAGGCCTCCTCTCTCTGGGCTGCCTTTGCTGTCCTGGGGCCTCTTTCAGCTCCTCAGGCCTTCACTGTGTAGCCACACGCTAATCACTTCCCTCTCTGGGCTGCTCCAGTAGGGAATGGGCTCTGAGGCCCTTCAGCTTAGTTTTCCAGCCCACTAGTGAGGTCAGCACCCCTGGCCCACTAGCTCTCTCCGCTGCCAGGAGAGCTGGACTGAACAGCAAGGCTGGGCCAAGTCTTGTCCAGGGTGACCAGAACTTCTCTGAAGTGCCAGAAATTTCATCACACCGGGCGAGGGATGGGCTGGGGGTGAGTCATGAATGTGTTGGGCCATAGGAGGTAGGAGCTAATCATTTCCAGATGGAAGGCATCAGGCCGGGCAGCTCTCCCGAAATAAGCAGACAGCTTGGGAAAGTGTAGAGAAACTCCAGTATGAAAAGAAACTGTAATGGTTTCCCTCTACCCCCTCTCTCCACACACCCCATTCCATGTACTTTAGCCTCTCCAACCATCTGCCAAGGGATCACCCTGTCCCTGTTCACAAACCCTGGGGGTGGGGAACCCGCTGCCTCCTACAGTGTGCTCCATTCCTTCCTCTGCAAGGGCAGGGAAAAGCATGCAGACTCTATAGTCACACTGCTCTGGATGGGGGCCCTCTATGCCATTAAACTTTAGTTTCTTTGTCTGTAAAATGGGGTAATAATATCTAGCACCCCTAGGACTGTTTTGAGAATTAAATGGGTTAATCAATATGGGGCGCCTATTAAAACGCTTGGCACACAGCGTATGGTTAACAAACAGGAGTTTATTCTCCACCCCAATCATTGTCCACTTATTTAAGGCAAAGCACTCTTGGGGAGAGTCTGAGTATCGTAAAATACTGGCCCCTTACAGCTGACCCCAGTGTCCAAAGAGGGCCTGGGGAGTGAGGTTCCAGACTTGGTGGAATGTTGCATCAATGAAACACATTAGCAAAGATTTTTGGGTGTGAGTAGTAAAACTCCAGCTTGCATTGGCTGAAGGCCCAAAGGGACTTTATTGACCTTTGTAACTGAAAAATCCAGGAGTGGGGTTCCAGGCAAGCTATAACCAGGTGCTTAAACGTTATGTCATCCAAAAGCTCTCTCTCCATCTCTCCCCTCCTCTCCTCCTCTCCACCCTGCCTTCCTTTGAGCGGGCTTCATCCTCAGCAGGTTTCCCTAAGAAGTAGCCTACATGCCACAGGCTCATGCCCACAGTGGGCCTTCAATAAAGAGGTCCCTTCCCTGGAGCCAGGAGCCCTTCCCTGGGTGGGCTACTCTAGCAGCCCACACCTGGGCCATGTACCCATCCAGGAGGAGGGATATGCTCCACTGAAGGGATAATGTGGATCCAGAACAGAGAAGAGGGTTCTGCAGAGGAGATTTGGGGCTGGTAGCTGCAGTGGGGGACAGGGATGGGTAGAAGCCACAGGTATAGATGGCACCAGTCTTCTCAAGGGCTCCGAACCATGAGCTCCTGTGCAGATGGGTGCACACTGTGTGCTTCGCTTCTTAGTAGAACATTTGGGATAGTTAGCTGAAGTGGGATGGTGGCTAGTAGTTAGGTATAGTTTAAGCAAGCTGCTGTAACAAAGACACCCTAAAAGGCGGTGGCTTAGTATATTTGAAAGCACATTTCTCTTTCATGTGAAGGTCTAGGCCAGGTATGATGGCTCCATGTCCATGATGCTCAGGGACTCCTTTCACCCAAGCATGGACAATGGTGGCTCCTCAAGCTCCGTGTCCACCACCAGCTCCTCGCTTTAGCCAGTGGGAAGGGGAAAGGGAAGGGAAGACTACATTACTTCTGCTCCCATTCAATGCCCTTAAACTTCCACGGTCCCACTTTGCTGCTAGGGAGACTGGGAATGTGGTCTTTAACCAGGCAGTCACAGGTCTGCGTACAGTTTCTATGGTTGTGTTTCTGACACAAAGAGTGGGCGCGAGTACTTCCTGCTCCAAGTGGAACAGCACTCAGGGTGGGTGGAAAGGCAGGGAGGGAGGAGTTCCTGGTTTTTAATCAGTTTCTCATTGGGTTGAAGAGTGGGATGCTGGGGAATAAGGACAGGAGTGCGTGTGGATAAAGAGGCTGTAGATGCAAGTGGGGTTCAGACCAGAGAGGGCCAGATCTGGGTTCCAAGGGTTGACTGTGTGCCCACATGTCTGAGCTCCATTCACATCACTTGCCGGCAGCTGCTCTTGGCCACCCCTCAGGCCTGGGGTGTGTCCTCCAGTGGTGCAGCCCACTCCTGAGGGGAGGGGCCCGGGGAAGAGGCCCCAGTGGACCCTGGGCTCAGGGCAGTTCGAGCAGTGTCAGTGTAAGAAAAGAAGGGGATCCTGGCCTGGTGTGGCTCAGCGGTTGAGCGTCACCTAGGATCCAGGCGATCGGGGTTCGATTCCCGGTCAGGGCACATGCCCGGGTTGCGGGCTCGATCAATGGCTCTCATCATTGATGTTTCTATCTCTCTCTCTCCCTCTCCCTTCCTCTCTCTGAAATCAATACAGATATATTTAAAAAAAAAGAAAGAAAGAAAAGAAGGGGACGTCCAAACCTGCAGAGAATTTTTATAAGGGTTTATTTGAGCCAAACTGACAACATATTCTGGGAAGCAAGATCTCAGATGCTCCCCATGATGATAGTTTGCAGTTCCTTTTATGCATTTGGAATTTAGGAGGGAACTAAGGAAGATTACATGGAGGTGGGAGAAAGCAAGCAGGGGATTGAATTACAGAATAGTTAGCAAGATTATGAGCTTTATTTTATTTTATTATTTAATTTTTCCCATCACCATTTATCCCCTCTATGCCCTCTTCCCCCCCCCCCCACGCAATTGCCACACTGTTGCTCATGCCCATGAGCTCTCTTATTTCTTCTGTTTCGCTCAATCTCTTCCTCCCACTCCCCCCACCACCAGAGCTGTCCGCCTGTCTCTATGAGTCTGTCTCTCTTTTGCTTGGTAGTTCATGTGCTTTCTTTTTTTAAAATATGTTTTTACTGACTTCAGAAATAGGAAGGGAGAGGGAGAAATAGAATCATCAATGATGAGAGCCATTGACCGGCTGCCTCCTGCACGCACCTGGTGGACGATGGGGCCTGAAACCCGGGCATTTGCCCTGAGGGGAATCGAATTGTTACCTACTGGTTCATAGGTTGACACTCAACCGCTGAGCCACACCGGCCGGGCTCATGTGCTTTCTTAAGGGTGGTTATGCTTGTGAGGAATCTGAAAAGGAGGCGTTTCAAAGGTGTGTTAAGCTAGATGCACAGAAACAATGGACCAGTTTTGCTTTAGTAAAGAAGTTATAGGCTTGGGGTATGACTACCCACCACAACCTGCCCAATTGGGAATTTATGATCATACTACCCTGTGAGGTTACTCTCAGGCGCTGAACTTGCTAGATTTATTATAGAGCCTTTTTTTCTTCCACAGTAGGGAATTCTAGGGACTAGGTGAGGCATCATGAGCTCCAGGCGGGCACTTGTTCTTGTTCTTACAGAGTCCACACCCTTGGGGAGGGACACAGCTGGAAGGGCAGAGGGAGGACTTGAAGTGTTTTCCAAACTTGGGACAACTGGGACTTTAAGAAAATATTAATGCCCAGATGTACCCTTTGGAGACTCAAATTTAATTGTTCTGGAGTAAAGTGTAGATGTTGGTGTTTCAAAAAAGAGTCCCAGATGATTCTAAAAGACTGCCATGTTCTGAAGCTTGGGCCTGGGAGATGCTGCGGGGTTTTGTTGAGTAGCAGGATGGCAGGGGCAGGGAGTGCCATGCCTCTGCCTGAATATTGCTGCCCACCATCTTGGAACAGCTTTCCCATATTTCTGGAATATTCCAGAGTCTTGCTGGGCCCAGGCACTTCCTTTCTTGGCATCCTTTGCAGCCTGGGACTGACAGCTGCCCCATGCTGTCCAGTTATTGTGTCTGCAACAGATGCAAGTTAGTATGATCACAACTCAATGGGAGGCAAGAGCTATGAGGAAGTGGGCCCAGCGCAAAGCCCGCTCCTGGAGGAGGAGGTGTCATATCAGCCCTCAGCGGCAGCAGCAGGAGAAGCTGTGATGGGGAGGCCTCCATCCAAGGAGAGGGCAGCCCCCATGCTGTCTGCACCCAGGTGTGCAGGGAGAGTTTGGGTGCTGTTGCTGGCTCAAGTTGGTTTAGTCCGTGTGAAATTAACAACAACAACAACAACAAAATTACACATTTAGCATGAGCTAGACTCTACTCTAAACATCTTCAAAACAATCCTATAGGGCAGAAACTATTTTATAGGGGCCACTGAGGCTCAGCGTCACGCAGGGGGATGTAGCTTTAAACCAGGGCCATCGGCTACAGAGCTCCTGCTTCTAAACCCCACGTTACTGTTACATGGGGTGATTATTATTGTTGCTCTCATTTCTCAGATGCCAGGGAGGGTGCAGTGACCTCCAGAAGGCTATCCAGGGAGGATGCAGACCTACGAAGCCCAGCCCATCCAGGTTGCCAGGTGGTACAGGTGAGCCGGCCCTGGCGCCACGATGCCCAGGGGGTTGGTGAGATTGTCTCAGTGTGAGGAACTTCGCGCCCACTCTGCGCATCCTGGCTCAGGCTTATCAGCCTGGAACTTCCTCCAACTGTGCCTCAGCCAGATCTAGGCCCCAAATTCTTGGTGGGTGATGTGCGCTCTGCCTGCGATAAGAGCCCTGGCGCGGCTCCCAGGGCACGGCTGCCTTGGCTACGTCTCCGGCTCAGATAACAGAAGACTGGCGACGCGTCTCCTCTTTATCTCCTGGAAAGCTGGCTTGGCTTTGGGCTCAGCAGGCTGCTAGGGGAGGCCAAATCTCCACCTATCGCCATTTCCTCCGGGCTCTAGGAACTTGCTTCAGGGAAGGGAACCCCATCAGAGGGCAGTGAGTTGCCCAGGTGAGTGGGACAGGTGTCTTCTGTAGCCCCCTGGCTACCTGCCTGCTGACAGAGGGAAGGAGTCTGTCTCACTCACTCGCTCACTCACTCACTGGATATTTACTGAGCACTCCCCTTGGGTCAAGCCATGTTCAAATTGCTTATATATTTGAAATCATTTAACGTCCGGAACAAGCCCATTAGATGGGCCTTGATGCCATTATGTTCATTTCACAGTTGAGAAAATCAAGGTCCAGAAGTAACTTGCCCAAGGTGACACAGCTGGTGTATGTCAGCGTCCTTAACACAGACTATCCTACCTGTAGTCATTTACAAATGAATTAAAAAGTCAGCTAGTGACAAATGCTCTGAAGAGTAGAGAGGGTAGAGCAGTTGCTACCTCTCCTGGCATTGCAGAGAGGGCTCTCTGGGGTGGTGACTTTTCAGTTATATCTCAATGCAAGGATGTGGCACCCATGAGGGTTTAGGGGAAGGGCATTGCAGGCAGAGGGCACAGAGAGTGCATAGGTCCTGAAGGAAAACAAGCTCCAGTGGGGAAAAGGGCCCAGGGTTAGACAGAAAGCTGGGGCAGGTTGGACCCAGGTTCTCCACCCAGGCCTTGGCCCCTTCATCCCCTCCTGGCTCCCTTGTGGCCAACCCCGGGTGAACCCCTGGGCATTTCCTGGCTTCGTCTCCCCCCAGCTGTGTGATCCTGGGCAAGTGGCTTCCCTCCTCTCTGACTCTGCTGGGTGCCTCACCCCCGTCTGGGCTACAGTGAGGCCCGTAGGGTGGGGCACACTCTGGGCCCATGGCTGCTGCCCAGATATGAGGTGGCAACTGCTGGGCCATGTGTCTTCTGGCAGGGATGGGAGGTGGTCCTGGAGCTGGTTCTGGAGGTCCTGAGGTCCTGAAGGACCAGGTCTAGGCCTTAGGTCCTTGAGAATGTAGCCCCAGGACTAAGAGACCAAGGGACAGAGTCTGAGGGAGATGCAGAGACCAAGAAGGACAGAGTAAGATGGAGAGTCAGTTTAACATAAAAACTGAAAGAGAGAGGCAGGGAGGGGTGGACTAAGAAGCACAGCGAGTGGGGGAGGGAAGGGGGAGAGGGAGAGAGACACGGAGAGGACAAGAGAGAAAGCTATGGGTGCCCTGTGTACCACTGAACTGTGTACTTTAAGATGACTAAAATGCTGGATTTTATGCTATGTGAACTTCACGACAATAAAGAGACAAAGTGAGAAGACTGCAAACAGAGGGTGACAGACAGGACAGAATTCCAGGATCCTGACTCTCTGGGCCTGACTGGCCTCTGGGACTTTTAAGCAGATGGTGGGGAGCGACATAGGGTTCCTGTGCCGGAGTCCAGGCCTGCAGGACCCAGCAGGTTTGGGCCAGTCCCCCTTCACCTGGGCTGCTCTGGTGACAGTATCTGCTCTGGACTGGCAGTGCTGGATTTTGCTTGTGTAGGTTCTGAGGTGGGGTTTTGAGCCCCTGGTTAGGGTAAAGGGCCTGGGAGGTAGTCCCTTGCCAACTGCCTGCTCCTCACAGGGCCTCTTACCGGCCTCAGGCTCCTAGTCCGCCAAACAGGTGATTGGGTGGGTACCAGATCACCGGATGCCAACCCTGGTTGGACTGTGGGTCAGAGTCACAGTAATTAACGCTTTGAGCTTACAACTTGCAGAGTGCTCCCCACCTGTTGGGGGGGCCTTGTGCTGAGGGCATGACATGGGGTGCTCTATGTCTCCCCATCAACAGCCAGGGGTTAACCCTTTCAAGGGATGAGGCTTGCCCTGGCAAGCTCACCTCAGCGACCAGGCGCAGTGATTAGAGCACCGGCTGCAGACTGAAGGGTCACGGGTTTGATTCTGGTCAAGGGCACTTATCCGGGTTGGGGCGCCTGTGGGAGGCAACCCATCCACGGGTCTCTCTCATCGATGTTTCTCTCTCTGTCTCCCTCCCTCCCTTCCACTCCCTCTAAAAAAAATCAGTGGAAAAATACGCTCCGGTGACGATTAACAAAAGAACAAAAACAAAAAGAAAGAGGTGAGGCTGGGCTCAGAGAGGACGCGGCCTTGGTTGAGGTCACAGGCAGCTGTGTGGGCCGAGGAAAGCGACAGACCTGGGCAGTCTCACAGCCGAGGGCTGGGAGCCGTGTGTCCAAGGACCTGTAGGAGCAGTTTTAGGTGCCAGCAGGCCGGGCGGGTGCGGGAGACCCCAGGGAGCCGAGGCGGGACCGGGCTGGGCGCGCCCACCCGGGGCCCTTTCACACCGGCTCGCGTCTTCGCAGCGGGGTACCCAGGCCCTCAGGCCCGCCCAGAGCGCCCCGAGTTTCTGAGCCCGTCCTCCACGTGGGGACACGGGGGTCAGGCTGGCCGAGGTGGCCGGAACAAAGTCCCCCGGCCGAGGGCCGCGGGGCCGGGTGCGGCCCCCAGAGCGCAGGCCGGGCGGGGGACGGGGCGCGGGGAGGGGACGAGGGCGCGCAGCCGCCTCGGGGCCGCGGTGGGCGCACCGCGCCTCGGAGGGCGCAGCCCCGGGCCGCCCACCACCACCCGGCCGGCCGAGACCCCGCCCCGGAGGCGGAGGCAGGGGAGGGGGCCGGGAGCCGGCTGCGGCCCGCCCCTCCGCGCCGGGCACCGCCTCGCGCCGCGCACAGGCCGGGGCGCACGAGCCGCGGACGCGCCGACGGCCCGGCGGGCGGACGGATCGACGGACGGACGTGCGTAGCGCCTCGCGGTGAGTCCCACGGCCCCCCGCCCCGGCCTCGCCCGGCCCCGCCGCGCCCCCGCTGCCCGCCGCTCGACGCTTGGGCGCCCCGACGGCTCGGCGGCCCGGCAGCCGCGCGCCCCGCGCCCCGTCCCACCGCGGGGACGGCGCCGTAGCGCGGCGCGCGGGGCCCGTTGGAGAGGTGCGGGCGCCGAGGCTCGCGCCGCGGAGCGCGCCGGGGCTCCGCGGGCAGGTTCCCCCGGGCCCGCCGCCCGCCCTGCGCCGCGCGCCCCGCGCCAGGCCTCGTCCGAGCTTCCCTGCGCCCCAGGCCGCGAGGCCGCCCCGCCGTCCCCAGGGGAAGACTGGAACCCCGGCCGGGCGGCGCCGCCTCGCGCCCCGGCCCCCCCGCGCCGCCCGCGCCCACCCGGGATGGGCGGGGGCTCGCGGTGCGTGGGGCGCCCGCCCGGCCCCGGCGCGCTCAGCCGGCGGCGGGACCGCCCCACAGCGGCCAGCCGGTGGGGCGCTCGCGGCGGCCCGGGCTCTGCGCCCACAGGCTCCATGCGCGCGTGCCTTGCACACAGGCCTCCCTCGGACGTACGTGCCTCTATCGTCAGCTACGTTTCTGTCGAATGCATGTGCGTCTCTAATGCACTCATGTCTGCCACACATGTGACTCACACGCACATCCCACATGTCGCACACATGTCTCACGTGTTCGGAGTCACAGTCCCATACACCGCGAATCTCGCACACACAGTCACACACGCCCACAACTCCACAGTCCCAGCACCCCCAACGCCCCATCTCCGTGGGCACAGCCCTCGCGCTGTCCTGAGTGGGGTGGGAGGAGGGGTGGGAGAGGCTCCTAGCTGAAGCTCACTTTCCCTTACCGCGTGGGACCTGCAGTGGCTCTGGGGAGCACAGGACGGGGGCCTTAGCCTGCAGGGTGGCCCCAACTGCCAGCTCCCCACTTCTCGTCACCCACCTGCATCCTCTCCCCCTCCCCACTCTCCCAAGCAGGGGTGCCCCTCCTCCTTTGCTGTTACAGGGTCTTACCCACCTCATCTTGTGAGAGCCACTTGAACTGGTCCAAAGCCAGCAGGTGTCACCATGACAGGCCAGAAAAAGAAAAGATTTATGTTTGTGGCTGAATGATTGGAGCTCTGGGCCTCTCCTTCCCCACATGTAAATGGGGTGAAGGTCCACATGAGGAGGAAGGGAGAGACCTGGATCTATTGTCCTCAGTGCTTCCTCAACTTCCCGCCCTCCCCTCCTGTGTCTAGAGTTACATGATGGGCGAGTGGGCCGGGGAGGGGTGAGGTCAAAGAACCCTATTCTTGTGGCATGGAATTGGCCAGCCCTGGTGGTTGTCCCTGCATGCTTTGTTTGACACTTACTGTGTTATTATTTTTAAAATTTAATTAGCTGCCAGCATTTACAGAATTGCAGGTTTCACATAAAAGTCTGAATTTCTGTCTCCTGAAAAATCACAGGGTCTGGCAGCTGGAGGTCCACATCTCTATGATGCTCATTGGCTGTTGCTGCCTGCCCACTGCCACTGGGGGTGGAGCACCATTTGGCCATAGTCCCCACCCTGCCTATTTGCACATTCTTGGCTCCTGCCTGGCCTACATAGCCTTCATGTTAGCTGAACCTGCTGTATAGACTGCATTGCCCACCCCAAAGTGGGCTTAGGCTAGTCCTCTCACCCATGGCTGGGGAAGCCTTAATAAGTGAGCCTCCTGTCTTTCAAGGCTTTAGTCAACAGAGCACTGAGGGGCATACCACAGGCCTGAACCACAGGGCATCTTGCAATGGCTGCAGGTACTTTCTGCTAGACTGCGAGACAGTAACCTGCAGGCCCCATGAGAGGAAGGCAGGAATTTCAGAGCCAGGTCTCATCAGTTGCTTTTCTTCCCAGATCTTGTCAATGATCCTGCAAGTCACATTCTTACCCCTACTTGACGGATGGGGGAACTGAGGCTCAGAATGGGTCTTCCAGCAAGCAAAGGGTAAAGCTGGGATTTCAACCCATCCCTCATGCACAGCAGGTGCTTAATAAATGCTTGTGGAACAACTGAGGGAAGTGAAGCTGTGTCCTCGGCAGAGGTCAAGGTGGAAGTAAACTCAGGGCCTAAGATGAAGATCTCACATGGCCTGAAGCACCACTAAATTTTACTTTGAATTGTCCTAAAAACCCAGTGCAGTTTCCAGTTCTGGTCTTGATGGCCATATTCACTGGGATTCCATGACCACCAGGGGGACGACCCCCAAGTCTCTTGAGTCTGTGTGGCCTCCAGGGCATTGTGTATCCTGTTGGACATCAGAGTCAGTGTTTCCCTTGCATTTGGGGGCTGTGTGTGAGAGCAGTTTTCCCTTAAACTCCTGTTAGGCCTTGGTGGATGAGATGCTTTACAAGGGCAGGCTCCCACCTCCTGGCTGCTCGAACATCAATGGGTGGCATTTGATGGGGCAGCCACTGAGTTATTCTAAGTCCTAAATCCCATGACCCTCTGTTCTCTCTTGTATGCCACCTCCATGTGGCTGAATTCAGGTAAGCTAAGGGCCCCTATGACGTGTGACCTCCTAGAAGTTTGTTGACTGACTGACCGAAGAGCAGCTCTCTCAGTGGCACATGGGACATGGGACAGTGGGCAGCGCCTGGCCTCGTCCTTGTACTTCCTGGAGGTTTTCTTTCCTGTGGGGGAGGAAGGTGCTGGGCCTGGCTGCATAAGGTGGTGTGGAGGGCCTGTCCCTCCCTTTCCTGGGCCTCAGTCTTCCCTTTCGTAAAGTAGATGCTCTCTGGTGGTTTTCCATTGCTCATGGTCCTGAAGTGGGGGTGAGGGGTAGAATCCTGGGGTCTGTTGTCCAGATGGCAGTTGGGTGTAGCTCTCTTCTCTGGCTTCCTGAACTCTCTCCCTACCCCACCCCCACCCCAGCTGAAGGCCTTGTCCTGGGGTGCAAGTTCCAGCCTGCCACAGGATCCTGTGTTGTGCTCTGCCAGCCCGTGGCCTCCTTGAAGGCTGCCGGTTCTGATTCTGTCAGGCAGGAGCTGCTGCAGGAGCTTGCTGTCCTGGGCTGAGGTGGGCGTCACATGAGGCCAGGCAGGAATGGTCCCGGTTGGGAGCTCATGGTGTGCAGCAAGACAGTTTTTGCTCCCATGCAGTTTATATTCTAGTTGGAGGAGTGAGGTGGGGAACTGATCAACAAAGAAATGAGTTAAGTTGATTTCCTACAGGTATAGATGCTGGAAAGGAGCTTTCAGCTAGTAGGGCAGCCAAATCCAGGTGGGCAGGGAGAGGAGAGGAGAGGGCAGGGAGAGGATTTCTCTTTGAGGAGAGGATTTCTGAGCTGAGATTAGAGTGGTGAGGGCCTCAGCAGGGACCCTGCTTGGCATCTGTGAGGGACACAAAGGGAGGAGGCTGGGATGGGTGAGGGATGGTGGAGAGGGGCAGGGCAGGGAGAGTGAGAGCTGCAGAAGGTTTTGAGTCCCAGAGCGATGAGAATTGATTTCTGTTTTAAGACACCCTCCCTAGCTGCAAGCTCAAGAAGAGGCTCTTCTGCTCAGCAGAGAGGATGCTGCCGAAAGTGGTGAGCGCCTGAGCGTCATCATAGGGCCAGCCCTGTGCTGGGGCAGTTCTTCACCCTTAAGTGGCTACAGGCAGGTGGGGGAGCCAGGCCTGTCCACACACATTTGAGATCGAGGGTGACATGCCCTGGTTAAGTAGATGCTGGCGGCCTTACAGTGAAGCATTAGGCAGCAGTAGGAAATGGGGATGCTCTCTGTGGAAAGATTTTTAGGATCTATTAAGAGAAGAAAACAAGGTACCGAATGGTGTGAAAAGCTTGCTACCTTTTGTGTAAAATAAGAGCTGTAAGCACAGGAGACACCTGGAGCAAGTTGTGGTGGTTACCTGTGGTTACCTGGGGGAGGTGGGCAGGTGGGGAACAAAGGTACAAGGGCGAGGTGACATTTCCCACTGTGTATCTTTGATATTTTCTGTTTTTTGAACTATATGATTATATTGCCTGTTTAAAACATTACATTAAGTTCAAAAGCAGCTGGGCAGTTGATGGGTAACTGTTCATTTGTGAGTTTTAAAAAAAAATTGGTTTGAGAGAGAGAGAGAAACATGGATTTGTTGTTCCACTTATTCATGCATTCATCGCCTAGTTCTTATGTGTCCTGACCGGGGATCAAACCTGCAGCCTTTGTGTGTGGGGGTGACGTTCTAACCACTGAGTTACCCGGCCAGGGTTCATTTGTGAGTTTTAAGTGGAAGTGTTTAAGGATGGTTTTTAAATTCCCAGCTTTAGGGGTTGTGGTGGAATAGACTGACTTCTTCCTGGCTTGGTATACAAAAGTTTCCACTGTGATTAAAATTAGATGGTAACAAAGTCACTTTTTGCAAGGTTTGGCAAATAGACAAAAGAAAACACCCACCCTTTCTCTCTCCCTTTTCCTGTGGGTGTGTTTCCTCTGGTGGTCTGACCGCTGGCCCTGCCTGGGGTGGGCACTACCTCGTTTACTGTTCTGTCCACGGCCTGCTGACCAGGAAACTACTGACTCATCCAGACCCCAGGGGGGCTGGAGCAGGGGGCAGTGGGTGCAAGGAAGTCCCTCCTTGGCATCCTACAAGGTTCATATCCAAGCTCTGCCGCTCACAGAGGCAGACAGGCTCTGGGCCAGTGACTCACCCTCTGAGCCCCAGTTCTCCCATCTGCACAATGGTTGCCATTATCTGTCAGGGTTTTTGGAAGGGGGAAATGAGACCGCTCATTCCTTCACTTAGAGATATTTATTGATCACCTATTGGGTGCTGGTCACTGTGTTGAGTGTTGGGGATAAAACAGTGACCAAGGCAATGTCTTCTGCCTCCACAGAGCTTGTTTTGTGGGGGACAGGTGGAGGCTTTCTGTGCTGCCCACGCCTTTGAGGGGGAGCAGACAAGCTGGTTGGGGCTGGAAGTGGGGATGGGGCTGTTTTAGGGAGAGGGTCAGAGAGGCCCGCAGAGCACACCCTGGGTGCACGGGGACGTCAGGTAGAGGGCATAGCAGGTGCACGCGACCCGGAGTGGCTGGAGGACAGGATCCCTGTGAGCAAGGAGTGTGCTTAGGGGATGGGCCTGATCTGGGGTTTTATTTTATTCAGGGTGTAATGAGGGTTCAGTTCCTGGAGAGGGGGAGTCTGAATGAGATCTTAAAGCTTCCCTCCAGCCCCTCCTGGGTAGGGGCAGCAGGGTGGGGCCTACAGCTGGGCCTTATGGGGCAGTGGGGAGTTGAGGAGTTGTGGCCTTCCTCCTAGAGGGTTGGCAACCCTGACCATGCCTTATTGGGAGCAGCCAGGGAAGGCTGTGGAGTTGGGGTTCCTGGTTACTGGCTCCCTGGACATCCATGCCAGGGACATGTGACCAAGGCCTTGGGTTTTCTCTCACACAGCCCTGGCAGTAACTCTGGGGTGGGCCAGCCCATGGTCCCTCCTATGGCCATCCTGAGGGCCCCAGGGACTCACAAATGTAGTTCTGAAATGCTTTGGTCAGGGCTGTCCTGGAGGAGAGCACAGAGGTCCTGGACCATGGATGTATGTGTGTTGGGGGGAATTCAACTGAACCTGGGGGTGGTCAGCAGGGAGGGCTTCCTGGAAGAGGTGTTACTGGCACTGCAATGTGAAAGCCGAGGTGTGAGGGAGACACAGTGACAGGAGAGAACCTGGCTTCTTTTGGAGATGTGGGTCGGAGGGGGGTGGGAGGAAGAAGGGCTGTAGTGGGAGCCAGGTCTGTCCACCTCCAGGCCCTGCCCAGTGGGCCGCCCCTTGGTGACAGGGTACCACTGGCATGTACACACCACTAACTCACCTACTCCGGGCTGGTTCCCTCCCAGGGCCCCTCTTGGGTCAAGCCATGCTTCATTTTACACCATTGTTCTCACAGTTATTGGGATTTGGAAACAATGCAGAAATGCCCGTCTTTTTGTATATGGAGTGAAAGTACTGGTTTGGGGAAAGGTTATTTCCTTCCTTGGGGGTGGGGAGCCTGGCTTTTTATGCAGGGCCTGTATTGTAGGCCAGAGTGACCTCGCCCAAGTCACAGTGTGTGAGGAAGTGGCACTGCAGGCCTGCCCTGGGCTGCGGCCAGGGCACTCCGGCGTCTCTGCCTGGCCAGGAAGGTGGAGGCCATGTGCCTGGGGAGTGGGATGGCAGCTTTTGGGCTTAGGAGGCCTTTGCCTTCAGGTAGACCCTGCTGGCTTTAGGCCATCTCACTCCTATGTCCTCAGTTTTCTCTTCTGTGAATTGGGGACAGCCCTACTGGCTCTGCTATCATTTGGTCCCCAGGAATGGCCTGAAGTGTGGGAAGGAGGCTCTGAAGTGTGGAGTGACAGTGGGGTGACGGCCCAGCCAGGTGTGTGGGAAGCAGAAGGGGCACCAGTGTGCCTGCCTGAGTCACATGACCCTGCATAGTGAGGGCTTTCTCTCCCAGCCTCACACTCTCAGTCTGTTAAGGGACCTGGGGTAGGCACACCTAGTGGGGCTGGCGTGAAGTCTGAAGGGTGTGTGAAAAGCCCCAGGTGCGGCTGTGGCAAGTGTTCGGTTTTTAATTCACACATGCCAGCTAGGTTCTTCTGAGTGTCGTAGCCATCCTGTGGTCCACTCTGCATTGGCCACTGAGGCACATTGTGTGCTTTGGGCCACCCCTGAGCCCTGGGCACTGTGGTGGGGACACACCAGTTCTTTTATTTTTTTACATAATGTTTCTATTTTTACTTTATTTTATTATTATTTTTAATCCTCACCAGAGGATATTTTTCCCATTACTTTTCAGAGAGAGTGGAAGGGAGGGAGGAGGGAGGGAGAGAGAGAGAAACATCGATGTGAGGGACACATCGATTGGCTGCCTCCCACACAACCCTGACTAGGGTTGGGGATCGAGTCTGCAGCCCAGATACCTGCTCTTGACCGGAATTGAACCTGGGACCCTTCAGTCCTCAGGCCAGTGCTCTAACTACTGAGCCAAACCAGCTAGGACTAATTTTTTCATTTTCAAGTTACAGTTGACGTACAAGGTATTAGTTTCAGGTCTACAACACAGTGATTAGACATTTATATAACTTATGAAGTGATCACTCCGATAACCCTACTACCCACCTGACACCATATCTAGCTATTACAATATTATGGACTATGTTCCCTACATTCTGCTTTACATCTGCATGACTATTCCATAACTACTAGTTTGTACCTCTTTTTAAAAAAAGTTATTTACTGATTTTAGATAGAAAGGAAAGGAGAGAGAGGGGGGAGCATCTGTTTGTTGTTCCACTTATTTATGCATTCATTGGTTGATTTTTGTATGTGCCCTTGAGGCAGGATACTAAGAAGCTAGGAAAATTCCTTGGCAAGTGGAATAGGAAAACTGAGGCAGGTAGCTGAACAAACTGGCCGAGCAATTTACAGCAGGTACAGGTCACCTTCCTAAATATAACACCTAGGCCTCAGTTCTATTTCAGCTCCAGACCAGAAAAGCAACAAAGCCAGGTGGGTGATGCCAGGACCAGCTGCAATGAACAATGACCCAGTAACCCCCTGCCCTGGCGTTGACCATTCAGTAGAGATCCAGAGGAGCACTCCTGGAAAACTGATGGATATTCTGCTGAAACCCTCCCCTGAGACCTCCCTTAAGATTCCTGCCTGCAGGAGAGAGATAAAAGCTTCAAGATAAAGGATCTAGCAGACACAGTTTCCCTTTCCCCTCTTTTCTCGTTTCTTCCCCAGGAGCCTTGCAACCAGGGCAGCCATGGGCAGCGGCAGCTCATCCTGGGCTTACCCCCTGAACCTGTTCCCAAGGTCCCCTTTTCTCTGGCTTCCTATAGAGCCAGGGCAGCCCAGCCTCGGCCCTCCTGTTGCTGCTGCTATGCTGAGCCCTTTCTTGTTTCACTGTCTCAGCTTTAACGAACGTTCCCTCACAGTTACCTGGACCCGTGCTGTGAAATTTTTCGTGTGCGAAGTCAAAAATCCATACACTACTGGCTGGCCCTAGGCAGACCTGCTCAGGGGCAGGTCCCCTGCATGGTAACACCCTGATCAAGGATCGAACCTGCAACCTTGGCATATTGGGATGATGCTCTAACCAACTGAGCTACCAGCTAGGGCTAATCTTTACTTCTTAGTCCCTTTACCTTTTTCACCCCCAATTATGCCCATCTGACAACGGTCAAAATATTCTCTGTATCTATTAGCTTATTTCTGTTCTGCAGTTTATTTTGTTTTTTTTCAAATCTAAACAACATATAATTGATATCATAGGGCATTTGTTTTTCTCTGTCTGACTTATTTCACTCTGCACAGTACCCTCTAGGTCCATCCATATTGTTGCAGATGGCAAGATTTCATTATTTTTTATGATGTAGTTACATTTCTTTATCTATATGCACCAGATATTCTTTTATTCTTTATCTGTTCATCTGTTGATATACACTTAGGTTGCTTCCATGTCTTGGCTACTGAAAACAATGCTGCAATGACAGAATACCCCGACTCTTGATAAGCCTCCCAGCATACTTTCTTCCTCAGCCTGGGTCCCCATCGCAGCCCTAAATTCCCAGCCGTGTATTTGGTCACTAAGTGAGCTTTTGGTGATCCAGAAAATTCTGTTCTTAGAGTCTCCTCACAATGAAAACACAGCATTAAAAAATATTCTGGTTGAGAACTCTTGGGACCCCTGAGAACATCACCCCAGCATCCCATGAGTCTGCAGCCTATTGTCAGAGTGATAGAGAGATGGAAGCACTGGACAGGCAGAGTGGGGCCGTGTGGAGGCAGGATGGGGACTGAGTGTCAGGGCCAGCCCAGGAAACGGGTGGTCTGGAACATGCCAACCCCTCAGAGGCACACCAGACTCTGTCCCCTTCCCCCCGCTTCCCCCCACTCTCTCTCAAGACCACTGCTCAGCACTTTGTCAGCTTTTCTGGTCCTCATGGTAGTTGGCACAGGCCTAGCAACTCAGTGTTTCTTATCTGTTCCCCTGCCTATCTTCATAGCGGGTTAATTCTGCCTTCTTGTCTGACCATGGGCAATACAGGATTCCTGTCTGCGGCTGTCTGATTACAGGGCTAGTAGAGGTGGGCCCCATGGGGACCTGTGTCCTCTCTTAGGGAAGAATCCAGTGGGTGTTGGCTTCCTCTTCTGATGAAGTGATAATTAGCATAATCTCATGTATTGTCCCACCTTCCATGCACTTTACATTACACTGAGTATATTTTTAAAAATCCCTTCCCTGGTTTGGCGGCAATACCCATGAAAATAAAGATAGCTGCAAAGTAGCTCCAAATTCTGGTCACCTTTTGTTCCCTGCCTCAGCCTTGAGCCAGTGATTCCCGCCCTCTCTTTGTTAAAAGGGAATGTTGGGCCCAGTGGTGTGGCTCATGTACCAAGAGGCCCCGGGTTTGATTCCCGGTCAGGACACATGCCCGGGTGCGGGCTCGATCCCCAGTAGGGGGCGTGCAGGAGGCAGCCCATGGATGTTTCTGTCTCCTGCCTCTCCTCCCTTCCTCTCTCTCTAAAAATCAATGAACACATACTGAAAAAAAAGACAAGGAATGTTGGCAAGTGGCAGGGACATGTTTGTGCTCTCAGAGTCCTGTGATTGTGACGGGCTGAAAGAGAATATGGGCGGGGTCCTTACTTGCCGTGGCCCTTGCCCTGAGCGCTGACCTCACTGTGCATGGCTATGTCTAGTCTCACTTGGAAAGACCCCACTGGCTGGTCACATACACCTCCCGTCTTCCTGGAACCCTGCCCTGGGCCCTCCTTGGCATGTTTCCTGCTGGGCGGGGCTGTGAGATGAGGCTGCAGCTCCTCCAGCCAGGATGTCTTCCCCAAAACTAAGTCCCTGATTCTTAGGTCATGGCTGGTGCTTGTTCTCCGCCCCCAGTGCTCCCCAGCTCTGCGCCCTTTGTGTTGGCTGTGCAGAGCTCTGGAGGGTGAAGGCAGCTTAGCCTGGGTTGTCCTGAAGCCTGGGGTCTGTGCCTCGGGGGGACAGGCTGGCTGGGGCTTAGGGCTAGGGCTCGGGCTCTGAGGGAGAGGGCCATGGGGGCTGCAAGGTGAGGCTGGGCCAGTGCTTGGACGAAGTGGGATCTAAGCCTGGCCAAGGGGGAGATGGCTTGTAAACTGTAATTGCTGAGCCCAGGGGAGCAGAGGTCATCAATACCACTTTTCATGGGCAATACCAGTAACAGCCACAGCAGTGGCCGACTGGCTGCAGGTCCTTAATTAGCTACAGAACCTGGTTGAGGGAAGTTTGCTCCAGCCCTCCCTCCCCACTTGTTTTTTGAACTGAGTACCCAATCTTATGCTTTCATGAGAGCAAGAAACTCATTTAATGGACTGCTGGGAATGGAAAGGTTGTGGTGACATTAGCTGTCTGTCCCTGAAATGCCTCACAACCCCAAGGCCAGATGGGCCTGACCCAGAGACACCCTTTGGAACG
This sequence comes from Miniopterus schreibersii, assembly GCF_964146895.1. NCBI lineage: Eukaryota > Metazoa > Chordata > Mammalia > Chiroptera > Miniopteridae > Miniopterus > Miniopterus schreibersii. The sequence goes on along the minus strand of NC_138106.1, from coordinate 89,925,101 downwards.
GCTATGGCTTCCCAGGCATGGGGTGGGAGGAGTGGCCTTCCTCAGCATGTGGCATGTAGCGCGTCCCCAGCCTGGCCACATCCCTCACCGTGATTTCCCCTGCATTGTCAGGACAGGACAAGGGACTGCTGGCCCCAGGAGCTTCTGCAGCTGGGGACTCCTCACACCCTTCTTTCTTTGTCTGCACTTTTCTCTGGTTGATTCTCTCAAAGTGATTTAAAAGTGCCCACCCTCAGCTTGGAAGCTTCCTGGCTCAAAGTTTTTTCTACAATAAATGGTCTGTGTTCTCTTTTATTTCCAGGTCAAAGTCCTGAGGAAGAGCTCTGATTGGCCCAGCTTAACACCCACCCTGGTCTGGTCGGCTGTGGCCAGGGGCATGGTCACCAAGTCATGATGTTGGCGTGGCTTTAGGGGCATGTCTTCATCCCTTCCCTGAGAATGGGCATTCAGCAAAGCAAGCTGCAGCCCCAAGAGGTGTCTGCCATAGGGACAGAGTGTAGTAACTTCAGAAACCCATTCTTGGAGTCTAGTCAGCAACAGATAGAACACAGTTGCTGTTCTTGTTTTCATAGTTGTAAGGATTATTTTGGTTGCAGGTGATAGAAAGTACAACTTAAGCTGATAATCATGGAATTAAAACATACGGGGACTAGCGTCAGGCTTGGCTGTATCCAGGGGCTCTGAAGATGCCCTCAGGGCTGTGTCTGCATTCTCCATGTTGTATTACTGTCAGGCAGGCTCTGCCATGGGACAGTCAGGTGGCCCAGCAGCTCCAGGTTCACTCCTTTGAGCTCAGGAGCTTCAGCATGGTTGGTATGACTGGGTTGTATGACTGTTCCTGACCAGTCACTGTGGGTGGGGAGGGAGGCCTCTTTTGGCCATCCAGCATTCCACATGGCCTGAGGGTGAGAGAGGGCGGCTCCCAGAAAAAAATTGGGGTTCTTGTACCAGGAGAAGTCGGCTGAGATCCCCACAGCATCTCTGGCGTGCTCCAGATGAATGGCCCGTGAATTTCTTTGCCTGCCCCTATCTCTCACGGTGGACCCATCCCACAGAGAACGTGCGAGTGCTCTAGTATGAGTAACACAGCTCTACTGTCTGGGTGGTTCATGTTAGAATAGGGAGCTGGCGAGGGGGGTAAGGGCTATGGGGTCCTGACCATCAGCCTAACCACAGCCACCTCGAGTGGTGGGGCTGTGGACAGAATTAGTTATTCTCTGAGGGTTTGCTCTAAACTTCTGATTTTTTTCTTTTCTATGAACTCTGAAGGTTCAGGAACTCTGTGTACAGAGTGTAGAGTGGTTGAAAGAGGAAGCCGTGAGTGCTGATGGAAGGTTTCCTGGAAGAGGGGATATCGAGCTGGGTCTTTAGGGATGAATAGGAGTTTGCTAAGGGGCAGAAGGGTGTGCCTGGCAGAGGGAACAAAGGAATGGGCAGACTTGAGCTGTGAGAGATTCAGAGTAGCTGGGGCGAGTACTTATTTTTTACAGTGAACATGTATTTTCAACTGTTGTTTGCCATTTGTGATCACCATCTCCTTGAGTGGTCCCAGTGTTGCTGAGTGGCTACTGCGATGGGCCTATGTGCAGACAAAAGTCATGTGCTCTGAGCCACCCAGCAGCCTGAGTGCAGAGCTGGGTTAAAATTTGAACCTTGGACCTCAGGGAGTCCAGACTTGCTATCCATTTCTGCTTTGGCAGTGGCTGCTGATGGCCTTGGAGAGCCTGACGATTATGCCACAGCCTGGGCCAGACCCTGCCATTTGCTACACACCAGTGGCCCTGCTGGCAGCCCTGAGAAATTACTTAATTTCAGGACTGTGCAAATAAATTGGGGTGCTGGCACGGGAAAGGCTCAGGGGAGGCACAGGGTTTCCCTGCCTGGCACCTCCTTCCAGATGCCTCAGGGCTGAGGGCTGGGTCTGCTGGGGCCGCCTGCCTGCCTGCCTCCTTCCTTTCTGTCCCTGTCTGTCTGCTTGGCTTTTGGTCTGCTTCTCTCAGTCTTTCTGTGTGTCTTTAGTGTCTTTCTGCCTGTCCCTGTTCCACCCCACCCCCTCCACCTAGAATCCCAAGCCTTGTGAGGCCGAGGAGGACAGAGAGACCAGGCCTCGGGGTGTATGCGGTGCCAGGTGTGACCATGTGAGGCTTCCAGCTTAGCCACTGACTCGCCAGCTGACCTCAGGCAGTTTCCCTCCCATCTGTGAAGGCCCTTTTGGGGTGAGTGTTGGTGGCGCTCAGCTTTATGGTCTTTTTTGTTTTTATTTTTTTTGTTAATCTTCACCCTAGGATGTTTTTTCCATTTTTTTTTTTTTTTTTTTTTTGAGAGAGTGGAGGGAAGGAGGGGGCAGTGAGAGAGAGAGGGAGAGATTGAGACATCGACGTGAGAGACATTGATCGGCTGCCTCCTGCACCCGCCTGACCAGGGCTAGGAGTGGAGCCTGCAGCCCAGGTACATGCCCTTGGCTGGAGTCAAACCTGGGACCCTTAGGTGTGCAGCCGGATCCTCTAACCACTGAGCCACCAGCCAGAGCGGGTATTTTTTCAAAATTGATTTTTAGAGGGAGAGGAAGGAGGATGAGGAGGAGAGGGGGAGAGAGAGAGAAAGAAACATTGATATGAGAGAGATCGATTGGTTGCCTCCCGTACTATGTGCCCCCACTGGGGTTCAAACCTGCAACCTAGGTATGTGCCCTGACCGGGAATTGAACCCACAACCTTCTGGTGCACAGAACGGTGCTCAACCACCTGGGCCACACTGGCCAGGGGCACTCACGTTTATAACTCATTCCATGTTTTGTGTCAACCCTGTGCTGGGGCCACACAAATTAAATAATTAATCCACCCATCTCTACCCACCCACCAAAAGCATTCTGGAGAGTCCACATGGGCCCACCCCTCAGTCAGGGCTGAGCAGGAGGGAGGGTCCCTGCTTTAGAGTTACAGGGAGACCAGCAGGCACACACGGCAGTGCAAGCTGTCAGTTCCTAGGACGCAGCCTGCCAGCCCCAGCTCCTGATGACCATCCTGCGACTAGAGGGGAGGAGACGGGCACTCAGGAATGCAGCTGACAGACGTGTGCGTCCAGGACACTGCAGGAGTCCCATGGAGTTGGCAGGGCTCTCTGCAGTGAGGTTGGACAGTGGATGGGCTCTGAAGGGCTGTGAATGAGGCAGGGACAGGGATGTGTCTGGAGAGCAGGAAGCAAGTCGTGGAATGACCGAGGAGGCAGAGTGGCCCAGGCAGGGAGTGGGGAATGACCAGGGGCACTGGGGAGCAGCGACCCACTGGCTGAGGATGGGAGGGCAAGCACCTGCCAGGCCCAGCGTGTGTGTGCACATGCACACGCATGCTCACAGTTTTGCACACTCATGCTCACACCCACTCACATACACACACTTTCAGTTCACATATATAATGCTCACAGTTGCACGCAGTTACAGCCACACTCACACCTCATGCACACTCCATGCCCGCTCACATACAGTACTACACACACATGCGCGCACACTCACAAGTATCTCATCTCTTACAGAAAGGACTGTCTTTTGCCTTCCCTTGAAAAAATCTCTTGTAAAGAGGAGAAAATAGAGCAAGAGAATGTCAGCTGAGCCCAGAGGCAGGATACCGACCTAGCTCAGGCCCTTCATGGGGCTCTGCTCACCTCCCCGGAGCAGGTCAGTCTCTGCTTGGTTTCTCAGTAGAGGTGGGCTCTGCGCTGGACCCCTGGACTCAACTTCAGGGGCTGGGAAGCGGTGAATGGGGCTGAGCCAAGGCTTGGGAGGCTACGGAGGAAGTGTGGACCCTAAAGTTTATCTCCCACGGTAGCACCTAAAGTCCCATGTTCGTGTTCCCGCAGACAGACCTTTAAACTCCAAGGCCAGTTTATATTCTCTGGAGGCGAGACAGGTGACCCATTCTTAGAGACTGCTGGGTGGGTCAGGAGAAGCTCACTTTTCTCAGAGTTTTCAATCATGAAATGTTGAATTTTACTGAACACTTATTTTCCAGCCTCTAGTGAGATGATAGTGTAGAGTTTTTCTTTGAGTGTAGTGGATTGCACTGCTGTTTTAATATTGAACTACCCTTGCATTCTTTTTTAAAAAGATATAATTTACAATTTTAATTATTTTAGAAAGAGAAAGAGAGACAGACGGACAGATAGAGACAGACATCGACTTGTTGCTCCCCTTATTTATAAATTCATTTGTGCCCTGATGGGGGATTCAACTTGCAACCTTGGTGCATCGGGACAACACTCTAACCAACTAAGCTACCCGGCCAGGGCACAGTCCGGTTTTTGAGTAAAGGTGGGAGATCAGATGACAGGTCCCAGCGACAGGGCCACAGAGAGAGGGAGAGAGCAAGGGTGCGACGCCCTCCTGGGGCTGGGCAGAGGGCGTGGGGATGCCTGGTGGGGAGAGCAGTGAGCTCAGCGTTGGCTGCCAGCAGGGCTGTTTGCATCACTCCTCCCTGGGAGTGTGGCTTCTTTCCAGAGTCCTGACTTGTGGGGAGAGAAAGTATCAGCTCCTTCTGGTGCAAGAGCATTTTCTTCTCAGAGGTTGATTATAAGTCATGGACATTGTCTTTGTAATTTCTCACTTGCTTATGTTTGTGATGAGACTAGTGATCACATGTGCATGGTCAGCTCTCACCCAGGCTTTAAGAAGCTTTTTATTCAGGGAAAACCTGGCGATTCCACTCGAAGGGTGCATTTTCCTTGTGATTTCATGAGCTTATCCGTGGAAGCACCACAGGGAACAATGAACGTGCGAGGACCCAGGGCTCCTGGCACCCTCTCTGCCTTCCGCCTGGGTCCCTCTTCTCAGCACTTTCACCCAGTGTTTGTTCAGAGCCCGGTTCCCCCTGAGTCTGGACCTAGCGCCTCCCTCCTCCTTGGGATCCCAGGCCGCCCCACCTGTGTCTCTCCCCCTGGCCTGACCTGCTCTGGCTGTCCCACCTGAAAGGACCCAGGCCCCTTCCCAACCCCCTGCCTCGTACCGGCCTTTCAGGGCCTGACTTGTCTTTTTACAAACAATGCCATCAATTAGTCAGACTTTTGCCCACAAGGAGATGAAGGAAAATATGACTTTAAAGATAGAAGCCAAACTTGGTCACTTTTCTTTGGGTAATTTGTGACTATTTTTCACCTCCCTCCCCTCTTCTCCATATCTTGTGTTAAAACCTGTCTGGCCTTTGTTACCTTTTTCTGGGCTACTACAATTGGCTCTTTTTTTTTTTTCTTTAAAATGTCTCTTTTATTGTGAAGAAGCACACATACAAAAAGTTCATAAAAACCGTTGAACAAACCCTGGAGTAATCCCCACCTGGGTGGATTAGGAGGAGGATGCCGCCCACCACAGGCTCCTGGGGTCCCCCTCCGTCCCCTCCTCCCCCCCAGCACCAGACGTCTGTGGCTCTGCGTGGCCTGCTTTCTGGTCTGCCGCCTGCGCCGGTGTTCCCTGTGTGATGCGGTTTTACTTGGTGCTGTGTTGTAGGACTGGGGTCTTCCTCAGACTTCTTGAAAGGGGTGTCTTTAGTTCCCTGTTGAGCTCCCAGTGTGCTGTGGCCTAGTGTGGTGCCCACCACCCTTCTGGAACAATGTCCGCTAAGTGCATGGCTGCTGTGTGGAGTCCCCGGGGCACTGGGTGTGGGGACCGACCATTTTCCTCTTTTGAGCTTCTCTCCTTTCTTTTCTCTGTTAATCCTCATTCGAGGATATTTTTTCCATTGTACGTGCCCTTGGCCAGGAGTCAAACCCGCAGCCCTTTGATGTATGGGCCAATGCTCTACCGCTGAGCCACAGTGGCCAGGCCTCGCCTTTCTGGATTTTCATGTCCGCTCACCCCCTTTTTCTCCTTGCTGCTGACCTCATTTCCTCCTGTCACCGGCTGGTTCAGTGCCAGTGGCTGGCCCTGTCCAGTGCGTCCGGGACCTCCAGGTTTTTGACTTGTGTAGGAAAGATTTCAAGAATGAGTCCAAGTGAGAGTCCGAATGAGAGCGAAAGCGGGTTTTACTCAGGTAGAGACAGGTGGAGGGCAGGCCACTGGCGCCGCTGTGAAAGAGGTGAGGGTGCACATCCCGGGGACGCGGGCGAGCTTGCCAGTGAGTTGTGCACTTGCCAGTTAGTTCTTGGGACTTTATATGTTTCCAGTTCTTGAATTCTGTGGCAGTAAATTCTGTCTCGGCCTTCTTGTTCTCCTGCGGTTCTTTCCCTACATGTGCTGTCAGTTTTCACTATAATGAGCTTTGGGGTCAGTCTCTGGATAACTTTTCCTCCTCCCCTGACTGATCTGGTTTTAGCTGGTTCTTGACTTCTGCCACCACCACAGGGGTTTGCTACCGTAAACTGTTTCCCTTTGATCATGTGTGCAGGTGGGGGCTCTGGTGAGAGCACCTGATGCCTATCTGCCTGCGATGTCCCCTTGTCAGGAGCTTTCCCTGACTCCTTTCTGTCCTGCCTCACTCCCACTCTCTTCTTTGTTCCCTGCATGCCAACTACAACATGTCAAGCTGGTTCTTGCCTCAGGGCCTTTGCACATGCTGCCTGGGATTCCATTCCCCAGATCTTTGCATGGCACCACATTTTTGACAGGCAAGTCTCAGACGAAGTGTTGCCTCTTAGATGAGTCCTGCTCTGACCACTCTTGCCAAAGGAGTGCCCCTGTCCCTCTCCCTCCTTCACAATGCTGACATCTTGTTACTTATTTGTTCCTTGTCTTTTCCTTCACCAGAATGTTGGACACATGAGAGTAGGACCTAATTTGGTCTTGTTTATTCCCACATCCCAATACCTGTAATAGGGACAGGCAGGTAGCAGGTGCCTGATTAATATCTACAAACTGAAGAATTCTGGTCATACATACTCCCTTGGCCAGACAGACCTGGGTTCAAATCCCTGTGCCATTTTTTATTTGGGAAGATCATTTACTCTGGGCCTGAGTTTCCTTATCTGTAGAGTATAGCTAAGTAAATTAAAAATCCCTGGAAACTCTCAGTCCAGTGTTTGGCATTATGTTAGCATGAGGAAGTGATGGTTATAAATATGAACCTATCAACAGTTAGAATTCCTCCTAACATTTTGTGCCAAAAACAAGTTTATTTTTCCCAGTGAACTAGATGACTTCCTCTCATCAGACAAGGAGCACGGGGTTATCTTCTAATTTCCCTTTGGTCCTGGCTGCTGGGAAGCTAACTACTAAGGGGTGGTCTCAGGAGCAGCCTTTATTTCCTGTTGGGTCTTCAGGGTAGTTTTTTCCTTTCCTGTCTCTGTTCTTTGATTATTTGCTTTTGGCTCCACAGTACACATGTGTTATTATTGTTTTTTATTGTGGTAAAATATATATAACACAAAATTGACCAATTTAACCATTTTTAAAAATTGTTTTTTTAATGCTCACCTGAGGACATGTTTTATTGATTTTTAGAGAGAGAGAGAGAGAAAAACATCGATATGAGACAAAAACATTGATTGGGCTGCCTCCTGTATGTGCCCTGACCATGGATCGAACCTGAAACCCAGGTATGTGTTCTCACGGGGAATCAAATCCGCAACCTTTTGGTGTAGGGGACAGCCCTCCAACCCAGGGCTAACCATGTTTAAGCGTTCACTTCATTAGCATTAAGAACACTCACATTTTGTGGATCCATCACCAACATCCCTCTTCAGAACTTTTTCATCTTGCAAAACTGACGCTCTGTCCTCATTAAACACTAACTCCCTACTCCCCACTCCTACCCCCAGCACCTACCCTCTGCTGTCCGTCTCTGTGACTTTGACTCCTGGGGGCCTCATTTGAGTGGAATCACAGTATTTGTCCCTTTGTGACTGGCTTATTTCACTGAGCATAATGCCCTCCAGGTTCATTTATAGTGTAGCGTGTGTCGGAATTTCTTTCCTTCTCAGGGCTGAATACTAGTTCGTTGTATGGGTAGCCCACATTTTGTCTATCTGTTTACCCGGGCACTGGATTCCTCTCACCCCTTGGCTATTGTGAGTAATGCTGCTGTGAGCCCAGTGTGCAAACACTATTTTAGTACATTACTTTTTTTTTAATCCTTACCTGAGGATATTTTTTCCATTGCTTTTCAGAGAGAGGGGAAGGGAAAGAGAAAGAGAGAGATAGAAAGAGACACGTCGATGTGAAAGAGACACATCAATTGGTTGCTTCCCACACTCGCCCCGACCTCGGCTGGGGATCAAGCCTGTAACCGAGGTATGCGCCCTTGGCCGGAATTGAACCCGGGACCCTTCAGTCCCTGGGCCGATGCTCTAACCACTGAGCCAAACCGGCCAGGGCAGTATATTACTTTCTTACCTTTCTAAGGCTGGGGTGAGCACAGGTGGAATTATAGATTAAAGGTAGCTTTTTTGGACAGTCTGTGCCTGTGTGGCAGACACTGTGGCCGCTGCTGGTGTCCTGTCTGGTTCCCCCTCCCCTGAAGGTGCACTCCTCTCCCAGTCGCCCCAGGTTGGGGCTGCTAATGGCCCTTGTCCAGGTGCTTGCCCTGGGTCCACAGGAGTTGCCCGCTCCCCCCCACCCCACATGCCTGGGAAATAACTTTCCCTTCTCCCTACCTCGGTCCATGGCAGTGACTGACTAATGACTCTGTGAGTGGGATGAGCCCCGGGGTGCCAGTCACACTGCAGGGCTCCCCTGGGATCAGGCTGATGCCAGGTCCCAGCTGAGGCCACATCTTTGCCCAGTATCATCCTTTCCTGTGTCCTGCTTTCCTCTTTCCCCTCCTCCTGAGCCTTCTCCCCAGTAAACTACAAGCACAAAAGTCCATCTCAGGCTTTGCTTCTGGGGGTCCTGGGCTAGGCCTGTGTAACTCTTGAATTCCCTCCTGCAGTCTTGTGTCGCTGGGGGAATGCCACTGGATTCCTCTGTGACTGACACACTGAGGTCTGCTTGGCCACCTATGGAGGAGTGGGCTCCTTGGAAAGAGGCAAGGTTCCCACTGTCTATCACTTAGAGAAGAGACAGTCCTAACCAGGAAACCTGGACATTCAGGTGATTTTGGGCAGGAAGGAGCTGGAACTCCCACATCCTCTAGGCCTTTCCTTTGGGTGTGGACAAGGGCCCAGGGCCCAGGAGGGTCCTGGAGGACAGAGAGGCAGCAGTGAGCCCAGTGATGGCAGTGGAGAGTGGGCGCGGACCACGTGGACCAGTGATGTTCTGCTGTCAGATCCTGCCGTCCAGTTTCCTAGAGAAGTTAGAAATCCAGCTTCAGTATAAAATGTTCTGATTTTATTTATTTACTAAAGATTTTAAAAATGATTTTTAGAGAGGAAGGAAGGGGGGGGAGAGAGAGACAGACAGACAGACAGACACATCTGTGTGAGAGTGGAACTCCTATCACTGCCTCCTGCACCAGGGATGGAGCCCAAAAACCAGGCATGTGCCTGACCAGGAATTCGACTGGCTACCTTTGGGTGCACGGGATAACACCCAATCAACTGAGCCACACCGTCGAGGGCTTATTTATTTAAAAATATTTTTTAATTTTTTTATTGACTTTTCAGAGAGAGAGAGAAAGATCGATTTGTTGTTCTACTTATTTATGCATTCATTGGTTAATTCTTAAATGTGCCCTGTCCAGAGATTGAACCTGTAACCTTGGCATGTTAACAACTGAGCGACCTAGCCTGGGCAAAATGTTCAAACATTAAATTAATAACATTGCAATATTGTAATGTCAGCAACTAACTTCAAAGGTACCATGTGGGCCCTGAACATGGCCTGTGGATGCATGGTCTGGCAGCTGGTTGGTGAGTGCTGCATAGTTGCACTTGGGCAGGGCAGCCGAGTAGGAGCTGGAGTGCTCTTCAGAGAGCCTGTGGGAGGCCAGGCGGTCCTGATTACTGCTGTTTGTAACTGGTATGTCAACAAGTGTCTTGCCTGTTGATTTCCCTCTGTCACTCCTAGCTGTTTGAAAGTCCCAGTGTCTTATTTATTTTTTAAAAATATATATTTTCATCGATTTCAGAGAGAGGAAGGGAGAGGGAGAGATAGAAACATCAATGATGAGAGTCATTGATCAGCTGCCTCCTGTACGCCCTCTGCTGGGGATCGAGCCCACAACCCGGGCATGTGCCCTGACTGGGAATCAAAATGCTCAACCGCTGAGCCACGCCGGCTGGGCCCAGTGTCTTGTTTAAAAGAAAGACCCCCTGCAAGTATTTAAAACGTTTCAGGCCTTGCCAACTCCACCCTGATGCTGCTCTTACCCAGGGTTCCTGGTAAAAATGTAGGGCGCCCAGCTGAATAGAAATTTCAGGTAAACAATGAATAAGTATGTCCCAAGTATTACATAGGACATACTTATACTACACAGTTACACAGTATTTATCTGAAATTCCAGTGTAACTGCAAGCCTATTCTTGTCAGTATCTGAAGGATCTGAGAACTGGAAAAAGGAAGAATTTCCTTACCTTGTGATTTGAAGTTATGTGAGGCCAGACCCCACTTTTGGTAATGGTGTTTCTGGTGATGAATTTGTGTCCTCTGGGTCCTCTGGGATGCACCAGGGTGGCCTTGCCAGCCCAGAGAGTTTTATCTGGGGCCTGCTATGGATGGGCGTGAGCTTCATTTATCAAAGGAGATGGTGTGACCTTACTGTAGGGATGTGTGTTTGTGTTTTGTTTTTTGGAGGGGGACAGCAGGGAGAGGAGCTTGCGGTCAGGGTGAGTGAAGGTAGCTGTTGTTTAAGCAGCACCCTGAGGCACCTCTGACCTCCCGCCCTGCCCCGCCGTCCGCCAGATGCCCTGTGCTGGGGACTGTTGGAGAGTGGGCATGTCTCCACACGCAGCCACCTGTCTCTGCAGATGCTCCCTGGAGAGACCCTTAGTGAGTGTGTCATTTCCCTCCACTGTCTGCCTTGCCCATGTTCAAGTTATGGCCTAAGAACCTAACCCCACATTACATTAGAATCCCCACCACCCCCACCCACAGCAGGGATCTGGCCAATGAAGGTCAAAGCTGTGACAGCCCAGACTGTGTCCCCAGCCTGCCCTCTGCTCCTGCCTTGAGCCCGCTCTGGATCTTTAGCTTGGGAGTCGGACTCTCCACAGAGCTGGACATACTCCAAGATCTGCCAGTGGATGGTTCCCTGTCTTTCATTCTCACCTAAACCTGTCTTTGTGGCTCTTTGTTATGGAGAGTGGCAAACCAAAATAGAGAAGACCAGAAAGGACACCCAGACACCCGTCACTGGATTTCACAGTTTTTAAACTTTTTAAAAATGTTTGACACTATTACAGATCCCCCCCAGCCCAACAGCTGTTAATATTTTGGCATAATATTTCCTTTGGCTATTTTTCATGCTGAGATATGTTAGAGCATATCATAGAGATGATGATATTTAAAAATATTAATCTTTAAAAATGCCAGCGTTTGCCAGCCGTCACACCTCACAGAATGATCTCTGCTCCCTGCTATCATTTGGTCCTCAGTGCATCCTTGGGGTTCCCACCTAGCCCCAGTGTCTCTCAGCTGGCTTCTCCATGCTGAGTCTCATTAGGAATCCCACATGCTCTGGTGGTTATGTCCCAGGCCTGTTTTAATCCAGAGCAGCTTCTCTCTCTGATTTTCCTGTGTGCTGAGAAAGGGGCGTTTATCCTATAGAAATGCCCCACCACTGGGTTACCTGCTTTTACTTGCTGATTTAGATCCCAGTGGTTCAGGTTACATATTGCTGCATAACCAGCTACCCTGACACTTGGGGGCTGAAAGGAGCAATAGTTATGCAGTTTGCTCAGGGCTAGGCCAGGGTCTTTTTTTAGCTCTACATGGCATCAGCTGGGGACATTGGTGGTGCACCTGCCTCCTTGCAGAGAGGGGCTCCCAAATGGGCTCATGCATAAGGCGGTGTAGGCGTCAGGTCTCTCTGGCTGGGTGGTCCCACATCCTCCCAGGTGGTTCAGTGCTTTTATTATTTTATTTATTTTTTAATCCTCACCCGAGGATATATTTTTTCCATTGCTTTTTCAGAGAGACTGGAAGGGCGAGAGAGAGAGAAACATTGATGTGAGAGAGACACATCAATTGGTTGCCTCCCGCACTCACCCCAACCAGGACTAGGGATCGAGCTTGCAACTGAGGTCTGTGCCCTTGGCCAGAATCAAACCCGGGACTCTTCAGCCTGCAGGCTGATGCTCTAACTACTGAGCCAGACAAGCCAGGGCTGGGTCAGTGCTTTTAGAGATGCAGGTGGCGGCTGCCAGGCCTCCTGGAGGGGCTTGGCATGCCTTCTGCAGGTCCTCGGTAGGAGCAGTTACAGCCGTCTCGTTGGTTAGGCGTGGATCCAGGCCCATCCCTCAGCCAATCACAATAAGGCGACAGATGAGGTTTGTGGATTGGCTGGGTGTGGTCACATCCCCTTGGCCGCCTCAGCTGGATGCAGCCCCCCCAAGCTGTTGGGGTTCCTGCTTGGACAGGGGCCCAGCATGGGATTCTTGGTTTTTAGCTAGACCTCAGGAACTAAGCTGATTTAATGCACTCCTTAGCTAATAACACACTATTATCTTGCTCTCAGTGGGGTCGGCTTGCATTTTATTGGTTGGCTTATTCCACACTCTCCGCTCCCAAGCCATTCCCTTCCCCATTGCAGGCATGTGTCCAGTTCTGTCCTGTGTGGGTCTCTTCGTTTGCCTGTGTTTTACAAGTGGTACATCTATTTTTACTTTGGGTGTGCACATTTTAAATTGACATGAGTAGTGCTGGGCTCTCCATCTTGTTCTGTTTCTTACCTTTTCCACTTAGCATTCTGTTTTTAAGGTCCATTCTTGTTGCCCTGTGTATACTGAATCATCGGCTTTGGTTCTGTGGGGTCCTCACAGGGGTGTGCCTTTCAGGGTCCCAGCAGGAAACTGGCTCCCCTACACCCCGGTGTCAACCGATGGTCGATGGTGTCAATTCAATACCAACAGGAATCCGCAGTTTGGGGTGCAGCGAGGCAGGAAACTTGATTCAGTGCAAACAGCTCATTTGTGATACAGCAAGGCTGAGAGGCAGCTCAGTAGTTACTGCTCGTTAGGCGACAGCAGGGCTGTGGATGGGTAGGCCCTAAAGAAGCCCCAGGGCTAGCGGCCCTCGGCAAGGCAGCTGCTCTGCGCTGGTCTGCTCCACTCTGCTCTGCTCTGCTCTGCTCCAGCGAGACATTTGACATTTTATTTGACATTTCAGCCATTTGACATTTCAGCCCGGAAGGCAGTCTTGGTGGAAAGGGAAAGTGCTCTCTCATAGCCAGAGGGCTACTGGCTTATATGGACAGAAGTCCCTGCCCTGGTCCCTGGTTGGTCCATCTTCATGCAATGAGGACTCCAGGTCCTTGTAGTTTGAATGGTATTGGTTGGTGAAAATGCTGATGGGGATATAGGCGGGGTGCTCGGAATGGACCCGGAAAGCCTAAGTCCAATTGGTTGAAATACAATTCTCCTTTATAAGGGCTGGACCAGACGGCAGGAACACAGTGCAGGCAGGCAGTTCAGTGCAGTTTGTGTGAGAGTCCCCTGTGTAGAAATGGCTGCTGGGTTGTTTTTTAAAATTCGAGCCCAGTTGAACTCCCAGGAACCCTTCTTGGTAAGTATCTTCTTTCTCAGGGTCCTTGCTGGGTTGACAGGAGGAGTGGTTAATGAGGAGACCTGGAACAGGTGTGAGCAGGGTTGGGGGAACCTCCAGGGGTTGGACCAACTCTTGAAGTAGCAATGGTGGGTGGGTGGGTAGGGAGCCCTTAGCACTATGGGCCTGCATGGGTGGAGGAGTGGCAGGTTTTAGAACCCAGCAGGGTCATCCTACAAGAGCTATGGCCTTGGGGGAGTGAGGACAGTCATCACCAACCTCCCTCCTGGAAGGAGGGAGAGGGTGGGAAATAAATACCCAACCTCTCTCTCCTGTCCTCTGATCTCCTGTGATCCAGCTGCCATTGGAGGATGTGGAACCTGGGGACACATCTGAGGCGGTCAGCCTCCTGAATGGAGAGCAGGGTGGAGAAGGGCAGGGAGTGGATCTGGGACAGGGACTGGCATGGTGGCCTACCCCTGCCTTGTTTCCTCTTACCACCAGACAAGTGCCCAGGGACCACTGTGGGTGTGTGGACCTGGTGCAGATGTCTTTAGGTACCTCACCAG